>NW_025764462.1:0-601884 GCF_021365365.1 Ilyonectria robusta | reverse complement strand
ATATAATGCGGAAAAAGACTAATTATTTTATAGAGTTATAGGAATATAGCTACAGCTAGCAACTAAAAAAGAGCTATTAGCAATCTGCTAGATTCGAGATGCACAGTTAGTATACAGATTAGTATTTATAGCTGAATATTAACAGGTTTGATGGGCCCAGCAAGAATAAGATAGCCTAAATATAACAATCCAAGTAATTACACTACAAGAAATTGAGAAAGCCCTCTAGATGAAGGAGGCAGTTAACCTATATAAGTACATTCTAAACCATATAATGGAGAAGTTTGGATACCTATTCCAGTCCTTAAAAAGTAGAGAAACTACCACCTTATTAACTAGAATTTAATATAAAAGTTAATATCTAGCAAGATAGTTAGGGCAATAAAACCCCATTACTATAAGGGCTACTATATAATATAACTAGGAAAGAACTTCTAATCTTAAGAAAGATACTTTAGAAGCTTCTAGATAAGAGTTATATCCACACAAGCAGCTTAGCTACTAGAGCCCCAATACTATTTATCAAGAAACTAAATAGTAATATCCAGTTTTATTGCAACTATCAAGCCCTTAATACAATCTTACTTAAGAATTACTACCCCTTACCCCTTATTATAAAAACACTTCAAGACTTTGCCAACATAAAGTAGTTTACCAAGCTAGATATAGTTGCAGCCTTTTACAAGCTGCAAATAGCTAAGAATTATAAGGCAAAAACTGCCTTCTATATAAGATTCAGTCCTATATAAATAGAAAGTCTATTCTTTTAGACTTAATAAAGCACTAGCAGTATTTTAATAGTATATTAATAAAATGCTACAAAAGCATCTAGATAACTTTATTACAGCCTATATAGATAACATATTAATCTACTCCTCTAGAAGCCTGTAGAATCATTAGTTAAAAGTATAGAAGGTACTATAACTACTAGAAAAAGCCAAGCTACACTTAAACTCAAAAAAGTATATATTTACAACTAAGAAGATAAAATACCTTAAATTTATTATAAAGGCTGGAAAAGGCATTATATATAACCTAAAGAAGCAATAAATAATCTGTAACTAGAAGGCACCCATAACTATTAAAGAAGTATAAAGCTTTTTGAGGTTTGCAAATATTACTAAATCTTTATTTCTAACTTTAGTAAAATTACAATCCCCCTTATATATTTTATATAAAAGGGAACTAAGTTTACCTAGGAAAATCCTAAAGAAGTAACTTTTCAAGAGCTAAAATATAAATTCTATAAGACACCTATACTAGCTAAATAGAACCTACAAAGAAAAAATAATAATTAAATCTAACTACTCTAGATTTATACTAGAAGAAGTCCTTATATAAATTAATAAAAAAGAAAAATATTATCTAGTTATCTTTTACTCTAGATACCTTATAAAACCAGAATATAACTACCCCATCTATAATAAGAAGATACTAGTAGTAATCTTATATATTAAGTAATAGTAATTAATATTATAAAGCTATAAGCTTTATATTATTCTTACTAACTATAAGAATCTAGAGTATTTTATAAAGTAATAACACCTAAATAAATAACAAAATTAATAAGCTAATAAAATATCCAGCTACCTACTAATATTAAAATATTAGCTAGAGTAAGAGGCTATAGTACTAGATATACTAAGCTAGAGAGACCAAGATATCCCGGATGGAATTGACAATCTAAGAGAATAGATATAATTTATCTAATTTACTTCCAGACTCAGCCTCTATAAAATAGAAGCCCGAGGGAGGCCCTATAAGGATGAGCCCTAAGACTCAAGTAGGAAGAAGCAGGCCTAACTTAGAAGAACCCGGGGCAATAGAAGTATTCCCCGGATAACCTAGAACTTTAAGAGCTATGGAATCCAGCTATAGAAACTGATACCACTTACTAGGGAGCTTATATAGCTATAAAGCAACAGAATAGAAGCTTTCCCCTGGAATTATAGCTAAAGTTGCAGATTAATAAATATGCCCTCAACTTAGTAGGCCTGCTAACCTTCTGAGATTGTATCTAGATACCCGATGATAAAGAAAACAAGCTACGCACCCGGATAATATAAATCGAGCATGATGCAGCAACAGCCGGACATCTAGAATGAGATAGAATACTAGCCCTAGTCTTATGGTAGTTCTTCTAGCCAGGGCAATTTAAACTGGTTAGATAGTTTATAGCAAATTACAACAATTATAGGCAAGGATACCTATAAAAACAAGCAAAAGCATGAATTACTCAAACCACTACCAATTCCAGATAGACTACAGGCAGATATTGCTATGGATTTTATCACTAACCTTCCTCCTACTAGCTCTAATAGTACACACTACCTATAGGTTATTACAGACTAGTTAACAAAAGCTATAACACTAGAGGTTATGCCAGATATAGAGGCAGAATCCTATATAAAGAGATTCCTAGAATGCCACTATTAATTCCACGGAATACCACAGACAATCATAAGCAACCGAGGAAGTAACTGGACAAGCAAGTTCTAGCATACCTTCTACAAGCTCGCTGGAATTAAATAGGCAGCTTAGTATAGCATACCACCCACAGATAAATAGAAAACCTAAGAGAATAAAACTAGGAAATTTAAGCCTACCTCCACCAGTATATCTACTACTCCCAAAAGAATTAGGGAGACCATCTACTAGCTGTATAATTAGCCCCTAAACAATAAGAAAAGCATAGCAACCAAGGTCAGCCCATTCTTCATAGAATATAGCTACTATATAGAACCCTTCCAAGTAGTAGAAGAAGCTATCTCGCTAACAAGCTAGGTCCGAGGAAGTAAGGGTAAAGGCACTCCTCAAACTATATCTAATAAATAACTAAATTTCTATAAGTTACTACAGCTACAACTCAGCAAAGAATCAAGAAATCTACTAACTGGAAATAAAATACCAACTAAGCAGTTAGAAGTTGGCAATAAGATATAGCTAGATATAAGAAACTATATAATACCTCGGCTATATAAGAAATTAGACTGGCCTATATTAAAAGTATATAGTAATTAAGATTCTCAGCTTCTATATTATGGAATTGGACATTCTAGGAAATATCCACCTACAATTCTATATAAACCTACTATAATAGGCAGCTAATAACCCACTTCTAGAACAAGAACAAGATAACTTCCAAACCTCCACTAATATAAGAGTTAGATAAGCCAGAATGGAAAGTTAAGAAGATATTATATATAAGATAGAAAAAGTAAGAGAAAGGAATTGCTAAAGAGAAATATTTATAAAATAGGCTAGTTTATACTATTCTAATATAGCAGCCAGCAAACTAACTTTAAAGATATCAAAGCTCTAGATTAATTTAAATAACAATACAGCCCGATTATAAAAAATAATAGGCTAATTAAAAAGTTACTAAACTACTGAAGATAAAAGGTAATATTATAGGCTAGAGCCTGGAGACATAGCTATAGCTATGCTAAAGCTAGAGTCAGACTAAAACTCAGCTGCCGGGATTTACTAAGAGAATACAGAAAGTCACCAGGCAACTAGCAGAATAATCTCTAAGAATACGAAAAATCACCGGGCAACTAGTAGAAAGACTTTCTAAAGACTTTCCAAGGATTTCCTAAGAATTTCTTAAAGACTTCTTAAAGATTACTATAAAAACTATATAGAGATTGCTATAGAGGGAAATTCTTTCCTTCTCTCTAGATTTAGATAGACAATTTATAGTACTCTTTATATGGAAGATCCTTAAAGGGCTAGCTTTAATATAGTTTGCTAGAAACCTATAATTAGTTTATTTATTCTTTTTTAGGTAGTATATTATTATACTTCTAGATTTCTTTTAGCAGTAGATTTTCTAATTCTACTATATATATTACTATAAGAATTCTATTAAGTTTGTAAACTTTTTTTTTTCTTTTTATTAACAAATTATACTTTCTTTATTAAGTTATTATCCTATATTTAATTTATCTTATTATACTCTATATACTATCTATAGGTAGTTATTATTTTTAATATTATATAGTTACAGTAGAATTTTTACAGGTTTATTTTCTTATTAATTCTTATTTTAATATTGTTTATTTTATTCTTTAGAAATTAAAGTATTAGTTTTTAAGATATAAATATCTAATTATAATATATTTAATACTGTAATATAATTGAATTTATTGGGAAATACTTTATTATTATTATTATAAAATAAGTATTTTTAGTTAATTCTTATTTACTATTCTTTGCTGGGTATTTTATATATTTTATATTAATTATTGGGGTATTTTTAATATATATAATAAATTTTATTAGAGGTATTCCTTCTAGAATTATCTTAAGAAGTTATTTATTTTTCTTAGTAATATTAATATTAAAGTTAGGTTATTAGCTAATAGTATTAGCTCTGCTATTTTCCAATCTTTTTTATAAATAATAATATAATTAAATTCCAATAGATATTTTATATTGTAAAGTTGCCTGCTACTAAGCTCTTAAATAGTAGTAAAGTATAAGATATTCTTATAATTAATATAAATCTTAATCTTATACTTACTTTCTAAAAGATAGTATTGAAATTCTTTAAATAAGTTAACTATAATAAGAAATTCTTTATTATAGATGGGGTAATTAAGTTTTACTTTATGAAGTTTGTATAAGTAAAGATAATTAGGTATAGTTTTCTATTAATATCTCTTTATTTAATTTGGATTTTAAATTAAAATTAAAAGAATTTATTTAAGCTTAATTTTTTTTTCTAAATTAAATATAATTAAGATTAATTTGCTGAGAATTGTATTTTTAATATTATTAAAAGTCTTTTATACTTTAATATTTTATCTAAATTTATTTTTTTCTTTATAAGTTTTATAAGAGTATATTTAATACTTTTAAAATTATAGATAAACTTTTAGTAGTAATTGGTAAATTTTAAGAAACTTTATATTTCTTTAATTATAATTAAGTTTTAATAATTTTTAATAGCTTTAATTTTCTTTAATTTATATAAATCTTATTTAAATAAATAATATATTTAAGGAAGTTTACTTTATTTATATAAAAACTTACTTTTCTCTAATTTAATAAGAAATTTTATTTTATAATTTCTTAAATATTATATAAATGTATTTTATATATCTTTTTTTATATTAAAAAGATAAGAATGTTATTAAGGTAGTATATAATAAAGATATTAAGATATTCTTATAATATATTAATAATTATCTATTAAAAGATTGCTAGTATATTAATAAATTTAAAAGATATAATTAATATTTAAAAAGTCTATATTTTATATAAAAGGCAGTTTTCTATTTATCTTCTAGCTTAATATACATAAGATTATAAGCTTCTTTAAGATTAAGAATTATAAATTACTTCTTACTATATAATTAATCTTTTAATTTATTAATAAGTAATAATAATTTTTAATTTTAATAGTAATATTATTAAGCTATTTATAATTTACAATTAATTGTAGTTTTCTATTTTTTTAAGATAAAATATAATAGGTATTTATAGAGGATTTTAATATTCTAATAAATTTCTTTTTAATATATCTTTAAGATTTTCTTTTAATATATAAAGTTAAACTTTATTAAGATTGTAAATTTTATAGAACTTAGCTGTAATTCTATCTTTTAATACTATTTATATTCTATTAACTATATTATAGTAGATCTATTTCTATTTTTTAGTAAATAGCTTTCTTATAATATAGTAAGCAGGGTATATTCTTAAGCCTATTATTTACTTTTTATACTTCTTTATTTCTTATAGTTCTTTATTAAGCTTTATAAATTATACTTATATATATATAATAGTATAGTATATCTTATTATTTTAGGTGTTATAGTATTTATATCTAATACCTTAAAGTAGTAAAATATCTATTATATTATTATCTAAATTCTATTTATAAGAGAAATAATTATTAATATTACTAAAGGTTATTTAATTAGTCCTCTAATTAATTAGTAAGTTTACTTATTATAGCTATAGATAGCCTAGAACTAAATTATATTATACTAAGGGGATAATATTAAAAGTAATATCTTTATTTTATTTATTTATAAAAACCTTAAGGTAATTAACCTCTTTAGTAATATATCTGCTATTATAACTAAAACTTGTTTCTTTAAGATTCTATACTTAGTATAAATTTAATTTATCTCTTTATAGTAGCCTCAGTTTATTTACTACTCTTAGATAAAGATAGTTAAGTTCTATACTGCTATCTACTAGTATAATATACCAGTATCCCTTAATTTATACCTAAATTTCTAAGTAATTTATTCTTATACTTTCTGTAGTATATAAAGCTTTTTCTAGAAGTTCTACTTCTTCTAGCTCTTAGCCTATTTATTACTCTATTATAGAGAGTAAGAGTAGTTTTTTATTTATATTCAGACTATCTTATACTATTCTTAATCTTCAGCTTATCTGCTAGTTTATTATTAAAAGTTAAATCTATTCTTATATATTTTC
Organism: Ilyonectria robusta; assembly: GCF_021365365.1. Taxonomy (NCBI): domain Eukaryota; kingdom Fungi; phylum Ascomycota; class Sordariomycetes; order Hypocreales; family Nectriaceae; genus Ilyonectria; species Ilyonectria robusta. The sequence continues at coordinate 595,428 of NW_025764462.1, read as the reverse complement.
CAAAAGTAACTGTAAATAGTTTTCTTTTTCTAATTATATATTAGGTGTAACGGGCTGTGCCCGTAGGTGGCCTCGGGAACCCTCGGCCTTTCGTGGCCCACTTTTTACCTTTAAGCCACCATGGCGAGTATATTTATGGATGGACCTCCTCTACTCTCTTTCTCTTCTTCTTCTTTCCTTAAGTTTGGTATACTCTGTAGAGTGGCCTAGCTAGTTGCAATATACTACCTTGAGACCGTTACATTATACCAAACTTCCTTTCTCCCTTTCGTTGAAAGTACGACGACGACGACGTTTTCCTCCCGTGACGTTAGTATACGGGAGAAGGGATCTCGATGACGACGACGACATTTTCCGCCCTCGTACTGTAGATTCTACAGTAGGATAAGCGAGCGGCGAAGGGTTCATATTTCCGCCCTCGTGCTGCAGATTCTGCGGCAGGTTCAGCGAGTGGCGAAGGGTTCATATTCCTCCCGTGCTGTAGGTTCTGCAGCGGACGTTACGGGAGAAGGGATTTCAACCAGACAGCCATACGAACTCGATCGCGAAAGAGGCGTGGGGTCTGGAGTGACGACTACAGCGGTTATAGCGTCACAGTAATCACATGAGGATGGACGATGACCTCTCGATGCGGGGTCCCGAAGGATCCGAAACCCAACTGACGCCATCAGAACGCCAGTTATTGGAGCAATTGAATAGAGTTCGGGCAGAACAAGAAGCTGAGCGCCGGGGACAATCAGGCTCAGATTCAGTCACTACAGTCGAAAGTTTCTTCTCTCCAATCAGCTCAAGCAACACCGGCCACTTCCAATGCGAATACGTCACATGACGAAGTTCCACCAAGGAGAAAGAAACCATCGTTGCCTGACCCTCCTAAGTTTGGTGGGCTACGCTCTGGTTTCCGGGCATGGTACTTAGAGATGAAGAATAAGTTGTCTGTAGATGGGCCTTCAATTGGTACGCACGCTGACCAATTTGCCTACATCTACTCCCGATTGGAGAAGACGCCCCAGAACATGACGATTGTTTATGTCGAACAAGGGGCAAGGCAGGTACCCGTAACCCTGATGACTACATGGAATACCTAAACGTCTGCTACGGCGATCCGAATGCGCAATCACGAGCCATTGATCGTTTGCGGAGGTTGAGGCAGAAGGAGACCGAGAGCTTTGCAGTTTTTCACCCTCGGTTTGAGAAGGAATTGGCTGATAGTGGCGGAGCCACTTGGTCCGACGTTGTACAAATCAATTACCTGGAAGGTGCTCTGAATAACCGGATGAGGGATCGGTTGGTCAGTTGCCTGGATGTACCCAAGGAATACCCAGGTTACGTTAAAACTCTACAAATCCTGGGATCAAGGATCGACAGCTTGGAGTATGGTCGGAAGCAGAATCAGCCTAGGGCCCAGAGGCGGTCCCCTTCTCCGAGACAACGAGAACAGAAATCCCAAGGGGCGACGATGGATGAGATGGACTGGGAACCCACAAAGATCAGCCGTATGATCCAGAAGGCGAATAAAGAGCTGGAAGGCAAGCGAGCAAAGTGGGTAGACCAGGCTGAAATAGGATCGTCGACGAGAGGAACAGCGCTGCTTGCGTTGTGGACGGACTGGGTGTTGGTCTAGCAAGTGCCCGCTGGAACGGCTCGGAGACCGGGAAGCCTAAGGGGTACCGCTATGACGGAAGTTAAGAGAGTCGAACCTGTTACTAAAGCGGCTGTGGCCGACGACGACGATGACGAGTTTGATCTTATATCGAAGGACCAATCGGAGGGCAGGTCGGGAAAAGAATAACCCCTGGCGAAAGTCGGCACCAGGGGTATCAGGAGGCTAGGAAGCAATGGGACAAGTTTGAAAGGAAAATGGACGGTGAAGCTTTCTACATCAATTTCGGAATCAACGGAGCTTATTAACACTAAAGCCCTCGCTGATAGCGGCTGCCACTGTTATGCCTCAATCAGTCAATCCCTTGCAGACCGCCTAAGCCTCCCACGCATACCAATCCCTCCGAGGGACCTCGAGCAAGTCAACGTCATTACGAGAAAATCTATCAGTACGTTACATACGCAAGTACGGATATCGACGGACATAAGAGAAATCGGACCTTCTTTTATATAATTCCTGGCCAGCAGGATGATGTGTTATTAGGCCGACCTTGGATGGACCATGAACAGATCACAATGTCACCCGCTAAGGGTGAATTGGTTATCGGAACTTCCGGATTAGTTGTTAAAGAGAGGGACCCTAAAGAGAACGAGAAGTATCCCCTTCAGCGACAGATGGCCTCAGTCTACGTTGGACTAGTACGACGAGCACGCCGGACTAGAGGTCACTACCAAGGACCTCTCCAAATCTTTTCCGCAAGTTTGGCTGATATTGAGAGGGCCCTCGCACCGAGGAAACATAGTGACCCACGACAGAAGCTACCAGCCTGCTACCATCAATTCCTACCCCTATTTGACCGAAAAGCCGCTGAACGGTTGCCACCACACCGGCCAGGGGTAGATCACGCTATTGAGATTGAGAAAGACGAGAATGGCAAGGAGAAGGCTGTCCCCTGGGGCCCATTATACGGCATGTCAAGAGAGGAGCTTATTGTCTTACGGAAGACCTTGACGGAACTATTGGAAAAGAACTTCGTTCGTACGAGTTCCTCACCAGCAGGTGCTCCCGTCCTATTTGTCCGAAAGCCTGGTGGAGGACTTCGTTTTTGTGTCGACTACCGCGCGTTGAACGAGATTTCTCGCAAGGACCGTTACCCGCTACCATTGATTAGCGAAACACTACGATCACTATCAAAGGCTCGATGGTTTACGAAGTTGGACGTGATTGCTGCTTTCCATAAAATCAGAGTTAAAGAGGGGGACGAATGGAAGACTGCTTTTCGTACACGGTATGGTCTTTTTGAATGGCTAGTCACTCCCTTTGGTTTAACGGGCGCCCCGGCCACGTTTCAACGGTATATTAACCACACGCTACGCGAATATCTCGATGAATTCGTTTCAGCCTACATCGATGACGTGTTGATCTATTCTTGTGGCTCCCTATCTGATCACCGCAAGAAAGTCAAGAAAGTGTTGGCAAAACTACAAGAAGCCGGCTTACAGATCGACATCGATAAATGCGAGTTCGAGGCTAAGAGCGTCAAGTACCTAGGATTTATCGTGGACGCCGGAGAAGGTGTCCGTGTGGACCCCGAAAAGATCAAGGCTGTGGAAGCCTGGGAACGTCCCCGATCGGTAAAAGGAGTTCGCAGTTTCGTTGGATTTGCCAATTATTATCGAGAATTCGTCGCTCATTTTTCTACTATTGCTATGCCCTTGACAGCCTTAACGAAGAAAGGAGTTCCATTCAGCTGGACTCCTCAATGCGAAGAGGCGTTCAAAGCCCTGAAGGCTATGTTAATCAGCGCACCCATACTGGCTCAATGGGATCCTGAACGAAAGACAGTCTTAGAAGCAGACTCATCAGGCTATGCAGTCGGAGGAGCTCTCTCTCAGTACGATGACGAAGGATTCCTACGGCCAGTAGCCTTCTTTTCGAAAAAGAATTCCCCAGCAGAGTCAAATTACCCAATTCACGATAAGGAACTACTCGCTATTATTCGTTGTTTAGAACAATGGGATCCGGAGCTTAGGAGCACACCATCTTTCGATATTATAACGGACCACAAAAACCTCGAGTACTTTCGGAAGAAGCGGCAGCTCAGTGAACGGCAAGTCCGATGGGCAGAGATCTTGGCCAGGTACAGCTTTACCCTGAAATATCGACCAGGGAAGGAGGCCCTAGTACCGGATGCGCTGTCACGAAGGGAACAGGATATGCCACTGACTCCCCAAGACGATCGTTTAATGGGCCGGAGCTTCCAGCTTTTGAGATGTCAAGGACGACGACAACTCAAGGTCAATAAATCAGTGACAAGGATATATGCTGGATTCACATCAGCAGGAGACCAAGACCAGGACACAGATGAGCCAGCAGATAAATCAGACCCGCCAGAGAATCCATTCACTGAATCTCCCCTGAAGGACCTTTGGGACCAAGGACTGAACACCAATAGTCGATATTGGTTAATCAGGCAGGCTGTACTAAATGGGGAACGACAACTCCCGTCTCAATGGAGTTTACCAATCTCGCTCGCTGAATGCTCTATTGATGAAGGAAAACGCCTTTGTTGGAGGGGTCGAATCTGGATTCCGTACAACGAGCCTCTACGCACCAAGGTTATTCAGGAGACTCATGACTCTTATCTCGCTGGACACCCTGGGCGGGATATGACGAAGGCCTTGATTAGTCGGAAGTTCACTTGGCCAGGACTAAGCCAAGATGTCCGGAGATTCCTCCGGAATTGCAATGTGTGTGGGCGAGCCAACATTTGGCGTGAGAAGCGTAGGGGACTGCTGAAGCCACTCCCTATTCCTGACCGCCCTTGGGCGGAGCTCTCGATTGACTTTATTACGGACCTGCCCCCGTCAGGACCTAATAGAGCGACTACGATTATGGTGATTACAGACCGACTATTTAAGAATGTGATACTCGAACCAATGGCTTCGATTACAACCCAGGCCGTCGCAGATACACTCCTTCAATGTCTAATCCGACACCATGGACTCCCGAGAGCTATTGTTTCGGACCGAGGAACCCAGTTTGTGAACCATATGTGGAAACGAATTTGTCAGTTACTTCGAATTACGCGACGACTATCAACAGCATACCACCCAGAGACAGATGGAGCAACTGAGAGAATCAATCAAGTTGTGGAAAGTTACCTACGTTCCTTTACTACGTATTGGCAAGAAGATTGGAGCTCCTTGCTACCAGTAGCAATGTTGGCAATAAATAACCGGGACGCAACCTCCACTGGAATGAGCCCGTTCTTCGCGACACACGGATATAACGTCGACCTTATTTCCCTGACCGACCCTGACGAACTACTACGGACCAATGGCCGATCCCCAGTGGCAAGAGGAGAAACATTTGTTGCAAAATTGAACGAGGCTTCCCAGGTAGCGCAAGCCGCAATTGCGTCTGCTCAGGAACGACAAGAGGAGCATGCCAACCGAGTCCGACAAGTGGCGGAGCAATTCAGAGTGGGCGACAAGGTCTGGTTACGACTTAAGAACATCTCGACAGACCGTCCCTCTAAGAAACTTGACTGGCTCAACGCGAAATATACTGTTACGGAGTTGATTGGGTCTCATGCCTGCCGGCTGGATACGCCACCGGGTATCCACAATGTCTTCCATGTCATGTTATTAAAGAGGGCCGCCAATGATCCACTACCCTCTCAAGTCCAGGATGATGTTCAACCCCCTGCCCTAGTTCGCGAGGTGGACGAAACCGAGAACGAGTGGCAGGTCGAGGAAATTCTTAATGATAAAAAGATCCGAAACCGGACACAGCTCCTAGTCAAATGGACTGGCTATGTCCGCCCTACTTGGGAACCCCTTCAGAACTTCCTCGATACCGCAGCCCTGGACCGCTATGAAGCAACGCATGGCAACATAACCGATGATTAATTGTACGACAACAACAATCGTTAACGAAAAGAGGGGGGCTATTGTAACGGGCTGTGCCCGTAGGTGGCCTCGGGAACCCTCGGCCTTTCGTGGCCCACTTTTTACCTTTAAGCCACCATGGCGAGTATATTTATGGATGGACCTCCTCTACTCTCTTTCTCTTCTTCTTCTTTCCTTAAGTTTGGTATACTCTGTAGAGTGGCCTAGCTAGTTGCAATATACTACCTTGAGACCGTTACATTAGGTATCCTCTAATACTATAATCTATTATAAATACTTTTTTATATATTTTATTAGGTATAGAAATAAGTATATATTTCTTCTTTATTCTTTAAGAGTAAAAAGAGCCTTTTTTTATTTTATAGCAGTCTTTTTTATTATATTTCTTTCTGTATTTATACTGCTTACTTAATATTATATTAGTTTTCTTTAGTTTAGTTATTATCTTTTCTTATCTTATTATTCCAAGCTAGCTTTTAATTTCTTTTTATTATATATTATTATTAGATAATTTATTATAAGTAGCTTATTCTAATAAAAAGTATTTTCTTTCTTTCTATACCTAGTACTAAAAATATACCTTGGTTTTTATATAGATTCGGTATTTCTAATATTAATAATTCTAAGAATTCTATAGTTCTTATAGATACTACTATAGAAATCTATTTATCTTAGCTTCTAAGATAGTAACTTAATATTTTAAGTAGCTATAGATATTCTTATAGTACTCTATATTATTTTTTATATATAGTTAGATAATAGGAATTTCTAGTAGCTTTAGGGGGTAATAATTATAAGTTTATTTATTCTTTATATAGTAGTAATATTATAAGTAGTAATATAAAATTTATAAGATCTAATTATATCCTTCTATATTAGAGTAGAGAATAAAGTTATCTTTAAACTCTCCTCTAGATTTTACTATATAATCTTTAGCTTTATATCTTATTATTATATAAAGATAGATAGATTTATGTTTTTTAGTATTTTATTATTTCTATATAAGCTATTAATATATAGCTTCTTTAGTTTTCTATTATTAGTTACCTTATCTATTAAGTATAGCTTTATTCTACTATAATTTCTCTATAGCTATTTAATTTACTTCTTCTAGAGTACTAGATATATATTTCTCTATATAGAGATTTAGTCTTTCTTTATTACTAGAGTTAGGATATTTATTTCTAATATTATAATTATCTAGCTATCTATCGGGGATATTATTCTAGGTATCTGGTACTTTTAGTATTCCTTTTTAATAGGTTTCTAGCTTTTTTCCCTATTATACTATAGCTATAATTCTTATTATTTCTACTAATAGCTAGAGTATTAGGGATTCTAGTATTAGTATCTATTCTTTTATATTCCTACCTCTATTAATTCTTAAAATATACTCTTTTTAGTAAGATACTTTTACTTCTTTCTTAGATAAGTATTACTCTAGGCTGAATAGGTATATAAAGTAATTTAGGCTAGTATAATTATATACACCTTGTATTATAGTAATAATTTGTATTTATACTACTATATCTAGTTCTTTCTATCTCTAGATAGTATTTAGTAATTATTATCCAGTAGGTATAGATTGGAACTGTTATTTTCTTTTAGATTTATAGTATTCTTATATAAAATATTCTTTCTTATTATAGTTATAGTATATAATATCCTTCTTATCTTAGAGCTGCCTCTATATAGCTCCGAGTTTTATAGGTTTAGTATATATCCCCTAAGAGGTATTTCTATAAGAGTTATTCTAGTAGCTACCTTTTTATCCTCTATTAGATTCTTGCTAATTAGGATAGTAGGGATTATATAGAGTATCTTAACCTCTTTAGTATATTATAGCTTTTTCCCTATATCTTTTATACTATTATTTATCGATTTTAACAGCTATAGTAATATATTCTATAAGGGTGTTAGGTTAATTAGCTTTATAGAGCTTATTTTTAATCTTATCTTTTAGTTCTTAGTAAAATATTTCTATAAGTATCTTATTCTCCCAGTTTAATTTAGAGGTAACTTATTGGAGTATAATAGTATAGGTAGTAGTAGAGTGGATTTGCTTAAGTATATAGATTTTTATAGCTGCCTGCCTTTTTTTATTAATTATTCTGAATATATCTTTAAGGGCTATTTTAAAGTTTTCTCAATCTGTAAATAAGTTAACTGTATCTTAATTCTAATTAGTTTTATTATTATTAAGAAAGTTTTTAAGAATAAATTTAAACTAATTCTTAGTATTCCAGCTATTAAATTACTTATAAATAGTAGTTATAATTCTACAGATACTAACTATTATAGGTACTACTAAAAGTATTCTTTTATTCTAATAATAAAGAGTATAATATTACTAGGTATTTTATTAAACTTCTTTAATAGTAATAATTTTATTACTTCCCCTAGGTTATATTTAGTATTTATAGTAACTGCTACTAGTATATTCTACACTTACTATTACAGAATATAGACTAAGTTACTTAAATATTCTACTTTAGTAGCTATATTAATATTATTCGCTAGCATATTATAGGCTGGTAGAGTAAGTATATTACTTAAGGTAGTAGAGATTCAGTTAGTTTCGGATATCTTAATAGTATAAGATATTACTTAATAATTAATACAAGTAACTATTCTAAATAAGAGCTATTAATATATAATAGTTATATCTTTCAGTCTACTATAGATATAGTCTAGAATAAATAAAAGATTAGTTACTAATAGATAAATTATAGGTTTATATTAGCAGAGTAATTAGGATATTACTTATAGAGTAAATATTATATTTAGTAATAGTTAAGTATAGTAATATATAGCAAGTTAAGGTAATTAAGATAACTAAATTATATTAATAGCTAAGTAGCTGCCTATAGTAAATATATACTACTCAGTTGTCTATATATTAATATAATTAGATATAATTACCCTTATAGTAATTATAATTACTAGTAATTAGAGGTAATTACAGAGTAATTACTATAGTTATAATTACTGGTATTTAGTAGTAATTACAGAGTAATTACTAATAGCTAAATTATATTCTATTCCAGGAGGCTGAGAAAAGCAGGGCTGTATCTCATCCTAATATAGATTATAACCAGGCTGTAATATAAGCCTTCTTGCTATTACTACACTCCCTGTCCAACCTCTATCTTTAACCTTTCTTAGATATCGGGCTGCTACAAGCTCTATTAATACCTTACTAGTAAACTTTTCTATAACTAACTTAATATTCTATTTTATAAGATACTTTTCTATTAGGAGATATAAGCCTTAGATTAATTCGATCTTATATATATAATCTAGTATAGCTTCGGGCTAACTGGCTAAAATACCTATATAATAACTTTTTATATATTTCCTCTAGAGTAAGTTAATAAATTAGATATTATTTTCCGTCTCTTTCTGCTATTAAAATAGTAATAAGTTATTTAAATAAAATTTATTAAGATAAAATAAATATTAAAAAAAAGTAAATTTTTTAATAATAAAAGATATCTTTTTTATATTTTATTACTTAAAATAAAATTACTATCTTAAGATTATTAATTATAAATAAAATTATTAACTATTTTAATAGTAAAAAGAAATAGAAAATAATATCTAACTTATTAACTTACCCTAGGGGGAATATATAGAGAGTTATTATATAGATATCTTAGCCAGTTAGCCTAAAGCTATACTAGATTATATATATAAGATCGGATTAGTCTAAGGCTTATATCTCCTAATAGGGAAATATCTTATAAGATAGAATATCAAGTCAGTTATAGGAAGGTTTGCTAGTAAGGTATTAATAGGGCCTGCAGCAGCCCGATATCTAAGGGAGGTCGAAGACGGAAGTTAAACAGGAAATATAGTAACAGCAAGAAGGCTCAAATAAATCTCTCAAAAATAAAGGCAATTAATTAATAGACTCCCTAGCAGCCTCGAGCTCTTCCGGCCTCTCTGACTTCTAGGAAGAATCTCTGATAAAAGGAAAAGCAATGATTTCCCCCAGTAACGGCACTAACCTCCTCTTTTAACCCCATCTGGGTCACCCTAGAGACATCCCCGCTAGCGACCAGCTAGCCTAAGTATCCCTAACCGCCTGTTATACTATAAATAATAAAATTAAAGTTAAAGAGGTTAAATAAAAGCTTTAAGTAGAAATTAATAAGTAATAATCTTATTATTTAGCTATTATTTCTTTTAGTACTAGGTATAGTATTTATTATTTATTCCTACTATTTAAAATTACTATATAACTTTAATTTATTTAATAATATTAAGTAAAGTTAAAAAAAAAAACTAAATATAATTAATTAATTTTTTTATATTTAATATTATATATATATATTATAAAATAATTTTACTTAATTTTATTTAATTTTCTATAATTTATAATAAAATAGTTGATATTTTTATTTTTAAAATACTAGCTAAGTTACCCTATAAAACTTTCCCTTCTTTAGGTATCCTTGGGTACCCACGAACCAAAAAATAGCGCTTATTGGTACGCACGGACTACCCATTTTTCGCTACGGGTACCCATGGGGCCCCGTGGGCTGGGTAATTTATGCCCTAGCCAGAGGTTTCGCCTCTGTCAGACCTGCACGTCAAGCTCCAGTTCCGGGGAGGAAGCAGGTACGCCGACACATTCGTATAGTAGACAAGCATTTGGAGAGTGGTGGAAAGACTATTTTGAAGAACAGAGGGAGATCCGGCCGGGGACCGTAGGCAAGAATAATGCGGATGGTTAACAGACAATAAGGTCGCCTTGTGAGATGTAGGGTCTGGCTTATTTCCGATGGAATCCTGGGGTTGTACGGTAGACCACAAGATACACTTTCGCCTTTGCGTCTTAAAGAGGTTGAAATGGCCAAATGCTGGTATTTGGTGTTTACCTAATCAACGAAATCGACTAGGAAGGGAACGCATAAAGACGATATGATATGAAGAAGTAATAAACTTGGAATAGAAACACGGATCTGTTGAAAACAAATTGTCAACTGCCTGCTCAGGGGATTGGGCCACCGTTGGCCTGTCCCCATTGGCTGCATCATCATGCACATCTGCAACTCACAGCCTCCAAGGCGGCCTACGAGGCAACTTTGAGGCAACCTGACTGAGCCCCTCTTCTTGCCTTCCCAGCTTCCATAAACTCTTCTCCTCCATTTTTATTTCATTTCATTTCATTTCAGTTCATTTCAGTTCATTCCTATGGATTGAGCCCACACTATCCTCCGCAACATGGCCGAGGCGTTGGGCATAGCCGCTGGTGCGGTGGGATTTGTGTCTCTGTTGGTCCAAGTCACCAGCGGGATCAACAAGCTGCGCGATATTACAAACAGTGCAGACGCCGCACCGGCCGAACTAGATTCTCTCATGCGCGAGTTGGACTTCCTAGTCCACGTTATGCGAGAGGCCAACGCCAAGGCACCCTCGCAGAATGATGTCATTCTCCAGCACTGCCAGGCGAACTGCGATCAAGTTGTCAGAGATCTTGAGGTGCTTAACAAAATGCTGGCAACGGGGTCAAAACGCAAGGTAAAGGGTAAAGTCTTTGTGATCCTCGCCTTCCGCCACTGGAAAGGAAATGTCGAGGTTTTGCATCGCAATATCCAGGCGGCCAAGCTCAACCTAATCATGTGAGTGCATACTCTCGGATATTTCTCTATCCGGGCTATCTTTGTTCTGGAACGTAAGTTAACTCTTCAGGCTTGTCAATCATCGCACCTCAGTTCGCCTGGACGAGATTGCTCTGGTCAATCGGCTTCACATTTCGCCTACTCGGGCAATGAGCGTGGACGGAGATGGTACCTCTTCTCAAGGACTATGGCCGACAGCTTCTGCCAATTCATCCAATCTTTCCTCAGTTTCGAGACAGACTGTCAACCTTGCTGATCGACCCAGGTTCAGGCGTCGTGGGGATTGCCTATCTAGGTTCTGTTCCTGTATTTGCCATCGTACTGAGAGAACATCTCGTCGCTTCTGGGCACTCGAGCACACTCCCCTGTCAGTTTTCCAACAGATTTGCGATAAAGAATCCTGCAACGTTGTCAAACATGGCGGAACATTTAGATTCGCTCTCTCTCAGCTTGGAATTCGATGGGCAATGGTCATTCAGCTTTATTTTGTCACTACATCAGGAAAATACTCGCTGCGTTCGAGTTTCGAAGTCGAGCGGGTCGTGCCGTATACCTCACCCGGCTTCGAGATAATGTGGAATATCCGGGAGAATATAATTACATTCGAGGAGGGTCGAGAAGCGCTCGTTCATCTTCATCGAACCGACCCGACCTTCCCGAACCATGTCGACCCGAGCGGAACATCTTACATCGAGGTATGGCTGCTAATATCCACATCCGAATATATGTCGTTGACCACTGTGAAGAATCTCGTGATTGGAGCAGCACGGGGGCCAGTGGATAAGGAAAGCCGATATAAATTGCTCGAACTTTTCATGGGTGAATTCAAAATGACACGAGGGACTGAACACTCAAGGTGAGTGCAGTGAATTCTATCGGAACTAGGAAGAGACTCCGTGCTCAATGGATCCTAAACCTGACTTATGCCTTTAACAGGTTCCTTTCTCATTGCGCAGGTTGGATAGGGGAGGGGCCGCATTTGGAACTCCTGGAAATTCTTCTCCATCTAGACTTCGAAGCAGCCGAAATCGATATCCACGACTGGCCGAAACCTTGTTCCCCAGACTGGTGGGCACCAGACATAGCTCCTGATCCCTTCTTTGTTGAATACCTTGGACTTCTGTCTCAAAACAACCAAGGTAAGTTTTTGGCAAGCCATTTCACATGCATCATGCTAATAATATCCGTGCAGGATTCGCTGGGATGACTCCTCTTCACGAAGCCGTCTTGTTTGACTCACCGGAATCTGTTCGCAAATGGACATCTCGCTCTAACAAAGATGAGAGAAACGCCTTCGGCCAGACACCTCTTCACCTTGCCATTGCAAACCCTCAATATCTGCGCATCCTCATACAAGCTGGCTATGAATTGGATGCTCGAGATAACTATGGCATAACGCCTCTTATGTATGCGGCAGCAACAAACAAAGAGGAAGCTGTGATGGCGCTCGTAGACGCCGGTTCCGATCTCTCTGCTCGGGATACCAAATGGAAACGCAACTTTATGTGTTACGCTGCTCTTCGTCAACATTGGAAGCTGATCCTCAACGTTCTGAATATCATCGAAGATCATGCGGGGAAAAGAGCAGCAGAGAGCTGGTCAGAATTTGCGACGTATCTATTTCTCGCGGTCTACCCGGATACTGCAGGAAGCAGCGGCGTATCTCTTGACCAATTGCTGGCCAAATGTGGCACTGTTAACCTCATATACGACGCTAGTGAGGATAAAAAAAGCAACTGCTTGCTACACGACGTCAGGTCCCCCACAGATTTCGAGGTCTTGCTCGGTAACGGATTCAAACTCGTCAACCACGTGAATAGCGCCGGCCAACACCCTGCTATGGTAGCTGCTAATCGATGCAATTCCGATTTGGTTAGCAGGCTCCTAGCTTATGGGACTGATATCAACCTCAAGGATGTATTCCACAAAACATCACTCTGCTACGTCCTCCAACAATTGGAGGCTTGTTTCCCTGGTCATTTTTTGTCAATAGCCATGGACACATTGCGCGTCCTGCTCACGAATGACGCGGATGTCCTCTCAAGAGATAATTGCCGATGCCCTTGTTCGCCCCAAGGGTGCCTCCCATCTGCAATGCTCAGCCACTCCATTTATCAGGTACTCCAGTGTACCAGTGTCCCTATATGGTCATTGGAATGGCTTAGCCTTGTATCAGAGCACCGAGGAGATGATGAAGCGAAAACGATTCTTCAATCGTTCATTAGAAGGGCAAAGCATGCCGAGATGGGAATGACACATGTCTGTTGTCAGCGGGAGCAGGGATTTACCTTCCAACGGATCTGCCGGAATAACCCCATACCTGACGATGACATTGACGATATTATAGATGAGGAGTCCGAGTTTATTGATATTTTAGACAGCGAAATGAACCAGAGTTCCAAAAAGGAATACAACGCACTACTCGATGACTGGATGGTTCAGATCAAGACCTCACTGGATAAAGTGTGTAGTGAAGCTGCGGAACAAAACGAAGGATATGAACCTCGAAAGGTAATCATTCATATCAGCATTCTTTCTTCTTCATAGAGAAGCTAATCAATGCCATAGACAGGCTGGAAAGTTGACTACCAACACGATTCTTTCATCCAGGAGATTGGGATAGATTGGCGGGGAGATCCCGTCAAAGACGTTGAGGGCAGGATTTCAGAGTTCGTGTATTGGATGGAACAAGAGTATCATTCGGGATACGCGTCCCAGATGGATGAGTCCATTAGAGAGAGGTGGTACCTGAGAAGGTTTTCTTGGCTTCATCGACTCGCATGTGCATTAAACATATCAGCGGCACAAGTAGTGCAAAACCTGCGACGGCGCAGGCAACAAGGCGAATGCAGTCCTCTGAATGTAGAAGAGGACATTGGACATTTCCTTTCAACGTGGGAAGATTGGGAAGAGCACTGTGGACAGCGGGAAGCCTAGTTCGACTTCTTCCTCAGGTGAGGAGCCTTCAACTCTGTAGCCTACACTTGTCGAGAGGCTGTGCAAGGCTACTACTTATATACGAAGAACCTTTCATTCCTCAAGGGACAACACACCGTGATACTCCGACGATCAAACACTTGGTTGATATCGTATATGTGGCGCAAGATCACCTAGGAATCAGAAACATGCTGTTGGCGGGCTCCTCCAATCGAAGAGCCACAATCTTCCTCTCTAGTTATCTACCCCAGACTATTTAATCCAACTACACAATGGAGACAGCACTACGTATAAGCGAGCTTGGCGCCACCGGAACCGGACTCCCGCATCTGTCGGCGAATTCTCGATGATGAGGCCAAGATTGCTTTGTGTACTTTATATGCTACAGACAATACATCTTCCAGTCTATCCGAGTACGGGAAACTAAAAACTTCCCAGTCCATCGCCATAACCGAGTGCTCATTTCCAATCCACGAACTTAAGAATGCATTTCTGGTCCTTCGGCCTTGACGTGAAGACCTGGTCGTCCATACTCATGTCGGCCGCCATACCTTCCGCTGGCACCGTCTGGTACTTGGAGTAAATATCGCGGAGGAGAATCTTCATCTCAGCCGTTGCCAAGCTATGATCATTAGTTTGAAGTTCCCTCGTTTTGAAGCGTCGTTACTTACTGTCGACCAATGCATCCCCGCCCGCCGTTCGAAAAGGCAAAGAACAGCCGGTTCCTCTCCGCCAGACCCTTCTGCTCTAGCCATCTCTCTGGGTCAAAAACATCAGGGTTTGGGAACGACTCCTCATCCATTCGGTGCATGGAGTACGGCTGGCAGCTCACGGTTGTCCCTTGGGGCAGCCAGTATCCATCCACATGCCTACCTCCTGTGGGAACACATCTGGGCAAACTCATCGGAATGGACGGAAACATCCTTAAACCCTCCTTCACTACTGCTTCAAGGTAAGGAAGCTGCTCAAACGACACGCCCTCGTTGTCCTTGAATTCGGCTTTGAGTCGCTCCTGAATCTTTTCGTACCCTGGCTGCGATAGCTGCCACATCAAGAAGCAGAGTGCGTCACCGGTAGTTTCAATGCCAGCAATCATGTGATCCATGCACTCGGAGGCAATGTCAATAGGTCCCAATCCGAATTTTTCTTCTTCCAGGCGGCTAACGAGGGTGAAATCGGCAACACCGCCCGTCTTTACACCGTTGAGCACCAGTCTCTCGGAGAGGGGAGTGCCGCGCGCCTTGCCAAAGATGTCCGAGTTAATAATGGTGCCTAGAGCCGGGCTATATAGGCCAAGGAGTCGCTCTGTGACATCCATCGTCAGCTCACCACAAGCCTTCAATCAGGTGTGCAGACTTACTAGCAAGGTTGCCGCCGAAGGAGACCTCTCGCATAATTTCTTCATCCGAGTGCCGAAGAATAGAGTCGCTGCCATGTGGGTGGAAAAGGTGATGTGTAACGCAGTCGAAGGCATAGCAATGGAGGTAAACCTAAATCGAGTAAGCGCTCTGCTTCCAAGACGCCAATGGCAGCCATACGTAGACATCCATCTCCTGGTTAGGGAGTGTGCTGCATCTCTTCATGAAGTTCCGCGATCTTTCTTCAAGACCGTGGAGGGAGCCATCGCGCATGACGTTGGAATTCGCGTAGCGATCTGCAATAATTCGTCTGCGCTTGCTGTGCTACGGGAGTGTTAGGTCGGCCCTCTTTCGATTTAGTCACCAATCTTACGGGGTCTTTTTCTTTGGTCGAGAACATTGTGCTGCTCTTGCATCAGTCTACGATACTAGCATTGAGAGAGACTGAGAAAATACCGGAGTCCAAATTCTGAGAACAGATGGTAAAAATATGACTTGTCGTAGCCGCTACCCTTGGAAAGGTAAATTTCTTTCATGGCCTCGAGAGACGAAAAGACAACCTCATTGGGCGCAATTCGAACTGCGTTGCCATATTTTTGGTGCAGCTCGTGCACATACTGCGTACGTTTGCCGCGCAGTTCGTGATACTTGAGTGGCCATGAGGTCAGTAGGCCGAGTCTCGGACCCGGAAGCGAGGCCAGCGGCGACCGCAGGCGTCTGATAACGATGATGCACACGAGCAGTGTCGCAGCCGCGAGAAGGGGAATGGTCAACACAGCCATTATAACACCCGGATTCACAAAAGTCGGTCACAATATGGTACTGGTGAAGAGGAGATGGTCTTGGGTCTGACAGGCTACATATACGACTAAACTTGGGGGACAACGTGATCCCCACTGTTACCCCAGAAGGAAGAGGCTCTCTATCTTATTGGACATGCAGCGGCTCCGCCAGTGAAATCGTCTTGAAAGTGACACACACTTTGGTAATTCGGCTCACGAGCACTGCCGAAATGCAGATGCGAGCGGGATTTCATCACTGATTCTCGACGTAACGCGGCATTGTGCGGCATCTCCATAACCAATCACACGAGTGACGTGTGGGTTCTCAACTTGGCTTGTCCCAAAAGGGAATCTACAAGAGACGAGCCGAACAGATCCGACGGCGAAATGAAAAGGCTAGGGTTATTATCAGTCATTATGTAAGATATCCAATCACAAGCGGCCCCTTGAAGAAGCGCTATGCCGTGCTGGGGAATCGCTATCGATCGGCTAACAACTGGCGTCCCTTCTCCGCCCGCATCTCTTACAACTTCCCAATGCTTCGACAGCTGAACCGGGTGATTCGCAGTCGGCAGTTCGCTATCCAAGAGACCTGCAGTAGCCTTTCATTTCCCCGCAAGATGACACCCGGCTGGTACTCGGGGAGCATCGAGGGTGGCAACGGGTCGCCCTCCATGGATAAAGCTAACCAGATGAAGCTCTAGCCTTGCTCTACCCTCCCTTCAATAGCTGAGGTTGTGGATATATGCCAAGCGCGGTTGAGTCCTCCGGTACATCCAGTGTAGGATTGAACCGAACGTGTTCAACTGTCGATGCAGGTGTATTGTGTACCCCAGATAGCCTTTCATATCCTTGACCTCGAGCTAGCCTTCATCTGAGCCTCCGATAAGGATCATCGTGCATCTTTGACCGAGAGTCCGTGAGCGCCATACCATCGGTGCAAGATGACGATTCCTGAGAGCTTATCAGATAGTATAGTCGGCAACCTCCAGTCTTGATAAATACTGCTGTGCCCCTCTAAATCCCAGATGTAAATAGACTATTGAGCTTCTCTCAGTTGCCTTTCTCAAGTTACACCAGCACTTCTAAAATACCCATTGTGGTTACCTCTACTTCCGCCATGGGGTTTTTACAAGAATCCAAAACCTCGGGCGAGCCTCTACCCTCCAGCAGAGAGCCCTCAACCAGCGAAGGAGTCGTAGGCGTCACCGAAGATGCAATCTTCTCAAAGTACGGCTCTACGCAGCGAGGACTGTCGAACCGTCATCTGCAGCTCATGGTCATCGCCAGCTCTATAGGAACTGGCCTCTTCGTCGGCATCGGAAGCGCACTCAGGACTGCCGGACCGCTGTCGGTCCTTCTGGCGTACCTCATTTACCCCATCATCTTTATCCTCCCATGCTCGCTTGGCGTAGCAGAAATGGCGACTCACTTGCCGATTCGTGGAAGCATCTACGAGTTCGCTAGCCGATACGTTGATCCAGCCTTTGGCTTTGCATTGGGATGGACCTACTTTTTCGCCAGTGCCATGTTATTCTGTACCGAGCTTTCGGCGGTTGTTACCGTCATGGGATACTGGCAGATTGATGTGAATCCTGCCGCGTGGGTGGCCATGGCCTTAGTTGTCTGCGTCTTCCTCAACTTATTCGCAGTCAAGTACGTTATCCTCACCCCCCTGCTTGATGATGTCTTCTAATCAGCGATAGGTGGTACGGCGAATCGGAGTTCATCTTTTCCTGCACAAAGATCCTCCTCATTATCGGTCTCCTCCTCCTGACACTAATCACAATGTGCGGCGGCAACCCAAAGCACTGGGCATATGGCTTTCACAACTGGTCCAACGGCGAAGTCATGCACGAGTACATGGGCGAAGGTGCCAAGGGCCGCTTCCTCGGGTTCTGGAGCATCATGATCTACGCCGCCTTCTCCATCGCGGGACCAGACTTCATCGCCCTCAGCGCCGCGGAAATGAAGAACCCGCGACGCAACATCCCGCGCTGCGCCCGCGCCACGTTTCTGCGCATCTTCATCTTCTACGTCTTGGGATCGCTGGCCGTGGGGATTCTTTGCGACAGCGAGGATCCCAGGCTCTTGGCAGCGTTGGGCGATTCCTCGGTCGGCTCGGCTGCGAGCCCCTGGGTCATCGGCATCGAGAACTTGGGAATCCACGGCCTTGCGAGCTTCATCAATGTGCTTATCCTCATTAGCGGTTGGAGCTGTGGGAATGCCATGCTTTACTCGTCGTCGCGGACTCTCTACTCCCTTGCCATGAGCGGCCACGCCCCGAGGATCTTTCTGAAATGTACCGAGACGGGAAATCCTATCTACTGTGTGGTTGCTGTCAGTCTCATTTCATGCATCACCTTTTTGGTCGCTTCAACCGATGGTGCAACCGTTTTTGGATGGTTTGTTGGCCTGTCCACTTGCGGCTTTGTCCTCTCCTACACAGCCATGCACATTACCTACATAGGTTGGTACAGAGCTCTGAAGGCCCAGGGTATCTCTCGAGACACTCTGCACTGGAAAGCGCCCTTCATGCCGTACGGTGCTTATATCGGGACTGTATTTGGGTGTATTGTTCTTCTCTTTTTGGGATTCGACACTTTCAAGCCCTTTTCAGTTTCTGGATTCATCACGAGCTACTTTGGTATCGCTTACATGGCTGTCGTTTATGCATTCTGGAAAATCTTCAAACGCGACAAGTTTGTCAAGGCAAGGGATGCTGATTTGTGGAGTGGTAAAGAGGAGGTTGATCAGCAGTGCAGTCAATGGGAGGGTAAGGATGTGGTCAGCCGGAAGAACTTGGTTCAGCGCCTTTGGGCTGCAATGTGGTGATTTCACCATTGCTAAACACGTTGGAGCTTAGTTACATTTAACCATTTCAACATAAATTTTGTTGCTCTTCGCATTTCTGTCGCCAGCTGCCCAGCATCTGTACCTGAAATTAATGACGCCGTTAAAATACCCTATATCAACGTGCTCTCCTAGTAGGTTCAGGGCAGGATCGGAGGTGAATCCGGCTTGACAAAAATTGATGCATGGCATAATAAGCTTCCCAAGCTCTTTCAAAAGGTACTGGGGGTTGACCTCTTCAGACATTCTCTCCTGTTACTGGACGGGTTGATTATCGATGTCGGGTTGGGTATCTCGTGAAGCGCCCTTCCAGGCACTGACAGTTGTGGGCAGGCCGAGGCGCAGGGGAAGTGACAAACAAGTGGCTACGGCCGTCAAAAATCGGGAACGGAAAGAATAATTAGTCCTGGGTGGCGTCGCTCACATCCGCATGAGATACGAACACAGCCGCCATCAGACAGACACGAGTACGCCACACGGAACACCCGGGATCCTTGATGCGGAATTTTGAGGCCAGCATTTTTTTTCTTACATCTACCTACTTGGTTATTGTTCCTTCTGTTCCCTTCCGAAACCCTCATCGGAGTCGGAGACCGGCCCAAGCGCGACCAAACCTGTTGAAGACATAGACTTACCCCTCACAGGCCTCACGCCCTGACCTGGCATGATCTCCTTCACTCGATCGCTGAGTCCAACACAAGACCAAAAGCTGTCTGTGCTTGACAATATTCTGGATCCGTCAGGCCGCTCCAAGGCAATTTCGCTTAACGCAAGCCACATTTGGGCTGGATGTGGCCTAGACCGGTGGACAGGAATGCAGCCAAAGGATATCCGGAACAAAATGGTTTAGTTCCTCTACTCGTTTGCATCGGCATTGCCGCGCAGCGTAATTGATCCTCTGACTAGGTGAGCCTAATGCTGCCTGGATTTACAAATGGCCTTAGGCCGACGGACAGGGCGAGAGTTTGAACGTGCCCAGTCGTACATCTCAGCGCTTTGGCCAAGATACGAATAGCTTCAAGCTATCCAAATGAAGCTTGGACAGCTGAATCTAGGAAGATGCGGGATCTGCAAAACATTCTTTCTAATTCAAACATGAATGGGATTGAATATAAATGGGTAAACGCATGGTAACAAACTGGATACATCCATCGTAGCTAGATAGGCAGGACATAATACTGAGCGCAGGGCCTTCATTCAGACGACATAAAAGGATTCATGTGCTATAGCTCACGATAACCCACTCGCTGCAACCAGGATTCGCTCTGGAGCATTTCCCGAAACGTGTCGCCATTATGGTGGCTGATTCTGTCCAGGCCGCATCTTGGGCTGTTTGTCTTGCGCCATCTCCGATCCCGCTAAAAGTCGCTGCCGCCACCGAACCTACTCCGCGGTCTAGATCAGACGGATCCGGCAACCGCATTTTTCCTGTACCCAATGAGCGCAGGGAACTCGTGGAGCATCCTGACGGGACGCGTCAACGCACATCTCCGTCGTTCTTCAGGATCGACTGCTCCAGACGAGCGTGGTCATTGTTCGAGAGCGCACTAACCAGTGGCTAGTCCGAAACTCAACGTGGACGAATTGGGAACAAGGGACGGAGTCTGAAAAATATAAAGCATCATCAATTCGTAACCTTGGCTTGAACAACCACAACTCTCAACCACCACACAGCCATCTGACCATCAAGCAATTGCATCTCCCAAATCTCGACCTCACGGCCATCTACTCGACCATCTACTCCCTCCAACATGAAGTCTTTCGCCATCATCATCACGATGCTTTTCAGCACCGCCATCGCCGCCCCTGCGCCAGACAACTCGGGCGGCTCAGACAACTCAGACAACTCAGACAGCTCAGCTACTGGCGGCGGCGTTGCTCCCAGCGGAAAGCCAGTTACCCTACCCAATGGCTACGAGTTCCTTGTGAACCCTCCGGCCAGATTCTCTCAGATTGCTGCGTCTGCATCACGCCACCTGAACGGCATCCCCCAAACCGACATCGTCAACATGCCTACACCATCGGCAACAGGCTAGGGGATGATGTATCGACACCGAAAAGGAACCCCCATATAACTCAGTCACGAGAGATCGACGTTTCGAGGATATCGCTAGATCGACCGAGGTGCTTGTGTGAGGATTCTGTGTGGGGTTCCTGTGTATGATTTGTGATTACCGAACCTGTTCATTTCAATGTTAAGAGGGAGCAAGGCATGGTGTGCTGGAGCGAATGGAATCACGGAGCTCCGTGGCCAACAAGGATTAGATCTGAAGCTAGGGATATAGAAGGCAGTGATTTAATCAGGTTGGCGGGTTTGCATCGGTGTTTTAGTCTTTCACAGGTCAGTTTGAATTGAGATTCAGAGTCTACCACCCAGCTGCTAGCATCGCAAAGCAATTTATTTCTTTCCCTCGACTCTTTGAACTCCTTGGCCGATTCCCGCAAGATCACATGAACCCATATTGTTCGACGTGGTTATTTTCCCTTCAGATTTGGGCCCTCTAATCCGACTGTTTCCCAGTTCAATGACAGCTTCGTCATCACTGCCGGGGCCGCCAAAACCGGAAATGCGGAAGGTGGTAACTTAGTAAAAGTTTGGGTTTGGCCCAGTTAAGAAAGTTCTGCTTTAATCTAGAGTGTGTTAGTCTGCATTCCACTTTCGAGATGCTTCAGGCCAAGACGCGATACTTTGGTCGCGTTAGTGGAATCGCGGAAGCTAAATTCACATTTACACCCAGTCGTCGCATTTAAAAACGAGTGTTGATGGTAGCATAAATGGAGACCCTGGAATTGCTTCATTTGAGGTTGCTAACATCCAACATCGTCACTGAGCCAGAGCGTCCTGTTTCGCTTATCCTCCGTTGCCCACGTTGGCTGAGCCAGAAATGTGGCTCTAAACTAGAACTTGATGTTTCCCCTCACGATGTGAAATTGGGTACTCTTCACATCTAGACCATTCTTGTGCTGCCCATCGCCGCACTCCTCGACATCCTTCAGGATGGCCCCCATCGCTGTCGTGAGGTCACGAGTTCCGTCGTCGCTTGGACGACTGGATCTCCAGGCAACCATATTGTCTGGTCTCACTAGAATCGCGCCACCTGGCTGAAGTTGATTCAGTGAAGCCCACGTGGAATTGTGGTCGATGTACATGATATCTTTGCCGTGGATCGGTTGGGTATCGACTCTCGCGATTTTGACATTCACACCAAAACGTTGCGATACTTGTTCAGCGGCGCTACCCCAAGCGCTGCCCTTGGAATCCGTCAAAAGCAGAAAATCAGCGCCTTTACCGACGAGGTCATGAGTGGAGATCAGTTTGTGGTTCTTGTCATCGTTGGCTCGAAGCCAGGCGTGGGGAAGACGATGCCCAGGACGCGTCGTAGGCGTGTAAACCTGTCCCAGCGGGTCAGGGGTCGGCCTTGGTGTGCCATCCGACAATAAAGCACCGTCATTGTAGCTGTATCCGAGTTCGAGGTCATGGGCGCTGAATTCAATCTTCTGGCTTCTGATAGCGTCTTGGACCGTGGCTCGTAGGGTCGCGCCAACATCCGACTCTTCAAAGAGAGCTTCAAACCGAGCTTGGTTCATTTCAGGCTGGCCGGGAATCAGGCCGATTGCTGCATTGAGAACGGCGGTATTCATGAACGTCATCAAACCCCAGTCGCAATTGCGCTTTCCAATGGGCCGTCTTTCCACCTCATACGTATCCAGGAGCCGCGGATGCGCCTGTCCTTTAAGCACGAGAGCGAGTTTCCAGGCAAGGTTGTGCGCATCTCCAATGGCCGTATTCAATCCCAGACCAGTAGTGGGCGGGTGACGATGCGCGGCATCGCCTGCAATAAAGATCCGGCCCTGTTGGTATTTGGAAGCCAAAACGCGCTCCAAAACCCAGTGGTTGATGTTTAGAACTTCCATCTGAAGGTCAGGGAGCTTCAACAGCTCTCTGATTCTCGGCATCAGCCTGGCTTCGTCCCAGCGCGACTCATCGTTGAGATCAAAGCCAAAGTGCAGGGTCCATTCCTCAGAGAATCGTCCCCAGGTCGGTCCCATGGGAACAAGCGATCCGCTGCCCAGCATGGAGCCACCTCCAGGGTTGGAGAAATGGGCGATGAAGTTTCGATCGTCCCAGTATGGCGAGAGGTCCGCCTTGAAGTGCGTCGAAACTATATCGACAATTCCAGTAGGACCCTGCATTTCAACGCCGATATGAGGGCCTACAGTTTTACCACCGTCGGCACCGACAAGGTATTTTGCGCGATACCGGAGTTCCTTTTTCTCATCGCTCAGGACGTTGACTAGTATATAATCCTCGGTGGCTTCAAAGGAAGTGACATTGTGGTTGAAGAGAACGCGTCCCGGGTTGCGTTTCTCGGCCATCTCGCGGAGGACTGGTTCGAGGCGGATCTGGGGCAAGTTATGGGATCGCAATGGGCTATCTCTCCTATGCGGACATTATACTGTAATTAGATATGCGTATAGATAAAAGACGATGATAGAGATGCAAGGTCCGCACTCACTGGTACATGATTGCTTGATCACTATCCTCACCACCACCAAACGCGTCGACGGTCCCGAGAATCTTGCGGTCGTAGGGTCCGTCGCCACCGAGCGAAGAGGACCATTGGACCTGACTAATAAACCGCATCGTGCCGGACTTCTCGATAACCGGTTCGGACATTCCATATTGGCGAAGGATCTCCATGGACCTCTGGTTCAAGTAATGCGCTTTTGGTAGCTTCGATGTTCCCGCATGTCGCTCGAAGACAATATGGTCCACGCCTTGTTCAGAAAGGAGACTCGAGAGGGTCAAGCCACAACCTACAGATTATTAGTAGTGAATCGACGAGTGGACCGATGGCAATCGCTTAGTTACCTCCGCCGCCTATGATAAGTACGTCCACATCAATCACGGTTGAATCTGCTGACGCGGCCATTTTATAGTGGATTGTTTGCTTTGCGATTGGTGTTGGGATGAACTTAATGATACAACCACTTGGGTGGATGAGATCAGCTTGTGTTGTATTCGTAATTGGCAGACTCGAAATTATTTATGTTCTCCAAGAGCTCCGCCGGCTGTTGGAGATGAAACTCAAAGAACTCGGTGCCACGAGTCCATCGGATAGCCAGCACCGACTCCGGCCTCCAGTCCAATATTCTCGGGTACGGATTCCCTGGGTTCTGGAGCTCTAGACTCACTGGCTGACAAGCCCTGTGATTCGGCTGCGTGTGTTCCGAGTCCTTGTATTGCGGGATGTTGGCTTCCGAACTCATGCACTTCGGACCACTCGATTCCGGCTGCTAGGGTTTGGTGGGGTAGCTAACACATCATCCGAGAGTGGTCCTACGGCTCGGCAATTAAAGATCCAAGTCCCCTTCGTCCCGGCGACCAAAAGACACAAGATATTTATGCTCTGAATCTCAAAACAGATATTTTCAGCGAGACTCAATACACGCGCGAGATCGAGCAACAGGTTTCGCAACAGTGGACTATTACAACGCAGGCATGGGTTACAGCATCGAGGCAACTGAATGGCCAGCGATTGCCATGTCCACCGAGACAAAGACTCTAATTGAAACATTTTTTACATTGATGGATGATCTTAGTGATGGTGTGGGCGACAAACTAGCTGACGAAATATTCACTCACGACGGGATACTATGTGGGGGACTTGGAGTGGCAGTCGGAACTACAGGTACTACGAGCAATCTGTTCCCCCCATATTCACTGATGCATGTACTGACTCTTTAACTTATTTGTGCTCTCAGAGATCCGTAAATGCCGTCAAAATGCCTGGGATTTGATCAAAGTTCGTCATCATGTCGTGAAGAAAGTATATGTCCATGACAAGGATGCCATGGATCTTATGCTCATCGGAAATGTCGAGATGGTCTTGAAAAACGAGAAAAGCATAAGTGGCGAGTTCACTGCGCGCATCCTTTTTACCAAAGGCATAGAGGAGAAGAAAAGAATACAGGCTTATCAAGTCTGGTCGGTAGGTTTTAGTCCCCATTGATATTGATCAAGCCTAAAGTACTAATAATACTAGGACTCAGCACCGATGCGTGAAGCCCTACAAGTAGGCAGTGGATAACAGCCACAATGAGCTACTTGCTAGGAAGTGGAGGGACTGATACTATTACCTGAAGGGAAGATGATTCGAGAAAATGACGTAGGCAGGAGAGTGATTTGGACCTGACCCAGGGCGAGGAGGCATAATGGGCGCCTTGGATTTACCTACCATTATGATAGCTCAATAACTGCTACCCTAATTTTAGAAATCATTAAAAAGTCTTAGCAATACTGCAGTTTCTACGTTCGTGATGCAAAGTAACGGTGATGGGGACAATCACTCTGACCTCCACGAACTCTATGCTTCTGTGCTACTGTTCATATAATATCTAGAAGAGGCTTTTAGATATCGGAAATCGCGTATCCCGACCATCTTGTTTCACAGAGATGACTAAATTTTCCCCGGCAGGGGACTTTCGGAGAAATGGACGACAACACGGGTAAGTCACAACATGTTCCGTTTTCGGATCATGAACCACCTTTTCCGAGAATTCGTTGGGCCCACTCTCAACCATGGTATTGTATGATAAGTACACCGTATTTAAGTCGCTCGCTGCTCCTTTCATTGTGGGAGACCAGCATGAGATAAAGCCACCGCCATATCGAAGAAGCAACATATACCCCGCTCGCCCTCAAGATATTACGCAAAACCCGTCGAATTGGCAATTCCAACCTGTCCGCGAAAGCTCTACTTGTCGGTATAAGTCATGACTCACTCAAAGACAGCGCAACCGAGGTTGCTCTGGTCCCCTTCAGAGCCATCGAAGTCCAATATGGATATATTCCGCAAACATGTCGCGGGGAAAATTAACAGTTCACCGCCAGGGCTCAACACCTATCGAGATCTTCACGCGTGGTCAGTTGATCCTAAAACAGCACCAGATTTCTGGAGAGAGCTGTTTATCTTTGAAAACCTGAAGCCCGGAGTGGTGCCGGAGCAAGTCATTCAGAACAGCGTGAGTTTGATTGAAATGCCTGCGACTACCGACTGATGAGTATCGCAGCTTGAAGATGGGTCTTTATATCCTCCCCCTCAATTCTTTCCGACCGTCCGAATGAACTTCGCCGAACACATATTCCAGAACAAACGAGGATCAGATGTGGCTATATATGCGTGCGGAGAAGGAGGTTCAAACCTGACCAAAGTGACCTGGTCGCAGCTGAAAGCCCAAACACAAGCCGTCGCAAGTGCCTTAATTGAGCTTGGGGTTCAAGCTGGAGACCGAGTGGCTGCAATCATCTCAAACTGTGTTGAGACCATCGTCACTTGTTTAGCAACCCTATCTATTGGGGCTATCTGGTCAACGTCGTCTCCCGATATGGGGGTGGCCGGCATCATGGACCGATTAACACAGATACGTCCGAAGGTGGTATTCTTCGAAACTTCTGTGGTTTACAATGGCAAGTTGAGAGACCTGAGAGGAAAAGCTGCCGAATGTATTGGTGGACTACAGGGCATGTCTGAGTTTAAGCTCGCTGTCATTATTCAGAGAGATGGGTCGATGGCACTTCAGCCGAGTACAGTCACAAAAACCTGGGAACAGTTTGTGGCATCTGGCACAGGACGGGAACTTACCTTTGCCCAACTTCCCTTCAGTCATCCCGGATTTATCGTGTATTCTTCCGGAACGGTAAGACCTTCTCACACAACACCTGTTTGTACACTTCGAGCTGACAAGATCAAAGACTGGCTCGCCAAAATGCATTGTGCATAGTGCTTGCGTTAGTACAATCTACTAAGTCTGTCGAGTTACACTAACCAACAAGCAGGGACTTCTCATGCAAGTCAAGAAAGACTACATGCTTCATCTGGATGTCAAGCCAGGTGACATTGTCTACCAGTACACAACGGTATGGAATCTTTTCCTATCTAATAATGGGTCCTAATTTCTGAGACAGACTGGTTGGATCATGTGGGCCATGGTTCTCTGCGGGTTATCCTATGGAGGTAGCATCGTTATTTATGACGGGTCACCATTCGTGCCAGACCCGATGGTTACATTGCGCTTAGCCTCTCAGCTAAAGTCAGGAGACTCTATCTAATCGCATTTGTATCAATCATCATACTGACTGATACTCTCAGGGTCTCACTGTTCGGCACTTCAGCTCGATTTCTATCCGACTTGAAGAGGATGAATGTGAAGCCTAGTATGCCAAACTACTTCCCTTGGTTCAGAGAAGTCTTTACTAAATACAACAGGGGATATGGTCGATCTATCGTCTCTAAGAACGGTGACGTCAACAGGATCAGTCCTAGAAACTGACGTCTGCGAGTGGTTCTACGACCATGCATTTCCACCCAACGTTCATCTCATCTCCAGCAGTGGCGGGACCGATTTGGCGTGTGCTCGTGAGTTGAAAATCTTGGTTCCTAAAATTAACAGTGTAGATTAACCATTGGTGGTTTGTATAGTCATTGGAGGCGATCCGACGTCTCCGCTTTATGCAGGCGAAATCCAGGTGCCAGCACTCGGCATGGCTGTCGACGTTTTTGACTCATCATCTGATTCTCATACATCAATTCAATCCACAGGAGACCCAGGTGAGCTCGTCTGTCGACAGCCGTTTCCCAGTCAGCCGGTTCAGTTTTGGGGACCTGGCGGTGAAGAGAAGTATAAATCGGCATATTTCGACCGTTATGGACCGAATGTCTGGCACCAGGGCGACTTTGTTTCTGTCCTGCCATCTACTGGGGGATACACAATGCTTGGAAGATCGTGAGTCTCATCAACAACACAATGGCTTCTTGGTCGAGGAAGTCGAAACTCGTGTCATTTGCTAATTGCAATCACATCAGGGATGGTGTTCTTAACCCGTCCGGCGTTCGTTTTGGCTCCGCGGAGATTTACAGCGTTACTTCGAAGATTTCACAGTTCGAAGATACAATCTGTATCGGACAGCGCCGCCCCAGCGACCGCGACGAAACAGTACTGCTATTCGTCAAAATGAAGGATAAAGTATTGGGCCTCACACCAGATCTCATTGCATCCACGAAGGCAGCTATCCGCTCCGCGTTGAGTCCTCGTCATGTACCAAAATTCATTTTCCAGGTCGACGACATCCCATACACAGTCAATGGGAAGAAAATAGAGCTGGCGGTCAAGCAAATCGTCTCCGGGAAAAAAGTCACGCCTTCAGGCTCTGTGGCAAATCCGGAGAGTTTGAAGCAGTTTGCTCGTTTCTTGGACCTAGAAGGTGCCGTGGCTATTGAAGAGTCGAGGGTTAGCAAAATATGAAGGTTGTTTAGTTGCGCTAGTCGTCGAACCAAAGGAGGAGCATTATGTTTGTAGAGGCAAGATTGTTATTGAGGTGGTTCTCAGCAGTCAACTGGGGAAGCTGAGCTATCTCGGTAGATCGGAAAATTCTCAACTCAAGTATTCTTAAACGCTATGGCCAGTTTATGAAAAGCGTGGCAAAAAGCTCGGCCAGTCTTCAAGGTCCATTTGATCAATGGCAAAATCGGCTATCTGTCATGCCAGTTAGAAGTGAAAACACATGTGCAGAAGGGTGAATACCTCATCAAAGAAGTTTATATCTCCGTAGTCTGTCTGTCTAGTCGATTCACGATGTAGATCTGAAGCTGGCAGACTCTCTTGTTGCACATTTGCATTCGAAACCGCCTGTCGAGCCCAGGTCCCAAGACTCGCTGTGAATGAGAATGATATCACTCCATCACTCTCATAATCTAGATACCCGAAATACCCAGCCGCCGTCTCCAATAAGCTAATATCTCGTGATGTGTGCTCGGACTTGGGCGAGTTGAGGATGCAAATAAACATGTTGATCATGCCTATGAGGGGGTAGTAAAATAGAAGCCTAAGGGAGTTAATGTCAGCAAGCAACTCTCCCCGATGTAGAACCACACTAAAGAAATAGATGTAATAAAATGAGACATATTAATAATACATACCAAGCCGGCGCCATTGAAATCACCTTTATCGATCTTGTAGCGAGGATAATAGCCCTTGAGCAGTCGGCCAGGGCTATATAGCTACTAGCCAGCATCTCCCGAACTGCTTTATCTTGATCGTCTACCGGACCTGGAACGTTCCAAGGGTGACCAAAGATGCAATGGACGATTGCTAAATTCCCGTGGTAGGAAAGACAGAGGTAGTGAAGATGATCATCTAGAATACCACTCGGCAACCGAATGGCCACGGCGGAAGGATTTTGCTTATAAAGCGCTGGAACGTCGTCGAACCACCTTCGTAACTCTTGATCATGTTCATGTACCAGCTTGGCCACGCATGTTAGGGATTGCTGGCGTGCCTTTACCGTCGAAAAGTTTTGGATGATAGACGACGATATTTTTGCTTGGCGAATGACCAATAGGAACCACTCAAGTCTATGTGGATTCCCATCGGGGGCTTGGGAAGGAAGTTCGCAGCTAATGTCGTCGTCGTCAATAGCCTATACGAAATATTAGCAAATATGATGGTGCATAAAGCCTCGCCTAGCATACCGATGGACGCCCGGAGCGCAATGAGAGGTGTTTTTCGAAACAATACAGCGTCCAGAATAACCAACTTCGCTTCGTATCCTCCTCCTTGGAAATCCTTGATGTGTGGGAGCGTAGGTGCAAGCCTTTAGATTGGGCGAGCCGCAAAGCGCACCCGACGAGCATGTATTCGAGTTTCTGGCAGCCTCCTCCCTCGGAAAAGATTGCCTGGCAGAGCTCTTGGTTAGCGCAAACGCATCTTTGATCACTTATCTTCACACTCACCATGGCTAAGAGGGCCCGGATGGCAGATAGTCCATATGCGCCGTGGATGAGATCTGTCTCAACACGCAAGGCGTTTTCAAAGTACTGCCCCGACTTTGACTGGGATTCCCTCCAAGAATGAGTTTTGGACATCAGGGCCCTACATCCGCTAGCGTAAACAATGTTTCGTATCGCGAACCATACACTGTCTTCCTGGCTGGCTGATGGGTTCTCAATATGTCTTATCAGGCGTGCTTCGAACGATTGTCGGCTGATGAGATAAAACGTCGATATTACAGTCTCCTCGAAATATGCTGCAGTCATTACGTACATCAGTGAGCCTTCAAAAACGTAACGAGCGGGACGTCCTCAGATTACCAACCTCGTGTGTATTTCCATGCTGTCTTCGGATCGGGATCTTCAATGCCCTCTTTGCTCAATCGTTTATGCAACTTCAACCTTCCGCCGATGGAGGACATGAGAGTTTTAGCACTGCTGGTAAAGTTGGAATGTCCGATTTTGCTTGCTATCCACCCGATGCCAGGATTGACGCATATTGACAGGTAGGAAGTAGGCCCTAGTGCAATTAGTCCTGGTTCATGTAGCGGGTATTACATCTAAGCAATCATGTAAGGGGCAGGGCAGTATTCTAACCATGGTGTTCATCCCGACTGGGCTTACAGTGAGTTAGCTTTAGATGTCAACGACGAGACGGGGGCTCCATACCGGCTCTTCTTCTTCTGGGACACCTTCATCATCTTGGAATAAAACGGAACCCCTGGGTTCAATCTGGCCAAGACCTTCAATAATTGTGTCCAGGGGATCCCGTTCATGGGACGAGTTCGTGGCGGATCCTGTACTGCTAAATGTTTCTCCTCTTGTATCTGGAGTTGCGGTCGGTAGGACTTCTGAGTTGGAGTGGCCGTTTGAGATCGAGCTCATCGGACCAGAGCCCGTCTCTAAAGAAAGTTGAGGGGAGAAAAGGTACGAGACTGTATTTTCAGGTTCATCTTGGCGCGATGGTTCTCTGCTAGGAGGTTGGTCAAGGGCCTGAAATTGATCGGTGTTATTGTGAGAGATGGTTTGCGAATAGTCAACCATATCTGGTCGGTTGGAGGGAAGGCTTGCCGCTTGCAGCAGAACATCGATACAAGTTTGTGTGTCGTCGCGCGGCTGTGAAGCTGGTGTTGCAATAGTCGGGCCAAGTACCCCAGCGGTTCTCAGCAACATCTGAGCATGATCTAGCTGTGCCTGTAAAAGTTTCGCTCGTTCCTTGGCGGACCCGCGGGTTCTTCGCGTCATGGTTTCGTAGCAACACGGAATCATCTTGTCCTGTTGACGAAACAGGTTCAATATTGTGATGCAGTTTTAGATGTGGGTGGAGGACTTACGAGGCAGCTCTTGCATGGTTGCACGCCATTGCCTTTGAAAGAGCTTTAGTTCCAAGATTCAATCAATGCGTCGATTAAGCAAACTCACACTTGATCTTCTTCGCTCGACACCGGTCGCACTGTCATGGCGTTAGTATTCTCGGATACGGCCAACTGGATTGGGCATGCTCGCTCCCTACCGCTTGACTGGATTTTGTCCGACGTTTCGCATTAGGAGTTCGAGGCGATGTAGCTCTTGTTTCATCGTCGTCCGGTAGCGGACTCTGTGGCATTGGCACGTTGGACATGATGACTGTCGATAGCTATTGCAAGGGGGAGATTGAGTCCCCCATGGCCGACAGGCGGTCATAAGGAACTGGTTTGCTGACCAATGCTGTACTCCTCAGCACCCGTAGCTCTTAGTGAGCAAATTATGCGGGGATTGCATCTCTAGCCTGGTTCCCCAGCATTGACTTGCTGTATGAATCTCGACTGACGGGCTAGCAAATGTCTCCGGGGCTATTTCGAGTGGGGATTGCGGGGGAAAGATATCTCGGAAGCGACATGCTCTATCGAGTTTAGTTTGGCACGCCGCCGGATTGATTAAGTCCCGAACCTGCAGACGGCCGGATCTTTTTGTTCCGGAAGCAACGCTCGGAATGAGTGGCGAAACGGACAGACTCCGTGACTGTTGGCTTCTAATAATCGCTATTTAGGCTGGTGTACTTCGACTTTACAGGTGTATCGGCGTGAACCCCATTTACATCGGTTACATTCTTCAATATGTCTTCTCAGCCAGTCAAAGTCAAGAGCCCTTCAAGCTTCGCCCATGTGGTACTTCGTACGGGAGATTTGAAACCAATGGTGGATTATTACAAGACCTTTCTCGGAGCCGAAGCCTCCTACGAGAACGATACCTTGTCGTTTCTTACGTATGATGAGGAACACCACCGTGTAGCCATCCTCGGTATCCCCGGCACAAAAGCCAAGGTGCCTGGTTTCGTTGGCTTGGAGCATATTGCCTTTGCTTTCGACACGCTCGACGACCTTGCTCTGTCGTATTCCCAGCGCAAAGCATTGGGCATCACACCCACCGTCTGCATCAACCATGGGCCCACAACCAGCATATACTACACGGATCCGGACGGCAACATGATTGAGACTCAGGTGGACAATTTTGACAACGCGGAGGATGCAACTAAATTCATGATGTCGGAGGCGTTCAGCATGAATCCTATTGGTACCGACTTCGATCCGGAGGATTTGATCAAACGACTGGAGAGTGGTGAGAGCCATGATAGCATTAAGAAAAGGAAAGAAATTGGACCGAGATCTCTTTTTGCATGAGCCTAGCAGCACATTCTGAGGCACACAAGTTTGGGCTGGGCAGGATATATGAAAATGAATTAGGTCAGACAGAGTATGCATCCAAGCTTCATTTTAATAGCCGTCGGCCGCACCAGTCACACAAAAGGCATATCAGTGTTTTGATCCACCTATCTACTGCGCAACAAAGCGTGATTTCATGTCCATTCATCCACCCTTTTGGAGTTTGGGAATAAGGTAATCTTGCCTGACGGAGTCGACCCTCGTGGCGGCTACCGATGAGATATCAACAAGGCCCTTTTAGGCCCTGATCCGCAGTCTCCTTAGACCTTAGACCTTAGAGGTACTTCCGGCGTGCATGACAGGGCCGGATGTACCGACCGTGCCTAAGGTCTAAGGAGACTGCGGATCAGGGCCTTAAGCTCAAGTTATCAATAGCCTCACGAGTTAGACAATCTCTAAATCGACCTCGTCGACTTTTAAAAAAAGTCCATTGTATTCGCCATTATGTTCACTCTCCCGGTCTATTTATTTTGTCACATACTCTTCAACAGTGTGCCGAAATGTGCTTGGCCTCCAGGGTAGGAAATACATGACGGCTATACTCGATTCCGGGAATGACGGCATGTTGGAGTAGCACACATCTAGACCTGAACGGGTGAAGCATTTACCCGCAGTCAATAAGCGTGCATCCGCTTGGATTCGGCGGATGGAATCCATCTTTTCCGTTATCAATATGGTCGGTCTTGCACTCGGGTCCTTACCGTCCGAATCTGTCGGAGGCTTCCGACATCCGAAACCGTTTCCTGTTTATAGCGAGGAGACCGGCCCCAGAAAGGCATTCCCAAATTAACAACATATTTCCGAATAAATTATTGAACACGTGTTCTGAAGTATCAAGCACAGAGTGCGTGGAGCTTCTCATCATGGATCCCATTCACCTGTTCGACCAACACCTGATGGCTGCATATGCATTCTTTGGACTGGCAAGTTCTATCCTCTCTACTCATTCCCATGGTGGCGCTGACAAATTCAGATGGCCCATGTTTTCTACAAAGCATTCGAGCCTTCCATTGTTCGATTTCTTACCGAACTTGCCCTATTGACGTTGCTGGCTTTCGGTCTGTCCAATGCCACTGTACTAGCTCGATTCGATTCTCCCTCTCTACTTGAACTTCGCTTAGCGAAAGCAGCTGGAGCTATAGTCATATATCTCGCTACTCTGAGGCAAGTCTTTTCTTGTATCGCAAGACTGATTATTGACTAACTTCTGTGCAGCATCTCGATCATCGTCTATCGTCTTTACTTCAATCCGCTCCGGAAATTTCCCGGCGACAACCTCGCAGCAGTCTCAAAGTGGCACGCGTACAACGTAGCGAGGACTGGGCAGACTCATCACTATCTGAACAAGCAGCATGCGAAATATGGTGACTATATTAGAGTCGGGCCAAACGAAATTTCGGTGGCGGACCCTGAATACCTCCCAGTCATTCATGGTGCAAGGTCCAAGTTTCCCAAAGGCCCCTGGTACTTCAAACAACTGAATGAACCCGACCCCTCTCTCTTTTCAATTCAGGAATATCATCCTCACAAGATGCGCCGGAAGATGTGGGATGCCGCACTCACCCCAAGAGCTCTTAAAGTCTATGAGGGTCGCATCCTTGAACTGGTCGATATTCTCCTGGATAACTTTGACAAGTTATCGAACTCTGGAGAGCCCTTTGATCTTGTAAGATGGGTTGAATATTTGGGGTTTGATGTCATGGGGAAAATCGCCTTCGTACGTCGCTTGCTGAAATGAACTATCAACCGGAACATGCTAACAATAGGCAAGGGTGTCGAATTCAACTCGTTGAAAGACGCGAGAACGCATTTTTACGTCCGTTACATCCACTCTGTATTGGAATATGTTGCTTCACTGGCAGCTATCTCCTGGGCCATGCCACTGGTAGCCCTTATGCCCCTGGATCAGGGACGTCGCAAGGATACCGCTGCGTTCATGAAATTTGGCGACGAACAATTAGAAAAGAGAATCGAAGACAGTGGGTCGAAAGAGGTTGATGCATTTGGGTTTCTTCTGAAGGCTGGCGAGAAGAACCCGAAGACTGCTCTGTCGAAACAATGCCTGGCAGCCGAATCGAGAATGATTATCGTCGGTGGCAGTGATACCACGACGGTGGCAATGGCGTAAGTGCACCCACTTGGTGCAAACCCTACTATCCACCGACTTATCTTTCTTATACAGATCCTGCATCTACTGGCTGGTACACAATAAGGATGCGTACATAAAACTCAAACAAGAGTGTCTGGATATCTTCAAGAGCGAAGACGAGTTCGATTCGACAGTTCTGGGAGACCCAATTCGAGCTCCTTATCTCAACGCATGTATCAACGAGGCACTGAGATTGCTCCCCCCGGGACCTAATGGAATGCAGAGGGTTGTAGATACACCCGGAGGTATTGTAATTGACGGTAGGCACGTCCCAGAGGGCACGAAAATCAGCGTCCATGGTTGGACACTCCACCATGACCCCCGCAACTTCGAAAAGCCCTGGGACTTCATCCCTGAACGATGGATCGAAGGCTCTGGGTTTGAGGGTGCTCACAACATTAGCGCATTTATTCCCTTTTCGCAGGGCGTGTATGCGTGTGTTGGGAGACATCTGGCTCTGATGGAAATCAGAATTTTCCTTGTCAAGTAAGTGAAATCTCAATTTCATCTCATGGAGCCAATCTCTTACACTTTTTTGTAGGTCACTCCGATATTATGACTTCCGAATTGCCCCGGGTTTTAACAAAAAGGCCTACATCGACAACACGGAGAGTTATTTGACACTGACAAAAGAGCCACTCCCCGTTATTATCAGAAAGTCGGAATAATGCGCCGCGGGAGATTTTGAATCTCTAACTGCCTGTCATACGGCCAGTTTTGTCCAATTTTATGTACGTCTAAGTTGGACAATATTAAGAATCACAGGGAGCGGTGGGGCTCATATGCAATGAGAGAACTGCATCTTAAGTTTGGAAGACGAGTGTTATCTTTTAGCTAGTCGGTAGTCTATGATACTCAACACTCTCGCCTAAGGTGGCTAAATTCAAGATTTCTCCGTATTCCCCTAGTTCTCCATGATATTAAACATGGTTAAACCCCGTTTAACCCAGAACACAGGCCGGTGACAGATTCATAGTTTGACTTGCCTTCTAAATGAAATGGATAGCATTTATCCACCTTTTGAAACCTGGCATTAACTTCATGGTAACTTACGAGTAATGTTTTCTATCAGGCCGAGGTGGCCCCACGATACTACTGGCTTCGAAGACACGGAGGCAAACGGTCTGATTCTAGCCCGGGAAATGCTTACACCGGAACCTGACACCGGAAGATGCTATTCCGAAGGTTGCGAGAATCGTTAAACGCTGTCTTCGGAGGAGGAAACTGTCTTGGGTTCGGCCAGACGGAGGTTGGAAAGACGTCCTGCATCTATGATAGCTGCTGATTGGTTACTTTCCTGCATTTACTTCCGGATTCCCGGAACCGTCCCAATCCGCGCCTCGGAAACAATTCCAAAAGGACCGAAGTACTAGAGATCAAGAACGAGGCAACCTATAAGGCACAAGCAATCTTCATGATACCAGATGAGAACACTCGATTCAATATTCTCCAAGATCATCCACTGCACTCGCACAACACCGATTTGATCTCAATTCTTTCAATATGGAGGGGTTATCTACGTTTCTAACCCGACTTGGCTTAAATGAGAGCACCGTCAAAGACATCACAGATCAGGCAGGTCAAGCTTCGGCTATATCGCAACAGAGTGGCCAAGCCTCCACCACCAACATGGCAGCTTTAGTAATGGACAAACTTGTTCCGACTAGCATTACCAAGGAGAGCAATGACGACTACATCTCACAGAGAGATGTCAATTGGTTTGTTTGGCCACTACAGACGTTAAGAATTAGGTGTTGATGCATATAGGTCTACACGGGCAAGGTTGACAGCCCCCGCTATCTTCTCTCCTAAATCAGCATCGGAAGTTG
This sequence comes from Ilyonectria robusta, assembly GCF_021365365.1. Classification (NCBI taxonomy): domain Eukaryota; kingdom Fungi; phylum Ascomycota; class Sordariomycetes; order Hypocreales; family Nectriaceae; genus Ilyonectria; species Ilyonectria robusta. Next base: position 558,845 of record NW_025764462.1, on the reverse strand, counting down.
CAAAAGGGCTGAAGGTGGTTGAGTTTTTCAGCACTCCATTTGCCATTCGTAGCGGAGGCCATACACCTCACCCTCATTGGGCATCATGCAGCGAAGGGGTTTTATTTTCCCTTCAGAACTTGAATCGGATAACACTGAACCCAACGAAAAAGGTCGTTCGGATTGGTGCGGGATGTCGTTGGGGTCAAGTCTACAAAGAATTGAGTAAATACAACCTGGCCGTTGCGGGAGGTCGCTATGCAGACGTCGGTTGTGGCGGACTCCTCACTGGATGTAAGTTGAAGATGAATTCGCTCCAGCAACCTAGTAATGTAAGTGCTATTTCTAATTGAGTCCGCATAGGTGGAACCTCTCCATTTCTTGGACTAGCTGGATTTTCCTCCGACGGCGTCCTGAACTTCGAGGTTGTCACTGGTGATGGCCAGATTATCAACGCAAATGCAACAGAGAACCCTGACCTCTTCTGGGCTCTCAAAGGTGGGTCAAATAATTTTGGGATTGTCACTCACTTTGATCTTGTTACAATCGAGCTTCCAGAGATGATCTCGAGTGGGGCCCTCATGTACACTGCAGACAAAATCTCCAACGTCTTAGAAGCCCTTGCAGACTACCAGGAGCAAGATTTTGAGAACAATCTTGGGAGCGAGTTAGGACCAACCATCATCAAGGTACCAGCAAAGCACCTGCACGTCATGGCCGTTGGGATTTTTAACAACCAATCCCATGACGCTCACCCAAAGTTCCTAGATCGCTTCTTGGACATAGAGCCTATCCAAAACTCTATCAAACCGCAAGCATTCTTTCAATCTGTACCTGATACAAGTGAGGGGTTAATATTTGCGAAAGGCCAAAGGTACTACTGCTTTGGGATAATTACTATTCCATGTTCAAGAAACAACACGCAAGACTAGGACAATTCTGACTGTTCATTAGGTACAACTATGGCACATTGACAGTACGGCTTTCGAAATATCTGTACCTAGACATCGTCAAAGTCTTTGATAAGACTTATCAGGACATTTTGCAAATCCCCGGGTTATGCTTGACTCTGGCCTTCCAGGCACTGCCAGTCAGCGCTATCAAGGCTGGGATCGCTAGAGGAGGAAACCCAACTGGACTGGCCGAAATACCACAACTGAGTAATGCAATCCTGTTTTCTTTTTCAATCAATCTGTTCTAACCATTCGAAAGTCCTATGTTTGGATTCGGGCTGGTCCAATGCTACAGATGACGAGGCTGTCCTTAATGCCGACCAGAGATTTCTGGCCGAAGTTGAGGAGATGGCTTCCGCCCGAGGGCTGCTAGAATCATATATCTGGATGAACAACGCTGCAGAACACCAGCATGTGCTAGCTCATTATGGAGTTGCCAACCATCAGAAGTTGAGAGCTGTATCGGAGAGATACGACAAGAACATGGTGTTCCAGACACTCTGCAGTGGAGGGTTCAAACTATAGCTTGATGAATTTTGTAGCAATAATTATACCTCTCAGGCCATCTGCGAGTATTCAAATAGTACCAAATTGCAATCCCCTAGCTTGATTTTAATTGATAGCCTATGACCCGGATGTTGAGTCAATCGACCAGATCAATTGAACGGGCGGTAAATATCAGCCTACATTATGCCACTATCTACTACGAGCTAGAAATTAAGAGGAATCAGGAAACTCTCAGACGATAATTAGATGCTTGTAATAGTTACAAGTAGAAGCATCCTAACGCTTTGTGAGCGTATCTCGTTACAAATGTACACCCTTTGTGATTCATGGGGATGTGGACTCCGAACGCATGGTAAAGTTTATTGTCGCTAACTACGAGACGATGAGCCGTGGTAGCATAGACGCGATTACTGGCGCATTCTGGGCATATTCAGGTTGCAAAACAAACTCTACATCCCTTCTACCTGATTACACGGATTTCGCGGGCTCTCATCGATGCTGTGGGTGAGGCCGGTGGTTCCCTAACCTTTCCGGAATAGAGTGAAACCGATTCGAGCTCGAAGGGAATAACAGCTCCGAAATGTGCCCCGGTGGATGGCCAATTACCCCGAGATTTGAATAGGTGATGTGGAATGCCCGGAACTGAAAACATCTCGGTCCGAACAGCCCGTTTTCCGAAAGTCGGAGAGGGACATGACATATCCGGTTTGATAATCTGCGCCGACCTGACGGATATTTTCTCTTTCCAATATAGATCGGTACAGTAAGTTTGGAGTGGATATAGCTCGTGGGCCACGACGCCTATACTAGACGATTCCCAATAAAAACTGGTATTCTCATCTTGGTAGAAGAAAATACCATTCGTTCGAAGCCGACTAGGAAACTGGGCAAGAAATTGACGCCAAACGCCTTGAATTTGCACTTTGAAACTTCTTTTTCAATCCATCAAGTATGAAGAGCTTAGGGTTATACATTGCAGTGTTTGTTGCATACTTTTGGTCAGGGATCTCAGCGTTCGCACCACCCACCTTCAAAGAGATCCCTCCATCCGTCACCGCCGGCGAGGCACGTGGTGTTTGGACATCAAACAGTCGCCTCCCATTCGACGGGCCGAAAATAGACATCGTCAATCAGACAAGTTTTGATTGGTGGTACTTTGATGCCGTCTCTTCCGACGGCTCATCACATGTTGTTGTCAATTTCTACACGTCCGACATCTCGACTCTTGGGTTTCCACCTCTGCTTAACACCACCACATTTGTCCAGTTCACAACAAAATTCAAGAATGGGTCTATTTACGAGCAAGTTTTCCCCGCTAATGGCGCATCTATTGCAACAAAGGGCGATGGTTCCAGTGGACGTTTCGAGGGATCTGGTGCGACCTGGGTTGGGAGTCCAAGCATGTCCCAGTACACTGTAAACTTGGACGTCCCAGCCCTTGGGATAAAGGGGCACATCAAGCTTCGCAAGGTACCTCTCATTTTTGCCTTCTTTGATTTGGTCTGGTTCAATTAACGAAAGCCTAGAATGTGCAATCCCACTATCCCTGCGATCTGGCTGCATCTGGTATTTCGCAGCAGCTGCCTGGTCTCGAAAATATCGGATGGGCCAACGCTGTGCCAGACTCCGAAGCAAGAGTTGACATCAGAATCGGTGACTACCACGTAAAGTTTGGTGGTTATGGCTACCATGATAAGGTATTTTCCACCTGCCACAACGTGTGTTCAGCACTGCGAGGAATAACTAGGCTAACGGTCATTCTTCATAGAACTGGGGGACCCGCCCTCTCCCAAGTGCTGTATATAGTTGGTACTGGGGACACGCACACATAGGGCCCTATTCAGTGGTATACTTTGACATTGTCAACGCTGATCTTTCGGAACATGTTTGTGGCTACCTTGCCAAAGGTGAACAGATAATCTCCAAAACATGCACCAAAAACGTCACCGCTCGTCCGACCGGGGGCAATGCAACATTCCCTCCTACTGCCGCATCAGATGTGGCAACAGGCTTCCACTTAGACTTCTCAACTGGCGCTGGGAAGTTTACGGCTGATCTCGCAGGGGCGGTGGTGTGGGTGCCTCAACTACCCTACGGAGGCTATACTCGTTGGGCTGGAAAGGCCACTGGAGGGTTTGAAGGCAAAAAGTTGTACACGGGTGCAGCAGTTTATGAGTGGATCCGGTTCATGGATTGAGAGATAAAGTCATGGACTGCTGCCAGATTAGGAGGGTCGGATACTTACCGTAAGGGGACATTTCAGCCCCATCGATGATGCTCTATCTGAGGAACAAGCCTTGAGAATTATCCTTAAGAACCAGGCACATTGTTTGTTAACATGCACATTCTCTGGATAAAAGCTATTTATAGACGAACCCCAACAGAATTTGGACTGCTCCTGGCTATCTTGTGAACCGAGATTGGGCACGTATCCCGAGTTGTTCATTCTCCTGCATAGTGACATCATCGGTGTAGGTGTTATCAACTAATTATTGGCGACGAAAGAGGCATATCTCGATTAGCAAGATCGGCTTTCTTGACTCTGGGTGTCTGATTCATCGGGCACCATTATCGTTAAACGAACGTAGCACACCTGACACAACAAGCAATGCACTAGCGCTACACTTCATTCGAATATCAATACTGCATATCCGAACACGCCAATACACAATTATATCCTCTTGGATAGATTATGTACCTTAGATGAATCTTCGTGGGAGATGTTGCTCGAAAACTGCCGTAGAGTGGTGCCACTCAAGCCTTGCTGTGGAGCAGCCCCCATTTCAGATCTAATCTAACCCAGATAATTCTAGCGGCAGAGGACATGCCATGAACATTTCTGAGAAAACAGGTGAACGTGGATGATCTAATCGCCATTCATCACTCGTTTGCAGATGCTCAGGCAATTGAAACCGAGGCACGAAGCGATTCTGTTGAGGATAAGCGACTCTGATGGCAAAACAACACGCGGGCGGTTCGGAAAGCCCCGCCCGCAACAGCCCAATCCAAGCGGCGCGAATCACGTCAGTAGCGAAGGAAATGGGCTGAGCCATCGTTCGATCCGGGGACCGCAGGGGGATGGCCGGGGGGGCCGGACAGCCTGGGGCGGACGAGTTCGCGGCTCTAGTTTTCGTCGTCGGGTTGGGGATGGAAAGTGGCCAGATTTTGACCTTGATTGCCCTTTGGAGTAATGGGAATGGCTGGCACGCTTATTGAGCCGCATGGGTCGAGCATCTGAAGCAGGTACAGCATGATGGTGTGGATCTGGATGGCGGAGGCGGCCAGATCGCGAGCGGCATTTGCGAGTGGAACAACGAAGAGAGAATAGTTCCTCAGAATACCAATTGTGAAGGGAGAAATGATGAGAAATTTATGTAGAAGGGTTGATGTCAATTCTCTGCAGCTTCATAAATACTTGCATGCGATTAGCGGTACGCACCCGACATCTACAGCGTCAACTGTAACAACATGGATTGATCCAAACGACCCAGTGATTGGCTCGTGCTAGTTCGCCACTTCGGCAGTGGGCCTTGAAGAGGGTTGTTGGGGAGGCGTTGGGCTCTCAACCCCGGGATCCTTTCCTCGCATTGTCCAATACCATGCGGCAAATTCTCTGACATGCTGGCCTTCAATCCACCCTCGACAAACTGCCCATGTGGAGTGTGCCGTTGATAATCGAAATCGCCAGGCCTGTCAATGGTTCTCAATGTTGGAGCAGGCCCTGTAGTGGCGTGACAATGCCGTAGCGACATGGAGAAAGAGGAATGCTCGCTATGTCATTCCGACTCAACCGGCTTCTTTGGGACGCTTCCTTCTGGATTTATTCTTAATCAGTACCCCTCGCTTCCCAATCTATCAGCAAGAAGACGACTTAATTAACTAGGACAGGATCGAATCCCTGCCAGTCCTGTCGTTGAAACAGCTGCTGTGCTCGCACATCCCCATCCCTTTTGTCCGCTGTATTCAGATCGGCTTGATATAAAGCTCTCTTTACGTCTCCATCCGAACCGACTCGCTGGTCAACTTACTCTTTCACCTCCGTTCTACTTTCAACAAGGGCCTCTCATGCCCTAGACCATCACACTTGGTCCGACACCAGCCCCTTCTCTCGCACTTTTCGACAGTGCTGGGATTGTCTTATCGACGACACCCTCACACCCATTGCCGATAGGCAGCCTCTCGTCCCCCAAGACAGAAGCAATACCGCCGCCATGTCGACGCCAGCTTCCGCCCCAAAGGACGCCCCCGCCTTCCCCGACGGCACGAAGGACTACGTTCCACTCCGAGGCGACACCAAAGCCAAGGTCAAACTCCACCAAAATAAAGTCCACATCTCCGATCTCCCCGTGACATGGTCCAACTGGTACCAGCACATTAACTGGCTCAACTCTACCCTGGTCGTTTTTATTCCATTGATTGGATTTGTCGCTGCGTACTGGGTTCCTCTGCGCCTCTACACTGGTCTCTGGGCCTTTGTGTACTACTTCAACAGCGGTCTCGCAATTACTGCTGGTAAATACCCTCCATTTCTGCTCGATAGGTCCCTTCATAGCTAACATTTATGTCTTGCAGGGTACCACCGCCTCTGGTCCCACTCTGCCTACAAGGGCTCTACCCCTCTCAAAATCTATCTCGCCGCTTGTGGCGCTGGTGCCGTCGAAGGCTCGATTCGCTGGTGGTCATACGGTCACCGCGTGCATCACCGCTATACTGATACAGACAAGGATCCCTATTCCGTCCGCAAGGGTCTTTTCTACTCCCACATTGGATGGATCGTCTTCAAGCAGAACCCCAAGGCCCAAGGCCGAACCGATATTACCGACCTGAATGAGGATCCTATCGTCGTCTGGCAACACAAGAACTACATCAAGTCCGTTTTGGTTATGGCCTTTGCGTTTCCTTGCGTTGTTGCTGGCCTTGGCTGGGGCGATTGGTGGGGTGGATTCGTCTACGCTGGCATCCTTCGAGTCTGCTTCATTCAACAGGCTACCTTCTGCATCAACTCCCTCGCTCACTGGCTCGGAGACCAGCCCTTCGACGACCGAAACTCTCCTCGTGACCACTACATCACTGCCTTTGTCACCCTTGGCGAAGGATATCACAACTTCCATCACGAATTCCCCTCCGACTACCGCAACGCTATTGAGTGGTATCAGTATGACCCCACAAAGTGGTTTATCTGGGTATGGAAGCAAGTTGGTCTTGCCTACGATCTGAAGCAATTCCGCGCCAATGAAATCGAGAAGGGTCGCGTTCAACAGATGCAAAAGAAACTTGACCAGAAGCGCGCCACCCTAGATTGGGGTATTCCATTAGAGCAGTTGCCCGTTATTTCCTGGGAGGACTTCGTTGCCGATTCACAGAACGGCAAGGCCCTCGTTACTATTGCTGGTGTCATCCACGATATCGGTGACTTCATCAAGGACCACCCCGGTGGTAGGGCCCTGATCAACTCGGCCATCGGCAAGGATGCCACTGCTATTTTCAACGGCGGCGTATACAACCATTCCAACGCCGCCCACAACCTGCTCTCGACTATGCGTGTGGGCATCCTCCGCGGCGGGTGCGAAGTCGAAGTTTGGAAGCGTGCCCAGTTTGAGAATAAGGGTGTTACCTACATGAACGACTCAGTTGGTCATCGAATTGACCGGGCAGGCACCCAAGTCACCAAGATCGTTCAACCTGTGGCTAGCGCCGACGCCGCCTAAATTTTGGATGAGATTTGCAATGACGAAAGAATGAACTAGATACCTTGTTTAATGAGATGGAAGCACTTGGGGGTGTTGTTTTATATAAGGGAGAACAATCCGGAATATTGATGCAGAAAAAGCATAGCAGATTGTTAAATACCTTTTTTTCTTTTTTAACCAATCCTGCTAGATAAAATATTTACAAGACTTTATACTTACTCATTTACCAAAACTGAGCTAACTCTCAAGCTCGATAAGACTAAAGATGAAAGGTGGCTAGTTGTCACCTTCTCTTCCGTAGAGAGAAGGCATTCTTTGTCAGCTCTTTCCTTTGCGTAGAGCGACTAGCGACCAGTTCGAGGTCAGCCGGAAGCAGCGTAAAGTCCTGATCTTGCTCCAGAAATGCATGCGCGTCTTTATGAAGGGTAGAATGCAAAAAGGAGTATCTGGATGTGGAAAATCAGCTACGTATATATTACTCGGGAGATGATCAGATTTAACCCGGCCAAGACGCCTGTTGTTTCTCCTTAAAGAGGAAGAATAGAAACGGCCTGGGTTTTCGTAGCATCGCTCGAGTGTCTTTTGGCCAGTTCCCAAAGCTCTCAAGGCATTGCTGTGCCGGGAAGTCGGGGAAAGAGAAAACAGCCTCGATCCATTGCCGTTTTTGAGTTGAATACAAACCCTAACTTATCGAAGACCCAAGAACGGCCTGCTTGACCGGCTGCACCTACAATAGGCCCGTCGTGGAGGTGGTGTTGTATAAGCAAGGCAGATTTCAGCACGCGCTAGACAGGGGTCTATTGGCGGGCAGCTAGCCACGTACTCACGAAGACACCGCCTGGTAAATGCAAGCGAGCAATCTAAAAGCCAAGAAGTCGTCTGTTCAGCTCGGCAAGTCGCTTAGCGGCCCAGGGATGAATTATTGGCTGTAGGCCCAGTATCTCGCCTCAGTGTGAAGGAGATGTAGAAGGTTGCAGCGGTAGGTCGCTTATAAAGCGTAAGTTATCGCTTACCCCGCACACCATGTCAGCATCAAGGCAGACCAACAAGAGCCGTGTAGGTAATTTGCATTGTCTGCCTATTTACCCTCGAAGAAAAAAAGCCTTATTACTGTATTACAGATATGAGCTGGAGTTAGGCTTTCCGTCTTGCCTTATATAATATACAGACTTATAAGTTGATTATCTATAGCAGCAGCCAAGGCAGGCACAACTAGGAAGACATAGCATTTTCTCACTCCACGCTAACCTGCTGAGGAGGATGGCTCCTCTCTGGAAATTCTCCCGCAAGTCGAAGAAGTCGACGGCCCAGATACAAGCAAAAAAATCTCCATCCTTCCCGGGTACGCTCCAACAAAGCTCCGTTGTCTCGGCGTCGGGATCCGACGCTATAAGCCCGACCAACCAGGGGGGTGGCCACACAGAAAGCAACAAAGCTCTGCGTGATCTCTGGCAAGAAGCGCTCGATAACCTCGACGACGAGAAGAAGTCGGCACTGAAGCTGCGCTTCGATGAAAACGGCCGAGTTCAGCCCTGTGTGACAGACGCCATTCAGGGCGTCGTTACAAGCGTTGAGACGTCGTTTGAGCAGTACAGGAACGGGGGGTGGAAGTTCAGGGACCGCGACGGGAAAGTGATATTCGACGTGCGCGAGAGCGGCAAACAGATACTCAGGTTTGCCCTGCGGTCCAAGGCTATCATAGATTCGGGAGTCAAGTTTGATCCCACGGGATACTGTAAGTGTTTACTCTGGGTTGTCTGTCTTTGCGTGTTAATCTTCTTCTAGCATCGTCCGCATGGGCTGTAATATCTTTAGGGTTACAGTTCATCCACAATGACCAGGACAGGATGAGTACCGTGTTCGACGCCTCGGCCCTCCTTGCCGGCATCCTCCATCGCTATGCTAACATCGAGGCTCACTACCGTGACCAAGACCTGCCGGATGTGATGCAGCTCGAGGACCAGCTCCGTTCAAGCTACGAGGCAATACTCAATTACGTCGCCACGGTCGAGGAGCAACGATACCAACGGTTCTGGGGTAAGGCGACACGCGCATGTATTCATGAGCCATGACGCTCATCGTTGAGTCTTAGGACGGGTCTGGTACAGCCTGTACTCTTTATCGGAACAGCCCTTGCAGCAGTTGCGCGACGGAATTCTCAGCGCAGATAATGCCGCAGAGCAGTGGCGGCAGCTCATCGAGCACGAATGTGAGTGGACTAGCACTGCTCCACCTGGTCGTCCGACTAAGGCGAAGTAGATCGGTTGAAAGAGGCCGAGACGATAAACACCAAAGTCGAAGAAATTTGTGGGAAGGTTGACCGGATTCTGGACGGCCTTGACCAGAACCTGATGGCCATTAACCGGGGGAACCAGTTGCTGGAAATGATCCTGGTTCATTTGGACACCAAAGACGGTGCTATGCAGATGTCTACGTTCTTGCATCAGCGCGTGGCGCAAGATTTGGATGAGCCTACTGTTGCAAAAGCTGGCAAAGGTATGGGTGAGATCAAGCAAGGTACATAGCCCGGCGAACAATGGCTCAACGGCGACAGGAGATGCTGACTGCGAGCGGTGCAAGTAGAGGACCACGACTCGCGTCTTGACAGTGAAGATCATCTTGACCAGTTGCTCCGGGGAGTATTCGTCGAGCTCCGCGAATTCGACCAGGACTCCAAACGGCACCAACGCATGATCGAAAACCTGCCTGAGATGCGCCCCCACAAGGTCAAGAACCTCAACCTCCAGAACGCCGACAAGATCATGGGCTGGATCCAGTCCACCAGCTCGGAGCTGTTGTGGATCAACGGGAATAGAGTCATCGGCCGATACGACTTTAACTCGCTGTTCGTCATGCCGCTGCTACTCTGTGGAGAGAGCACCTTTGAGTCGGCCCTTGTCCTACGCCACTTTTGCGGCGACAATCCATCGCTCAAGACGAACAATTACCGGACCTTGGTCCAAGCCCTCGTCTTCCAGATCCTCCAGCAGCGGCGTGCCTTATTCCGCGACCGCATCCCGTCCATCACGCGCGACCAGACTGACGATATCCCGAAACTCTGGGCACTTTTCGTCGAATGTGTCCAGAAAGTCGGCGCCGACTGCACCTTCATCATCATCGACAGCATCGACTACCTCCAAGACGCGGATACCGCCAACGGCATCGGCGAGAGCCAACTCGTGCTCCAGAACCTCGACGCCCTTGTCAAGAACAGCACCATGCTAATCAAGATCCTTCTCACCTCGAAGCTCACGCCTGAGTTGACTAGCTCAACCGAGGATCAAACCGCGCGTGTAGTCTCCTCGCGTTCTCGGGATGTCGCCCCAACCAGGAGGTTGTCCCTGGCCATCATACAGGACGAGCTGCCCCTAGTGCCCCAGAAGCTGATTGAGATCCAGGAGCGGCGGTGCCGGTCGCTGAGCTTCTCGCAGCTGCACATGATCTATCCCCAGAATTCCGTCATCTACACTCTTGACAACAACCAGCTCCGGGCGTTCATAGTGGATCGGCTCAGCGGCATGGAAAAGGATGCAGCTGGCACGTACGGGGCGCTCCAGATCCATGCCTGGTCTGTTGATCACAATGGCAGTTATTTTGCGAAACGCTACCACGATTTCTTTATTTCGCAGTTTTTGGGCGAGAAGGCCATTGCCAGCTTGAAATACATCCCGTCGGGGTACCTGGCTGACGAGTATGAGAAGCGTACGAAGCTGATTGCGCGCGGGCGACGATACTGGGAATTGGGTAGCGGCATACATTATCAGCAGGTTGATAAGAATGGGGTATTGTCACTTCAACCCTGCGTCAGTATTTCAACACTTGCTAACCAGTTTACACTCGCATCCAGGAATCCATTCGAATTGTTATCGACCAGGGTGCTAGGACACTTGAACCTGGATTGGCTAAGGTACTCGAAGATGAGTTCCAAGTTGTCTCGTTCCACAATTTGAAACCTCGGATATTGATGGTGTGTCCTCCAACGATCGCCTCATACTTCCTTAGCGAAGGGGAATGGAGTAAGTAGCCAGCGCATGAGTTTAACAAGTCGTCCATCAGCCTGTGGTGGGATGGGACCTAAGGCAAAACTAACAAAGTTCAGAAATTGTTAACGTCGACGAAGTCTATGAGGTCCATTTTCAACTTGACCTATTCGACAAACTAATCCTGCATAGGACGGAAAAAGAGACAATGTCTAAACTAGTCGTGTCGCAAATGGAAATCCACAACAGCAGTAGCCGCCAAATTGGCGGTCAGGCAAGAAACGGCTTGACCGTCCTCCTCCACGGGGGACCCGGCACAGGGAAGACCTTCACGGCCACAGCCATGGCCGAAAAGATCCAGTGTCCCTTGCTTGTGGGCACTGTAGAGTTGGGCGGTAGCATTGCAGACTTCGACCAAAGCCTCAACCGGAGCTTCCAGTTGGCACAGCGCTGGGGAGCCCTATTACTGCTCGAAGACGTGGACTCACTCATGGCCAAACGCATGAAAAGCGAGTCGAGCCAACACACGGCCACCTTCGCCAAGGCCATCCAGGCCTCGACAGGTACACCGGCGTTTTGTTCGTGACCACGCGCCGCGTCGGGGTGCTCGACGAGGCTGTCCACTCGCGCATCGACTACGCAGTGCACTACGAGCCCCTGTCACGCAAGGCGCGCCTCAAGATCTGGCGCATGGCCGCCCCAGAGATCGCGTCTTTGAACCAGCTGATATACCTGGAAAGAGAGCAAGGTTTGAACGGCAGGGAAATCCAGGCCGTCGTCCTCGCCGCGCGCCAGCTCGCCTCGAGACAGGGAGGCGGACTGAGAATGAAAGAAATGAAGCATATCTTGAATGCTAGAATCGATTACTCTAGCTACCTTCATAAGGTCCATGGAAAAGACAACTCTCGCATAGTCCTCCAGGACCAGACTCGGCTGGATGAACCAACCGTGTATACCAGGGAGAAGAAGGAGCGCAAAAAGGCAAACGGCAAAGGTGAATCAGACTCGTCAACAAAGTCAGAATCGGAATTAGAGTCGGAATCGGAATCGGAATCGGAATCGGAATCGGAATCAGAGATGGAAGAAGGAGAGAGTGCAGCGGGCGAAAGTCGGACTCCTTCGCGGCAACAATAGTGTCGTGGAGTAAATTGCCACCATGAAATCTCAGACATACTTTACAATACTGTTCTGAGCAGTAAACAAACTAGAAGAGTTCTGTAAACAGTTAGTGACAGCTACATTATTCACACTCAAGTTACTAGACACACTGAAGGTTAGCAGCAACTCGATAACGTGTTTCGGGCTTGACTTGAAGCTGGTCTCCTCCTCTACAACTTCACTGTTGAGCCTAGCATTTGCATCTAAAGAGGAAATTTTGGTGCGAACAAACTGACGCAGAAAATTATCATACGGGGGCAGAAAGAATGCATTTGGAGTTAGCAGTGATTAAGAGATGGCTTCAAGTCCGCTGATCATCTCGGCCGGACATTTACTGACATTCACTGACATTCGTCCGGCGCTTCCTTCAGCAAGCCGATCCGCAAGATGACCTTTAGCCGCCAACTATTATATACCGACGTAGTAAGTTCCTATATCCAGCGTCAGAGGGATGCAATTTATAGCTGAGGTATAACTTACTAAGTACCCATCCTCAAAAGAATTCTCGCCAGCAGTGTAGTGGAGCGTGCTCTATTCCGAGCCACGGTTTTCTTTTCTCCATCACCTCCCTCGCCGTTGCGAGACGTCCCATATCAGCGTTTTAAGGGGCCCATCACGAGTGTGGCGATGCGATGCCCGATGCACACAGAATCTTTGAATATGTCACCGAGCCAACATCCAATCATATTCCACCATGGTCTTCTTGTCCCATTCAGATGCACGTATTGAGATAAATCCTTCCCCCGCATGAGATCCACCGGAAATAGGAAGTCAGCCTTGGAACAACGCATACCTAGTTATGGTACGATGCTACTGTCTAGGCATCAATGGCCTCACGGGAATTCCGCATGCACGAAGCATCGATGGTGTCATGTCTCACGGTGACACCGTCATTGTCCAACTTCGAAGAAGTAGAAATGAATAATTATACCTAGCTGAGGTCATAGATGACTGCATCGAGCGTCAAGAGCCTCTGCCTTGGACATTTGAGTCCGTCGGCGTGAGTCACGGTGGTGATGTAATGTGGTAAGAAATGTCGCTAGTTTCTTACCTGCGTCGGCGGGCGAGGGGAAATATCCCGACATGATTAAAGACCTCACGAAGAAAGGTATTTAACTTTTATCAAAGAGCAGCCGAGCTTTTGAGTCGGTACCGCCTAAAAATTACCAAATTCAATCCGTGACGAGCGTTTCGCGATCGCATATTTTGCCACTTCAATCAAGCAACCAACCATGGCACCATCTGTAGACGACGGCGCGAACCCCGCGTTTGACAAGGAACTTGCTCAAGCTATCTGTGATCTCGAGATCCCCAACAGAATCAGATTCTCGCCCGATGGCCAAAAGGTTCTGTACTCGACAACTCTGAACGGTGACCAGCGCAAAGGCGAGCATCCCATCTCGACGCTGTGGCTGGCTTCGACCGCAGAGCCCGGTTCATCGCGCCAACTGACTTCTGGTCTGTTCAACGATACCACTCCGACCTGGCATCCCAGTGGAAATCAGATCGCATTCTCGTCCGACCGCTCGAAACCGGGCGAGAGCTCCGCGATTTGGTGCCTGCGCTTGGATGGCGGCGACGCAACCCCCATCACGCCAACCGAAAACGCACAGGGCATTGAGATGTTTGCATTTTCACCGAACGGAGAGACCATCGCCTATGTTTCTTCTGACGAGAAGAGCTCGACGCTTAAGGAAAAGGAGGAGAAGAACGAGCTTGATCCAGCCGTCTGGGGCAGTCGGTGGGAGTACGGTCGTTTGCGGCTTGTTGACGTGGCATCCAAGCACACCAGAACCCTCGTCGCAGAGGATCGACATATCACCCAGATAGCCTGGAGTCCTGATGGGAAGAGAGTGGCCTTCCTCAGTAACGAAAACCCTCATATAGAGGAGGCTATGCTAACAGGCACGACCATCTCGACCGTCAACGTCGAAACCGGTGAGGTTAGGGACCTGTGCACGGTAGTGAACGAGCTGTATGCGCTGACCTGGGCCCCCGATGGCCAAATTTACTTCATCACTGGCACGCCCGACGACAAAGACTCTGGAGGACGGTCTGTTTACAGCGTCAATCCCGCGGCAGCCCCGAGCAAGTTTGTGAAGTCCGCCTGCGGCGAGGATGACGATGCTGGGTCACTCATCGTGGCGGGCGGGAAGCTGCTGGTGAATCGCAGCGTCAGGCTTGACACTGTGATCAGCGAGCTGGGCGGGAGAGATCTCTTCCGAAAGAATACCGAGGTTTGGGCGTGGGACTTCTTCGTGGATCCCAACACCGATACTGTAATTCTCGCGGCCGGCTTGTCAGACGTCAACACGCCTTACGATGTATTCATCGTCCAAGAGGGCCAGAACGACCTCAAACTCTCGGATCATGGCAAGACAGTCGAGAAATATGCCTTTGGCTCCTGCTCTGTGCTCACCTGCCCATCCGCAGATGGAGAGGTTGAGCTGGACGGCCTTTACTTCGCTCCATCAGCCAAAATAGGAGACAACGGCGTACCCGAGGAACCGCTCCCAACATTCGTCATCATCCATGGAGGACCAACGGCCCGCGATTGCAACTGCTTCGACACGTCATGTTTCAACTGGGCGCCGTACCTCCTAGCCAAGGGCTACGGCGTGCTTCTCCCGCAGTATCGCGGATCCAGCGGCCGCGGCGAGAAGTTTGCCCTGTACAGCATGGGCGGCCAGGGCAAATACGACTACGCCGACGTGATATCCATCACGGACAACGCCATCAATAAGGGCTTTGCCGATCCGAAAAAACTCATCGTTGGTGGTTGGAGCCAGGGTGGCCTCATTACCTACCTGTGCAGCGTGCGCAACGGCCTGCACGGCCTCGGCTGGCGCTTCAACGCTACGATTGCGGGAGCAGGCGTTTGCGAAGTTGAGAGTCTCGCGATAACGTCGGATCTTGGCTCTACGTACGAGACCGAGTTGGCTGGCGGGGACGCCATCTGGACGCTCAGTCGCGACGACACGAGGAACCGCCAGGGCAGCGCGCTGTGGGAGGTCGCAGGCGCGGTAGAAGAGTCACGGCGTCGGGGAGAGACCGTCATTCCACCAATGCTGATCCTCCATGGAGACAAGGACGAGCGGTGCCCGTTTTCCCAGGCGGAGGGCTTTCGGCGCGCGTTGAGAGCTCATGGACTGCCGTGCGAGTTTGTGGCGTACCCCGGCGAGGAGCACAGTATCGAGCAGCAGAGATTCTGGCTGGACATGCTGGAGAGGGTAGAGAGGTGGTGCGGTAAGTACATTGGACAGGAAGGGGAGGCTAAGCTGGTAATTAGATGAAGCTGAGGATGGTGGATGACATGGACGAGATTAGTTGTGGCGAGCGTCGCAAAATATGACCCGCATCTGTCTCTATTCACTCCAGCGTCTTTTCCACTAAGACCCATGCAAAACTAGTTGTCAGGTAAGCAAGGTTCTGGTTTCGACAGCGGGGCGTTTCTGCGATACTAGATATCCACTTCTTCAAGCGTCGAAATACGAGTAGAAAATATACCGGTAGCCGGCGAAAACCAGGGCCGAATTAGAACTGTACTCAACTTTCTACACCCCATGATTTCCATCACTGAGAAGCACACTACATGAGGGAAGCCGTCAATTTTATATTCAAGGGTGTTCATCTCGCTATATCCCCACCAGATTTCAGTGCTTTAGACCCTGTCTCTGAGGGTCAAGCTGTCTATTCAGCCACTCGAGTTCTCCACCTTTTGAAAGACGTCAAGAAAGCTCTGCACATCTCTTTGAGTGCCTATGTTGTGTCCGGAAACAGTAATGTGGGGGGTAGATGTGATGCCTGAAGCGCGTGCTTCTACCACCTTCGTGTTGACCTCGCTGACACCCGCCGTGCTAGCCAGCCAAGCAGCAGTTTCGTCCTCTGGGAGTCCTGCATTCGCAGCTATCTTCAGGAGAGTCTTGGACGATGTGATATCTAGACCGTCTTCGAAGTAGGATTTGTACACCCCTGAAATAACCTTCTGTTGCAACGCACCGGATCTCGTTCCCGCGAACAAGATCAACCGATGGCTGTCCAGGGTATCACCAATTGTGCCCGTTTTAGCAAATTTGATACCGTGTTCCTTGCCCAAGGCGTCTTGGGCCTTGTCAATGTGTCCCATCCTTTCGGCACCGTATTTCTTCAAAAAGTACTCGCGCTTGTCCATGGAGGGTTTGGGCGGGTCTGCTATGAGGAAAAAGGGGTTCCATTGAACGTTGAATTCGTTGCTGGATGCAGGGTTCTTTGCGGTGTAAGCTGCAATGGCATTGGAGATTTGCTTCGTTGCCACGTAGCACTGATTCACAGATTAACCGAGAGTTCCAGGATAGCTGGACGTTTCCCGTTACGCTCGGGCGTCTACTTACGAAAGGGCAAACGGTATCCGCGGTGAGGGTGATATTGAAGACCGTCATCTTGTGGGGGAAGTCTGGATGTATTGGATGTATGCTCTCGATGACTATGGTTGAAGTCGATCTTTTAGGCAGGAAGGGAACAGGCTATTTAAGTAGTAGCTAGACTACGGCGTGGCTCGCCAGCGATATCCTACCACCAGCCTCGTGCTCGGCCTCGGCCCTCACCGATACTCGCGAGGGCAAGGCCGTATCCTGTTGCGAAGATTACGAACTCCCCCAGGATAGAGGAGACCTGCAGGACGGGATTAGGGATAAATACTCAATACAGAAAGCCGGTCGGTCTACTGACAGAAGTAGGTTTGGTGCTCCGCAAGTCCTCCGCTAGTCCTCCGCAAGTCCGCGTAAAGTAGGCTAACCTATTTTTTGTTGGACTGTCGGAAACATTCAAAAGCCGAGCGCGCGGCTAGTTAGTAATACGAGACGCCGCGCCCCGTTGCGAATAGTAGAAACATGCAAGAGTGAGGCTAAGTTGGCGGAGGCGGTCGGCCTTGTCGGCTCTGAAAGGGCATGAGTCGCGCCGGTAGTCAATTCCGAGTCTCTGGAACATTTCTATCTTACATCCGTGTCTCAAAGTCACTTACAATTAACTACGGGCTCTCTGGTCAGAATGCACCTCCACCACAAATCCACGAACCCCCATATCGACAGGCCATCATACGCCACGGTTCGACAATGTGTGGTGGGCGGCCCGGATGATCCTAAAACCCAATGAACTCTGTGCCCCTCTGCTTGTACGGTACTTTCAACTTGTAGCCCGCGCGGCTATGACTAAAGACCCTGGCAGTAAAGTATTTGTTGCAAGGAGTTCGGAATGATTGGTAAGCGCAGGCACATTTTAGGGTTTCTGCTCCAGCGTAATTACTAGACAGCGGCGGACTGCCTTCTGCTCCAATTATAGAGAATTAGTATGGCTATTCGTTCATGTAAACTTGGTGTTTTCGCACTGCATTTTGCATCTTCCCGCCGTGACAACAAAATTACGGTGCAAGCCAGGGAATATAATAAGCAAAGAATAACTTTTACAGCTATTGACACAACCCATCGACCTGCAAGACCGATTGGAGTTGAATTGTATGAAAAACACATTTCTGCGGTTTCCCCAAAAGTTCATAACTGCGAGCCTAGCCCGGCTCTTATTCCAGCGGCTGTTACTGCAGCTGTATAGCTGGGATGACTTTCTCTGCAGCTGACGACAGTGATTTACTCGGTCTTCCTTAGTCAAGGCTTTTAACTATCAATATGCTGTTGTCGGTCTACTGGGCCAAGGTGCTGTGGATGATGGCAGAAAGGTGGTGCATCACAGTCGCCATATACCATCAACCTCTACCGTAAGGATTGCAATGACTTATCAGCGCCCGCTCCTGGCTGAGGCGGAGGCTGAGGCGGATGTCAGACTGGAGGTGACCTATGGCAGCCACAGTCCTCGTCGTGGAGACCAAACCCCGCATTCAGTACGAACTTGGCATTCTTGTTTTACTCCGTTACACCAGTGAGTTCTGTGCGAGGAGAATTTCTAGAGCCAGAGTATCTGTGGCGGGATTGGTGCCCGCCGGCATGCAGGACCGAGAGCTCCAAGTGATGACAAGCTGGGGGATGGGAGTCATGGGACACCGCGTTTGTGCACTCACTTAGGACCGTATGTGTACTTGATACACGAATGAGCCTGACCAAATACGAAAGTCAGCATCACCAACGCTATTTCCCTTTGTAGATTTCAGGGCTGTCGACCGAACTGGCCATGTCCTATGAACCTAGTACTATGCATATCAGAAAGGGTACCAGACCTATCACCTAAGTAACGTTACTATGAAGCAAGACTAATTACATTCATGAGTGGTCAGAGCAATCCCTTACTGATGGTCAACTCTTCAGGTGCAATTACTCCAAGTCGGACTGACTGGATTGAAGAAATTTGCCTCGCCGAGCTTCCAAGCCTGTAATTTGTACCGCCTCATTGTGCCGCGAGCCTGATGCGCGTGCGCCACATTCAGGCAATCTCCAAATATGCCTCAGCTGGATGCAACGCTCGGCATTTTGGAGGGGCAATCAGTTATATGATTAGGTCGCGCCGGCCTTTACCCCAATCCACCACCTTACAGGAACCCTCCAACTGCCCACCGCCCACCCTCACTCATGCAAGCAGCGACAGTTGGCAGTGACAGTTGGCATTTGGCAGAATGCGAGGCGAAGCATAACAATGGCCTTTGGAGCCATGTTTTGCACTCAAGTATATACTTACTGGAGTCCGACTTGCATTCTGAAAATGGACAACCAAACCAAACCAAGATTATCGCGATCATCCTCGGCCTGACCCCACGTGGCAGTTTTTCGACCATAGTCCCGATCAACATCGATTTGTTTCTCGACGGACTCCAATGTCTGGCATAGAGCTGCTCGGTGTCGCCGCGAGTGGCATCACCCTGTGTGAGGTACTCGCTAAACTTGCAAAGTTTTTGAGAAAGGTCAAAGGCGCAAGAGAACAGTTTCAAAAGTATTTGATCGAGCTTGATCACCTTAACTCGGTAAGTTTTATTTGCAGTATTTGCTCGGCGGCCTGATTAATAATTATCGCAGATCATCTTGGTAATAAACAAGGTTACCAGTGGCATCCACGGGCTTGAGCACTTAACATATCAGGACAAGGCTGGTCAAACCCACGGTTTGATTGACTTCTGCAAGTCAAATGTTGAAAAAGCCATTGGTGACTTAGACCAACTTCTTCACAGTCTCGATAAACCTGGAGAAAAGTGGTACCATCGGTTGACGCACCACGCCCAGAAGTACGGGTTCTCGATTCACTTTGCCCTTCGTCAGGAAGACATCCAGAGTAAAGTCGAGCATTAGAATCCACAACGAAAGCTCTTCATTTGGCAATGGGCATAATCGTTCTATACGTCACAGGCACAGGGTAAGTCTGTTCTCTTGCATCGTCAGAGTTTAGCTCGTTGATTGACGGGCTGTCACCGCAACGCAGACATGCAGAGACCCAGGAAATGATCAACAGTGCCAGGGATCAAATTTCCAAAAGCATACAGGATATTAATCCTCCCCTTACGTGTCCGAAACTGAAAACACCAATTTACGGTCGTTTCGTGAGCGACTGTCGACGTCGTGGCCCCCAAGTCATACCGCGGCTATCTAGCTACAAGAAGAAAGAAGTACGAGAGGCTAGTGGTAGCTCGGACAACGGATCCGTTCAGAACATCTTCCCAGTTTCATCCACGCGCGAGCAATCCACCACTGCTACTTCGTACGATCAGGCCATCAACCGCATTCTCGCCCCGGTCCAGGCTCTGGCCAGGGACAGCTTGAGTATCAACAGCGATGCCGATCTTCGGGAGGATGAGTCCCCATCCACAACCAGCAGCGTCTCTGACTTTGCCGATGGGCATCTTGCAATAGACGACATAGAGGCAGTCATCGAGAATGGCCAAATACTCTTCATTTCCACCAAAACGGACAACCCAGAGGACCCGAAAGTGGCGGTCCATGAACCCAAGATGCTACAAAATGGCGAATGCGACTCAGTAGACGAGGAGATGATCTTTGCT
Source organism: Ilyonectria robusta (assembly GCF_021365365.1). Lineage (NCBI taxonomy): Eukaryota > Fungi > Ascomycota > Sordariomycetes > Hypocreales > Nectriaceae > Ilyonectria > Ilyonectria robusta. Next base: position 538,609 of record NW_025764462.1, on the reverse strand, counting down.
CCTGATTCTAAGATCGAACAGCATCCGGCTTTCCTACGAACTGGCATACACCAGGCCAAGTTCAAGCCAAGTATCCATTCCCCCGTGGGTTGGTTCAAGGTTCCGATCCTCTGCGATGTAACGACTGGGTTGACACCTACAAGTGAAACCGCTTCTGGGTATGGATCCGATTCTGGCCTAGAATCGGAGGCTCTAGAAGCGAACTCCACTGGCTCGAGGAGATCCAACAGCTCTTTCTTGACTGGTGAAGATGTTCTCCCACCAGAGGCGAACAATCATGGCGAATTGGTACCATTTCAAAGCGTACCAAACCAGCCTCAACCAGCAGGAATGGGAGGTTCGACCAGCGACCATTTCAATCCAACAAACCGCATCATCATGTGCATCCAGCAAATATCGAAAGAAGGGAGTAATACCAAAATGCAACTCCGTGTTCATTGCGCACCCTTCACTGAATGCCAGCATGCAAGAGTAGAAATACTCAATGGCGAAAAGAATCTAAATGAGGCGCCAGACTATGAAGAGCTGCTGATGATATGTCTCCGTACCATCAATTATGCATATGAGCCCATCCGATCTCTTAATGGGGTTGGCCTGCCGCTTTTTGATAAATGTCAGGATGACTGCAGACACACTTTGGTGACAGAGTCTCGGTACTCAATTGTCAGGTGCACAGCGCCTGCCTTCTTTGGAGCATGGTCTAACCGTGGCTTCAAAGCTAACGATGACCAAAGTGATGAGGAGGAGGGAGAAGACACTGGAAGCAGTTATTGGACAAGTTACTACGACAAAACGGACTCAGAAGACACGGAAAGCATTGAGAGTACGGATCAAGATGAAACACGCACAGACAGCGATAGTAGTCTAGACGAGGCGGGCAACGACAGTGATAGTCCGGTTCCAGATGAAGCGGGCAGTGACAGTGAAAGGATTGGTCCAGATGCAGATGGCACCAGTCATGGTGTCAGAGGAAGTGAGATTCAAGGTCAGCAGCCTACGGCAGAGGCTGGGGAAAACACCTTTGGCCCATTCCTTTCGGTGCCCTGCTTATTTTGCCGGAAGGAAGCGTCAAAGCCTCAACAAGAAACGGGGATGCTTACTTCTTTTCTTATATATGGCTCAGTTAGCTATGGGTACAGATGTGCCCGTTGTCAAGGCAAGAATTGGATAACTGGCTCAAGGTGGATCTGGGAGTAAGAAATGGTAGGGTCCAACCGGTACTGAAGTACATCATCAAGTTGGCCCATAGTCAGGTTACAGAATGCAGGCCACGTGTTCGAAGTCAGGGAAGGGCATGGTGCCGTAGGTAGAATCAATTAGTGGTTACCTTGATGCCAGCTCGCTTACTCTTTCCCTTTATCTTTCTCTCTCTATTCCCGAAGTCAATATTGACGAGGGAGTTTGTGTGGCGAAGTCCAAGAAGCGGCCATCTTCTTGGAGACCAAGAAACTGCTGATTAGCTACGATAAGTAACCGGCCCTGCGCTACGGTAGTCAGCTGATGTTTCGCGGGTAGACCTTTTCTCTTTTTTTTCCCCCACAAGAATGAAAGAGCGAGCGTCATGCAGTAGCTAGGCTAGGCTAGTGATCTACCAAGCCCGACCAACTGGCAGGCTTGAGCTGAAACAATAGTCTACAAAACTCGACGAATGAATGCCGTGTACGGATCCGAGCAGAGGTCATCAGCCCGTAGATCGTCGGAGCGTCAGCAGCTTTGACGTGGATATGTCGACTTGTGGCTGGCACCCACAGCGCCGCTAAATAGTCTGGCCAACCTATCCAGGAATGGCGGCATTTTATCTTTCACAGTGACCAATCACCAGGAATACCAATCTGCACAGACCGAACCTTGAATTAAGATCGAGGCGGTCCAGATGCGTCGTCGATCGCGGAATAACAACTTCCCGGGACTAAGAACGCCGACATGAGTCTTTACGAAGCCTCGACCGGCAGCAGGTGCCGATTTAGTTGTGCTCTCTCGACCTATCAAGAATTCCCGTACTCGTTCCAGACCTAACCACTACTCAGCCGCAGCTGTCTTGAGAGTTGGGCGGCACAGCCTCCAGTTTAGCAGCCAATCCTCATTCCCACCTGTTTCAGCCCCGATCAAACGTGGCAAATGATGGTTGAATATTTGAGCTACTAGCTATTCTATTTTTGTCTTTGGCAAAATTTGGTTCCATTCCAGATCATCATGTTGCGAACTTGCACTCGTACTAACCTTGATCAACGCGTGTGAATATCTCCCTGAACAGAAATGGAGACGGACTCAACTTCTTCCCCGACTACTGTAACGGTAGTATCCGAGGCCACAACTTCGAACGACGGCGTTTCTGGCATCATTGGCTCCACCATCCCCGGAGCGTCAAGGATTGTTGCGCTCTTCTCAATCCTTCCGGTCGGCTTGGTGATTCTTGGCCTTCTGGTATGGTGCTGCGTTTCATCAAGACGTAATAGCAGAGCAACGAGGCGTTTGCAAACAAGCCAGCCGCGTTGGAAACCGACATCTTTACAATGCCCAACTCTACTGATTCTTCTCGGCCTTATTGTCACATTGATTGTACTACTCGAATCCGCAAGCCTTGCGCTTCCACGAGGGGGGACATCTGAGGAAATCCAACCGGCGAATTACATCCGCAGCGCAACTGTCAAGGAGGGGATCTTGGTGGCCAGGTCAAACTCCCACCACCTTAGGTCCATCTTAAATGGGGTCTTCTCGCGAGGTGAGCCAACCGCTCCGCCCCCGAGTATTGGATGGCTTTCGCTCAACGGAGACGCATGGCTGTCGCCTGAGTTGGTATACTTCATCGGCACGTTTCTACCCACCCTGGTGGCGTCCATCTTCGCCATCCCGTGGAAAATACTGGACCTCGAGACAAAGGGTCTAGAGCCCTTTGCGCAGCTGGCACGCCCTGGTGGCGGTAGAGCATCACAGACGCTTCTTCTTCAATACAATGGCGTCTCCGGCTTGGGTTTTGCATTCAGAGCGCTGTTCACCGGACACTCGGCTGTAACATTGTCAACCGTCTTGAAGTACAGCGCAGCCTTGTTAACCCCTCTAGCTGCTCAAAGCGTTCGTCTCACCCTGCAAGGCGAGTGTCTCCAGGACTGGACAAAGCACTGCACCGCGACACTTGAAGCGTCTAACACCATGATCCGAATAGCACAGGCGTTGCTTGTGGTCATGGGTTGTGTCGTCGTCGCATACATCTTCTTGCTGAATGGGAAGACATTCGGGGTTACATCCGATCCGCGCAGTATCCTGGGAATTTCCAGTCTCTCTCTGAACCCATATCTCACCGCCGTCATGCGCAGGATCTCGTTGGGTGCCGATGGAATGTTCTCGACTACCCAGGCTGCTGAAACGCTTGGGGAACAAAAATTGGAGTTTGGCTATATCACGTATCCGTCAGGAGATCAGCAATATTGCATTACCGTCATGGGCGACGTCGCTGAGGTCCAGACTGTGAACTTCTCGAGACCTAAGGCTAAAGATCAAACTCCCATGTCGGATCCTCCACCACTCGAGGTTGATCGAGGCACGCCGAATCGATCCGTGTTCTTTTGGATACTAGCCAAAGTGATCAGTTTTGCCATCTTCATCATTGGTTTGGTGATTCTGGTACTATACTATCGGCTAACCTACAACGACAGTGGATTTGAGAGATTCATGGATTCCCAGAGCGCATTTGGGGTCCGATTTCTCTTCACTGTCTTTGGCGTGGTCATTGGGTTTGGCTGGGCGTCCATCTTCAACGGTAAGTATTTACATACCTCAGTCGTCAATCAGTGTTACCGCAACTTTTTGCTGATGTCTGACTTAGAGCTGGCGAGGATTCTTCCTGTCTGGAACATGTCTCGACGTCCAATGGAACCCAAGGACTCCATCCTAATGCCACTATCTCCGAACCCTTATGTTGGCATCATGACCTATCTTGCTCGTGGGCATAAACTGCTCGCGCTCATCTCTGCCGTGACCATACTAAGCGACTTCTTACCCATAGTGCTCGCCAACGTTCCTTTCAACAACGCAATCACATGGATGACATTCAACGTCTGCACTTGGGTGAGCGTTGGGGTTCTAGGCTTCATGCTTGCTGTGCTCGCCCTCGTCGCTGGCGTGGTCCTTTTCAGCTCCCCAAGCCACCATTTCCCGTTTGTATCTACAGACTTGGACACGCTTACGGCAATTTTGTACTTGATATGCCGCTCGGGCAACTTCCTTTCCCAGCTTCAGGGACTCTCGGTGGTTGGAAAGGCGCAAGTTGAGAAACGTACAAAGACGTTGAACTCCATGTATGGTATCATCAGCGTCGTGGGTGAAGATGGTAGCCCTCATGTTACGATCCAAGTTACGTCATAGGAGAGGCACATTCGGTATACGATGGGCTATCGGTGAGAGTACAGCGTTGGGCCAGGCTTGTGTATAAGTGCGTTGCAGGGTGGGCTCGGATGAGTGGGTTCCGCAGTCGCAATCTAGGTGCCGGTTTCTAGGCAATAGCTCTGGCGGCTGCTGTACCAATATTTCCGTCTTTATCCAGTATGCATGTACGGGTTGATTTGTCGACTCTGATAAGATACAGGTGATTTAATATCTGGTTTCCTCGTATGAGGTTTATCTCGGTCGCTCGGTTCACTGATGATGCCCGCCTTGTCACCGCAGTAAAACAACCTTATCACCAACTATCAGAGAAAGAAACAAATAAGCCTTCCTGGGCGAAAGAAGGGCATGTGCTGCAACCCCGACGTTATGATCCGACTGCGTCAGATCATACGCCAGTCATCCCGCTTACCCTATACTGACTCTTAAAGAACGGGCGTGATAGTCACACTGGTGTTATCCTTTCTGTGGATGTATTAGCTCATTTTAAGTAACCCCTGCCTTCCAACATGCCCTACAAATCACGATAGTGGAGGGAGTCGGGAATCCTCATCTTGAGTTGTTTGAAAAGCCTTCCTTTCCCAAATCCGGGACTGCGCAGCCTTTTCTTCACTTAGATTAAATGAAATTGTTCCCAACAACCAGTGTAATAGAGTAATAAAAAGGAATAATATGATATATCAAAGCTTCTGGAGAGATATCTTGTCAAAACACACAGCATTCAACTTCTGACCAGTTCGTACCAATGATGACTTTGAAATGGGGCTTGGTGTTCATCATGACATCAAGCTCTAGAGCATCTTTAGTAGTTGTGACCAGTGCCCACGCCCCAGAAATATGCAACACAAGCGCCAGTCATCAGAATAATGACCGAGATGAAGTTGATAAGGCTGAGCTTTCGGTTCCACTCGGCACGCTCTCCAGTCTCGAATTCTTCTTTTGTGGCGTTGATGACTTTTCCATTCAGCACTCTCTCCTTCCGACTCCATTGCAAGAGACCGATTACATTGCTCATATACCCCAAGATAACCATGATGGTACCAACAACCACGGATCCGGCCGCAAGAGCCACGTACAAGATAATGACGTTGTCGTAACTGTTATTGTCGCGGTCTTGAATAACACCGGCGATGATCCCGACAATGATCGTCATGCTGTTGTTGATGGCAATTTTGATGGCGTACCCGGCTCCGAAGACCTCTTGGTACCACATGCTAGTGCGGATGCTATCAATGATGACAGTAGGGCCGAGCGAAGAGGCGATGGCGTAGATGCCAAAGCTAGCTGCGGTCCCTGCAACAGAAGGTCCCCAGGCAGCTAGGCACATGGCCAACAGCATGCCAAGACCGCATACGAGCATGACGGTAAGGCGGCGACCAAGGATGTCGATGAATATTCCCACCATTGGCACAAAGAAGAAGCCAAGGTATTGCGACATGGATGAATACCAACCCGCCTGTACAGCCGAGATGTCAAAACGTTGCTCAGCCAGCTCAGTGCCATTAGAGGAGAAAATGCTCGACGTTGAGGTCTGGAACAGCGAAAACAAAACAATAAGCCAGAAAGACCAAGGAAGTCGTAGCATCTTGGTGATCTCGAACTTCTTGTTATTCTCGGTGAGCTTCTCTCCCGTTGCTGGATCCAATGTTCCGGCATAGCGCTTCTCGCACCAGCGAGTAAACCACCAGAAGAAGAGCGTTGCGACGTTGGTAAACAGGTTCATGAACACTGCCATCCAGTAGGCCCAGCTAAAATCACCCAGGTTCGTCGCAATGACGTTGGCCGTAGCCTTGCCGACGAAGGAGCCGATTTTTCCGATGCCGAGCTCAAACGCCAGGGTTGAGGCGAAGCCAGAGGATGGTGGGAACCAGGATGAGAAAATCTTGTACTGAGCGACTTGGGTAGTGACATCGCCGAGAGCTTGAACGACGACACCAAAAATCATGAACTTGTAGTTGCGGACAGTTGTGGCCGCTGCAATCAGAATTGCACCGGCGCTGAATACGGCGTTGCCCCAGAGCATGGTGCCTGTAGAGTATTAGCATACCGCAATGCTCATTGAATAGAGATTCGCGTACTGGCACCACCATAACGGTCGGTGAGAAGGCCACTGGCCAAGATCAAGACTACCTTGATGAAGTTTTCGCTTGATTCAAGCACAGCGTATTGCGTGTTGGTGATGTCGAGTTCCTAGAGTGGCTTGTGTTAGACAAAGGTCGCGTTTTGAGATGGTTCGGTCGACTTGCCTTCTTCAGAGTGCTCTTTAAAGCTCCCGTCACGCCGCTGCTCCAGTGACCTCCGAATCCAATCATGCTGACGACGACAACTGAGAGGATCTTCATGTTCAGAGGAATGGCGGTCCTGCGATCGTCCTGCGAGCTGTCATCGTTGTGATCGACAACAGTCGTGACAACAGGCAGGCCATTTTCGGGGTTCTTTTCCTTGGAGTCTTCCATTGTTGGAGGAGTCTTGATGGAGAGGAGGAGAAAAGATGCTGAAGGAGGACGGGATGCTCTGGGAGATTTCTCGAGCAGATCAGGGCTGGCACTCGAGGCTTTATCAGATCGAATAATTGTGGGTCGACCAGGTTTTCGCCTCTGGACGCTTGGATGCCGTCGAGTTGTTGGCTGTCACAATGGTTCGCAAACGAGGAGCACTAGGTAACATTGAGTAAGACGTCCCACTTGGATCCAGACGCGTAATGCAGAGCCGACGTCGGCGGCTAGGATGGTTTGGTAGGGTGCAGCCGAATCCATTGTAATAAGGCGCAGATTATCGATTGTCTCGTGGTGTTTATTTTCGGGGATGGGGATGTTGTGAATGAGGTCGAGTCGAGCGAAGATTCTACGAACAGCAGACCGTCTTGATGGGTACGAGGTGTCTCATCTCGCTGTACTCACAGTAAACCAGCTCTGATGCTCGTAGAGTGAGTACCTTGAATTGATGGAATACACTCCCCGACCACCACCCGATATACTCCAACCCCAGCAGCAGATCAGATAAAACCTGATGTTCAACACCATCCCAAATAATTCCGATGGATCGAGTCAAGACCCTTCGCTAATGATTAGATGAGTCGGCCCCGGAATTTTCAGCCCCACTTGGTCTCAGAGAAAGCTCTCAATTTTCTCAACGTGAGAGTCTTGGACGACTTACCCCTGCGACTCCACTTGACAGGGACTCGACGCCGATTTTCTTTCACAGTGATGGAAACATCACCCCAGAAAATCTTGGCGCGGATAAATCATCGGGGGTTGTCGGCAGGTTTTCAGCTGTACGTAGCAGCACCCCGGAAAGATGGAGATGGATTATCTTATCAATCTATTACTTTGTGTCCTAATTCGGCTCGGGTGTACGATTAGCGTCATCAAAGCCAAGTCAATGTTGACTTCTGCGCCATTTCACTTCCTACAAATCGCCGCCTTCTTCGTGACTCTCAGAGTTTGTGAGAAATTTATACTCCCAATTATTATCTTGCTCATTTGGCCGTTCTATTCTTTCATTACAATATGAAGCACGTCATATAAACCCCAATTTCTAAGTCATTCCTATCGATGGCTTCGCCGGATGGATCCATCCCTGCCCTCAATTAACTCTAGGGTAGGCTGCACACCCCAGCCGTTATCGCCATGGTGCTGCCAGACCCAGACCCACCAGTGGATCGCTTTCAAACGGTGATGCAGAAGATCTCAATAGCACACATAGTGCTGGTGATGTCTGCAAGGCACTGAACTCCTCACAAGGTGTTTCTCGTAGTAGTACACGCCGTTTCTGGTCTGTTTTGACTGTTCATGTTGCTTCCGCTTGGTATCAACACGTTCACGTGACTCAGCGGGTCACGCGATCTAGTCCGAAGCTCGGCCGCATCAAAGTGAGGTCTAAAATTGGGTTATCAATCTCTTTATCAATCTATCGCAACCTCTCCACCAACTCTCATGATCAAGACCATGTGTCTCTGCGGCACCGTCCGCCAGATGGCGGATGATTCCGGAGACCCCAAGGCCAAACTGGACGCTTCTGATCTGACCAAGCACCTGGCCGCGATCCGCACTATTTTGGCAAAGTCGAAACCGCTCGCCCGGGATGTTGGTTATCAGGTCGTTCCAAACAACCAACGGACCATGAAGATAATGTCTGTGAAGGCCATTGATACATCGCAAGTGAATCAAATATGCAGCAGATTCAATGATGATATAGACGGGTTCTGGAAGGCCTCCGGTGACGTTCACCACACAGAACTGCTGCGAAGGCTTGCCTGTGTGTCAATATTCCTGAGATCTAAATTGGATCCCCAAGATGCTCAAGTCTGGGCTTCACCCCATATCTCAAGTGCCATAAAAGGATCAAGGACTTCAGAACTACGCTATGCTGGAAAGAAATACATCAAAATAGCTCGTAAACTCGGCGGCATCGGTTCCCTATTCTGGCTTCCATTGGATATACCTTCTTCAACGTAAGCAGTCTCTCAGGTGCGTCGGCCAATACTCATCCGGTACAGATATGAGAGATACCTCAATATGGACGACGAAGAAGCTTTTAGTCATCTGCATTCAGTTGGATTACATGCTCCAGACTACAATGACTTCGTCCAGCGCCTGGTCTCCACGCTACTCAATGGTTAGCAGCCCTTTGGGTTCTTAGGTGCCTATTGACTGAGCTCATCCTTAGATCCCGTAATAAAACTCTCATACTTCAATCTCCTTGTTGAGTTTGGGGACATTCTTCCACGCTCAGATCAGCTATTATTGCTCATTTTCGCCCTCGGCGGCTCTGACATTCCCGTTGCACTACTGCAGAGTGTACGAGGTTCTCAAAGGCGATGGACACAGGAGGGCGAAATAAAAACAACCACAGCTACTGAATTTGGGCTCCCTTCAGAGCTAGTGCAGTTTATGTCTGACGACAATTGCCTCGCTCAAGCTGGTGCCCGCCCGGAAATTACAAAACACGAGCTGGAAGATGGAACCCCCACTTGGTCAATCCGGCCGGAAGTAATGACACCATTCCCCGACACTCTATCTCCTCAGACAAAAGAAGACTTGGCATCCATGGCGCTGAGATTGATTTGTTTTGCCTGTCCGCCCTGTTTTGAAGGCAATACTACTTGGTATGATCTCTTGAACTTTATGTCTTGCTTGACTAACACGTTTGCAGGTCACCGCAGCTGAAAAAGGCAATTTGGGTCCTACTCGATAAAGCAACGAAACACATGCGAGTGTCTTTATCTTTAAGAACACACGCTATTGAGGCACTTCTCTTCTTCGTGGAGAGAGATTTCTTCACGATCCGCCAAGTTGCAGTTGAGCGCGCGAGGATGTTGCTACGCAAATCAATGCCCTATTACTTGCATGCCTCATTGGCGCTTTTCGAAAGCATCATCTACCGTATGGATGGAGGACTAGACAAATCCGATGCCAAGATCCGCGGTTTCCTCAGTCAAAGTCCACACCCTACCTCCCACTATGACAGTGCTCTGAGAGGAAGACTTCACATCTCTCATATCGAGAACAAGGTCCAGCGATACGACAGCGATGTGGCCTCGTGTATGTATGAGTGGGAAGGGATACAGCCACTATCGTCATTCGAAATAGAGGTGACTCGCAGGCTTCAGGGAACGGCAGCAAAGTTCTTTCAGTCAATAGGTGACTTTCCAGCCGCCCAGGCATCTTTGGAGCAGCACCTGTGGCTAAACTCCACAACGCCTATACGGCTCAACACTCGCTTTCTGATTACTTCTAAACTAGCAGAGATATACTGCGAGATGAATGAATATGGAAAAGCAGTGGATATCCTCCAGCTAGAGCTCGAGGGAATGGCAGAGACTCACAAGAAGGGTCGTCCCTTCAGACGTCTGTCCCTAGCCTTCGTGGAGGCAAGTATTGGCCAGGGGCAACTGGACGCTGCGGAAGCAACACTGCAGCGACTTGCTGATATTGAACCACCGGAACTGGACGATGTCAATGACCAGCTGCTCCATATGCGTAGGTTAATAGACGCCGCCCGCACTGTTCACGAGCGACTGGACTTTGAAGAAGCGCTGCGGATGTGGAGGTATACTTTGCAACGGATGGAGCATCTCCCGATTTTCAGGGCGAAGCACAGATGGACAGCGGTTGTCATTCATTTGTCCATAGCCCACGCTCAGCTAACTCTGGGCGATGAAGAAGGCGGCAAGCAGTCGTGGGCCACTGCGGTAGAAATGTCGAGGAATGAACGGTGTGAGTATGTAATTCCGGGGCTGGCGACTTTGTGGCTGCAGAAGATTGTCAGCGCGATTCATGAGAAGCAAGGGTGGCCGTTCCGCATGATGTTGCCTGGCGGGAAGCCTGATATTACCTGGGTGTAAGAAAGCGATTACTGCTACTTGGAAATAATGACCTAGTTCACATACAAAGCATTTGACATCTAGCGAAGGCAGATATGCGCAGGCTAATTTCTTTGCTTGATGTGATATCAAAAGTCGGGACACTCGTACAGAGCTGAACTGATATTTTTCTCCCAATCGTTTTAAAATGGCATTGTCTATCCAACCAATGTATATATGGAGAGGCACTGTATGCACGAGACAGCCGCTCGGTCGCAACGAATATGCCTCCCTCTACAGGTTTCACGGCTTGGGAAAAGCGGATGGTACGGGCCAGTGGGCGTGAGCGGCTTCACACGGATGGACAAAAGTGCTCACCGAGGCGACTGCGGGGGGAGGCTTCTACGGCCCAGGGTAATGTATAACTTGCCAGTGCGGCCGTCGGGCTCTTAGAGACAAAGATCCATATTCCGATCATCTCGGACATTCTCAACGCCATTGGCATTCCTGATCTTTCATTCCTTGCCGCCGACTTCAGGCAAACTCCCTCAAGAACAGAGCTTCCGCGAACTCCCTTTCCTCCTACACTTCCGTCGGCGCCCCCAGCATAGCTCCCACTTGTCCTGGTGCTATCCCTCCCGTGTTTGCCGAAATTGCAAAATCCATCTACATTGCGGGATACACCATCGCAAGCTTTTGCGGCTTAACAGCTGTCTACATCAACTACGAGGAGGAAATATGGACTGACAGGACGACGAGTCCGATGACGGTGACTCCTGGTTCCCCCCAAACCCTTGGACCGTCCCCTCAGCCGTCTTGAGCGTCATGTACACCCCCTCGAGCTACGTGGCTGACACTGCCCTTCCCAGGGATCCGATCCAGGATGCGGGTTGGAAAACAGTGTCCCGTTTGGTCACCGGCGCAGCCGCCGCGGCCAAGCTCGCCTTCACCGGGCCGGCACAGGGATTCTTCGCGACTAAGTATGGGCTAAGCTTCCTTGTAGTCAACGACACTTAGGCCACCGGAGAAACTGTCGATTTTGTCTGTGTGACACTGTTGAGTTTTGTTGCAGTGGAACACTGTAGCGAGCTGAGCAACGACGAAGCGAATTCAGACAGGTCAGCGGCTATTGTCGGGGAGGTGGCTAATATAATGAACTGCGCGGCGCGGCTGTCACGTTGTGCGGCTATCAATGGTCAAGAGCCGGAGAGCAAACTGATATTGACTGCAGCTATAGATGCTTCGCTTGTTGTTACAGGTGGTTTGCAGTTCGCCCTGGCTTTTATCCATTAGTTGTAGGTTTGCTGGTACACCGAATTTTCCATTGTTTCATTAACTCAATTATTTCTAACTCCGTATCAACTGAATTGCACCTAGTAAATAAGGATCCTCGTAGTCTACAAGTCGTCGATTCGCGTACCAATTTGCCTGTCTGCTGCAATGTCAAGTACTGCTTTGCCAACGACAATTTCGAGAACCCCCATCCCTACTGCCCTGAATACAACATTTTGCTTCCGCAAGACATCTCTACTTTCATGGTTGTCGTCTAATGCAAGAAGATCTCCCATCTGAATCACTTGCTCCGGCGTCACCTTGGCTGTATGCATCTCGCCCGCTTCCTTGATACAGCCATCTCGCGTGTCTACACAGAGAAGGTCGCCAGACAGAAGTGTCTCTGGATCTACTTCCATCATCTGTGGTTTGAATGAGCCAATAAGACTGATGAATCTCGTACGGCCAGGTGTATCAATGCTGGAGAAAGCAAATAGTGGTTCTCGCGATGGCGTGCAGCAGAAGATGGCTGCACTACTGCCCAACACATCATTGAGCTGTTCCTGGTAGGTGGCATTTCCCTCTGAGCACAGCATAGAGAATATGACCCCGGGGTAGCTTCGCCTCATCTCCTCCACCACGTGTGTCTCAAAGGCGGTAGTCCTCTGGGCGCCTCGGCCGACGACTGTCACTCGACTGATTTTCCCTTCCCTCGGCCCAAATAACATGGCCAATCTTAAATGCCACTCCGCCTGCTTCCCCGCCCCAAAGATAACGAGCTCGCCATCGACCTCGCATACTCTCTTCACGAATCCTAGCATAGTCATTAATGCCGTTCTGAATCCCGTCAACTCCTCTGCATTTAGCAGACCGATAAGTTCTCCATTCGGTGCGAAAATCGCGAGAGCACCAAGATGAGGACCACCGTCGCTATGGACTGTTACGGTTTTGATGCCGGTTGTCGTTGTTGTAGAGGCGGGCATAAATAGTGAAGTGTAGCCAGTGCTAGTGGTGATGGGCGTCCGGAGCGGTTGATGGATAGGCGAAGGAGTCGTAGAAATCGCGGAGAGCGCATGTTGTACAGAGGAGAGAATTTCGAGGCATTGGGTCTTGGAAAGAGATTGGAGGGTGGTGAGAACTTGGTCGTGGGAAAGAATTAGCATGGTGGTTTGCTGATGTTGCTGCAATTGACCCAAGTCTGTTGAAGAGATGTGGAAGTCACCCAGAAAAGTTTGATGGCATTGGTCTGAACATTTAAAATGTTAGATGTTACAGATCCAGAGTTCACTGTTCGTATTGATCAGAACAGTACTAATCTGATTAAGTGTGCGCGACCAAAATGGAAGGCCTTTCCGACAAACACCTCTGGGGGCGACATTCCGAACATGAGTTTGGTCTGATAGACAATTTGGTATAATAAAGTTCCAATGGTCAACTATGGACTCCCAATGTGAATTTAAATTTGGAGATATTTTGTCTACGATAAGCCGGGCTGGTAAAACTGGATCACCATGACGCGTATGACGAATCGCAGGACCACATTGCTCGGAGATAAAGAGAAACTAGAGATGAAATGGGTTAGCGGAAGACGAGCACATTTGCCGATAACGCCATCGCAAGGGCAGATAAGCAAACGGTCTAATCGAACCATGAGCAACTAAATAGGAAGTGCGGGCCGACGAGAAGAAGACCCATGCTCCTCCGTATTCCCTCGTGGTTCTACGCAACCGACTTGGGAACCTGCCTCTGGAACCTCGAGGTATGACGATACCAGCTCTTCCAAATTGATCGAATCAGCGGCATGGCGACCCGGTCCTCCAAATCTTACGGAGGCTGCTCGACGTGTAAAGGCCGCAAGGTCAAGTGCGACCAGGCAAAACCAGCCTGCGGCGATTGCACACGATTAGGATTGTCTTGCGGCGGCTACACAAATAACCTTCTATGGATCGAGTACGACCCTTTCGGCGGAGATGGGAGTGGAGTTTCTAAGATAGCGCATGATGCTGCGGCCTCTCGCCGAATACTCTTGTCTGGTACGTCGGTTTCCTGCTCCCTGCTCACGGGTGCTAATACTATTGCCAGAGCGGGAAAGAATAGCCATGTCAGAAACGATGGTACAATCGCTGAGTCCGTACTCTATTCAACAGGTCTTGGATGAGTTGCATGGCACCACTGAGCACGCCGATACTTCATACGCGACCACGGTAAAAGGCCCGTTTGGATTGTTCAAGGCCACCTCCCCGGGGGGTTCTACGGAAGCAACCATTGAGAGCGAGCCCGAACAAAATGTAGATGATCTTTTCTCAGACATTCAGTCATACAGCAATAATGGGCCTTCGGCAAGCGAAACAGCATTACCTTTGGAACTCTTTATGGACTACGGTTTCGGCTCTCTGATTACCAACGAATACGAACTCTTGCAGCTGAATGAATTACTTCTCCACACACCAAAATTTACATCACCATCTCCACAAGCCGGCATATCCCCACCGAAAGCCAAGGATTTAGAGGATCTAGACATGTCGCGCATTCATCACCTTTTAGAGAACTACCAATCCGACATGGCGAAACTACTTCCCATGTCATACAACAAGAAGCCTCCATGGCAGACTCTTTATCTTCCATCTACCAGGAGTACGGTTGGAGAGTTTGTTCTTGAAGGCGATGCTGGACCAGCGCGAGCCTCGTTGCTCTTCTCCATCCTTGCCATCAGTGCATTCAACCTCGACAGGCTGTGTGGAGAAGCTGAACAGACGAGCCATTGGTGGCACCTTGGACAGACTTATAAACATAGAGCAAAAGTTCGGGCACGGCAGTCTTTGCAAGACGAGTCTACTGGTGGCCCGAAAGCAAAGTATAAGGATGTCTTGATGGCACTTCTTGCAATGGTTACCTTATGTGTAAGTGGTCCAGTCGCCTTTGAGCTTGCACATATTAATCACTCAGATAGGTAATGAGCGGTAGTCTCTCCGAGGCTAGGTTCTACCTGCTCGACGCCGAGAGGTTCATTTGCATTCGCGGCATGTCAAAGCAGAAGATTTCAAGGAAA
This sequence comes from Ilyonectria robusta, assembly GCF_021365365.1. Lineage (NCBI taxonomy): Eukaryota > Fungi > Ascomycota > Sordariomycetes > Hypocreales > Nectriaceae > Ilyonectria > Ilyonectria robusta. The sequence continues at coordinate 523,604 of NW_025764462.1, read as the reverse complement.
GTGGCCCAGCTCCACAACATCTATCTGTACCAGAGGGTCATAGAGGAAAGCACCTTTGTGTACCCCCGTCCGTCCGTACACGGATTGAACCAAGACACACTTTTGATCAAAGCTTCGGGCATGGAATTCCCTTCTCTGACAACCCAAAGCCTCACACGACAGACAAGTGCCGGGTCGGTTTCCCCCATTGCCTTCGAAAACCTCCTTGTCCGGTCCAACACGAACCCAGAGACTGGTTGTTTAACAACCAGAGAGATATACGGCATACCGCAAACAATTCTTGGCTTGATATCGCAAACTACACATCTAGCTAACGAGCTTGATGCGTTCTACGTGGACGGCATGCACACCACATTTACCGACGAGTTCAACTTGAGATCTACACAGTTGGAAAATAAGATATGCAACTGGGATGGCGTCATACGAGACGGGTTCAGTCAGTCTGGGGTTGCAAACGAGGACAGCTGTCGAACCATGCACCATCTACTTCTTGCGCTCCACTCCTCCCTGATTATTTTCTATTACAGACGAGTCAGAAAGATCAACCCTGTGATCCTCCAGTCATACGTCGGACAAGTGTATACACACCTGTTGCGTTGCACAGAGTTTTCGCTCCAGCACGATCAGACCGTAGCCATGGTATGGCCTGGTTTCATAGCTGCATGTGAAGCATTGAGCCTGGATTCCCAACAGAAGTGGTTGCGGTGGCTGCGCGAAGCTAGCCTGAGGAGCAATTTGAGTGGTTTCGACGTTGCTGCTGACGTGGCTACTGAGGTGTGGAAGAGACGAAAGGAGGAGTACGACATCACAGTGAGCTGGGTTGATGTATTGAGGCAAAACAATTTGCGCGTGATTCTCACTTGAAGTTGTGGTATGTTACTTGAATGGAATGAGGAATATTACCCGGAAAACAATGGCAGCCCAGAAATTGAAGGGAAGTGATTGTGCTGGCTCGATCAATGTTGCTGGGATTGACATAATGGACTTGGAAACTCGTTCGTGAGATTGATGCTAGTGATGTAATTGAGCGAAGCTTCGCGAAAACATTGACTCTTCTCTCGTACGAATATCTACACAGTCAATTGCGCACGGTTTAAGATTGACCACACAGTCAAAAGAGAACTGAGTCGATGATACGAATGACGCTGTAGTTGACAAGGCGCCAACGTGAAACTTTATTAAAGACAGTATTAATGGACGAGAAGTTAATTCCCCAGGATGATACACCATTAATAGGAGTATTTAAATCTCAAGTTTTGCCCATCCGTCAGGTCGATATCTGATGTATCCTCAGAATTATCCTCGATCACCGGGACCAGTGCCCTTCTCTTGTTGGTAATAATCTGAACAGCAGCATACGCAACACCAGTAACAAACATGATTGCGAAGCAAACAAACATGGCCAAGATACCAGTCTGATAGGTTGGTGCTTCCTTGGTCATGAAGAACTGCGGGCCAATGATATTGCCAACGGCGTAAGCAACCGCGATGGACGTGCTTGCAAACGACTTCTTCGTCACTCCACTATTGTTTGAAGTCGCAAGAGATACAGCCATGACCCATGAGACGTTGTAGAAGCCCATCAAGTACACACCACCGAGCGCAAGGTTGCGCTGTGCCTCATGATCCGCAAGGCGAACAATCATGGCGCCTGCGATGGCTGGCAAAGTACTCATGCACCAAATAATACATCGCAAATTTGGGACGTATTGGGCGAGGAAACCGAGCGAGAACTGCGAGATGAATGCGACGGCTGCCTGTGGCGTTGCGAGTAGAGTGGTCCGCTGCGGGCTGTAACCAAAGCCATTGATGATGAGCGGGTTGAAGTTGGTGATGCCGGCATTGGTTACAGATTGCGCGATGGTGAAAATGATTAGCAGCCAGTAGGAAGGCGACTTGAGTGCTTCGACACATTGGGACATTTTGAAACCAGCGACCATCTTGCCTTGCTGATTAGACGCAAGCCTTTCAACAGCTCTCATCTTTTCCGACTCGTTCAAAAACCAGGCTTGTCCTGGGGTCGAAGGCAGCATTAGAGTAGTATAAATGCCAAGAGTGGTTGTAATCGATCCATAAATGATGAATAAATATCGCCACTTAGCAAGGGGGCCTGGGATGTTTGCCATGGCATAGGCTAGGATTCCACCGAAAATTCCAGCGAACGTATTGTACCAGAGAGCGGTTCGAAGAGCTTGTTCAGACCGCTTCCACCAGGTCGCCGACATAACCATGAAGCAAGGAAGGATGGTGGCTTCAAACATGCCGAGAAAGAATCGCACGGTAGCCAGACCTGCAAAGTTTTGGCATGCTGCCATGCAAATCAGACAAATTCCCCAGCCCGATGTCGAAACTCCAATGACTCTTCCCGCAGGAACCTTTGTCAAGAGCCACAAGGTGGGAGGCAGCATGGACAGGTAGCCAAAGTAAAAAATTGATCCCAACCAAGAGTATTCCTGTTTGACCAGTCCAGTATCAACCTTCAAGCCAAGGATAGCTGCGTAGGCGAGTGCATTTTTGTCCAAGAATTCGAAAGTTGCAACCAGAACGAGAAGGCTCAGAACAAACGCATCCGTCTTGAGCAAGATGCGTCTGTCGAGCTTGATCTCCTCTGGTGTTCGGGATTGGTCTGATATGGGGGACTCCGGTGTGTCTTTTGGGGTTTCACTCCGGCCGAGACTTGTCTCTTCTGCCTGTGGCCCTGCGATCACCTTGTCGTGTGTCTCGTATTCTATACCAAAGGATTAGACCTAACCTGTGTGCTAAACACGAGTTGGTGCGCAGAACATACCCGATTGCATGGTGAACGATTTGTTAAGACGTAATCACCAGTGCCACTAATGTCAAGACCTTTTCGTGAGCTTTTGTTCCATGTTATTGTGGGGAGAAGCAACGGCTTTAAATGAATGCACCGACGAATTGAGCTCCGTACTCCATCCTGCTCGATCGCAACGATGGTCCACAATAAACTAGCACGCAATAAGTTAATCAGGCTGGATGAACTTTTTGGGCGATGATACCATAGCGGGGCTGATATGTCGACGAGATAAGCTTCGAAAAAGGAAGTGCGGTCCGACGAGGATCCAGAGGCCGGTGATACCCGATTTTCGACGCAGTTTTATATACAATTTGGAACGCTACTGAGACTAACCTTCTTCCAATCATTCATCTGAGCGATGCTTTCGATGTTTAAGGCGGGATCTTGCGTCGCTTCTACAGAGCGTTGACTACCCAGCCCATCGTTGCATATCCTTATCTCTCGTCAACAAACCTCCTTTGGCACCGAGTTAGCTGGATATAATTATAGCAACTCCATTGCCATCATGGGATCTATCGATATCAATCTTCAATTCTCAGACAACCCTATCCCAGGTCACAGCCCCATTGAGTGCATAGACCTTCACACCTCCGGCCAACCAGCACGCATCGTGGTGCGAGGCTTCCCGCTTCTCCAGGGAACTCTACTTGAGCAACGGTCGCAAGCACGAAGCAAATATGACCACCTACGCTCACGGATTATACTCGAACCTCGCGGACACGCGGCCATGTTCGGGGCCATTCTGTGTCCACGGACAGAGTTGACAGAAACCGGCGAAGCACACATGGGAGTGCTATTTATGCATAACTCCGGATTCTCAGATATGTGTGGCCATTGTACCATTGCCGTGGCCAGGTGCTTAGTCGACATGCACGACAAAAGCATTTTCCCACAGCGGCGAGAATTATGCTATGATACGGCAACGCAGAGTGTGGAGATTAAAGTACACACACCGACTGGAATCGTCAGGGTGGTGGTGCCAACACTTCCAGGTGGATCACGAAGTGACCCTTCACGACCGGTGGCATTTTTTTCTGTCCCAGCATTCGCTGCGGCTCTTGGCCTTCGTGTTCCTATCCCCATCGAGAACCGCTGGCCAGAACTTGGCGGCAGACAAGACGTCGAGCTAGATATCGGATACGGCGGCGCGTGGTATGGGCTTGTGAAGTGCCAAGATTTGGGCTTCGCTTCGGGGCTACGTCAACCCGATCTCGAAGCATTGGAGCGAGCGAATAAGCAACTCACGAAATCGCTTTCGGAGTTTCTCAATCACACCCACAATCTGTCGGAGTCAGTGCCAGCTAGATTAGGAGAAGTTCAAGTGCGAAGAGTCATGATCACAGACGAATACGTCGTCCAAGACGCGGTGTTTGAGGAGAGGAGCGAGGCAGGCCTGTTATTCTACGAGAGCGAGCAGATTGATCGTTCACCAACGGGCGGCTGCGTTGTGGCTCGGGTGGCGGTGGCATACGCAAAAGGGTTGATACAGCTACATGAAAGAAAACTGTATCATTCGCTTTTGTCTCTTGCCTACCAAGGCGAAGGCGCGTTTCTGGGCACCCCAGTGGAGGAAGTGAGCTTGATTGACAGCAAAGACACCCCTTCTGTTGCAGTTACGGTAAAGGTTGAGGGGAAAGCGTATTATACTGGGCAATCCAGATTTATTATCGAAGATGGAGATCCATTGTTAAATGGCTTCGCGTTCAAGTCAGTCATAAAATAATGGATGTTTAATTTACCGTGGAGAGCACTATTAAATATTAATACTTCACTCGCGGATTGTCAAAGGATTTGGACCAAGTCTCATGTCGTTTGGGCAATCTAGCTGCCATAGATAATCAACTCTAATAAGTCTGCATTGACAAGAGATCTTAGCTACATCCATCAACACACTGAATCCATAAAACTGCTAGATGGCTCGAGGTCCATCTGATGTCTCCCCAGGCAACGACCTAATCTCGATCTTAACAAGGGCCAGGTGATCCCGGACTTTTGGTAATTCAACCGCTGCTCGCATCCATCCGACGTGCCTGCAGACAGACAGGGACTAGCGCTCATAATCACCAGTCCCAGGTCTTGTATGTCAGGTTGATATCGGCTGCCGCCAACATCACCGCCACCACATCGTCTTCAAACGTGTGCCTCGTGTCGCAAATTACTCGCCGAAGATTCGGGAATTGCTGCGGCTGCAGGCCTTTGAGTTCAGCAAGACTAATAAGCTCCTTCCGAAGCCCTGTGTGATTAACGAGATCTAGACTCCGAAAGTTGAGTGCTTTGATTGAGGAGGGAATGTTTTCAATGAGGAAAGGATGCTCATATGCGTCTTGGGTCTCTTTCGGCAGTATATTCGGGCTGAGTAGCAAATGTTGCAAAGCGACGAAGTCCTTGAAGGTAAGTGCGGGACTGTTCTTTTCTTTGTTGTCGTTGTGGAGAGCGAGGTGCAAACAACGGAGAGTTTCACGATGAGTTTGCAGATGTCTCATTATGGCCGATAAGGGAAGAGGTCTGGCAAATCTGTCGTAGCATAATTCTACCATGCGAGGTCGGTCCGGTAACATCTCGTACGTAAATGTGCGAAGCCCACCCGTGCAAGCAGAGAGCAGATCTTGAAGCTTCTCCTCGGGCAGATCCATTCGCGAGACCCGAAGGACCCTCAGGTTTGGCATAGGGGGAATCGAGGAAGGGAAGCCGTTTTCACCGCGGATGTCGAACGCTTGCAACCCTGATGCCAGTTCAAGGATCGGGCTAGAGAAGATGGGCGAATCAAAAGTCTTTAGCGGGAGGCTTGACACATTAAGAGCTGATAATGCTGAGGAAGTGCATAGACGAAACCTGAAGTCGGCATTTCGGATGCTCAAATACTCCAGATTCGGGAGCTGGACAAGTAACATGGCAAATAGCTCGGCGGCTATCCATATCTTCCCCATTCCACTCTCAGAGTCGAGTTTGCGGCTTAGTTCGTCAATATTAGATGGACTGAGGCCATGCTCTCCATCTAAAAAAGAAACGAGAAAATCCGAAAAGTCTTTGGCCTGGACGTCCCTCTGGAACAAATCGAAGCTGGACAAAGGGACGGGATGCAATGCACGTTCTCTCCACGCTTTCGGAAGGTCGATTCCCAAGGCACTCGCGCCCTGGGTAAGTGCTTTACTCGCGTCGTGTTTGCGGGTCGACTTGAAGAGTTTCCAGTAGAGAGAGACCACCTTGACAACACTGGCCAGGTCCCGCCGCTGGCTTATTGTCCGCATATACAGAATGAGGCGCCGATTCCACTTGAGCCCCCTCGATTTCCAAGAGTCACCGTGGCCGTGGGCGAACTCATGATGCAAGATGGGCTGGGCAATATCTCGGAATCGCCTGGAAACACGGCTCAGCGAACACAGTGGGCGGCGGTACAGCAAGCAGTGCTACGACTTTCTGTGCGGCTTCTGGCTGTCTCTTTCTCGCCGAAGCTGTAATTGACGCTGTTGCACAGTGCCTACGTCACATGGCTGATCGTATTCGCCGCAGCAGTGGAGGCAAAAATTGCTGAAGATGAGAGTGAGGGTTTCGGTCGGGAGGGTCGCGAACTGCGCCAGATGCCGGGAGCCCATTTTTCGATATTCGTCGATGTCCAGGCAAGGACCTCACTTCAACGGGATATCGAGAGATGTCGGTAGATGTCCAGATAAAGGTCTTTCGACGACAAATTTCGACGATGATATTGTGAAGAAAGAAGTGAAGAAGGGTGTAAAGGAAGAAGTGAAGAATGATGCGAAGACAGAAGTGATGGGTAGAGTGGCAGGCAACAGGCAGATCAGATCTCTTTGTAGGGAACATCAACCTTTGGTGTGTCATGTGCCGGTGTTTGCTTTGTTCAAACGGACAAAAGAGTGCCTTATGCACGATGCACATGTGACCAAAGTGGCTGGCCTGAAATCCTTAGCCTGGTCAAATCTCCTGTCTTGCAATAGTGGCGTACCTACATATTAAGGCTTCCACATGTCAGTAGCTTGTGTTGATATGTAGCTCAGCTGAGCAGCTTGACGTCAAAGGGCATTCCGAGTCGCGTGAATGATTGCAGCGCTTGCGTCTTAAGCATTGGATGCAACAACAAAGAAAGCCACGACAAATAAATGGACAACAAAGAAAGATACACCGCCGACGGGCCAAACTCCGGCTATTCCACGGGAGGCAGCAATGCTTCAAGGTCAGGCACCAACGGTTGTACAGTGTTTGGTGTTTGCTAAGTTACCGTTGGCAAACCAATCAACGCTTTGATGCACCCGACGTGTGAAAACATCAACTTGTTTGCGTCTATATTGCAATGTGTATCCAATCCGGTGTGATCACCAGTCTGTTATTTGATCATTTCCGAGCGGGCAGTTGCGTTTGAGTCTGGACCACAACTGGTCGCGCACTGAGAGACTGCCTTCCACTGAAGAAGCGCCTGAAAAAAATAGCAAGACAACGCGATTAAACATTATTACAAAACAGCTTTTGTATTTAGAGTGACGATAATCAACGACCAATAAAGATTGTTCACGAGACTTAAATATTTCGCTGCCTGGTGTGCCAAAGACTAATCAGCCAAATTTAGGCAAGATGATACAAATGCAGCCTGGAGAACAGTTAGCACCTCATCCCTCATTTCAACGCTACTGATTCAGCTTGCACTCACCAGTCTTCTGCAACTTCCGACTCCCCAAGCATCCTGGCTGTATCCACTGCCTGTGGGAGATTGAGGTCTCGTCCCAACTCGTGCAGAAAAACGACGGCGTACTTCCTCATGGATGATGAATAAACGGAAGACGTGAGGAGAATGCTCAACGGCCAGATCAATGTTCTTGCAGAAGGACAGAACTTTCCTCGGTTGCTGGTAGGTTCCAAAAAGTCCGGGACGCTCGCAAGCACACCTGTCGCAACCTCGGCCATGTTACGGCCTGCCATTTGCTTGAGGTTTTTCAGGTATACGCAACTGCAGAGAGGGTCGTGACAGGAAGCACCGCTACTCGATAGTTGGGGATGCGGGTCATCTAAACCGAGTGATACTCCCCTCCAGATGAGCTCATTCAGTAACATGCGTATCATGCGAATGGCACTCCAGAATTTCGCAACTCTATGGTTGGGATATCGGAAAGCGATGCCGAGATATGCCCAGGCAGGGGTGTCTTCTTTGGGTCGCATGGTGTACCGCATCTCATCCTCTAGGCCGTCCATGAGAGCCACCGTGTCGTTGTCGAGGTCCCTGGCCTCGTAAAGTAGTTCCGCAACCGGTGACGCTGTAGCTCGGGCTCTGAGACTGGCAACCCGGTCTATTATGGGGCCAAGACGGAGAGCTGGGTCTTTGGCGTTGAGAAACTGAATAGCTTCATCATGTAGTGTGAGACACTCAGTTGGGACAGGGACGATTCTCTGCACGCAACTGGTGCGAATGTTAGTGATAGTTTGGATGAACAGGTGTTGCGCCATCTGGGACTGAAACTGTTGCTTGCCCCTTAGGCGAAGTAGTTCCAAAGCACCAAGCGTGTGTGCAGTCCAGCTCTCTGGTGATTCCCTGCCTTCGAAGATGATGGCTTCGAATAGGCCCAGCAGCAAGACGGCAGCGAGGGTTCGATCGAGAGCTGCCTCTTTGGGAGATGCTAATGCAGTATTGGTTTGAGCCAGGGCAAGGGCGTAACTGGACCTAGCCGTCTTCATGTAGCTGGCATCTCTGACTCGGAGCGCAAAGGTGGCGAATGAAGCGGCACGGATGGCTGAAGAGACAGCGTCCTTGGCGAGTGGATCGGTCTGGTAGAGACCTGGGAGATAGTTTTGAAATGGAGAGGCGATAATGAATGATGTCATGAAGTAGGTTATCGCTGTGGGTTCGGCAAGCACATCGATGCTCAGATTGTGACCCAGAGGCGACAGGACAATTTCTTCTACATCATCATTAAGCTTGAACTCCTCGAGGAGCTCGATTGCGCTGCTTGATACCAATAAAGTAGATGAACAAGAAGCGTCTTGGGTCGGAAGCCGCTTCTTCTTGGCCCTCTGCACCTTATGAGCGACAACGCCTGTTTCGTCCCTGAAGCGCAGCTCCGAAGTATCCCTGTACCCTGGACACGGGATCTTCTGGCGGAAGCATTGCGTGCAGGCCGGCCGGATGCGGTCGCACTAGACAGGAAGGGTGATTAGGGATTGAGTGATGTACTCAACGCATGTGGCATTTTTGGGATTGTTGCCGGGTTATCACGGCGTTCTGCTTACCTTGCGTCGCTTCTCGCGACAGGTGTGGCAAGCTGTAGATGGCTTGCCGCTGAAGACCATGGTTTGTGAGGAGAGGAATGTGAATTATAGAGGATCTATTTGAATGACTCAGATGACCCGATGATATCAAAGAAACCCTTCAGCTGTAGATGATGGAATGACGTTCAAAATAACGTCCCCTTGTTTGATAGACAAATATTCGCTCCGCCGCTGACACGACGATCCTGTGCCGAACACCCGGAACCCACACGGAGACGGTCCCGCCGCCCCTCCGCGCCTCTCATTTGGCGACGAAACGTCGAAATGCCCACCAGAAGAGGAATAGCTTGGTGCTGACTGATGCGTCATACAGAGACTCCTTCGGCCGATCGGTGCGTTGATTCGTCGGGTTTGTTCCCGCGAAACATGGTGATGATGCCGTGCGCGAGGAATGACAGTGTGCCCAACTTGCCCGTCCCGAAATCGCCCCTGCGAGCCCTGTACATGAACTTCTCTCCTTGGGTGCGTTCTGCTCCATCGTCTGTCGCGGGGACGACTTCTTGCGTGATGCCAGCCCAGAGATACACCAAGACGACGGCCATCTCCTCAACCCTACCCATAAACAGCTCCGCCAAAACGGCCGATGTCGATCCACTCATGGCTTCAAAAACTGGATTGTGGGAGAAGACGGCCAAGAACGAGTAGACGATGCAGATCAAGAGGATTGGAAGAGATATCGCCACGGCCCACAGCAACCTGAGCTCGCCACACCCAGCCCTGCGTCGCCCTATGGCCGCAGCCACGGTGAGCAGAACAAGAATGATGAACACGACGAAGAATAGGATTACTCCCGCCTTCACTGTGTCTTGCTCTCCGATCTCGGTGATGTTGTCTGCTGAGACGCCGCCGACGATGACGAGGATGAGGGCGATGGTGGCGGGAATCTGGACGGCTCGGACGACGCCGAGCGAAAACAGCATGTTCCACGGAGTTTTCAGTATGGAGTACCATCTGGTGAAATCCATCGTTAGTATTTTCCACAAGAATAGTCTGACTTGACTGTCATTTCTGGAGAGGGCTGCACGTACACCCGAGACACAATCCCCAGCGTCGCCAGCAGCAACGGAGAAAGACCAAAAAAGCCCGTCAATACCGCGATAGTCTCAGGCGTTTCTGAGTCGGTAGTGATTGTCGCAATTTGCGCAGAGCACCCGACGATGCGGATGATGCTGAAGATGGTGAGGAAGATCCAGCCAGAGCTCTTCATGAAGCCGTGGTGTGCTGTGACCCAGAGACTGCAAGCGAAGGTGCCGATGAAGTAGATGAGTTGCCAAATGGCGAGTCCGTTGGTCAGAGTGACGTGCCCCATGTTGATTGTAAGAAGGCTTTGTCACTGTGGTGGCTTTGTTGGAACAGCTGTCCAATTATCTGTTCGGTATAGAGGAAGCTGGAGAAGGAGTTTCACCTAAGACTATATACTCGAGATACCATGTGTGTCGAAATGCATTCCCAAATTGGCTACCTCGAGTTTCGTCATTGCCACGAGGCTCAGCTGCACCTGCACAGCGGCAAAGAGGAGACCCTTGCTATTGACCTTCCCCTTGCTCCAATGGCAATCCCGCGCTCTCGCCGAAGACTCGACATAACCAAGCGTCTACATTGCAGCATCACGTATCAGCCTTACCAGGCTTCTAGCGTCGAAGTGCTCCCCTAAAACGGCTTGGTGTGGCATGTTGGGAAATCGGCCCCGCCGCATGTTCGGCACCAGCTTGCCGGTCGCGCCTCTAATCTCATCCAAAGGTGCATGTGGGGTGGCCTACGAGTAAATCTTTGACAAAGTGACCTGGATCATAACCGTAGGGCGAATTTCGAGTCCCTGGAGATTGGAGCTATTGTTGGGGGAATGCTGCAAGCGTGACTGCATCTGCATCTGCATCTGCCAGTTTGCTTTCTGCTGGACCATATTACCCTCTGGCTGGACATTTATGGAGAGGGAATGATTTCACGCTGGCAACGCCTTGAGAGACAAAGAGCGAGAGGCAGTAATCCTTTGAGAATGTGACTGGCTACTGTGTCACGGTAAAATAAGCCCTCGCAGTTGCACATTGCTCCCGTTTTGGAGTTGCCCTCTCACCATGGGGCACTCGTGCGTGCAAGTGGATATCAAAGTCATGAAATAACTAAAACGATGAGGGAGGAATGTTTCATGTGAGATGGCAAAGTTGCATCATGAATAACAGACACTCAGATACCATGAGATGCCTAATGGATGCTGAAGCTGATGGAAAGCAGAGCAAGATGTGGCTCATTTCTGTGGCGTTCTAGTATTCTGATGTCATCTCACGCACTAACGCCTCTCAGGCGTCGAAATGCCCACCCAAAATAGTCTAGCGCATCTCGATGGAAGCCTTCGCTCCGCCCGCCAAATCGGCATCAACTTGCCGGTCAAGGGTGTCTTTTATCCCAATTGGTCCGCAAGTAGTACTGACAAAGGCGTGTCGAAGCAATTGCCATTTCGGGTTTGATGATGATCAGAAACACCATGTCCTTCGTGCTGAATTATCGGCTGCCTCTTTTCTGTATATAAATCTGGTTTCGTCTTCGTCCCCTCTTCTGGCAGCATCCTCATCCCAAGCTCATCACCTATCTACTCAAAAGACATTTTTCATCTCTGTGCCGAAAGAGTCCCTTGTTCAAAATGACCATCCACGCTCGAGGGGTCGTATCAGTTGTGGAAGTCATCGTCTACATACCAGCCCTGGTCGCCGCATTCATTGTCTGCTCCCGTCATAGCTTCAACAGAGCCTCTGGTTGGGTCTTTACCATCGTCCTGTGTGTCGTTCGCGTGGTTGGCGGAATTTGTCAGCTTTTGACCTACAGCAACCATTCTTCGGGTCTTATTCAAGCGACAATTATTATCGACTCTATTGGCATCTCTCCTTTGCTCCTCGCCACATTGGGAATGCTCTCCCGATTGTAAGTAACTTCTATGCAGTTTACAAACAAGTACTGACCACAAACCCCACCCTACAGTGTCGACTGGATCAGCGCTCGTGGACATCCTACCTTCACTGTCAAGCAGTTTCGCCTCGTTCAACTACTCATCACGATCGGCCTCATTCTTAGCATTGCAGGAGGTACCAGTGGATCTGTCTCGCCTGATGGCTCCGTCAAGATCTCCAGCATCAGCAAGGTCGGCATTATTCTATACATCATTGCATTCGCAGCCATGGCATTTGCTCTTGTCGTTTCCTCCGGGTCCAGGAGCTCAGTTCCTCTTCAAGAACGCCGAGTTCCCGTCGTCGTGGCCATTGCATTTCCGCTCATCCTCGTGCGACTTGTGTACTCGGCGATTTGCCTCTTCCTTCCCAGTCATCTCTTCTCAATCATCGACGGTAGCGTCCCGGTATTTGTATGCATGGCTGTTCTCGAAGAGTTCGCCGTCGTGGCGATGTATCTCGGGTTGGGCTTCAACCTGAAGAAGCTTGACCCTAGTGAGCAGGGAGAATTATCTACTCGTCCTTGGAAGGCAAAGAAGAATCGCAAGCATGGCCGATCTCAGAGACCAGATGGGCAACGGGAGGGACAACACGGAGAGCAATGGGAAGGCCAGGGCCAATACTACCCCCCGGCTCACGTCAATGGAGCGTAGGAACTCCGATTCTCATGGGCTCGTTGGAGTGTTGGTGGGTAGCATAGAAGGATGAATTCGTTTGGATCGTGCCTTGATGATGCGATAGAGGGTGTGTTATAATTTTACAATAGGTAGTTACGGAGGAGAAAAAGTCAAAAATATGCTAGCTAGAACCTTTTGTGTCTTAGAATAAAAATGTTGCAAAACACATTCTCAACAACACTCCTTAATATCAAAACCAGCACAAGGGATCTAAACGGGACTATAAGTCCTCCATTATTGCGTAGTCTGTCGATCCGCAGTCATTGGTGGAGATGCATTTTCTGCTGCGCCGAAGCTGGCTTACGCGTACAATTGTTCGCTCGGACAACTTGATCTAAATGATCCGCATCGCTCGGCACGAGCCGTGCGATTCGCACTTGGAAGCGATAGGGAAACCTGGGGTAAACCGTGCGATTCACACCCAAAAAAGCGGGTTCGGCCGTTCGGCTTGGAGGGCACGCGGCATTTCGCCGTGCCCTGTATCAAGAACCCTGTATGACGTTGATGTGGAAGAAGCAGACAGTTCATACATATCTCGTCAGAACACATATGATGCGTCTTTGGTTATGAGTAAATTTTATCGGCTGTCAGATTTGAACATTCTCAAATATCACCTAGTTTAAACCCTCGAATACCCTCTTGTTTGATCGTTCTACCGTCAACAACAACACATTTAACCCCAACTCCATCGGCCCACATCATTACCTTGGTAGCGGCGGCCTCCACTTTCGCCCCTTGACACGGAGCACACAGACTGGGAATAACATAATGGCATGGAGACAGCATGAGATCTTCGAACTTTACGTACGACGCGATGACGACGACGGGTAAGCTTGACCTCGCTAGAGCTCGGTTTCGGTCTTGGTCCAGCTGCTGGCGTATATGATCCCCATGGGAGATGTCATATATAAACCTTAGCTCAGACTCCTCATTCATCTCTCCCCCTCCAGCTTACCTCAACAACAATTTCTTTCTTTATACACTCACTAGTCATAACTATGCGAATTACCTCGTTCCTCACTGCGGGTGCCCTCGCGGCATCTGCCAATGCTACCACCCTCCCCACTATCAAGACGTCCCAAGGTCGCCTTCGTGGTTCTATCTCCGACTACCGCTCTGGTTCAACAGTGTACAAAGGTATTCCGTTCGCTGCCCCTCCTGTTGATGACCTTCGCTGGAAGGCACCTCAGGCAGCATCACAATGGAACGGCACCTTCAACGCGACCGAATTTGGTCCTCAATGTGCGCAGCCATCTGGTGATCAGGCTGGCATCTTCTCGACTGGCAAGACGTCAATGAGCGAGGACTGCCTTACTCTGAATGTTTGGACGCCGACATACAACCAGACATCTGATATCACGTCCAAAAACCTCCCCGTGTTCGTATGGATCTTCGGAGGTCGATTTGAAGGTGGATCTGCAGACGTCAAGACATACGATGGATCTGGACTCGCGGTCAAGGACGTTATTGTCGTCACCCTGAACTATCGACTCGGCGCCTTCGGCTTCCTCGCTCATCCCGAGTTGTCAGAGGAATCGGAGCATAACAGCTCCGGAAACTATGGTCTTCTAGACCAGCAGTTTGCGCTGCGGTGGGTGCAAGACAACATCAAAAACTTTGGCGGAAACCCTGACCAAGTAGTTGTCGGTGGTCAGTCTGCGGGTTCTGCCAGCGCGCTGAGCATCATGTACAGCAATCTGACCCAAGGCCTCGTCAACGGCGTCATTGCCGAGTCGGGTGCGCGATACCCCAAGGATCCCATGACGGGTGGTCTGGCGACTTCGCATCGCAACATGACTGGAGCTTTGGCCCAGGGTGAAGATTTCGTCACGAACAGCCTCAACGTGTCTTCCATTGCCGAAGCCCGCGCCCTCTCGTACGAGGTCCTCGCGAATTACGGTCAACTGTCCGACACCACATTCGAAGGCACGGTTTTTGAAAATCTGTCTTCTGCATTCATGAACCCCCCTCTGTGGAGGCCCGTCATCGACGGATACGTGCTCCCTTACTCGTACGGCGAATCTCTGCGTCTCGGAGCCCATCTGGATGTCCCGATCATGACAGGCAACAACAAAGACGAATCTGGCGCTTCTCCAATCACGACTTCCACGGTTGCCGACTACACGGCCGACTTCAGCGAGATGTTCCAGAACTACTCCTCTTCCTTCCTTGAGCTCTGGCCAGTCAGCGACGCCGCCTCAGCCGCTAACCAGACGAACGCCTTCTTTCGGGACCTGTCCCGCGTCTCGACATGGCTCTGGAGCAAGGCATGGGCCGCTGGAGGCGCCGAGTCTGATGTCTACGTGTACTACTGGACACACGCCCCTGCAGAGAACCCATCTGGGGGTGCATACCACGGTTCTGAGCTGTGGTACACCTTCAACAACATTCCTTACGCGAGCTACTCCAATGTCACCTGGACTTCTGATGATTATGCAATCGAGGAGAAGATGGCGCAGTACTGGGTCAACTTTATTACCACTGGCAACCCTAATGGGAATGGTTTGACCTACTTCCCTCCTTCCACGGGCGACAAGCAGCAGGTTATGTGGCTCGGTGATTCATGGGGTGCTAATTATATTACTGAGACGAAAGATAGACTGACATTCATTCAGAACTGGCTCTCAGTTCTCTATGAGTGGTAAATGACGCTTTTCCCTAGCACCATAGCTTGGTAAAACATCAAGTTGTCACAGCTTGTTCAAGGAATACTCGGCTACACTAGATGCCAACCCTGTTTATAGAAACGTATATTTAGCTCAATACACATACTGATTAGCGACAGCTGCTCTACTACACTTAGACGCCCCTGATTATCCGAATTCATGACGATTATTTATCCGACCTGAAGGGACGACCAGTTTCTGTATAGGGTAGGCTGCATGCGACATAGTCCTTATGCTGCATAGCAACTTGCAGCATACCTAGGTGAAGTATGGTCAACACCCGGGGCTGTTCAAGAGATGTATCGGGGTTCAAGACGCCTTTTATGCTAATTAAGTTCTGTTGGAACTGGATCTGTGGACAGTATCCTTGACCATAGTTCTCATGATGGCGAAAGTACCCACTCCAAGATCAAAGTGATTCGCTTGTACTAACAAACTGCGCTAGAGGCATCCCACACTCTTATCTGATAACAATGAACACAAGCAGTCCAACAGATAAGCTACTCTCCCCGTATTTATGACCTGGACGCCTGCTTCTTGATAAGCTTCAAATACTGGACTCCTTCATACTACACCATGGACGCCGACCAGATCTCGAAGCCGAAGAGAAAACGTGCAGGATGCATCGGATGCAGATTACGGCGCAAGAAATGCACCGATGAGAAGCCTCACTGCGCGAACTGCCTCAGAAATGGTCTTCTGTGCACTTGGCCGGAGCCGGGGAACACAAAGCACGCCGAGCTCTTGAGGAGAACGAATCCGACGCATCGGAAGGTCAAATCTGCAGAACCCTTTTCGAAAACGGCAGTATCTACTCCATCAGATATGAACACACCATCTCCGCATCTTCCCGAAGACTCGACAGACTCTATCATGGAGCTGCTCCGCCTGGTTCCGCGTCCATTAGATCCGCAAATGCTCATGGGCAATCTACGGCTTCCGAATTCGAAGAGGCTGTTCTATCACTACCTTCACCGTACGAACAAGGCCATAGCCATCTGCCAAGGGACGAGGAACCCGTTTGTTGCCGACTTGATCCCCATGGCCATGTCGAGCGACCTGATCCTCGACAGTCTACTTGCGTGCAGTGGCATCCACTACGCTGACCTTGCCGGCAGTCCTGTTGAGCAAACAACGTGGCTACATTATGGGCAAGCAATACAGGGCCAAAAGTTTGGCTTAACGCGTCTGGCCGAGGGACAAGATCAACTTCTAGTTCCTCTCCTGGTCACAGCGATGCTTCTCTGCATAGTCGAGGTAGAGCCATACGCCGATTCCTCTCTCTTCCCCATGCTAATATCGCTTAGACCTTTCGTGCAGATTCAGGTGCCTTTGCGCTTCATCACCTTAGAGCCGCCAGCGTGCTGCTGAAAAAGGTGCTCAAGCTTTCAGACGGCCAACTTGGCGAAGCGACGAGGGCATTTCTGGTTGAGCGATATGCTTACACTATGACCCTCGCGCACATAACTATGGGGCCCGAGTCAGATGAGTGGGTTATCGACGATTCAGCATTGTTATTCCCGGCAATACCAACCTCACCGAGTTCTGGGTGTGTCCATGAACTTTTCCAACTCATCCCGAAGGTATCCATCGTAGCTCGGCAGTGGATCGCCGAGAGCCAAAGCGGTGTCGTCTCCGATGACACGATAATTGAGCACGAAAGACTACAATTCGCCGTGTCATCGTGGCTCCCTGGCTCAGATGATGAGATCCACTGCCTCTGTGGTATGCTATACCAACAGGCCCTGATGGTGTTCCTGGCTGCATCGTCAGCGTCTGAGGTGGAAACATATTCAGGGTACTCTGTCCAGGTACAAGATTCCTTTGACAACTTCATCCCACTCCTCGAGTCAATACCACCGGATTCGCCTATTTCAACAACGCTTTGTTGGCCACTGGCCATCTTCGGGTCCTGCGCACGAACGATGGAACATCGCAGGGCCATTAGTGGGAGATTAGACGTGTTGTCTAACGCGTACTCGGCACAGAGCGTGAGGGACACGAAGAAACTATTAGAGAAGCTATGGCTGGAGAATGATTCGAAGCTAGCAAACCCGTTGAGCCTGGAGCGTATGATGAAGGAGGAAGGGACAACAGTCCTGTTTTTGTAACGATTCTGACCATGCGAATACAACTCTAGCTAGGTATGACACATGAATGCAAAACAGACTTTTATTCCACAAATCCAGATAAATGGAGACTATGTCTAGAAAGCTGGATATGTAATGGGCACACTACTTTTCCAGGAGTGAATCTGGGCGTCAGAAACAACGCATCGTAAGCGTTCATATCCACTAAAATGAATGAAGCCTCGATAGCTAGTGAATAATTCCAACCCTTGCAATCATCTTTACCACGGAAATTTGCTGGGCAACTCTCCATCTGCACAGACCCCATCCTCTACCTGCTGCTTGTGGAGGTCATCAAGATATGGCAGCAAGACATCCTCGTACAAATGGCGGCCCTTGTGTCTGCCCCAGAATGGTTAGCAATTTTCAGGATAATTTCCACGGAACACTCACTCCGCTAACACAGGACCCCAGCTTCGGACAAGCGATGCCATACGTCCTGGAACGCCGGCTTCCTGGGCGACGGCCTCCATTGGCTCAATGTACGTGTGCACCATCCACACGATAGCTCCTGATTTGGGGAGACGCCGAAGTACTTGCCTTTCCTGGCGGAACCAAAGCTGGGAAATGTCGGTGATGGGGCCTGGAGGTTGCCATTTTCCGTAGCTAGGAGTCCCAACGCCAGGCCCACGGATCTTCGGATCCCAGTCATCTTCAGGCCCCATCGTGAATTTCGGCCAGTGGAAATCGTCTAAGAACTGTCAAATAATATTCACGCATAACTGTGTGACCACATTACCATGGATAGTGATGCCAGTAGCTATTGATTCAGTTAGCAGAATGCTTCAAATCTCAGCATGAATTAATACCCACTGTTTCGGTGAATTGGTGATTCAACTTTCAGTTTATTCAAGAACCGATCGAGCGGACGCTGAAGTTGCTCTGCATAGTGAGGGATATGTCCGTCAAAATGGAGGTCTGCAAGATTGCTTCCGAGCTTGTCTTTGAGACGTTGTCCGCCTCCAATACCAAGCATCATAGCCACAAGTTGGTAGTATCCATCGTCACCTTTCGTGAGAATGTTGATGTCTGCAGGTTGAAGGAGTCCAGCTACCGTCAGGGGATCCTCCTTGGTGAGGTCATACGATGCACCAAGCGCTGGCATGTCAATCTTGATGATAGATCCCTGGCCCTTCCATCCAAGAGTGTTTTTTTGAGATCGTTCAATCGAGTAGACTTGAGGGTATCGCCGAGACAAGAATTCGCCTAAATCTTGACAAAGCTCATGAGCGGCGGCTTTGGCAGGTGGCAAGGTCTTCACAATTTTATCGCCTCGTTCAGCAAGTCTCTTCACTTTTGTATGGTGATAAAGCGGCCAATCTTTGTCAAGCTAGAAGCATGTTGTCAGTTGCGAAAGCAGAGATGGAATGGAACAGCATACAATGACCCAGGAATTCCCGTCCAATTTTCGAACGTCAATTGTGCTTCAAAACCTTAGCACATAATTTCCAATCCGATTTGAACGATCACATACTGTCGGTGATACGTATACCGAAAGGCCCTGAATCTCGGAGGCTCTGTTTTCTCGAGATCAAACGTGGAGTCCGCGATAGGCTCGGGATACTCCCAGGGTTCTTGGCAAGAGTCAGCGTCTCTTCTCAATATGCACATTGAATACGTACTTTCAACAACAGACCCAGATCTGTTTTGCACATTCTTTTTGGTACCCCTGCGTTTCAACCATTGCAATATACCTACGACGCCACAAGCGACGAAGAGCAATGAATAAATTGTCGTCCGGTCCATGTTGATTGCGTGGCATTTACAGTGAAGGTATTCGCTTCCAGATTGACGTAGCAATTCGATTGTCGACAGTTTCCCCCTTTTTTACTCACTGTCCAAAGATATAGACAATGCCGCTGGGAAGAACACTCGGCAGGCAGGCAAACTGGGAGGACGCCTTAGGGCGCGCCTTCATCACTGACGCAAATCCACTGTCATGCGTAGACATGTATTTTCCCCAGATAACCGCGCCTTCGTGGAGCACTAAGCTGAAACGGGGCTGGATGACATTACTCGTGTGGACCCGCCCAGACGTTGCTATCTACACAAGACAGATAAGCGCGCCTTAATTGTACGCCATCAAGCTACTGGCCTAGTCCTGACTCGTCATTACTAATGCACTGTGTCTGGGAAGTGCCGTCAATGACAATCAGGTAAGGGTCTGAAGATAAGAAGGCGACGATAAGCGCGCCTTAATGTAAACGACTAATGACTTGTTCAACCTCGGTCCTCTTCTTTTGCGGCGGAGGAGACAACATCTCTAGCCCGTACTTATCTTGAACATTGGCGTGGCGTCTTAGGGTATCTGCCGAATGCACTGGTTGTATTGAGCCAGATATCGGAATTAGAGAAGGAGAGGGGTATTCGCTATTTTCACCTTTAAGGACGGGCGTCTCGAAAAAATACAAGACCAGAGTCAGGACCCCAGACAAGACGAGAATTCGAAGGACAGGACAGCCATCACGTTTTGTTCTAATCTTCGTCAACCAAACGACAACATGGAAACGAAAGGTATTGCCAGCGAAAAAGTCCAGGGGACGTCCGATGCGGTATATCCACACCCCTCTCCCCTTAATCTTCGTATCCTGACAGTCATGCAGGGCTCAATTGAGCAGAATGGAACCACATCAAGCATTGTACTCTCCGAGTACGGACTCCACCGTGGCTTGAAATCGCATCATATTCAACTCCTTGCGATCTCTGGTGTCATTGGAACGGGTAGGTTGATCTCCAGAGCGCAAGCGGACCACCCTTGGTGCTCCTGCTTCGAGTCAATCACTAATAAGACCAGGTCTGTTTGTTGGAACATCCAGCGTCTTGAACAGTGCAGGACCAGCCGGTCTTCTCATTGGCTACTCGATTTGGTATGTGAAACAGAAGTGCGTCCCATGGATATGCCAGGGGTTAACAGAAATGACCAGGTGCATTTTTCTCCTATGTGTAGCTCATGCGATGGGGGAGATGTCTGCCTTCCTCCCGGTACCTGGGTCATTCGTCACCCGTAAGCTCCCCCTACACAATACGTTGAGTATGGCTAAGTGTTAGACATTGGCCGTTTCATCGATGAGAGTGCTGGTGTAGCGATGGGTTGGATTTATGCCTACAGGTACTTGACACATCTTTCTGCGTCACAGTAAACTGCTAACATAATTCCATCTAGCATGTGAGTGGACCAACAGGCAGTGTTTGTTGTTTGCAATGCTAATATCAGCTTCTCGTCTAATCGCAGGATGTAAGTCATCATTAAAAATGCCCGACAGGCGCATGCTGATACTTCCTAGGATATTCACTGCAGCTGACTGCACCGCTCTAACTGGACTCTGGTCATACTGGTTCCCTGACATCAACCCTGGCGTGTGGGTTGCGGTTACTCTAGTGGTCGTCTTCGCGCTCAACTGTCTAGCCGTCAAGTACTTTGGCGAAGCCGAGTTTTATGCCTCGATCCTCAAAGTCTTCCTGATCATTGGCTTCCTCCTCTTTACCTTCATCGTCGTCTTGGGAGGTAACCCGCACCATGACCGCATCGGATTCCGATACTGGAAGAATCCTGGTGCTTTCAATGAGCAGTATATCGAGGGTGGTCCTGGACGCTTCTTGGCCATCTGGGGCGTCTTCAACACCGCAGCCTTTGCGATTGGTGGTCCGGATTTCATCGCCAACTGCGCCCCCGAGGCAGTCAACCCGCGAAGAAATATCCCCAAGGCAGTGAAACGCGTCATCTACCGACTTATCGTTTTCTTTATTCTGTCGGTATTTGCCGTGGGACTTTTGGTTCCGTACAACGACCCGACTATGCGTGGGTTTCTCTTAAACTAGCTACGTGGATGGAGCTAACGAGGAAACAGTCAGCGCCATCGCATCTGGGAATGGTGTCGCCAAGTCTCCTTTCATCATTGCTATGAACAGGTTGGAAATCTCATTTCTCCCTGATCTCTGCAATGCGGTTGTGTGAGTGCTGTGGCGGGAATTTATATCACATCGAACTGACATCTGTGAAAGAATCACCTCGGCATGGAGTTGCACGAACTGCCTGCTGTTTCAAGCATCTCGAACCATCTTCGGTTTAGCTAAGAACGGCAGAGCTCCCAAGATCTTCGCTAGGTCGACGAAGAGCGGTGTGCCTATGCCGGCGTTGATTCTGTCCACCGCAGTCGCCTCGTTGGCGTTCTTGACATGCAATACCGCCTCCGCAGTTGTTCTCAACTGGTTTATCAATCTTGGTTCGACTGCAATCATGATTGCTTACATCCTCATGATGGTGAGTCTTCCTGAGAGATATGATTATTTTCCATGCTTGAAGGGAATGGTGGGATGGGCGTATACTAATGACACTTCGCCTTGCGCGACTTCTTGGCAATGTAGTATGTGTGGCAGGAGCTAATTCTAGTCCATAGGTGGCCAACCTGCGATTCCACAAGGGCCTGAAAGTGCAGGGCATCGACACATCTGTTTTGCCGTTCAAGAGCAAACTCACCCGTGAGTACAAATATCTCGTTCAACATAAACAGCGATCAGATACTAACAATACTGATCAGCGTATTCAAATTACTTTGCAATTTTCTGGGTCAGCCTTATCCTCTTGACGAACGGTTACGGTTAGTATGGTCTCTATTTTGGAATGCTTGTGGTATTAATCCCGCGCCAAGGAGTCTTCATCAAGGGCCACTGGAGCTTCTCTGGTTTCTTCACGGCGTACTTCACCATAATCTTCTTTCGTAAGTTTTATTGGCTTCTCCGCTTTGCTATTCGAGTTAGACCATTTTCTAACGCTGGGCCCAGTGGTTATTTACTTTGGATGGAAGATTGTGAAGAAGACGTCGTTTATCAGGGCGGAGGATATGGATTTCCAAACAGGTTTAGCCGAAGTTGAGGCTCATGAGAATTCTCTGAGCTTCAAGGCCCCGTCTTCACGATACGAGAGGTAAGTTTCTATTTTCTTGGGAAATTCGATATATTAATCGCTTTAGGATCATGGATTGGCTCTGGTAGTCTTTTCGTGCGGGAATGCTACATAATAGATACCGCTGTGTTATCCAAGGCCACACATCCTTCTGTTACACCACTTCAGTATTTTCTTCCGAGACATTAGCGGAGATTGAGGGGTGAAGCCAGATCGGCTTTATTTCATCAGATACGAAATTTAAAGGCGCGAAGCAGACAACTTTTCAGCGTGCATCTTTACTGTGAAAATACCCTCGCAGCTAAGGCAATTGGCTAGTGGCTCTTTTGTCGACAGAAATTCGATCTTCTCGTCAGACCAAGGGATCCAGGTGGAACGACCACGTAGTGTGGCATGGAAGATTTCCCCTCAATCTAACCTAATTGCCCTTCGGGTAGTACTGAGTGTCCTACCGTATCGCTCTTAGTTAGCGCAGGCTTGCCGCACCATGCATCATGCATCATGCCAGACGTTACACACGAATCATCCTCCCTCGACGACATTCCACGGGTTAGGAACCTGTATGTGTGATCATCAGCGGGGTACCGTAGAAACTCGGTCATCTCGCCCAAGTAGTGGCTCCAAAACAAAACGCGGCCAACAAAATCAGCTCCATGTAGACTCTCTTTGAGTTAACAGTGGAAATATAGAGATAGTGTGGACGTGCCACTTGGGAGAACTGTCCTAGTTTGTACGGTACTTGAGCTCTTGTTCCCTGAGGATCTGGACAAGCTAGTTCACGTCTGGAGTAAATGAGATGCTGCTCCACAGCCTCCTTAAAACGAGCTGAGATGGCGCAGCACATTAAATTGGGCACTCCACCTCGTTTCTTGCTTTCAATATTATTGGTAGACCTTCTGAGGCAGATCTGGCTATGCTCTCCCCTGTCAGCATATACAGTACCGTACCTGGGTTGCAATGCGAGATTTGCCGACCCGCATAGCTATCTTCCCGATAGGGTCGTACAAACAGTACAGACTTGACAAATTCGCCCGCAATTTTGCACAGTAATGCGCACAAATCACTGGATGTTTGACAGGTCTGCCATTGACCAATGATTTTGGAGCCCTTTCCCTTAATGCCTGTAGATCCCTTCCTCATACAGTTAAATGAGAGGTATTTTACGGGCACTAGTGTGAAGAATTGCGAGCGAATTTGTTGAGTCTGTCTGGCAGTTGCGTCGTACTGGTCATACTGTCTGGGTTGTGTTCCAAGACATGTGGCTTGCCACTTCCGGTAGCAACCTCCATCACAACATGGGCATAACATACCTAGTACCCACCGCGGTTAATTCCATCATTTTGTTTATCTTTTGGAATTCTAGCGAATGTTGTTCAGGGTTGGCAAGTTCCGGAAACATGATTAGCATGTAGGCCTGCGTGGCCAACCACCATAATTCTTGCCATAGTCTGGGGCTAAAAACGGATCAAAGGGCAGCTGTAATTCCTGAGCGTGGTATAAACGTTCCTGGTTACGCGGAATGCGACTAATCTATTTGCTGCTTGCGGAACCATAAGCTGATGCAAAGAAACGTAGCAGAGGGGCCAAAGTTTGCTGTTCTGTTTGAAAGCGGCGTCTATCCGGTGGCTGATAGGTAACTAGTGAAATTCCAAGGACAATATGGTGTGTGTCTCGTCAGGTGCCCGATTGAAGAGTAGTCGATCATCACCTCTCTGATCCGCGAACTACACCCGCAATCGATAATTATCGGTCAAACTATTTTTTTTTCCCGGAAACAAACTGACAAGGACAAAGATTCCGACTCTTCTTCGATAGCCTCAATTCAATCACGAAGCCTAAATGGAGCGGCCACCGGAGCAGCCACCAGAGCAGCCACCAGATCAGCCACCTATTCGGGAGCTACCGCCGCGTGGCAAGGTTTCTAACCTCTGGACATGCGTATGTACCCTCCCAACTATTTGCAGATTCTACATATGGAAACATCAGTGTACATTTGTACTTACAGTCCCGCCAGTGTGCCTGTAGCCATGATGGCATGAAAGTCAGCGTCGATCCTTGTCCGCATTGCCACACTCCTCGGTGCACCTACTGCAAAGTTTACCGATTCCGATCACGTTCCTCCAACCCCCCATTCTCTGTCGACGAGACCGATGCTCAAACAAGCGCCGCATAAATCTCGAACGCCCCTGCAACGTACATTGACTTTCTTGGGATGGAGCGCGACGATGACACAACGTAGGATTGGTCCTCTTGCTCCTATGATCAGATTTGGGGGCGCAGAAAATGGGTCAACTTGAGCATGAGCTTTCGCAATCATCGCAAGAAGGTCGAGTTGTGTTGGAGGGTCCGTTTCAATTACATTCTTCAGGCTGCCTACTTACTAGCCCGCCGAATTTCTCCCCTATCCTGGTCAAGATGTGTGCCGCCAGCGAATTGGAACCACCGCCCACTCCCGAAATGGCATACGCCGCGCCGATTTACCAACTTGGGGATTTTTTGGTTCTTTTTAGGCCATTTGATACTAAATTGGGCTTAAACGCCTTTTGTTTTCGTGTTGCGTCCCTTCTGAATAATTGCCGTCCACGTGAATGCAGCTTTTCCCGACACTCGGCTTGTGTTTTGTAGCCACGGCCAGGCCACACCTACTACATCTCTCTAGTAGAACTTTCTGTTAGGGCGCGGATTCTTGAGACCCACGAAGTACGACTGGATTTCCCTGGAAGTATCCTCCGGGTCACTGCTCGGAGTTGCAGGCCGGAAAACCCGAGCTTGATCACTTGAGCACCCCGACGAGGACGAAGGATGGTGACAAATTGCCGCTGGGGGTGCCATTATGAGAAATTCTACGCTCACTAAGTCACCTAAGAAACAATGAGTGGTTGCTACTGTCGTGCGTGCGCTATCTCGGAGGCCTCTTGATATCACAATTGTGAATCCGTTGGAAAATCCCACACGGAAGCGTGAAGTGGAGTCCGCATGTGCGTAGCTTGCGATCCACCCGTACAATGGTCCTAATTTTAGGCAGCGATGGTATACTTGCACTTGCGAAGCATTTACGTTATTCTCATTTGTGCTTTGCGGGGCGCTCGGTTGATGCTTTTCTTGTTGATGGCAATATCGCAACCCATGATCCCCATGCAACCTGCAACTTGCACTGGGTGATTTGCTGGTCATTCCATCCGACTTGACCGCACTTGCACACCCGCGGGACCAACTTCTGTGTCAATTACGTGGTAATTTGTTTAATCCGTGTGTTTTTGAGCCCTTTTTGCAAAAGTCGGTTTGGCATTGACCTTTTGTTGGGGGGACGGAGTCAAATTGCCGCTCGGGGCAGATCAAATTGCCAGAACAAGTTTTAGTGCGACAAGACCGCGGCGCGCAACTGCGCAGCGAGCAGTACACAAATGCCACTGACCGCAAGTTTGACATTGGTGTGAATCTTTCCCACGCAGCGGTGCATATAACGACAGCCCAAACTTGCGTAGAGGTCACCAGTGAACTTGTGGCCACCCACCCGCGGGTAAAATCTATAAATATTCCATGGGCTGCACTTTGAGGCCTCCTTCAGAAATTTGCACATCCCACAGATCTTGTGACTCAAAGGTTACTATTCTACCGTAATCGACGCAATAAGAACGCGGCTAGACGCCATTTTCAAGACCACCGCCGTCATCAATACGCACAAGCCGAATCATGATGGATAAGCTCACCACACCACCACCGAGTGTCATGCTCCCGCAAGAGCTTGAAACATCTTCCCCTGAATGCCATGAGCAAGCTCCAGCTTCGCCTTCTTTGCCTCTATCGACGGCGCTGCTCCCCATTCGAGAGTTGGCTGGTCGCGGCAAGGTTACTTGGATCTGGGATTGCGTAAGTGTCCAACCAGCGAGCGGATGATACCAATCTGTAGGCAATGCTGACAACCAACCCAGTGCCAATGTGGACAGGCAGGCCTCAGAGTCAGCGTTGATCCTTGCCCACGCTGCAATACACAGCGCTGTCCCTTTTGTACCACCAAGCGCCTCCGTGTCCGTAGTGCCGATATTCTTGAGCCTTGGGACGAAAGCGATGATTGATATGACGAAGGTTCGTTGTGTACGGGGACATGATTGTAATGTGAGGGGGATCATGTATTTACACAACATTTGAAGAACCCATAGCTCAAGCAAAGTACGTCGTTAGAAAGGTGCAAGTTTCCTATGTGGTGTCAACCAAGGTGGAAAATGATACGATTGTCTGCCAACACAACCAGTACATTTCCGTAATAAAACAGCCATCGAAGTTGTTCGTCCACTAATTCAACAGAAATACCGTACTTCGCGGCGACTACCATTGCAGGTCGAGAGACGGTTGGTTAGACTAGGTACCCTATAGGGTAATCCCAAGATGGTGGGACGGGTTTTCATAAAGCCGGTTCATGTGGCAGGGCGGAGTTTTGCGAAAAGTCCGATCGTCATCTACTCACCGAATCAGGCACACGGTTCAGTCGTGTGGCTTTCAGCTTTGCCTGCTCTCAATTTATGACATCACAAGACCTGTAGGTCTCTCGTTATCTTCTGGACTAACTGACGCTTAATTATCCAAACAGCCCTGAGCACTTCAAAGGGCGATCAGGGCCCTCAAAATGTCCAGAGAAACTGGACGGGCATTCAGCAGAGAACAAGACCTCATTTGACAGCGTTGCATTGGCACGGCCCCATTTACTCTCTCCTCAAACCAGGCCGATCACGAATAGATAATAAGAAAATTGAGACTGAAATAAATACTACGAACATTCTCCATTCACTACAACAAGTGCATTCATAAAATATCAACTTATTAGACAGTCAGAAAAGCGAGAACAAGTCCTTGATTAGCGAAGGATTGTCGGGCGCAATCCAGGCATAATAGGCATCACCAGTACAAACTCAGTCCGACAAGGGAAACTAAAATATCACGACTTCAATTCCGGCTGTCTTACCTGAGCACCCTAGGGAAGTCAGGGCTAAGGCTCATGGAGAATCTTCTTCAAGCGATGGTCCTTTCTAGACCCCGCCGAGAATATTATCAACACCAGGCGGTTTTGGTCAATACACTAACTCGGCGAAGGGAACCCCGGAGCATTTTCTATGGTGGCCGAAAAGCTCGGATGGAGCGACAAGATACGCCTATGACGCTCTATGGTGGAGTTAGGGACTGATTGATGTCTACCAATGGGTAATCATACTTCTTGCCCTTGGGGTTTGTCACCACATACCCTGATATTCTCACGTCCTCAAGATATAGTCTCAGCCTTAGATAGTCTTCTTTCATGCCAAGCTCTAACTAGATCCACCCCATTAAATGTGCGACAGGAGGGTTTTTGACAAGAAGGTCGCTTTTGACAAGAGCCCGAAGAACGCTCATGAACGGGTCCTGAATACAATCACCATCTATAGCCGAAGTAAGATGAAATTCGCACCCTTCTCTTTTTGCCCAAGCTCGAGCGTCCTCGATGGAGCGGTCAAGTGGATCGAAAAGGCGATCTTTTTTCGTGATTGCAATTGCGATTGGGGATTTCTTCCCTTGACCGGGGACCTCCCTTTTGTTGGAAATCTTCTTGTGAAACTTCTGGATTGCTCTCAGATCAGCACCCTGTGCGGGACAAGTAATGATGAATCCGTGGGCTTCTAGGATAGCTTCATCAACTAGGTACTCATAACAGTCTATGCCTGCCGTGTCCACAATCTCTACTTGGTACTGACGATCGTCAACGAAGAGTTTGATGATATGGCGATCCTCAATCGTTGCGTTTGGTGACGGGGAATAACCATTGCCACAGATCTGCCAGGTCTATCAGTATTAATTCTTGTAGTAGTAAGACCAGATGTAATAATATACCCTATCAACTAGCGCCGACTTTCCGGAGACAGGTTCTCCCACAACTGCAATTATGATTTTGTCTCGGCATTCCAAAGATGCGGGGTAAGCCAACGGCGTTCTGGGTATTACCCGATACCAGGCGTCGTTTGGAATATCTGATAGCTTTAGTGGTAATCGAATGAACGAGATGACAGAGACATCATTCAAACTTAAGCCTGAGAACATTGACCAAGCTCTGCTCTGGAGTCTAGAACTCGTCATGGAGAGATCCATGGTATTTGCTCGGACTCTTCCGTATACCCAGGTGGAGTCTAAGATGATTGAAAACGACCGTCGTGGAGGAGGACTTGAAGTGAGAGAGGGGAGTGAGGTTGGAGTGGAAGCTTCAGACATTGAAGTAGCCGAGTATTGCCCAGTTCCTGAATTCGGGGAGTCTGAACCCGGGTCGCTGGAAGGATGTTCGGGTTCTCTGCTCTTTCTTGTGCTCAAAGGATGCATGATGGGAGGACGAAGGGCTGTGCGAATGGCTCGAGGTGTCGTTGGTGATGTCGGTGATCGAATCGATGACATATCGTCATGAAACTTCACGGATCCTGCCATCGTCTGAATATCGTCTCCAATCTGATTCATGAGGAATCTTATCTCTCGATTCTCGTCCATCAGCCTCTCCATTTGCCCCTTCAACGCTTGATGCGACATCTGGGCCTCAAAATCTGATTCACTAGAGGGCTAGTTGTCAGTAACATGCTGGATAGGAGATCAACAATATGCTTCCGTCCATAAGCAGATGCTAAAAAAGAAGACTCGGAAAATTGACTTCGTGACATGGTAACCTCAGGACGCACCTCTGAAGAATATTGAGGATTAGGACAAGGGATGCCTTATTCTCAGAAAGTCTCTTCACTAATCGAGTAGCCTTGTCTTCTTGGAGGGCCCATCGAATCCGTTTCCAGGCAGAGCTTTGCATCATAGATATTTCAGGCCAGTTGCTTAGGAACATCTCCAAGTCTGTGAAGGTCATGACGGCCTGGCTCACGCAGATTACTAGGTGATCCAACTGCACCATGGCTTTGCGTCTGGGAGGAATCCGTTGAAAGGTGTCAATGAGTCCCGACACGGACGTGAGCGCCAGGCGCATCTCGGCTACGGCGTGGAGAATCTCTTGCGTCGATTTTGGAGCCCTTTCAACCCTGTCGGCAAAGTTGCTGAGTGTTGTGTATACGGCAGTGGAGAGAGTGATGAGACCCGCGATTGAGGCTGATAAACTCAGTGGATCCGACATTGCTAACTGAGGAACTAAAGTTCGTTCTACTTCGTTGTTAGTGTTGCGCTTCAAGGATGATGTTGGCAAGAGACATGTATCTCAGCTCAATCGTTTGAAGTCGAGCTGAAATGCATGTCTGCCTTGCCTCGCACACTTCTCTGCAAAAGTGAGGCTGACGAGGCAGGCCTGCCAAGCGGGCTTGCTGACATGCAGCCCAAGTACAGCCACCTAACGGAATTGGACAAATCAGCAACACGATTGACTGGAAGAATCCGCCTTTTATCAGCCCGCATTAGCCATTTCAAGAGGTTACGGGTCTGCCTTGAGTAATTTCCAATAGTCCATCACAAATCTCTATTAATTATACCCTGATACTCATATAATGCAATTTATGCAAGAGTCTAAGTTCGTAGGACGCCAAGAGGCCTCCAAGCCTCCATCCTTGACAGAATGTACCATCTCATATGTAAAATAACTGGATGTCTACTGGATAATTCTAAATACATCTATATGCTGTCTTTATTGCTCGGCCACTATCTCTTCTGGCACTATGTGTAGCACTAAATATTTATATCTAGTGTTTGTAAATACTGCATGGCTTTGATCTATCTCATGAGATTCAGCATGGCTAAAAATTGTATCAGTAAAAATAACTAAGCGTTCAGCGTGTTTTGAACCGTTTAACTACTCACATAGACATTTCTCAGTTCTGTCCATGCCGTAGTCTCGTTTGTTTAGATGAACCGCCCACCATGATGTTAAGATGCATTTCAACAGAGCGTAGTGTGCTTGTAGCAGACTGATTGAGGAAGAACACACATCATTTCAAAAATTCTAAAGTGAACCGATTACTCAAATCCTTTTGCTCCTTTTATCGATCCAATGTCGACTGCGATCTACAGCTCAACAGCCCAGTTCAAACCACTTGCCCGCCTTCTCGGCAGACACTTTCGGTAGACATTACACGACAACCCGTGTGGTTTCGCTGCCGATGGTCGAAATCTCGGCCGAACCCTCCATATTGCAACTTCACCGTTCATCACATCGACCACTAACACAACAAGGCGCCCGAGTACCGAGTGGATTCTCGGGCCATGCTGACCGGATGTCGGCGAACGATGCCGAGGGGAACCTGGTGTAGTTCGTTATTTAGCTTGAATTGGCACGTCTGATCCTGGGGAAGGTTTAATTATGGTTAAGATCGGCATAGACCCTTGTTTAGTCGCTAACCCATCGTACTCAAGTTGTTGCTTAATGGCTCGACGAGGCGTGATAGCACACCTTGATGATGCCATCCGAAGACCCTAGTCAAAACTAGAAATCCTCCTCTAAACGAGATAGAATGAGTTGTTTCGCAAAAAATTGCAGTAGCTAAATTTGGTGAAGTCCGATGATCGTCCCCCGAGAACCGATGCCAACCCCGCAAATAGGATGCAAACTTAACATCGCGAGGGTATTATGTGGAGTAGCTCAATGACTTTATAAAGTGATGTAGGCGGCAAGGTTCCTGGGATAATCGGTTCAGGGGCAATGTCTGAGCATTTACAGTTGCTGTTATGGCGTCACTCTTAACCCTCTCCCTGGCCATCCTGGCCCTCACTGGAACCGCTCTGGGTGGCAAGCACCCGAAGAAGCGCCATAATGTTGTGCTCATCATGTCTGACGACCAGGACCGTCAACTCGGGTCTCTCAACTACATGCCGGCCTTGCAGAGAGACATGATTGCCAAAGGTGTCGAGTTCTCCAACCATTTTGCCACTGTCAGCAACTGTTGCCCATCACGGGCCAGCTTGCTGAGAGGCCAAGCTGCTCACTCGACTAACATTACCCACGTCCGGCCTCCTGGGTGAGTTATGTTCGATGTTTGGCTTGGTATTTTGCAGAAATGCTGAAAATTCTGTGCTTCGCATCCAGTGGTAATTACGACAAGTGGCGCCTTGCTGGGGAGGATCTCAATTACCTCCCTCACTGGATCAAAGAGGCTGGATACAGGGCAGAATGTGAGATTCATGTCTCTGAGACATGACATTGGGCAGTAACTGACGTGTACCGACGGATAGATGTTGGCAAGTTCCTCAACGGTTACAGCACGGCCAATTACCACATTGCCCCCAAGGGCTGGGACCATGTCGACAGTCTGGTAGGTCAAGGATATTTCGATTCCCTTCCTTTGCCAAGTCTAATGGGTTTATCAGTTGGAACCGTACATCAATGACTACAACAATGTCGTAATGTCTCGAAATGGAGAGCGACCGGTCCAATACCGGGGATTCCACTCCACAGATGTCATCCGGATCAAGGCGTACGCAACACTTACCACCTCGCCCTTGTATTTGTACCTAACTGACGAAACTCCAGACTTGATCGCTTGCAACACCTTCTGTCCGAGGGAGGCCCTTTCTTTTTAGCTATCACGCCTTACGCACCTCACGTGGCGGGCCAAAAGCCCCCAACTCCCCAAGCCCGCCATGAAGACCTATTCCCAGATCTCAAGACACCTCGATTTGCCAATTGGAACCCTCCGGATGATATCCAAAATGGGAAGAGCGTCTTTTTGAAAGACATGGAGAGGATGAACAGCTCAACCATCAAATTTGCTGATAATCTCTTCCGCCGGCGTATTCAGTCTATTCAGGGAGTGGATGAGATCATTGAAGATGTGGTAAAGATGCTCAAAGCCAAAGGAGAGTTGGATAACACATTCAGTACGTCACATGCAAGACATCATCACGCATTTCCTTGCTAACGCATTCGATCAGTCATCTTCACCGCCGATAACGGCTATCACATTGGCGCTCATCGACTTCCTGGCGGCAAGGCTTTACCCTATGTTCAAGATGCCAACCTTCCGCTGGTTGTACGTGGACCAGGAATGCCCCACAATGTCAAGTCAAAAGCCGCCAGCGCCCATCTGGACTTTGCTCCCACCTTCTTGGAGATAATGGGGCTGGACGAAGACAAGTGGCCTGAGCTTCTAGATGGACGGAGTCTTCTAAAGGAATGGCAAGATCCTGTACCATCGGTCAAGCCGCCCGTTGGTAGTGCCAAGGAAATACTTAACATTGAGTTCTGGGGTGACAAGATCATTGAGATACCCGGCTTCGAGGGTGTGCTCTTGGCTAACAATAGCTACAAATCACTACGCATTGTGTCGGAAGAGTCATCTTGGATGTTTGTGTCGTGGTGCACCAACGAGATAGAGCTCTACAACACGAAGGTATGTCTTTTTGCTTAATGTCTTTATTCATGTTGATAGGAGAACTCATACTAACGTACATACAGAATGACCCATGGGAAATCAAAAACCTCGCTCGCGGTGCTATCAAGCCCGAGTACCGACGGCTACTCGACAGACTCAATGCCATCCTTTTGGTGACAAAGTCATGTCAAGGCAATAGCTGTCGCGATCCATGGTCTGTCCTGCAACCTCCCAATGCCTCCTCCGCCAAACCTATTGGGTCCCTCACGACCGCCATGAACCCAAAGTACGACAAGTTCTTCTCAAGCCTTCCCAAGGTCCACTTCAACGAGTGCATGAAGTATCAGAGTGAGGACAATGAGAAACCTTTCTATCCTCCAGGAGCTGAAAATGGACTGGGGAAGGCCTTCCGTCTTGCCACTGATAATTGGGTAACATCCACCTTCAGTGCCGCATCAGTCGCGCCCAACGCGGTGCCGGCTGGTGGAGCTGAGCAGCGGCATGCGACCCTGAAGCAGTTGATGGTAGATACACACATGTTGTCCGATGCAGAGCTGGGCAATGTGATACCTCGAGAGTGACAGCTCTTGGAGGAGATATTCACACCGCCCTACGGAGCATAGTTATGTGATCCGGTCTTCTACGAACCCAAGATCGTCTGGCAGGTACTTCGCAGGTTAGCGCTGGAGGCGTTCTTGTGGATTGGCGAGAACTCACGGATGAAGTGGGTGGGCCTGGATATTGATATGAATGACTTGGTCGGGATCGGGTTCGTCAAGGAGATATGATCGCGGCTGGCTTTCCTAGATCTAGCCGTCTTAAAAGAAAAGAGGTGGAGGACGGGGGTTGATTTGAATGAGTCGCGCCCAAATTTCACTCGTCAGCGGGAGAGGATAGAGCGCAGGACAGCAAGGAGAGGGTAAGGGTTAAAATAAGCAAGAGTCCCATCCGATTCCTCCTAAGTGTCCCGGGGTATGTAACCTAAGATCCAAACACTTTAATGCACTGCAAGGCAACAATCTAATGCTGGAATTGTAGCATTGTGCGCCAGGCAGTAATACTCCTTGAGGGCTTCCTTTTAAAAGTTTTATGTCGACGGCGAATCATAAATTGTCTCTGAAGTTTCTTTTCAAAGACTTCGAACGCATTCCGGGCGATATCATTTAATTTGTCATGGTAAGCGTCATAATCAACCTGGACAGGAAGAGGCTGGTCTTTCGAAGAAACAGTTTCGAAGATTTGATCAAGTGGATCAATGATAATCTTTTGGAGTTGTTGATTCAGCCGCCTAAATCCTTGGACGACAATAATGCGGTCAACATCGACTACCCGCAGAAGGTAGTCATCAGTACGTAAATCAAGAGAACGACGGGACTGCAACGGGATCAAGTGGACTTAACATACCGCCGCCTGAATTTGTTTCCATCACACATGCCAGGATGCCGTCGTGAATGTCCTTGAGCTGATCGTAAAAGTTTCCGGCTGGGTCATCTAGCTTCGTGTCCCACAAACCGAAGCGTCGGCCGAGGCGCTCATTTTCGATCTCCTGCACGAGATCCCAGGTGTATCTGAGCATCGCCAGGAAGCGGTCATCATCGAAAGACTTTGGAGGGTCGTACTGAAGAGAGTGCCCATAGCGACCAGATCCATGGCGTTGCATGGTAGCCTGAGATGGGGAACGGGAATCTGCTTCGCCCTGACGACGTAAGCAAATACCCAGAGCCTCATCGCGGGATCAGGCGGGCAGCATCATCGGCAGTTACGGCCTCCGCTGGCTGCGGAGGGCAGTGGCGGCTTACTGACACTATTCATGTGTGCCATTGCTTGAAGTGATTGGAGGGAGCGGCATCAAGATTCAATAGTCCCATGCAGGCGACGCAGCGAGCTAACTTTGTAAGGACACCGAAAAATCGCGCAAATGTCGATAGTTGAAACTCCTACAGCAGGTAAAAGCAGCTAAGTTAAGTATAATAACAGGGCACACGCCATTAGCGCCATGATAATCCTCCCTGTAGATAACGTTCCTGACCCGTGAACCTCACCATCATTCCTCTCCACTGCCTTTCGATCAGCGCACGGTGAGAGATATAATTCAACCTTGAGAATAATTCATCACTGGTAACAGACATATTACGCGTCTCTGTGTTATTCTTATCCTAATTAGAACAATGTCGACGGGTAACGATATGGAAAGTTTGAATAGCCAGCCTTCTGGAAGGAATAGCATCTTCAAAGATCCGACGGCTGGGCAGGACAATCCAACCGAGGCAGAGCAGCTCTATCACTACACCGTTGACGCGGTCCAGAAACGGGGGAACGCCTTCTTTCTCGAGCATGAATTCCTGCACCGCCTTAATCTGGTGGCAATTGAGAACAATCTTGCGAAATGCGAAGCAAAAATACACGAAGACAAAAGGTCATCGCCAGAGAACCTTGACCAACTCAGCCAGTTGCTAAATCGCTACAGTACGTCAGAATTAGGGTTCTGTAGAGGACAACCCCTTGGCCTTGTCGTTAGTCTTGGATATTGCTGACTATTGATTTTGGTGCAAACAGCGACCGCAATTCGAGACTACGAGTACATGAGGCAAATGAGGTTATGCAACGAAACAGAAAGGTACAAATGCCTCTTGATGCGAGATCAGTATTTCCCTGAGCTTGCAGGCCTCGGCGGCAAACACCAGGTGTCTCCGCATTTCCGCGAGATCCGGAGAGAGTCGCGGACCGCGGCGCTGGATCCTATCCGCGACTTTCTCAGACGCAGGTTGCCTCATTTCCTCTCATATAGCGAAGCAGAAAAGAAACGGCGCCGAGATGAGTACATCGCACGCAAGCCGCCAGAGGGCGTGTCACCGCTTGTTGATCGCATCGCTCGCTTCTTCGTGGCCTTTGTTAGCGGTGCCGCGCTGGTCGTCCCAATGGTTATCATGTCGTTCCAGCCGTCACAAACCAAGAGCGTCATCACCGTATCTGTCGCTGTACTGCTGTTCTCGGTGTGCATGTCGCTTGTCATGCGGGCGTCTAACACGGAGACGCTGGTCTCGACGGCGACCTACGCGGCCGTGCTGGTGGTGTTTGTGGGAGCAAGCGGTAGCCCGCCGGCATAATCATTATTACCTAGGTATGAAAAGGCGTTTTGTTTGTGTTAGTATTCCTCAACAAGGTCCTGGTAATGCCTCACTGAATTCCACTGGTATGATCTCCCTGTTCGACCTCAGATACAACGTGATTAATCAAGCTTCCAAGTTCTCGCGGACTGTCAGGAACCCATGTGAGACACGCAGCTAACTCTGTTTCTACACTCCAACCTGCCACTCTTTCTCCTCCCCCTGGCCATCCAACCACGGCAAACACGCATCCCATAAAGCCCTTAGCTCCCCCTCGCCCACATTGATTAACTTATTCCACAACACCTTGTCAACCCTCTCAATCCAGGCAAAAAGCGAGACGACCAAGAAATCCGCATTCCCAGGATTCTCCCCTTCAAAGAACACACCCTGCTTTTCCTCTCTCCCCTTCAAAACCCTAACCAAACCTTCCAACTCCTTCAACGCTGCCGCTTCCATTTCTTTCACTTTCTCCTCGTCTTGCGGACGAATCTCATGGAACGGTTTTCCGAATATTTCCGACCGACTCCTCACGAAATAGGCCCTCCCTCTCTCGTCAAGGATTTCTGGGCACTTCGAAACTCCCAACAGGTAGATGTGTGAGGCGACGTTGTTTAAAATCTCAGACACAGCAATGGCGAGTGCGTAGCTTGCGTCCCCGTGAGGAAACAGGGGCGGAGAAGGGAAGGTCTTGTCGAGGTGGAGAGCGATTTGGAGTGAGTCGGTGAGGGTGCCGGAGGAATTCACCGTAATAGACGGTTTGTGGTTGATGGTCGGTAGGGTATAGGGGAATCCGGTTTCATTTGCGGGGACAGAAAGGGATTTCAGAAGCGGAGCGATGTCTGGGTACGAGATGAAGGATTGGGTGTAGGGGATACGCTTGTAGTTGAGGATCAAACGAATGGGAGGGGTATTGGGGGACCAGGATTTCGAAGGACCTGGCGCAGATTCGTAAGTAGATGCAAAGATACAAAGCGGACGGCCACGATAAGCCAGCAGATACCTTCAAGCGAGGAGAGGACGTCAAAGAAGTGAACAGGTTCGGAGTTCGCCATTTTGATGGGCATATAAAACAGAGCTTCGACGTATCTGTGGGTTACAACTGACGATGAAAACTGATAATCGATGCTGTTGATACTTCGAAACTCAGAAGGAAGGCTACAGTGAAATGATTTTAAACTACAGACCATATGAAAGCAGAGGTGCTTCGGACATGCATTTGTCAGTCAAAGGCAAGCGAGTCTTACAAATCGTGTTTCATTAGCCTCGGGCCCAAAGAATAAACTTTTGGGGTCGCCGACTGGGAAGAAGTTAACCACACCACCAGGCAGGGGTTCACCGCTGCTGATAATGACCCCGGCATTTGGCATACCCAATCACGAGATCCTCCAACAGCTGCACAATTTTACTTTAGTGTGAAACATCTTTGCGAAGTGCCTTTTGCTCGGCTCCTAAACGAATTTGCGGTAGTTGATAACGGGGTTAACATGTGGCTTAAGGTCTGAGGCCGAGAGCATCAAGTCATCCAATTCATTCAAGCTGCGCCCTCTAATCAAGGCCAATGACGCCGAATAAAATTTACGATGAAGGAACATTAGCTTGAATTGCTGCGAACCTTGGGCACTGCATGCGGTTTTTGGACTAGGCGTATATACTGCTCGAGGGTCGCTTTTGAGGCCCACCAGTCCATATATTGAGCTCCTCTTTTGCCTCGCTAGGTTCGCGGTTCAGCTAGACTTATGACTTGATTTTATAGATGAAATGTAAGACATGACAGCTTGAGTAAGAAAAGTATTCTAGCTTTCTTCAATATCATCAGATAGATAAAAGCCATATAGTATTTTCACACAATAGAGACAAACGTTTAGTGCTACACCTAGACCAGAAGAGACAGTAGCTGAAAAATAAAGTACAACTTTAGTAAAACAGGTAGCTTCACCATATCAACCATCAGAAATCCGACTCCTCACTTCTTCGGAGTTACTGCTGGGTCTGCGCACGGTACTTGAACAATGCGATGTTCAATCCCCTTTTCCGTCGTCTCAATTACCAGTGCGCTCAGCTCCTTGCCATACACGCAGGCGGAGTCCAGCCCAATTGTGTATTTGCCCAGCTGCAGACCACGCTTCGCATCATGCCCAAACACAACTGTCGTTGGCATTTCACCCGCTCCGAGATTTTCTAGTGAGCGATCCCACGCAGCTGCCCAGCCTTCGTCTCCGTCCGCTTCTGCCGGCACGATAGTATCGCCAGACATGTCGAGGCTACGCATGTGCATGATGGCGTGTGGGTTCTGCTCTTCAAGAGGGATACCGGGAACCAGGCCTGCGTGGACGACGACGATGTTGCCAAGCGATGACTGCGGACGTGGGGCCAACTTTATGCGTAGGATCAAAGGTAGAGAGGCGAGCCAGTCGATTTGGTGGTTGGAGAGGGTAGCTGCTGTGATGGTAGACGTCGACGGGGGCTTCACCCCAGCATCCGGTTTGCCGTCCTCTTGAGGTTTCTCGGACGGCTTTTCGAGATCGATAACTGAGCTCGAGCTTGGAGTTGAGGGGCTTCTTGAGGCAGTTCCAGCCGATGCTGAGTCAAGTTTCGCTGCCTGGATGGCCGAAGCAGCGACGAGAACTGCGTTATCATGGTTGCCTCTGACGGCGCTGGCACCCAGTTTGACGGCCAGGTCGATGACACCAGGACTGTCGGGACCTTTATTAACCAGGTCTCCCACCAGGATGAGATGATCGCCCTTGGCCCTATCGAAGCCAACTTTATCCAACAGCACTTCTAAAGATCTCCTTGCTCCATGGACGTCACCGACAATCACCAGCCGTCTTGACGCCGGCCCAGGCCTTGAAGGCGAATCGTGAGGTTGCGGGATGAGATCATCAGGCAATTCGGCAATAAATGTCGTGATGGGACTCACTTTATCAGGAATCTTTACAGAGTTCATTGCCATTGTGTATGTCTGACGGATTACCTGGCGATATGCATGCCCCTGCAAAGGTATTTAAACAATAAAGACAACGACAAAATTTCTTTGTGGCAAAAGAAGCGGGGTTGGATGCCTGCAGTGGGGTGTGGCTGAGTAAGTCAGAAGACAAGACAAAGCGAAGTGTAACTAGTCTGCGTCATCAAATCTGCCTCGGGCATGCCGTGTCGTGACAGGATAGTTCCAGCTACGACGAAGCAAGGCCAGGTTTAAATTTCAGAATTAACATGGATAAGGCAGCTGCGTAGATGTCCGCGAAGCACAGAACTAAGGTTGTTCCGCGGAGGAAGAGAACAAGCACCAGGCTGGCGACATCGCTCAATTACAACCCAGACGTATAAGTCAGATGATAGTGGCAATTTTAAATAGCAAACTTATGGTGTAGAACTAAGAACTGATTGTAAATTCCCTTTCCCAAATACACGATATTCACTAACCACAGGAGCCCGAGCAAACCTCGAGATTCGCGCGGCTCCATTTCAACCACTTATTCCTCCCCTGCTGGGAGAGGCTTACCAAGTCCAAGGCGCTCCAGGGTGCTCGGGAAACTCTTCGGGTCGGTAGCGTTAGCGTCGACGATGTACGTCTTCGGCGTCTTGTCAACCAGGAGGCGAATGAGATCGGGGCGCATGTAGTGGCCACCCTGGTTCCACAACGGTTATCAGTACAATTCCAATAGGTTAAGTCAAGGGTAGACTCACAAAATCAGCCAGGCGTTTGGTGAGGAGGTTCTCGTCGAGATCAACGTCAACAACGATGATCCCGTCGAATGTCTTGCCCGGGTCCTCGACAGCTCGGAAACCGTCAGGACGGTAGATGCGAGCGAAACCGTTGCCGATGACTGCAGCTTCACCATCTACAGCAGCTTCGTCGTCCTGCAGACGCTTAGGGAGGTTGAGCCGGGCACCTTCTCGAGTGACGACCTGAGTTGGGGCCAGGGTCCAAGTTCCCGTCTCGTAGGCGTAAGCCGGCGTAACGAGCTCCGACTGCACCTCGGAGATGTTGGTGTAGGGATCGGGATATTGGAGGGTGGAAGCCGGCGGGTAAACGGGCCACGCAGCCACATGTATCTGCTCGTGAAGAGCACAAGCATGAGCCTTGAGGAATGGGTTCATCTGTGGCCGTTAGCTGTGCTTTTTGAGCGAGAACAGGTAGCTCACGTTTTCCCAGCAGTTCAGATGACCAAGAGCACCAATCTCCGTCTCAACCACACTAGTAAGGGAATCACCGGAGCCCTCGCCGAAAACAAGTCGCTCAACGTGGGTAGGCTTAATCTTGCGGCGGTGGTTGATAACATCACCATGCGGGTCGATGATGATCTGGGCCATGTAGAGGCTGTTGCCGTCAATCTCGGAATAGCCCAGGGAGACGTAGATCTGAGCAGCCTTGGCTGCAGAACGGATGCGTCTCATCTCATCGGAATCAGGGTGAATGCTATTCTGGTGGTACTCCTTAAGGAGGGGGAGCGAGTCCTGATAGTTGACACGCCACTGCCAGTAGGGGTATCTGATATTGATTAGTATACTTACACACCCTTTTATTCACATTTCTTACCCAGGGATCCCTTCTTTATGTCAGTCATGCATTCAATGGTTTAGGTAATTCGACTTACATGTCTCGGGGAACGCAATGAGCTTGCAGTCCTTTTCACCAGCCTCTTCAATCAGAGCAATGGTTTTCTTGACCGACTTCTCAAGGTCAAACCACCCGGGCTCGGCCTGGACGCAGGCAGCTTTATATTGGCGAATAGAGGCAGGCATGTTGGCTGATGTTGCAAAGATGTGCAAGGTTTGAGGGATTGAGAGTTGGTAAAGGCAGTGAGAATGAATTCTTGTTATGTTCTTCACTTCAACCTTCAACGGTGGCTCCCGGATGCCTTTATATTCAACATCACCAATGCTTTCAAGCAAGAATCATCAATTCAAGCATCCCGACATCGCCGCACATGCCGCTATCTTCGCCGCGCTCCAGCTAGGAAGAAAATCAATACTGCGAATCACCTCCAATTTGCTTATCTTTGCAGTCTCACAGATGCAACATCAGCACATATACCACACCTCACTCCTACACTGGATGTCCAGTATATGCAGCAGGACTAGTATTACGCCGCACATGCCGCATTTCCCGCTATCTGCTGCGGCATACCAGACATCCCGCAGACGCCGCCGTGGGTGATAGGCTGTGTCTTTCGAACCCTGGAAGATAAGCTCTGAATTGTCAGCTGATAGGCGGCGGGAACTCGGGAATGTCACATCCTTGATAGCCCCGGTCTAATAAGGTGAGTTTCATTTATTCCATCCTTGATGATGCATGTCTCTCGTTCTTGGAGTAAGCAGACAGTGGCTCGATATTGTAATTACACGTTGGAGGATGAATAAAGTTGTCGCGTTCAGATCGTAGTAGCAGCAGGTCTAGCAAATTATTCACACGTGTGCCATCGTGACTACAAGCAGTATATCTGCGGCTGGGCTGGGGCTTGTCTACTCAACCAAGACCATACACGCGCAACTGAGCTGCTTCGGATTCACTACTGAGGTTGTAATTTTCATCCACGGGATCAAATCTAAAGTATAACTTCACATTGTTGACACTCAGTATGGTGCGAACTTCTATCTGTCAAGAATCTTCAGAAGAATTTTAAGTAGCAAGATTCTGAATGAGGCGGATGCCGCTGAACCACTGCACCGCGTACAACCTTCAGGTCGATTGTCCCCCGTTCATCCACTTTAGTGATTACTCCCACAAGCTTTTTAATTCTCCTCCGCGATAGTCCACTCGCATT
Organism: Ilyonectria robusta; assembly: GCF_021365365.1. NCBI lineage: Eukaryota > Fungi > Ascomycota > Sordariomycetes > Hypocreales > Nectriaceae > Ilyonectria > Ilyonectria robusta. The sequence continues at coordinate 482,023 of NW_025764462.1, read as the reverse complement.
CTTCATCTCCTTGCATATCCGAGGACCCGCTGGGAGCCCAGAGAACGTCGAATTTCGTGGTGAAGGTGGTAGATGCAATGTCAATGTAAGCACCGATCGCTCACATAACCGTGTTTAACATGTACTGGCGGGGCGGTTACCATGTGGAAAGGACAATTGTGGCCTGGCTGATGTGTCGGGGCTGTGAGTCTGAGTTCTCGGTATCGTCCCAACCGGGAACTCCAGAAGTCTAGGACGAGTCTCGGCTGGCTTTCCATTCAAAGAAAAACTCTCGAGGCCAGTTGGGTGAGGTGTCCCTCCCCGCGGATTGGGATCATGTTGTGTAGTGGCAAATTGCCCTGGTGTAGGGGTGGGCATCGCCTGCTGTTGTATTGCTCGCTGTTCCGGGGTCATGTCCGAAGCAAAGGCTCTTTGCTCGGTGACTACCGGTCTCGGGGTAGCAGACTGGGCAGAGGACACAAACTGGTGGACACGAGACTGCCCTTGTTCAATTGCTGGCTGTTCCTGGGCCGCGTCAGGAATCCCACTATAAAGCCCAGTAACAGTCCGCTCCGAGGTAGCAGGACGCGGCTTGGCCTGAGGTTGGAGTGCGCCCCTCGGCTCTCGTCTCAATACCCACCGTTTCTTGAACCTCTTCGAAAGTTCACTACGTCGCTCGGTGGGAATCTGCCTCGGGATGGGGGGAGTCGTGTTAGGCAAAGATTGAAGTGCTGCAGTCTGCTCCTGTCCAGATACTGGCTGTTCGTCGGCCTCGGGCTCCACGAGGCCGGTCGCTTCGGACTCGGAGTCGGAAATGGTCCTTTTCCTAGGATTCAACCGTAAATCGTGTTCGCTGGACATTCCCATCTGGCGAATAGATATTTTGGTAACCAATCTATCGATGCCAAATTGACCCGTGGCTCGTTCACGGGTGCCAAGGCGCCTGGGTCTCTGAGTGACAAAGTGACGCAGAAGCTCGAATACACAAAACGCGAATCGGGCATAAATGTATTTGTCACTGACTCCGACAAAAGGACGGACCATCTGGTTGTGGAAGACCTTCGCCGGGTACGAGAGGTCATCGCCAACGGACAGATAGTGCGCGGCAAATGTATACCCGCTACTTGTCCGCCTTGGTGCGAAGACGAATTTGCATCGGTTGAAGTCTGCCAACAGGTCGCTACGGAGGTGGCAGATGTTGTTCAGACTATCTGGGCCAGCCATGCTGCAAGGGTCCATCGAGAATCTGTTCATCACATTCCGCCGAAACCACGAGCTGCAACTCAGGGGGATCAAGTGCGCCACGTTGCTAGTTGTCTCGCCAGTCAATGGGATGGTTTGAACCCCATCTTTAGTCGAAGCGCCAGTCAGGACGCAACGACCTCTCGGGACGGTTGGCTTGAATTGGTCGTCATAAGTGGCGGTCGCCCATTCGAAGGTTTCGTCAAACCATGGCCCTAGGGCATTGCGCTCTTGGAACTCCCAATTCTCAAAGTCTGCTACGACAGCGTACGGAATCGCACTACCCATGCCCTGAGTGATCGCGAATTAGTTGTTGGGCTTCGCAAGGGAGACTGGGAAGCAACTCACCTCCCGGGGTCTGGAGGTAATACTCGAGGCAGGTCAAGAAGCCATCATAGCTGAGCTCAACAAGCATCTCACCCGCCTGGTCGTAGCTTAGGTTGGCGCTTTTGTCATTCCCCAAGATTATCTGGCACGCTGATAGCACCGTTCCGTAGTGCAGGCCAACCTTGGAGTCGTAGTCACTCTCATCCTTATCTGTAAGATGGTCGACCCGGGGGAATGAAAGCAGCACATTTTCGGCCTCGGAGTAGTACGGATGCCGAATGATGGTTGGTGGGCAAGGTTCTTCGGGCTCGAAACGTGGAAGAGGGCAAGGTGCTTTGAGAGGCATCTCTTGGTCTTCTAAGAGGCGTCTTTCAATAAAAGGAAGAATTGAATCGCTTGATGCAGCAGACCTTGGACTTGAGTGACGCAGTGGCACATGAAGAGCAGAGAGTGGAGGGGAAATTCCGGCGAGGGATATTTGGGGGCTGACACGGTAGTGATCAAAGATGACTTACGTTGCTTCTAGCGAATCAGTGTCTACAAATGACGAGATTTATTGGCGCATCGCCCTTGTTTTGGTCAATACGGTGGCTGTTGGTTGCACCCCTGTGAGAAGTGATAATCTTCTAGGTAACCCTGGCCTGCAACACTTGGCCCACAGGAAATATCCAATCAGTTGCGTGTGTTGGTTCGACAACTCTTCAAAGAAAGCGCTAACAAACTTTGGTGATACCACCACGGAAAGGCCGGGTGGGCAATTCCTCAAAAAGACAAAGCTCATGACTCACTGGTTTCAAGATACGGGCTCGGTCGGAAAATAAAAATGGGATGCAATTTCCCTGAATCATCCAGTGCGTCACTCTCTTGGCTGTGTAGTACCAGCAGCAGAGAGGTTTCCTGTGGAGTTCAGGTATTCTGGAGAGTGTTCGGATCAGTTCACCACCCGATCTCCTCCCATTAAAGGCTCGCTCAAGAGTGAACGAAATGCCAAGTATTAGTACCGAGCTCCTGTATATTCTTTGTAACAATAAGCTTGAAATGCACCCTGGTTGTCACTGACAGATTATATATGGGTTGTAGGGTAGCTTAGAACCGGACCACGGAGCAACAACCATCACAATTAAACCACCATAGGAGGGACCACAAACAAAATACGTCCAACCGAATCACCGCAGTGAAGAATTAAAAGGTTCCTTTGATCTCCAGGACGTCCAGACGGTGCTAGATTTGTTAAATTCTGTATGTCCTTGATCTGTCAGGTCTGGGATCAACCAATTAAATGGGGACACCCCCTACATGATCTCGCAAGGTATACGCTGGTGTCACATGAATCAAAGCACAAAGTAAACATACTGTTTAGTAATATTGATATGTGGCTTGAATTATTATAACTGCCCACTACTATTGTCCAACTACTGGTACTGCTTCGACTCCTGCAAGAACTTCCTGGCAGACACCTTCCTCTGGAAGAGATGGTCCAGAGTGTCAGCCGTCATGCCCTTGAGCTCTGGCAGCCTAAGGTAAGCCCAGGTGATGAGCATCACGGTGAGTCCAGCCGCAGGGAACGCCGCCTTGCCCTTCAAGTTGCCCTCGGTCGGGTTCAGCATGTACGGAGCCACGACCACGTTGATGATGGAGAGGAAGTAGTACGTGTTCCTGCCCAGCGAGATGGTCTTGACGCGAAGGTTGGCAGCGCCGACGGTGGCTGCGATGCCATATGGGATGGGACCGATGGTAAGACCTGAGGGTTGACTGTTAGTTGATGCTTCAATTGTCCGAGGGTTGAGGAACCTTACCGTATGTGAAGAACCAGATCAGCAATAGGGCAGATTGAGCCCATCGGACATTCGGATTGCTGGTGGCGGCAAAATCGAGGAATCCGACCAAGCCCATGACGGGGATCATGAAACCCAGACCTCCAAGATACAGAGTCCTCCAGCCAAAGCGAGTCATCATGAACCACGACGAAACAGTGCCGACAAAAGCGAGACCGGCGTTACCTGGAGGATATTAGCGCACTATAGGCCCCGAAAGGTGTTGCAACTTACCAATGGACATGTAAAACGCGTCACTGGTTGCCAACCCAGCAAGAGTGAAGAAGTATGTAATGTAGTTTTGAACGGCGAAGCCCGGGAGGAGCTGGCATCCCCAGCCGATCATAGCAATCTCAGTGCGGCGACGGTTCTCACCCTTGAAGCAGTCAAGGAAGGATCCTCCGGTGTTCATCTCGCGCTCAGTCTCGATGGTGCGGGACATCATGGCGATGGTGTTCTTGGGGTTGATGACGTCGTCGGGCGCAGAGCAGAGTCGCCGAAGGCTCTGCTCAGCCTCTTCGAGCCTGCCGTTTCGGACGAGCCACCATGGCGACTCGGGGGCGAAGAAGATGGCGACGATCAGGAATGGAGGCCACGCCCACTGGATGGCAAATGGGATTCGGTAGGACCACTCGGTCGAGTTTTTGAGCATTCCCGCGAGGACGCCGAAGGCGATGAGCTTGCCCATGACCCAGCAGAGGTTCACATAGACGGTCAGATAGCCACTGAGTCTCAAGGGAGCGACCTCGGCGGCGTAGGAAGGTGTTGCTGCGGCGAAGAGTCCACATGGGATGGAACTGTAGGCGAATGGTTATTAGCGGGTGGCATGGAGAGGATGTAACGTCATCTTACATGAATAGTGTTCCAACAACCAGGATATCAACGCTCTTGGCGAAGAAGTTGATAAAGACAAACGAGGCAAACAAAATGTGAGACACAAGCAAGACCTTGCGCAGACCGAATCGGTCGGCAAAGTAGCCATTCATAAACACGCCGATGATCAATCCAATGTTGGTGACAATAGTGAGGGCAAGCTGCCACTTCGCCGGAACCGAGTAGGTGCCGTCGGGAAGCATCTCGCCGTACTTCTTCTTGAACGTGGGGAAGGCGAAGAACGAGTTCATCAGCAGCATGCCGTACGACTCCATGACGGTCGACATGGAGACGCAGACGCTCCAGCCGACGGCCTTGCGGTAGTACCTGAAGGCGTCCTTGATGGACAGCGATGTCTCGATACGCTTGGCCTCGTCGGCCGCCAGCGTCTCGGCGCTGTCCATCTTGCTGGTGGACACGCGCTCCTCGACGTGGGCGGCGATGTTCTTTTCGTCGACGCTCATGGTGATGTAAGGACGCGAGAGAACGCGATCCAAGTGGTCAAAGATGAGTGTGGAAGGATGAAGCTCTGCGAAGAGGAGCTGGGAGTTGGTGGTGGACAGGACTTCAAAGACAGGGCCGACGCTCGACTCTATATATTGGCGAGAAGGAACAATTGCTTCAATGGTTCGTCCCGCCAGTCACATTTAGCTTCCCCAGCTTTCCCCGGATCCCTGGTCACGGGCGTACCCCAGACGGCGGGAACGTGGCTCGGAGAACGAACAGCGGATCTGCATCGTTACGCGACTCAGGAGGCCGGGGGGAGAAAAGACGGGGAGAAACTCGGCAGTCGGCGAACTGAGATGCGCGATTGGATGTCCGCTACTCGGCGATCCGCCCTCTCCCCACGCCGAAGAGGATCTCCGATGGGCCACGAGCCGGTTTGGATGGATTGGACAAGACGCCATCGAGTGTCACGCTGGCGCAAGAGTTGGTTTAGGTCGTTGTCGTACGATTGGGATGGCGAGTTTGCAGGGGGAGGTTGCGAATGGCTTGCGTAGCTGGAGTTGTGTTGGTTCCGGAGCGTTGTACGCATGGAGTAACACGCAACTCGACGGCGGTGGCGAGTTGGCTATTGCCCTCGCCTCTATTGACTCACGGGTGATTACCGATGTATAGCCGTTAAAAGAATTGGCATTGATGGGCTGCTTTCGAGGCAGGTTCAGTCCCCATCTGCCCGCATTTCTGGATAGTCTCGATGACTTCATACGACACAACTCGACAATCTTACAACTGAACAGGAGCAGGTTAATTTTACGTCTTTGCATTGTCTACAGCGTCAAGGCGCCTCTACTAGTACAATTTTAATCTACGTCTAACTCAGCACTCTGAGGTGGACAGTCTCGTCGCCAATCTCCTCCATCTTGTCCTCCAGCATCTTAGTCATCTTCTTGACCACGTCGGCGTACTTAGCATCGCCGTAGCAGTTGAACAGCTCCAGCGGGTCTTCCTGGCAGTCAAACAGCTCCCACTCCTTGTCCTCGCCGCCGGGCCGCGTGCCCTCGAGGCCAAAGCCCTCGTTGTACCAGTAGATCAGCTTGTAGCGCTGGTCGCGCACGCCGTAGTGCGCGTACGCCTCGTGGATGATGTCGCGGTGCATCCAGTAGCGATGGTACGCGACCTGCTGCCAGTCGGCCGGCGTCTTGCCCTGGACCACGGGGCGGAACGACACGCCCTGCATGTACGTGGGGATGCGGGCGTTCGCAAAGTCGAGGAAGGTCGGGGCGAAGTCGACGTTGCAGATGATGTCCTTGCAGACCGACTTGGGGGCGATTTCGCGCGGGTAGCGGATCATAAAGGGCATCTGGAAGCTCTCCTCGTACATGAAGCGCTTGTCGAACCAGCCGTGCTCGCCCAGGAAGAAGCCCTGGTCCGACGTGTACATGACGATGGTGTCCTCGGCGAGGCCCTCCTTGTCCAGCCAGTCCAGCATGCGGCCGACGTTGTCGTCGATGCTCTGGATGGTGCGCAGGTAGCGCTGCATGTAGCGCTGGAACTTCCACTCGGCGAGCTCCTTTTGCGTCTGGAAGGTGAAGGCCTCGCCCGTCTCCTTGCAGAACAGTTTCAGGCCGGTGACGTCCTCAGGCGCGGGGATCTTGCGGTCCTGCCACCACCAGATGTCGATCATCTTATCGCCGATGACGCTGCGGGGACCTTCGGGCTGCACGATGCCCAGGTCGTTGTAGGTGAGATCCTCGGCGACGCGCATCTTGGCCACCTTGGCGGCGTTGGCGCGGTTCTTGTAGTCGTCGGTGAAGGTGTCGGGGAGCCGCACGGGGTCCTTGTAGAGGTCTTTGTGCTTGGAGTCGTACTCCCACGATCGATGGGGGGCTTTGTGGTGGCACATGAGGAAGAAGGGCCGGCTCTTGTCGCGCTTGTCCATCCACTCGATGGACTTGTCGGTGATGATGTCGGTCGCGTAGCCGGGGATCCGCGCCGTCTTCCCTGTGGCTTCAATGAACTCCGGATCCCAGTACTCGCCCTGGCCGGGCAGCACGCTCCAGTGGTCGAAGCCCGTGGGCTCATGATCCTCGCCCTCGCCGAGGTGCCACTTGCCGATCATGGCGGTCTGGTAGTTTGCGTTGGACCGCAGCTGCTTGGCGACGTTGGGGATGCGCTTGTTGATCTTGGAGTCGAGCGTCATGACGCCGTTGACGTGGTTGTGCGTGCCGCAGAGCACGGCGGCGCGCGACGGCGTGCAGATGCTGTTGGTGACGTAGCAGTGGTCGAAGCGCATGCCCTCGTTGGCGATGCGGTCGAGGTTGGGCGTGCTGTTGATGCCGGCGCCGTAGCACGAGATGGACTTGGACGCGTGGTCGTCCGCCATGATGAAGATGATGTTGGGGCGGCGTGGAGACTCCATGATGGCGGTTGTTGCTCGTGGAGAGGGTGACGGGAGCAGACAGAGAGCAATCCCAGTTCAATCTTGGAAGTTGACTATAGATGTTATAAGTCAATTGACAGCGGCAAGACGAGTCAGATGCCAGGGGAATGACGTCTGACGCGGCAATAAGAGCAACGCGGGGATTGCCATATTCTCCGGAAGGATGAGGAGGAGGATGAACATGATCCAGGCAGTCGGCGAACGTTGCCAGTCCTCGGCGAACGCTGTCCGGTACTCGGCGAACGGATCCACATGGTCGTCAACGCCAGACATCACGAGTCGTCACGCTCCAACTTCACAGGTAGTCGGCATCGGATCTCGGCGAAAAGCTCGTCTGCCAGGACAAGTCCGCCCACGTATCCCATGACCCGAGGTTGAAGGGCTCGCTAGCGACGACAAACTGTGGCGTCTCCACGGTGTTGTCCAGTGGCGTTTGCGTCTCTGCAAGTGATGCTCTGACTAGGGACTCGAAGGCCGACGTGTCCATGTCCGAAGCCGCGCCAAGCATGGTTATGTTGGACGATGGCTCAGCTGACTTGAAGCTGGCGGGCGCGGCGTCTGCTGGGACGGCGTATTTGGAGGGTCCCTGGATGTCGGGTGCTTCAGCTGAGTCGGCGCTGTCGTCGACGAAGCGCGCGCGGCGCAGGACGCTGTGGACTCCGAGGATCTTGTGCCGCTGGACCGTGACGGCGAAGCGAGGCTGGTGGCTGGTGTTGTCGTCGTCGGGGTCGGACGAGTCGCGGCGGTGCTCCGGCTCGCCGTTGGCGTGGGCTTGGATCACGGCTTCCAGGTCCTTGATCAGGTGGTCGACCAGTGCGGAGTCTTTGTACAGCCGCTTGCAAATGGCCAGGATTGCAGTCGCCTGCGTAGAGGCAACCTCGGGCGTGATGCTGGACTCGGCCGGGAGATGGGGTGATCTGCTGAGGAAGAGGATCAGCCGGCACGCGTGGTAGCCGCAGACGGCGATGTCGTAGTGAGCAGCAACAGGGTAGCATCCGAGGGTGTCCCAATCGGTCAATATGGTTATCATTGACTGGGCGTGGTGTAGACACAGCCTTGCGGCCATCTCGATATAAGACGGGTTGTGAGCCGATATGACAATGGCGGGGGCTGCTTCTCTGTAGCCGGAGAGGAAGAGCCTGTATACGTCGCAGTGAGCTTGGTGCCACGATAAATGCACTGCGACGTATCTGAGGAGCCATCGCGAGCGTGAGTGCCGCTCAAGATGCTGCACAGAGTACGGCGGAATGGGGAGTTGCTGCAGGCTCTTGGCAAACTCGTCCACCAGGTCGACGAGCTGAGGCATCGGGCGTCCGGAGAGACGCACCTGGCGCATGAGTCTCATGACGTCGCGGCGCATCATGGTCTCGCGGATGTAGATGGAGAGCAGCCCTTCCTCTTGCACGCCGTCCATAGACGAGGCCATGTCCCCGCCGGCTTCGTCACGGTCGTAGTCAGCGTGGAACTCCTCCTCCTTGCACGGCAGCTTGAGGTAGATGGATTCGTGCGAGCACATTTCCGACTCTGGCAGCCCGATGGAGAACTGGCAGTCGAGCATCATCAGCGACCACATCAGCCGCCTCCGCACCTCCTGCGCCAGATGTCCCAGGTCGATTCTCTCATACTGCAGCCGCAGAGCGCTGGCCGCGCGCGCAGCAATGGCAAACAGCATGTAGGCCTTCTGGAACGAGCCGGCCTCGATGCGGAAGTGGATGACGAGGATGAGCGCCTGCGTGCGGAAGATGCTCGGCTGCTCGATGCGCGCCCAGATCATGTCCTCCGCGCGCTGGATCCACGAGGCGGTTGAGACGGGGTGGTACTTGGTGTACTTGAGATGCATGGCCGACACGGCACACAGCGCGAGGAGCAGCGTCTCGTCGAGGCTGCCCTGCAGACAGCGCTGGGTGACGGGGATCTCGTTCAGAAAGCCGTAGATGGGCAGCGGGTGCAGATGCCGGAAGAAGTCGTTGATGAGGTGCAGCTGGTCGCGGATCGGCGGCAGCGGCAGCGAGCGCGTGTCGTTGAAGCTGGAGTTGGACACGGAGCCCGTCCACGAGACGTCGGGCGACGCAGCAGGCGCGAGGTTTGCAAGTGAGGGCATTCCCACGGTAGCGGCCGGCTGCGAGAACGACCCAGTGTCGGTGAGAGTCTCCGACGGCGACGACTGCAGCGCGCGCGGCGAAACGGGCGAGTCGTGAGCGCTCGGCGACGGCTTCCCAGCAACAAACCGCTGCGGCCGCTTGAGATCCGGATACACACACTCCTTCTGGCGCGCGCGACAGGCGGCGCACGTCGGCAGGTCGCCCGAGCATCGCGACTTTTGCGAGCGGCACTGCAGACACGCGCGGGAGCCGCGGCGGCGCTCTGGGCGGGAGGACGATGAGGCTGTCGCGGGTGCGGCGGCGGGCGAGGCGACGAACGAGCAGGCGAAGCTGAGGCGGGTGCAGTTGGAGCATGGGTTTGGGCCGCCGTCGCATCGGACCTGGGTATTCTGTTAATCATGAAGTCCATACAAACTGAGAGAAGAGTACATAATAGATTACCTTGCGTGCGCGGCATTGACTGCATGTGGTGCTGGACCGCGGAGGAGGCATCACGACATTAACTATCCAGAACACTAAGGAAGAAGAGAGTCTCCAAAGAAATCAGACGAGATTCTAGACTAATCATATATCTACAACCAACTCACCAACGAATAATAACCGGCCCTCGAGCTGTCTTCTCTCCGTTTCCGATCAATTTTGGGTCCCGCCCCCTCCCCCGCTTGATGCTGCCCACTAAACACCATTAGGCTCAAAGTCTACCACCACTTTGTCGCAACCTCGGTCGGTCTCTCTGTCAATTCCCCACTGTGGAAATGGAAAGGGTCTAGTTTTGTCTTGCTGTAAGTGGTAGAGTGGAGGAGACTAGAAGAGCAGTTGGGATAAACTGAGGCCGTTAGACGACGCCAGCAAGTGACTTACCCTACACCAATCAAGACAGATTTTAGTACCCGCTCGGCGGGGAAGTTGAATGAGAACCATCATGTTGAGATTCCACGAGTTTTTTTTGGTTTTGTTTTAATCGTCTTCTCCATGAGTCTTTGTAGACTAATTGAAAAAGGGGCCCCAGCTACTGTCCAGCTTTTTTTTTTAACTAGCGTTCAGGCAATTCCGCAAAACCGGCAGCAGGACTGTCGCAAATGACTGAGATGTCCTACGTTTAGATGGAACCCATGAGAATCTTGGTTTCCTGCATTTGCCATTTCATCATGACGAGGCTTTTACTTGGGTACTGGCAGCACGCGTTCTCAAAATGTCGTGTCACGCTTTTTCCCTCGTCCAGTTCAAATCACACAGCCTCCGCCACAATAATGCCAACCACTCTCTTCTAGCGTTGGCTGCCTCGCCTCCTCTGCAAGCCCATTGACTGTGCCACTCTGCAGTCACTTTTCATTCTTCCTGTTGCATGTGGCTGAAGGCTGAGCGGACTAAGCCACACCATCAGGCTCTCTGCATCAGCCCGACCTCACTCCAATTGCACTTTCGGAGCAAATTTCTGTGTCACGCTGTGCGGTGAGGGGAAGCTGGCAAAAAGCTCAGCCTGAAATTCAACGCGACATCATCGTCATGAACGAAGTCTGCCATCAACATCCTGCGCTGTGCTGAGTGTCGTCTACCACTTTGCCAAGCCATACCACCAACACCTACTCACAAGAATCTGTCGCCATGGCGGAGGCTCTGGGTCTCGTATCCAGCATCATCGCTGTCGTCGGAGTGGCAGGTAAGCTTGGAACAAGCGCCCTCAAGCTGAAGCGCCTCTGGGACGAGGTGCAAGATGTGCCCGAGCAGATCCAGCTCTGCATTGAACAGCTGGAAATGCTTGCGCCCGCACTGCAAGAAATGGAATCCGAGTTCCAGCGAACGCGCAACATGGTTGACCATGATAGCGCTGGGAAGCTCAGCTTGAAATATTGTCAAAAGGCGACGGCGTGCCTGGAGGGGATGGTACAGGACATGCAGCAGCAGATTGAGTCGGCCCGGAAGGGCAAGAGAACCCTTGCACGACTCAAGATAAGGCTTAAAAAGGGCGTCGTCGAAGAGCATCAAAAGCGACTTCAATCTGCGCTGCAGTTTCTGTCGCTATCACAGCAGACGTATTTGATGTAAGTCTACTCTTAGCCTGCAAGAAGAGGGTAGCTAAACTTTGATAGTGCTTTGACGAGGATGCAGCCATCACTTATGATTTCCGAGTTCCGAGCATTAAGAGCAGAGGAGCGCACCGAAGAGGGCCGACTGGAAGTCGCTTCCAGAATCAATATTGTCGAGGAACAAGTCGAATCCCAACAACTGGACGACACTGGTTGCGTGAATAATGAGGCTTCTCTTACCATTCTCGGTACGGGTAAACAACGGACTCAAGAAAAACCATCATTCGCCATTAAGAGTATTCCGTGGCGAAGATCAATGTTCCCATGCACCTTTTCTTATCAAGAAACTGAGGTGGACGCTAAGTCTGAGTCTATCGCGGGCTCTGGCAAGATAAGAGGTACTGAAGTTAGGATATTAACCATTGAGCTTGATCATGCTGACTTTACCTAGTCCACCAAGCCCGAATTCAGTTCCCACTGTGGTTATTAAAGAAGGCCTGGGACTTTCAAGCCTTCCAGGCGTCCCATGGATGGACATTCCACCTGAAGCCTTGGATCACTCGTCCAGAAGATAGCCAAGCTTTTGAATATGTGAAGCAAGGGCGGTCGGATTTGCTGCTCCAAGCGTTCGAAAGGAACGAGGCCTCATTATACGATCGCCACCCATCTGGAGAAACACTGCTTGGCGTAAGATCACCCTAGCTGACCCAACCGCCGCTGTGTACAAGGAGCTGATAGTTAATAGCTTGCAATTGGATATCTTCAGCCAGAACTTATGAGTATATTAAGTACTATGGGGCTGAAGGTTAGTGACGTCTCCGAATACGCAATTATGAGGTGTATCCTGAAAAATGTGTTCTTTGGACCAAAGATGAGAATTGAATTGAAATTATTCAGAATTTGGTCTAACGAGGATGGATTCAGTCACGAGTTCGACAACCTGGGCATGAGGGAAGGCAGATCATTCTATCAGTGGTTCCTGAGGATCGTGCCATGGCGCAGTCCCGGAGTTTTGGATCTTATCCTCGACACAAATTTCCCGCATCACGGCCGACTAATACCCAACTCTTGGTTTTCATTCCTTCCATGGGCCTCTCTTGACCCGCAGCTGCTCCTGGGAATCCTGGAGCGGGATCGCTGTGTTTCGCCGGCGGTGTTCCGAGCGCAGGTGGGAAATGATATCACGTGGTTTTTGTGCTCATATTTACGGGCAGTTTTCGACAAATCGAGTGACGAAGTGCGGGAATGGCGTTCACTAGCAAGGTGGCTGTTTACTGGGGCTTCTGCGAGTGAAGTGACCGCAGCTCAAGGTACGGCCACGGATAATCCACTGCTCTCTGATGCGTTGGAAAAGTACTGGAGATCCAGGTTTGTCTTTTTTTGCCCGAGCTGTCGTCAAATAACAAAAGCCATTTCCATGTGGTTAGAAGACTTGGCTGAGGTGGGTGTGGACATTGAAGAATACATTAAGCAAGAGATCGGAATCGGCCGAGGTGTGCAAGACAGTGGAATAGGAACTCAGATTCCACAACCGATACGCTTCCGCATGTCAAGACCATCGCTCGTTTTGATGGAGCGCGGATCATGCCCAAAAGATTGGAGATTCGAGTGGGATCCTGAGTTGGAGACCTTGGTAGGAGAGTTCTGGAGGCTTGTGGATGATCCGCAGTGGCAAGTGGAAACACCAGGACCCATGCCAGGAGCGTGGCCAGATGACCGAGAGGAAAAAGCATTGCAAAACGAAGAATGTGAAATGATCATCTGGATGAGAATCTTCCCAATATGCATAGATATTTTTCTTGGAAAATATACCTGACTAGGAGAGAAGCGGCCGAGTTGTCTCACGCGGAGGGGGATCTAGTCGTTCCGCGCCATAGTGTTGTATGGTGGTGTTAATAAATTGGTTATGGAAGCTAAAAATGCCAAATTGAATATGAAACGCGTCCAGAATCCAATATATCTGTACCAATACACCATAAGAGTGTTGACTGAATGAAGTACATGCCAGAAAGTAAAACAATGGAACTTCTATGCTGGGGCTTGACCCCAAATTCTGCCTGCCCCTTCCCTATTTGCCGTTACCATGCCCTATCCTATTAGCAAGCCCAAAGATGAGCCTACCAAAACCTCTTCAGGTAACATATACACAAAGCCGCTTTGTATTGACCATTCTTAGTTAGGTCCGGAGCTTCCAGAGGAGCCAAAGCCCTTTTCCCTGTTGGAAGGGGACGAGCTTCGCCCTTCGATGGCGGAGGGCTTAATAAGGAGACCGGGATGGCCGAAGCACAAGGCAGCAGCGGCTAGGACAATGGCAACACCCTCGAGGACGATGAATGTTGCTTCGTCCTTAAAGAGCTCTCCGTCATAGCCATCTTTCAACTCGGCGACACGGTAGGCGCAGCGGATAAGGATCAAGAGGGTGGCGATAGAGAGGCCAGCGAAAAAGGTCTTGAGACGCCAGGTAAAGCGAGCAGTGTGGCCGGAGCGCCAGTAGCGGAACATGTAGTCGGAGAAGACGATGATGAAGAGAACGAGTACGATAACCTGCAGGACGAGACCAGCCATCGAGATGTCAACGCCAATGTCGTCGCCATCGGAGCCAGCTGACATTCCACCGCCGAGAGCCTGGAGGATGAGGCAAACGAGATCGAAGGGAATGAAGAACCAGTAGAAGAACTTCGGCTTGACGCGAGAGAGAGATGCGTCGAGGAATTCGATGGTCTTGGAAAGAGTGATGTAGATCGATGCGGTGTAGAAGACGGGAGCAAAGGTCAGGCAGACTACAGGAGTGTTAGCACAAGAGAGAGAAGGACGGAGAACACGAGGCTCACCAATCTGGATCAAAAAGCCCTCGTACGAGAAAGGGCTGTCATGGAGAATGATACGGCCAGCATAGCCAAGGATCTCGGCAGCGCAACCAGCAATCATGCCGGCCATGAAGCCCCAGCTCTTCCAACGGAAACCAAGGTAGCCGTGGATGGCACCGAGCATTGCAAAGAGGACAATGAAGGTGATGTTGGCCGCGAGCGAGGGCAGGTAGCCGTACATGGTCCAATCGAGAGGACAGATGTCGAGGTTGCACAGGTTCTCCGAGGAGAAGGCATCGTCCCGGGTGAGGTTGTGGCTGTTGACCATCGTGATGGTAGTTGGGGTGTTGTCGGCTCGATTTACTGCGGTTTCGTGTTCAGGAGTTAGACTGTAGTGTCTTGTTATTGTCGAGTTGGTCTACTGTTGACAGAAAATAATCTCATCGGGGGATAAGCAGTCTATATAGCACCAAAAGAACTTTGTCTCGTCTCATCTCATCCGGCAGGGAACCCTCTCCACCACCACGACGGTTAACGCCCAACGAGAAAAGCCCTACGGAATCTAGAATGCAACGACGAAAGCCGATTCGATTGCGCGTCGTGTGGCCGCGCCCCATTTCATCGTCAGCACTATGCTCGCACTCGGACTGCTGCCAAGGAGCGGTGGATTACCGAAATGACCAACGAGAAGGCCACGTCTCAGCCTCAAGAGAGGGCCGGCGCCCGTCAGCGAGAAGTAGCCCACCATTTATTCTACCTTATAGGGTTTAATTATTCGGGGGGTAAGCATAACATGACACATGGCCCATGGTGGATCTGTGGCTCTGTCTGAGCCTCAAGACAGGCCCACACCTGTCAACGAGGTTATACCCTCGCATCTATTTTGCCCTATGCGGTTAGTTGATTATTTGAGCACACCCGCCGGTGAGGTCGTAGCGCCCCATTCCCCCTACCTCGTACGGTTGGATAGTCAAGGGTAAGCATAATGGCAGATGGCGCTGCAGAAGTGAATCTTAGGCTCGGGGCTGCGCCGGGTCTGACCACCATTCCTTGGAGCCATTTGCGTTGCAGCTCGGAGATATCCATTTCGGGATAGTTACGAGATGTGAAACAGCGTCATGAATGATGCCAACGTGGCGCTGTACGCGTAGAGAGGAATGGGTGACCCAGATGTGATGTCTAGCCGCGTATGTGTGGCTTGCTTGATTGTTCGTATTTTACCTGCTCATCTGCTTCCAGGGTGCCTTGCGGCTAATCCATCTGGAGAAAAGGGCTGGGACAATTACGCAAGGATCACCTATGTTAGGCTACGGGTGTGAGATTGACGATCTGCAACCGCACACAGCCGACCTGGGACACGCCGGGTTTGAGGCCGGTGACCTGGATAAGCTCATGCGGTGACGGTGTCTGGGACCAGTGAATCCGCATCTCGCGAGATCTTTCTAATGTTAGCAACCGCCGGCCCCTTGACTGTACTTTCGCCCATTTCCTAAAGCAGGGCGTCCTTGCGTCACCGGCAAGTAAGCTCATGGCTGAGATATGACGACAGCGCAAATTTGCAGCCCTGTCCCGGCTGACCCGACGGCATTGTCCTATATTCTCCGGCTGGGTCGCTAGGGCCTGCATGGGCCGTTGCTTATTGGATGATGGCTCCGAGCGGAATTCAATATGGGGGGATGATTTGGGCCGACGGCGTCTATGTGGAACTCCGGTGGTAGTAGCGAAATCCGGTTTCCTTCCCCGCTCGGCCGATCTACAATTTATAGACTCCAGCGCCCATCCGGCCGGAATGGAGGGTTTTCGTATCTCAACACACCGATATGTCAGTAACCATTTCGATCACCGGCCAGAATCTCCACGTTATCGATGATGACCATTTGGCGAGCATTTCAACCGGGATTCACCGGCCGTCGAGAGTTTACCAATACCGGCACACCGAAACCGTGATGCTTACTCTGGCTTCCGCAATCACCAACCGTCGATGTATTACCGTGCACATGATAAGGGAATTAAACATCTGGAGTTTGTTTATTTCTTGCTCACCTTGGGTATTACTCACCTGGGTCTCTCTTAGCATTCAAGATATAATTTTGCCGTCCGTCATGTCCGAGATTTACTTGCACGTGCGAAGCAATGCCAATATGCGG
Organism: Ilyonectria robusta; assembly: GCF_021365365.1. Classification (NCBI taxonomy): domain Eukaryota; kingdom Fungi; phylum Ascomycota; class Sordariomycetes; order Hypocreales; family Nectriaceae; genus Ilyonectria; species Ilyonectria robusta. The sequence goes on along the minus strand of NW_025764462.1, from coordinate 465,821 downwards.
TTGCATAAGAGAAAGGAACACAGGCAATCGTTGTTCATAGATGGATGTCCGTTTCCGCATGGAGTGTGGGGATATTTGCAGGTACATGGTCAGGAGGGTCGCCTTCCGTGAAACCAGGGTCGATCAGACCGGGATTACCAAACCAGAACAACCAGAAGAAATGTCCGGTTAGTCGCCGCTATTTTCTTGCATACCGTAGATTCTTTTACCTGGGAAGTCATTGGAACATTTATCGAGTTCCCCCGGGAAAACGACATTGTCGTGTCTACTCTATCGAGGCAGGCGTACAAGACAGTAAGCATGTAATCGCGACCCCAACAATCAACCCGCTGGGCATGAAAACATCGCTGATTAAAAAACATCATCCCTGGGAATTCCCTCGGACCTAAATACCCGCCTATCTATTCTGTCTGACAGTTATTTGAATCGCTATGCAACACACTGCGGACAGAGATTTGAGCTACTGGAGGCCGAAGCATGTATCGCATGCACGCCTATTATTGAGATGACTCAGAAAAAGAAGCGTTGGGAGGCCGCAACTAATGGGCATAAAGACGATTGAAGTGTCACATGTAATCAGTACCTTCGTCAGAAGATATGCGGCTTTTTTAGCCTCACATCAACCAGACAAGGCAGCGTCGCTCAAATGTTAGGTCTGCACCAATATAAGAGCGGAAATATTCGACAAGCCATGGACGAGTCTGTACCAAGGCCTATGCGGTATTTTCGTAAGGGCTTTTAGAGTACTTAAGTATGGAAGCCTCCTGCAAACAAAAGATGCCCAGGAGGCTTGGTGGAGGATGACATGGGGCTGTATACAAGCACTGCCTCGTCAGGCGTAGAGCCCTGTAGGAAATTACATTGCCTACCGGGAATGCGATAATTCTGAAATAGAGTACCTCATTCTGTAATGCAAATACCTCTTGCGACATGCATCATTGAAAGCCATCTTAGGTCTCTTGCGCATGCTGAGATCCGGTCGCAGTTGTGCCTGCTCTGTTTCTGCCTACCTATGATTTGGTGCTTAAGGATGGATGACACGTTACGTAGCAACGTGTTGGCTTGAGATTGGGTGTCTATGATGCAGGCAATAAGGCAAATTGCACATCGTAGATTCGTATAAGGGTGCCTTGTGCGGGGTGAATACAGCCTTGCCAATCTGATGGGTTGAAAATCAGGCTCTGCCCTCCCATTTACATTCGTCAACGTTCCAGCTCCTGATTTCTTTTTCAAAGACGCTCATATTCTCATCTTACTTGGAAGATTTCCCCTATCCAGTCAGAATGGAGCCCTTTGCGGTCATCGGAGCGACTGCCGCTCTTGCGCAGCTGATCGAGCTGTGTATCAAATCTGGGAACCAGGCCCATCGGCTTGTTAAATCATTCATCAACGCACCGAAAGAACTCGCACAGTTGAGCAAAAAGCTCGATCACCTTCGACTACTCCTGCAACACGTTCAAGATCTCCACAAGGACTTGGCTGATGCTCAAGCTGAATACCTTCTGCCAGATGCGCATAAGGACTTGATACACGGGTGCCTACAGGTGAATGTGGTGGCTCTGGAGAATTTGCAAGCGCTGCAAAATGCCCAGAACCCAACAACAAATTCGTCAAATGTCAAGAACAGTCTTCGTTGGGCAGCTATTGACAAAAGAAAATCCCATGCGATCATCGAAGAATTGAAGGCGTCAGAGACCTCCTTGGACGTTATTCTCAGTCTCCTCTCAGTGTGAGTCATCTCAATCCTGACATCCAACCTGGGTCCCATTAACCACTGCATCACCGCTGACGTGTCGGATTTCAGACGGATAGCTTCTTTGAATCGCGCTTCAATTGTTGCCTTGAGAATGTCTCAGGAATCATTCTATTCTCAGATGACGAACTCCGTTGAGGAAATCAAGCTTTGCTTCCGAGCCCAGACTGGTCTAATATCAAGTGAGGTACGAGATATCGTTGGAACTTTTGAATATGAATTCTGATGGCGGATTATCTTCCAGGAAACTTCAGCAAGCTCAATGCACTCAATAGAGAAGTTTCAGGATGAGCAAAGAGCAGACTCCAACGAAACCAAGGATTGGCTTTCGAGTATAGTGCGGTCACAGAACGAAAGTCAGATAACAATCAATGTACGAAAAAGTCCAAGGGTTTCGAGACCACGGCTGACGACTTGTCTTAGAAATGCAGTCAATCCCAAAAGGAGACATTGAGAGAGTTGTCGAGTTTGAGACGGGACATTGAAAGCCACCTATCAATGTCAAAATGCCTCACACCCCTTCCTGAAACGCAAACTCCTCACATAAAACAGACAACCAAGTTCCCGAGGCAACCACTCAACCCAATCTACCCGTTGACAAGATTCAGGAAACTCGAAATGGGGCCTGATTTCGAGCGTAGGATGCAGGAGAGAAAATTCGAACACGATTGGAAGAAGATCATCGCCAAACATTCCTACATTTCCGAATTTGCCGATGAAGTACAACCGCTTAGCTCATTTCAGCCTCTACTACGAGTCTCAACCAGGCTGATTGTGACAAAGAACTCATGGAAAGCCCATGCAGCTCTGAGGGCAAGGCTATGTGTACTTGGACAACGGCTCGTGTTTTTCGAGATCAAAGCCAGACATTTTGCCAGGACTTGGATGAGTATTCCCTTGCTTGGTTGTTCAATGACCATTCTTCATGTTCGGTCATCCGAGGATCCAATATTCTCTGCTTGTCGCAATTGGGATCTCTCAACTGTGCGATACTTAATAGAAACCAGACAGGCGAGTGTCCACGATATTGATCATGACAAAGGGGCCAGTCTGTTACAGGTAGGTGGTCAAAATCGGGTGACCTATACTACGGAGGCGAGATTAACAATTGAATTTAGCACGCTGTGAGCAATGTTGTATGGCGCGATCGGCGCATAGTGTTTCGAGGTCACAAAGTGATTCAGTATCTTCTTGAGAATGGTTGCAGCCCCAACATATGTGCAGGCAACAGATACTACTGGTAAGTAAATACTTTGCAATTCACACACTGAACACATGCTAATATATCAAGACAGTGTGCCGGCAATCTATACTGCATTTCACATGGGCCTTGTCGATGTGGTGTCTCTGCTTCTGCACCATGGTGCAGAGCTCGATTCCTCTACACGAAATCCGACCAGCTACTTAGGATACTGGCCATTGTGCTTTTTTAAATGGAAGGTAAATTTACTGCGATCCATTGGATTCTCAGATTGGAACCCACTTGACGGGTCTTCGAACTTGCTAGTAGGGGCGATTCACACAAACGATCTTGAAGAACTGTTTTTTGGTCTGGAAATCGTCAAAATGGACCCAACTATGCAAGTGACTGGTGGAAGAGCCCTGGGTGCCGCTGCGTCGTTTAACAACGTCTGCTTCGCCGGTATTCTCACTGCAGCTGGCGCTCCATTTCGTTGGAATGCAGCAGAAGACGTCTATCTGTGTCCATTAGCGAGAGGCCTCAGGCAGAATTCGAGTTACGAAATGGGCCACTGGCTTCTATTTTCTGGTGCCGACACGCGTCAGTTAGACTTTTACTCTGGCACGGCGTGGTGTTCATTTTGGCAAGGAGCTGCGATTCGCTACGGAAACGTGCCTATCCATTTTATACAGATGGAAGGCATTCTGAGCCACTTACTGTTGCATGGCTCAAATCCACACGACATCTTCACAAGCAGCAATTTACCAAAAACTTTTGCATCAGCTAATTACGGAAAACCATGGTACCATCATTTTGGGCAGATCAAAGCCACAGAGGTGGCTAGACTGCCTGCATACAAAAGCTCTGTGTTGCGTGAATGGACTGAGTATGGTCATGGCTTCCCATCTAACGACTGGAAAGAAGCGTACGAGAAGAATGAAGCTCAGAGAAGACCTGCGTTTCTCGCCTCTTGGACTTCATCGGGCGTCATCTCCTGGTCAGATGCTGAGTCAGATGACGAGCGGGAGTCTGATGAGTTGAATTTTGAGAATGGCGCCGCACGTCCGGTCGAGGTCGGCAGTTCCGAGGATAGGAATGGCAACAGAGTTGACCAGCTCAACAACGTATCAACGGACGACCACGAAAGCAGTGATGAGGATATATCAAGCGAGGACGCTGTGCACATCCACGACAACTCAGACGATTGGATATTACAGTTTCCGGAATACTGGGATACTTTTCAACGAACCACACTGTTCTATGACACAATAACCACACCCGAAGGCTGTCGACAACTCTCCCGTTTCCCTTTCGTCCGTTTACTTGTCAACGCGCTTCAGTTGGCCGGCTACCGCGCAGAAATGGACGACGACGGAGACGTTTGGTACGATGACGAAGACGGTGATCAATACTTTGATGCTAGGGAGTTTCAACCCAGTGAGGATGCAGATGATGGCTTTGTTACGAATTGTCCTATCTGCCAGAACCCAGAAAAGTATGGATTAGGTTATGTCGTCGCTGAAGGGGATCGTGGCAAGCAGCTTCTACGAGAATATCGGGAGAAGAGGAAAGGCGAAACGAACCGATTTTTCTAGGCAACTTATAGCGGACTAAATATTTGATTACACGCAGTTGCTTGAGCCATCAACCCGTTTTTGGGTGGTACTACTAAGACCAGAAGGAATGTTATAACATATTTGTGCTAGACTGCAAGAGTGGAATGAACACTCCACTAATGCGTAGTAAAATAATAGCATATAATAATGAGGCAGTTCTGTAGGAGCTCTATAGTCCTAGATACATGTAAAAAAAGCGTATACTGAATAAATAATGAAAGGCGGCAGTTCATTTTGTGATTTAGAGGTGTAATTATGGAGGTGAGAATATATGATCTGGACGGGCTGGCTTCTGCGGCAAGCTGGGACCAAGGTCTGTGCGTATGCAGTGAATAAAGTCCTCGAATAGTTGCTGCAGCATTTAGGGGTTTGCTTAGCAGTTGGCTTAATGAAGAGGTGGACTCGGCGTTCGAGATTGTGTGCGATGGCCGTCATGAACCAATACGAGACTTACTATGCGATTTACATCTTAGAACCTTTCATGCCCATTCAGAATAAAATACAAGAACCCAGCGACTTCATTTGGCATCCAACTCCCGCTTCAGCCATGGCAAACATAGGAAGTACCAGTAGTTGTCGAAGCTCAGAAGGCTACGTTCCACTTCTCGGCGGCGTATCAGACAGCCGTCACCAAGATATTATCAGAAAGCCAGTTTAGGTATGGAAAGGTGACATGTGTGATATTTGAGATCTTTCACCTAACCAATGCCAGCTACTTGTTAAACCACACGCATTATCGCTTACTTATGCAGCAATTCACCGGCACCACGGACGCCGAATAAAAGGAGAATATCATCGTTCCACTTAATCGAGCTCTAATCATCCCCGCATCTAACCCCGAAATACTCCAGTAGTTTTTTATCGAACACGTCCGATCCCAAATTTTAGCCGTCTCCATCTAACCATGGTGCATATAAGAAGCAAGCGATCGTCTCAACAGTCGAGCCTGGCAGAGTGACGACCACTCAGGAGGCAAGTGGGAACTTTAGAGGACTTGACTCCAACTCTGCTGCTATCCCGGCCCTTGCATCATATCTAATCCACAACGAGTCTTACAACGAAAGTGGAGCTCTGTGCTAGGATCTAATGGACTGTCAGTCGCTAGGACAGCTTGCGCTAAGATGGGACTTACGTGTACGGTAGGATTGGATTCACAGTCCATGCGTCTTCATCAGAGGCAAGAAGTACAGTGATACCCACCAGGCGGCTACCAGCCGGAAACTAGCCTGGTCATTGACGCGAGTGCGGAAGACGAGCATATGCGCTGTAACGATGGCTCCCGTCAGGATGGGAATCATGCAGCCAAGCATACCGAGGTTCCAGTAGCGGGGGCAGATGAAAGACCAGGCCCAGACTGCGATGGCCGTCAACCAGCGTGTTGGAGCATCACCGATGATTAGGGGCAGGGTTTGTCGATCGATCAGCGCATCGCCCTCCTGGTCACGGAGGTCCTGGACCTGGATCGTAGTGAAGACAATGCCAGCACACACCAAGAACCAGCCTAGACCCTTGTCGGTGAAGTGGTACTGCTCGGGAGTGTGGAGTTGGATAGCTGTGATAGCCACACGAAGGGTAGCTACACGGTTGGTTGTGATGCCACAGGCGTTCATCAAGGCGCGCTGCCACCACGACTTGTCTCCCCAAGCCCGCTCGTTGTATAGCCAAGTGCAGAAAAGGTAGAAAGCCGTGTCTTTCCAAGCCCCCAGCAACGTAGCACATAGCGTAAGCAATGATGCTATCGCAATGAGATGCCATTTGGCTGTCAACTCGGGGGTAATCCGACCCGCCGGGATGGGTCGCCACGGCTTGTTGGCGCCATCCTCAATGACGGACTGCGGCTGGCGCTGGTTTCCGAGATTGAAGCATAGAGTCAGGTGCCAGGTGAAATATAGAGCCACAAGCAGTCCCTTGCCCATATCACTCCAGTGAATATCAGCGTCGCTAAGGGTGCCCGGTCCAGCGAGGATGCCTGCAATGGCGAATGTTGTATTGATGCCGGTAGAGGTAGGGAGGTCACTCTTGGTAAAGAGCCATAGTGTCCGCATGTGGAAAGCGAGCCGCTTCAAGCTGCTCATCTCGCCTGTGTTTGCTGTACAAGGGACTGTTAGTGGTACACCAATGAGGTACGTTGGTGGGTAGGGGACTTACCAGACTGGCGGGTATTTCTGTTGGCGGTCTTGTGTCCCATATTGTGGAATTTCTTTTATCCCAACCGTGTTGGTACCAGGATTAATTTCGTTGTCTTTGCAGTGCTATGCAGGAGACCGGCGGAGGAAGAACTGAGGAAGAACAAGAAGCTGTGCCAAAACAGGAGACCACAAATCCGCGGTAGATGAGTCCTAATAAGCAACCACCTCTCCTTATTCATTACCTCCAGACCGCATGCCGTCATAACCTCCTTTACAATTGCGGCCGACATTTTTTCTTAATTTGCGGTGAGCGACGAGTCCGGTGGGTGCGAAAACTACTCCGCCTCTCTAGGGGTGTTACTAGCCCCGTGGATATGGTTTTTTACGAGAAATGAAGATCACTAGACATGGGCATTCGCCGCGGCAGTTTTTCGAATGTAACCCTGTGACGTACAATGGAAGGCTATTGAAACAGTATACCGCCTAGAAGACTGTGGATTGATGGGTCGGACCGAAAAACCGGGAAGGTTATCGATACCAATCTCAGAGTGGCTAACGATTCGCATTCTATCTACCGCACTGTACCGGCCGTACGAGAGCACGAAGCGGAGTTAGGACCTGTACCATAACAGAAGGATTGCTGATTGCCTCAGGCTAATACCGCGTGAATTCTGCTGCTATTACTACCATTACGTACATTACAATCTACTTGTTCAGTCTATTCCTCTATTTATAATAATACATTTCGTGAAAACCATAATCACCAGGCGCTGAATGCACTCCTTTTATAAACTCGTCCAATGTGTTCTCTAGGACCTCACAATTCGAGAGGCTCGCTCAAGAATCCCAAATAGGTCCAAATGCTGGCACTCCCAGGGCCTCCAAATCAATGACCAGATCAATCGTCAACTTTGGATTCGAGATAACTACCACAGCTTCGCTACCTGTGCGTTTGTAGAGATCCATGACAGTTGGCAGGGTATTTGGCCTCCCCATCGTGGAAGTGTTGTGAATGTGTGCCTTCTCACCCAGGCCATGGATAACGGAGGCAATATTCGGTCCGTAGGTTTCAAGAGGATCTCGGGTCGACCAAAATAGATTGATATTCGTCTGCTTCGCCATGATGACGGGGAGGCAGGGAGCAATGCCTGAGCCAGTGGCAACTAGCAAGATGCTGTTGAACATCGGGGCAATGCGTAGGACACCGCATGTCGGGGTACGTCGGACCCAAATTTCGCGTGGAGGGTTGGTGATAACTTTCTTGGTCCAGTCACCAGCATTGGAGATGACGACCGAGAAACCGGCCTCTTTGGGGTTGTTCACCGTCGCAAACGCGTGCCACTCAAGCAGCGGTCGTGAGGAGAGGCGAATGGTCGTCCCGGGTTGTGGATTGCAGTAGCTGAAATACATTCGCAGAGCGTGTGATGAAAGTCTCTCCGACTGAACGGGTATCTTGCGGCAGTTCAACCAGGTCGAAACAACGCTGCAGGTTGATATGAAGATGAGCCAAACGTTGACACTGCTGAATACGGCGGCTGCGATAGATTCATCGGATGCAGTGTTGATCGAGACGTCTAGAATCGTCAGGCACCAAAAAAGGGCGAGGCAAGACCACCCAGCAAACCGATGGACCACTTCGAAGGCGTTGTGTAATTTGGCACGGATTGCCGGATAGGCCATGACCAGCATGGCAATGAGGAGACAATCCAGCATGTACACAACCACAATGTGTGTCCATCTTTCGCCATCTTTATTGGATTCGGAACTGAAGGAGGCAGTCTTTTCGATCGATAGGAAAATGAACCAGAACGTTGCCGCCACACCACACCCGCTGTGCAGGCCACCAAGGTGGTAAATCTTGCCCACTCGCCGTCGAATCCAAAGAGGATATGTCCGGGGAAGCGCCGTGAAAACGTAGTAGAGACCGTTAACAACGTGCTCCTCGCGAATGACAATTGAGACGGCAAGGTTGATAGATGTGGCTAAAGCGCAAGTCGTTTGGTTGGGATGACCGTGCAGGAACCAAAGCCATAAAAACAAAACCACGCCAATGAGATTGGCTAGGAAAACAACGGTGAACAGGATTCGGTACTCTGAGGAGAGAAATCTTAACAACCGAGTGAGCGAGATGCAACCAGCCCCTCGTAGGGGGGCTCGCTTCCCAGAGTCAGACATGGTGGTGAGTTATGCCGGCCTGTAACAAAAGTTTCGGAGCGCTGAAACAAAGAGACAACATCAAAGAGGTCTCAAACATTGCAGAGTTCCATCGAGATGTAGTCTACGGCACCGTGACCTATGATAGGGGAAGTGGGTGTTCGTAGGAGCGGATGGCCGGCCATCAGCCCACAACATGGCACGATAGGAAGTCATTCTCGTCTTGCCACCTGAGAATGTTCCGCGGGCGGCGGACTTCGGACGCGTGAATCAGCCTGGCTGGCTTGTCGGGCCCTTGGCGATAGCCAACCTTTCCCAGCCATCATTTTGACCGGCCGGAGCTTCGCTGGAGAAGCGTGTGGGACTGAAATTTGGATCGTCTCGTGCTCAGATAGCAGCGTGATAATCTGAGCTCATGGCAATCTATCGTACTCGGGAGCAGCCATCGCGGCTTCGGAATCTCAGGGCATGGCGACGAGAATCGCCCCGTACACCCGAATAGGGTTAAACGGTTCTGCGTTTGAAACGAACCCTGGCGACCGATGCCGGCCAGGCCGACCAAATGCCAGCCCCATTTCACACAATCCTTTCCAGTTGAACCTTGCAACGGTGGGAGTTGCCAAGGCGGTGAGAACCACCAGTGTCGATCAGAGATAGCCCTGGCTCAGAAAGCCATGTCACAGTGGTACAAGACTATGTTATCCAAAAGCTAAAGCTATTCTTCGCTTTCATGTAAGAACCGCGGCTTCTGGCAATTGTAGATCCAGACATGGCCTTCTAGTTTTCTAGGCTTCCATCACCACTCACATGGTTCTACCAAGACGGGAAGACCCGTGAAAATTCTCTCCAAGTTGTTGATTCTCTCCAATGTGCTGACTATTCTTCATTGGTGAGAGTTATGTCACATAGTGCATAGTGGGTTTCACTGCAGGGGCCCACTATACGAGGGTCATTTGAAGGTTTCGGATAGTGTAGCATTCTATGCGGGATGTGTGGGCTTGACAAGTCCTGACAGATGACAGAACCTTGTCACGTCAGCTAACTAGCGCTTATTTTGAAGCACATCCCGGATACTGCATGGCCGGGGGTAGAGATGTTGTTGGAGTACGAAGCAAAGCTACAAGATGAAAATTTTTCGGTATTACCTTGCAAAGGTTCGTCATAGCACATTTAGACTCGCGCTGACTGGCTATGAGACTCGCGAATATGTACCATATAGTAAACCCCTTAATACTGGAATTAAGGACAATTCTTACGGTCGTTACTGTAACACAATCATCAGAGGCAAAGCAACAATCTCGACGACCTGACAAGCCGGTTATCTATGTCTGAGACATGACTGCCCCGTAAGCAGTCATGTGAGTTTGACACATATGCTGGGTCCGTCCGGACTTTCGGATTTCAAGTTCCATGGCCCTTGGAGGACCCATTGCTTGAAGCAATACGGGGTCTGGAGTAGTCGCTGGACATGGGGCTCCGCAGGGAGAGGCTTTAGCGCAGTCTGGCGCCCGCTGACCCCGGTCGACCGTTGGGCGTTGAGGAACTAGGGGCCGCAGGGATTACATGCCGGATTGATAGACATTTTACTTACTTCAAAGAGTGAATGCCATGAGAGAAGGCTCAACATCTAACTTAATGTAGCAAGATCTGCTAGCGTAAGGGGGCAAATAGATGTAACTAGTCAACATACGGAACCCCTGTGGCCTGTAGGATGAGCAGGATACAACGTTAGAATTGAGTTCTCGCCTATCGGGCCAACCCGCTCTACCTCGGAAGACAAGCCAAACGTTCCCCGGGCAGCGGCCAGTCCAACAAGACATGGTGCCCACGGACTGGACATGGTCTAGCGAACTGTTTCACTGGCAGTGCGGCTACCCTAAGGCCATCGGCGTTTAGCTCACGTCCTAGAGGAACGCTAAAGGACGATTGAAAACTATCCTACTCTAATGTTACGTGTAGTTGTGGTAATTGGAATGAGAATAGGGTAGCCAGTTGGAGGCGGGAAAATGGAGCGGGAAAAGGGCAAGAAAAAGGAGTGTTAAATCTGGAAGCTAATATAATTAATGAGGAAAATTCTGCAAATATTAACCTTGCATCCTTCGTGAAAGCAAAGCAAGAAAATCGATTTTCGAAATGTCCGACTTAACTATGCAACGAGGCGACAAAAACCCGACACAATGTAAGGGCTTATTTTACAAGAGTCATTCTGCATACGTCTACGTTCTGAGAAGAGAGTTCACACTGCAATGCGGATAAATTAGGTTGAGCTGCAACACGATGGCTTAACTATTGCAGCCAGAACATCTTTGCTAATACTGAAGCAAGTCTATATACATTAAATTTTAAAGTGTAGAACCCGAAGTGACGCTCCGAGCCAGCCGTAGCTACCGAAAACAACCAGACCCAAAAAGAACAAAGGACAGAATTTTACAACGTTTTGCGCGCACACCGCCTGAGTAAAACGAGCAAGGTTACACCTGCACGGCCGTGGCACTTGCACCGTCTGGTCCCTTTCCAATGAGAGATCGCTCGTCCAGCTCATGGTAGTCGTTGTTGTCGACTTTTGACCGATCTTTCCGGCTACCGTTCCAGCTGCCGCTCTTATCAGTTCCTGTATCTCCGGTACGGCTGAACGAGCTCATCTTGGCGGCAATCGTGCTCAGCGCGTTCGGCCACATGTGCTTGAACAGGTGGCGAATGGCCGGCAAGCTTGCACAAATCATGCCCAGTTCGGTTTCCCAGATTGACCAGATGGTAACCTCGACGTAGTCCCCTAGTAAAATTATAAGTTGTTGTCTGTTGAGATCTCGAGCAGGCAGCTTACATGTCGGGTTTGACGTCTTGCCAAGGGTGATGAGGAACGGCAGACGGATGACACTAAATACAGTGACGCTATAATCGAGAATTAGCTTGACGTCGCAGCGTTCATTGATTTTGTCGCTCACATGATCCCGAGACTGAACATGACGAATAATTGAATCTTTTGGCGACCCTTGACCTGCAGTTTGTACAGCTCCGGCAGCGGCATGATGAGAATGGCAAGATCGCACACCATGTTGATCGCGCCAAAGGCGTAAGTCTGCGAGTTTAGGTTGTTGCAGTGGCCCACATGCTCACCATCCCAGCCGGTCCAGTTGTAAGACGCTGGTAGGCATTGTAACCCCGTCGTGATCAATGTCGCAGCGCCGCTCACCGCAACAAAGATTAACATCCCCGTGGTGATTTTTCTGAACAGAGGTGATGTGAAGATACTACTTAGGAAGTAGAGGATTGAGATCTTGGTGCTGTAAAGATGGAGACTGTACAACATCTGGTCGATCCAGAATCGCTTGAGAAGCTCATATAGATTGCCGAACGGTTGGATGTCCCATATGTTCAAGCCGAAACCAAGATCAGCCACTATTCACGGTTAATAATTCGAGCTCGTGCGGACGGGAGAATATTGGGAGACTGACGCGTCCAGTGGAGGTAGAGGTACGGGATTGTAGCGAACTATCAAGCAGTGTAAGCAGGGGAATGTCGGGTCATGGCTCGGAAACTTACTCCTGCCACCAGGATGCAATAATCGTCCATTCCAAGCTTGCCCATGATTCTAAGCTTCGAGAATATCCGCAAGATGACACAAATCTCGGCCAGGACACAGGCGACAACGGCGTTGATCTTGAATTTGTTTTGTTGACTTGGTACGGCGACGCCGCATGCGAGATTCTGGACCCTCACCAACGCTGAACAGAAAGCTAGTTAGCATCTGGTGTCGCACGGGGATCGAGTGGTATCCTACTCAAGGATTCTTTGACCGTGCAGTTCGTGGCGACGCATGCCTGCGTCAGACCTAGAAAGGTTGGATCCGTGCAGAGGCATGTGCTATTGCTCAATGTACATGTAGACTGGGGAATTGATGCTTGTATGCATTCCAGCTGCAGTATTCGTTAGCATTAAAATTGAACGGCTTCTGCATGTACCTACACCACAAGCAGGCAATTGAGCAGCGAGGTCTGCAAAACTGGCGGCGTGGACGAGGGTTGCCAAGCCCCCGAACAGCAAAGAGACAGAAAGAAGACGCATGACAAACGACAAACCGTGAAAGCAGCTGGATCGAGCGGTCTTTCCAAAAGCAGTGCCAAGTCTTGTGAGAAATGACAAGAAGAGAAAGGGCAGCGTGGATTTAACTACTCGAAGCGGGTTTCGCACAACCTCCCCTTAATTCTGACACGATATTTTCACCCGGACTATATCATGCCATGGAATGCCGTCCAACACCGACGCGAAGCCTAAGTTCCCCGAACCTTGGCCCTTGCCGATCAATGCAAACATTCTCCACGCACTGCAGTCGTGGGTAGAGTTTGCACTACCGTCTCGTATAATTGGGAGGCTGTACGCAGGTATCTGCCGTGTTGGCGGATTCGGCCCGCATGGGGGTTGCCTTGAGCACCCGGCAGCTCAACAGGACAGCAGGGTGACATTTACATGGCTGGGCTGAAGATCGGTATTTCTGGGCGACGCAGCCCTAGCGCCACTCAATTACAATTGAAACAATGGAAATTCCCCAGCTGTGCTATGCCGGCCTGCACGCTGTGGAGCCGTTGGAACCCCGGTATAAATCTAATCCTACGGTAACATCAAAAGACAACCGTTGTCGATGCTACATAGACCAGGTACGACCCCTGTTGGTGGCACGTACTTCACAGGTGCCCTGCTCGCCACAGCAGTCGGCGTTAATTCGTGTTCATGGCCGCTCCAGCTGATCCCGCCCTTACCAACCTCCAGAGGGGCCCAATATACAATATCCATAGGGCTTGTCAGGTGCGGAGCAATCGCATGGCTGTTGTTGAAATTGCGTTATGAACTCTGCTATACGGAGCACATCGTAATGAGAAACTACACGCAGCGATTCCCGCCCGGCTGGGCCGAAGCCCAGCAAAAGTGCACGGCAGCTGAGTGCTCGTAGACGTTGATAGGGGCTGGAGAGTCTTACGAACTCGACGTCTGTGCCCACCCAAACGTTCAAGGGACTGGTGACGATCAGTTGCGGTCTGAGGATTCTGGCCGGAAATGATATCCAATTCGTGGCTTGGGAGTGGTGAAAAGTAAATGTGCTAGCGTAGAGAAAAAAGCATTGCGAAATTGAGATGGTGCATTACTTGGACTTGATACAGGGCGGTATTCAATATTTTCTACTCAAGTTGGACTTTTGACTGGCATGGTTTCAGCAGAGTCTTGTCATTTATCACGTCATACCAGTACCGTGGTGAAGTGAGCAACCTCGCAGATCCAGTGGCACGGTGAGCCATCCTTGTTGGCAGCACCCATGTCCGTATGCCTTGGGAACATCTTGCTCTATTGGGTGATGGAATAAGGGGAAATTATGGACCTTGAAGCTTGTACAGGAGAGGGGCCTGTCAAATGTGCTATGCCAAATCCGCCGCATTCCTATTGGATTGTGATGCACGATCCGACCTCTCCAACCGTCCGTTCCGATTAATAATAGCATACTTCGTAACGCTGCTGTTGTATAAATGGCCAAGATTCCTTCCTGTGTTATTACAAATGGACTCTTGATCATTGGCATTCACCCTTTCATGTTCGCATTGTATACGTGTCTTTGAATCCCCACACTCGTTCTGCGCCACTTACCACAGGTGTATTGACAACATGAAGCCATTCACATTTGCTTTCTGGCCGCTGGCTCTGTTCTCCAGCCAAGCGGCAGCTCTGCCTCACATCGACCCCGAGACCCCGATCCCGCTCAACGCATTCAGGATGCGTGACATAGGCGGTCGGGATCCTCATATGGGTATCGACCCGGAGACGATCCGCAAGTACGCGTCGATGGTTCCTGAATCTCCAGGTCTCGGCAAGCGGGTGGTGGACTTTGACCCCAAGGAGCAGCTCGTTGATGGTGAGTGCGACCCGAAAAGAGACAGTTGTAGTTGGTGAGGTCACCTTTGCTGATACTTTGTAGTTCATGGAGATCACGAGTTCATGCCCCCGGATTGGGAGGCTGGCGACGTTCGCGGTCTCTGCCCCGGTTTGAACACTCTGGCCAACCACAACTACCTGCCTCGCAACGGCGTGGCAACCGTGAGTATACCTGTATTACCTTGAGCTCCTGTGACCTGCTAACATAAGACCCAGTGGACCGAATATGTCACCGCAGTTGCCAAGGTCTGGGGCATGGCGCCGGATCTCTCGGCCCTCCTCACCACCCTGGGCGTCGTTCTTGGAGGCGACTTGATCTCTGTCTCACAAGGCGGCTGGTCAAAGTACATGACCGGCAACCTGCTCGGCTTGTTCGGTACCCCCCGCGGCCTCAGCGGCTGCCACCCTTTGTTCGAGGTTGATGGCAGTCCCACGCGTGGCGATCTCTACGACCCTACTGGCGACAACAACAACATGAACTTCTCCTACTTCATGGACCTGTACAACCTGCAGAAGGACGCCGAGGACCCCAACTACAGCATCGAGGTCCTGTACGAACACAACAAGAACCGCTGGCACCAGACCATTGCGACGAACCCCTTCGCCTGGTTCGGCCCAGCCAGCGGCTGGCTCGTCCGTGCCAGCCCGTACTCCTTCACTGCTCGCCTGGTGGCCAACCGCTCCGCCGAATACCCGGATGAGGGCAGGATTAGCAAGGAGGCCCTCAAGAGCTTCTTTTCTGTCTACGGCCCCGAGGAAAACATGACATACGTCATCGGCCACGAGCGCATCCCTGAGAACTTCTACCGCCGCCGTTACACTGACTACACCATTCCCGCTAACGCGCTGGACATTATTACGTATAGCCACCCCGAGGTCCTGAGGTAAGTCACCATCTAGCGCTATTGATTAGTATGAGTGCTAACAGCCCTCGTAGCATCGGTGGAAATACAAATGGCGTGAACACTTTCGTTGGCATCAACCTGGACGATCTGAGTGGAGGTGTTCTTAACGCACAGAACCTGCTGCAGGGCAACAATCTGGTTTGCTTCGCCCTCAACGCGATCAAGACTGTATCCCCCAACGCACTGTCTTCCCTCTACGCCACTCTGTCGACTGTCACGGACCTCGTCTTCGCTGCTCTTGAGCCCGTCATGGGGGCAATGAACTGCGCTGTCTACGATGACCTTTCTGTGAACGGAACCAACTGGTTGGACTTTAACAAGAAGACTTACCCTGGTTTCAAGAAGGCTGGTGGTGGCTGGTAGATTCACTTATTCGGTAGCACAGGTGGTCCGTACTTGGGATCAGATGTTTAGCTAGGGTCAGGATCAGGATATATCTCGCATTTTGGGGTAGGATTTTCTCATATACAACTATTTAATCAATCAAGTCAATACTTAACTTCCCGTACGGGTTGACGCGTCTCCTTTCGGTGGCATCAGTAAGTAGTGAACTCAGGCTAGTCACCAAGTATGGACGAATGTCAATTCCAAGTCCGTAGTGTACAATTCCAATGTAATAAATCCAGGAGATCAGCATCTAATTTGGTCTCATGCCTGCCTAGCTCTGCTCTCAGTAATTCCCAGTCACGGACTCTCCAACCTCCCAATTATGTCAAGTTCTAATTGCTCCTGCTTCGCGCAGGCCTCCTCGATCTCTGTCGGAATTCTATCATCGCCGTCACCTTCACTTACAATCAGTCTGTTCAACTTCCTGGCGGTAACATGCAAATTTTCAATAGCATATACAAACAAGTCAGTGACCTCCTCATCGGTTCCAAGCTTGTTGAAGAACTCCAGCGTCTCCAGCTCCGGCGGCAGTCCAACGGATTGCATGCGCGGCTTCCTGGATGTCTTGCCGAACAGTTGATGATCCCAGTTCAGGCGGAGGGTCTTGAGGGTCTCGAAGTCTCGTAGCGCCAGCGGCCTGGAGGTTTGCAGCATGGGGAAGTCAATTGTGATTGTTTCGAGTGAATGGCAAGCTGAGCTGAGGGCTATCACGTAGTCTCTGATGCTGTCGGAGCTCTCCTCAAGCTCTGGGACAGGGTCCTCGGTCTGTGTCATGACAAACTCCTTCAGGGCTCTAGGAAAGATCAAGAGATCCGAGAGAGCCTCGTCGTTGATGTCACATTCGATCAGGTGCAGCTTGCTCAAAGCTGTTTCGTGAGGGCGCTCAATCGAGTCAAAACCTCGATGATCCAGCTTTGCTCTCCTGATGACGAGCGTCTCCAGCGTAGGATGAGCAAAGATGTGAATGTTCTCCTGCAAATCCCAGTACCCATCATCCTCACGCTGGTAGAAGAGCGTGCATGACTTCAAACAAGCCAAGTCAAAGGGGCTGTTGAATAACTGGCCTATGCCGT
The DNA here is from genome assembly GCF_021365365.1 of Ilyonectria robusta. NCBI lineage: Eukaryota > Fungi > Ascomycota > Sordariomycetes > Hypocreales > Nectriaceae > Ilyonectria > Ilyonectria robusta. Next base: position 448,705 of record NW_025764462.1, on the reverse strand, counting down.
GTAGCAGCGTCTCCGGCACCGCAACGTCGAGGGTTTCCAGGTTGGACATGGTGGAGATTGTACGCGACAGGCCATCAAAAGGCCAGGGCGTATCACGGCCATGGGTGAGCGGTTGTGATTGTGAAGCCAGGCTCGACAACTCGGATGCGGGGTATGCGAGCTTGACCTCGTAGATAGCCGAGCCACGACGCGGCCGACGGGTGAGCGACTCGCTGAAGATAAAGTGAAGTTCAGGCGTCAAGAAGTGAACCGTCTTGTACAGGACGGCATCTGCGAGCACGTGGTAGTGCTTGTTCAGTCTGGATACATTGCAGAGGTCGTGCTTGGAGATGGTGGCGACGGCCTCAAAGATCTGCACCAGCACCGTGTCCGGGAACTGCGATAGGCGGTCACTGTGGGAGCTCCGCGCATGGTGAAAGGCGGTAGGCATTGTTGCTAGAGGTAGGCGTCATCTTCTTTTCGACATTGGAGAGGTGCTTGTTTGTCTTGGTTCCACGGACTGATAAGGAAGCTGAGAGCTGAGAGCTGCGGTCATCAAGGTCGGAAAAACTGCCGGGCCGGTTCCGTTTAGTCAGATGATCTGACATCCCGCGTGGGATTGCTACCCTGTAGCCAAAGTAAAACCCTTGATACCAACTTAGAAACGAGATGATGACAAGACCGCTCTCTTTTTATTAATGAAAAAGCTCCGTGTTTTACTTTACTCAAGAGTTGCATATAGCCCAGCAGATATCGGTTTCCAGTCTATACACAGAATTGTTCTCTATCTCTAATCTCGTGAAACATTCCGCAGACCAGGCGACCAGCCGGCCCATGAAGCCAACAGAACTACGACTAATTCAGCGTCTTACAATCTGGTTTAATCCACTCCCAAAGAAGCCCAACCTTATGTCGTATGATCTTGAGATTCCCGCCAGGTGTGTCCCCGCAACCCCGCTCCGGATTTGTCGAGATGGCGTTTGATGCTACTCTCGCAGCACTGTGCGCTTCGTCAAATTGCCACCTGCATCTATCAGTACGTGGTCGCATCGAGTTGCAGGTATTAGTAGACGTACACCCATGTGAGGAGTAATTATCGTATTCCGGGCTCTGGATACTTCCTACTGCTGACATTGGCAGTGACAGGCAATTCCGTCCACGAGGCGTTATTCGTGTCCATTGACGCTGATTGGTACGCCGTCTTGGGAGGCATCCGAGTGGAATGTGGCGGAGCGGCAGCTCAAGTTCTGACAGGCGTTTGCCCAACGTGGCTGTGCCCAACGAGGCTCTGTCTGGAACTTTCTCCCTCATCCCATCCATTCTTTCTCCATTTCTCAACGCTATATTGTCGGTGCTCGACGCTGTCAACGCTCTTGTCCATATGCGGCTACCGCCTCATTTCCACCCCCAGACCAGTTAAAGGAGCATCCCCTCACCGAATCGAAGCACCAGCCCGCATTCGTACCGACGACTACCTATCTCCATACCGATCAGAACGAACGGGCGTTTCCACCCGGCAGCCCTATACTCCGAACCCTTCACTGAAGCCAAACCCAAGATCCCGCGAGATACGATCGTCCCCTCAAAGCCAGAGTCACTACGCCCAACTCTATATCCCACCGCGACGCCTCTCAACAATGCGCCTCATCAATGTAGAGACGTTGAGGCTGGAATCCTTTGTCGGCGACAAAATCCCACCATACGCCATCTTGTCGCATACCTGGGGAGCTGACGCAGATGAGATATCCTTCGAGGACATTCAGAAAAGAAACCTTGCGAAATCAGGGAGTGGGATAAAGAAATTGAAAGGATCCTGCAACCAAGCGAAACAGGATCATCTCAAATATGTTTGGATTGATACCTGCTGTATCAACAAGGATAGCTCTAAGGAACTTGACGAGGCTATCAACTCCATGTTCCAGTGGTATCTGAACGCTACCGTTTGCTACACATACTTGTCAGATGTCCCCCAGGGAGACCGCTCTTGGAATGCAGATTCGAAATTCTTCTCTAGCCGTTGGTTCCAACGAGGATGGACTCTACAAGAACTTCTGGCCCCTGAGACATTGCGCTTCTACGACCAAGATTGGATACTCATAGGAACCAAGACGGACATGTCTACCGCCATTGAGGCAATCACTGGGATTTCTCGGCAGTTCCTATGCGGTTGGGAGGATTTGCGCCACGCAAGCGTAGCACAACGCATGTCTTGGGCGGCGAAACGACAGACCTCTAGGAAGGAAGATATTGCGTACTGCCTCCTAGGAATCTTCTACGTTACGATGCCAATGATCTACGGCGAAGGCGACCGAGCCTTGAGTCGGCTGCAGCAAGAGATAATAAAACATAGCACAGACTATTCCATCTTGGCTTGGGGTCTCGACACCGCGGAGGACACACCGAGCAAACCGACGGATATGATATCCGCAGGGATTTTGGCCCCTGCTCCATCAGATTTTGCCAACTGCGGAAGAATTACCAAAAGAAAACAAGACACAGCGCCCGTCACCGCATTTGACATTTCAGGTGGCCGTCTCCGAATCTCTCTTCCCCTACACACAACCTCTGCTGGAGAGATGTATGGCCTGCTAAATTGTGGTCCGGAGCATGATGCAGATCAAATCGTGGGAGTTCCTCTGTACAATGATGAATCCGGCGCAGCGCCAAACGAATATCTCAGGCCGCAAGAACGGTGCTCGGTCTTGCTTCCAAGGACTGCACTCAGTATTTCGACCAAACGGATTCATATCCGGATGGAGCGTCAGAGTAGGACTGACAAGAAAGTAGCCCGGCGGTTCTGGCTCCATATAGACGGGCACCAGAAAATCAACCTGAAACTGGAAGAAGATTATCCCCCTGTCAGCTGGAAGGCAGGGCGCGCCTTGATTGCAGAGACAACTAGACCTGATGGACTCATCACACGACGATATATCGCTCGATTCCGTGCCAAAGGCGAAAGATCGCGCGACATCATCGTGGTGCTTGAGCTTGAGATTGACGGATTGCAGCGACAGACTCGCAGCCACATCATGACATCGTCCAGGGATACCGATTTGGGGGATTTGTTTCAAAAGTTCAGTTACATAAGGCCGGAGGCCCTGGGCAAGCAGACTGCTAGCAATGGCTCGTTGACTGTGGGGGTGACTGTCAACGAAGAGCAGGTCGCACAAGAACATATGTTCGTTGTCAGACTAGCTCGAGTGTCCAGCTCGCCGGAGGCCCCTGTCGACGCACATCTGGAGCTGCGCAATTTGAATCTGAGACTCGATTTTTTGAGGCTTTCGGAAACAGAAGACCAAGCTAATCAAGAAACAAAAAGATTGCACCAACGGAGGGAAGTTGGGATATCTACCTTGGATCAGATGAGGAAACGCTTGGCAGCAAACGAAAAACAGTTGAGGAGATTAAATGAGGAGATGAGGTCATTATGCGAGGGGATAGAGAGAGAGACTCAACGTGTGGATCGACTCACGAATGGACTCAATGTGGCCATACAGTTACAAAACGGATGTGCCGAACAAGGGTCAAAAATACAACAGCGCCTAGATGAATCTGAGACAAAAGAGGGTCCCGGTAACTGGCTCGAGACGACTATCCAAACACTGATCAATGTGGAAAAAGCTTGTGGTAATTTGGATCGCGCGGAAGACCTTGACTCTGACAATCCGCTGTCGCCTAGAGCGGCGGGGAGTGGGCCCATCATGCACAACGAGACACCCATACTGTGGGCTGCTAGGACTGGGAGAGAGGCAGTTGCCAGGCTATTACTGGAGAAGGGGGCCAACTTAGAGGCAAATGATGTCTACAGGAATACGCCACTTCACTGGGCTGTAGCCAACGGGTATGAGGCTATGGCAACCCTGCTGCTTGACAGAGGCGCGAATATTGAGGCAAAGAACTGCGACGGTACCACACCGCTCTTCGTGGCTGTATTTCGGAACAACGAGACCCTGGTAGGGCTGTTACTTGAAAAGGGCGCTAGCGAAGGAGAGTAGGTCGATGTTCCTTTACGGAGGCAATCCTATCAGCTGATTCACAGTTCATCCATTTGTTTGCATCATTTAACTAATACATCCTTGCAATTAAAATGTTACTGGCTATGCTTTTACAATCGTTGATTGTGAAAAGACTTGTAATGTGCCCAGCCTACTCTCCACCCTACTCCATGTGACCCAAACGTCCAGAGACACTCCCGAGATTCAGGATCAGTACCTTGAGCCGCATCGAATCTTAGTATTGTCTCACAGCGTGTTAGATGTGATGTTTCTCTTATCTCCAAAATCTCGAACACTCCCGAACACCGCCTTGGATGCCTTCCACAAGGCGAGTCCTAGAGCTAAGAACGTGATGCGGACCGAAACCAGGATGGCTGCTCAAGTGGAAACAACTGTGTATCTCCGTCCCTACTCGGACGGGTACACGAACTACACGAACTACTCTCTTTGCATCCATCTGAACGGTACGACGAAGTATATACGGTAACTAATTTCACAATTCATCAGCGATGCCATCATTTATGCCAAAGGTCGAGGATGCTCAAAGCCAATAGGTTAGGTACGGTGTATGCGACACTTAACCGCAAGATCGTATTTGTAATGTTCTCTGATAATTGTTTATCTTGGAATGACTTCGTGGGGTGACAAGCTTTGAAGTTCATTTCAATTATAGAAATGTCAGGAGACCGGAAACAAATGTTGAGGAGTCCAACCAGATGGTACAGTTACTTTTGCATCTAAGATCCACTTCGCTAAGCTAGAGTGTACTTGGGCAAATGTTGGTTCAATGATGCATTTTGGATCCCCCGTTCCACAACCCCGTCGTAAATACTATTCTAAATATCTACAGCTTGGCCGCAGCGAGGGTCTTTGCTTCTTGATTAATGGACAACTCAGTCAAGATCTCCTCACTGCCTCCCCCAACCACCATTACTCGCAAATCACGGCTGATCTGTTCCACCCTACTGCCTCTTCCTTGTCTGGAGTACCCAACTCCTCCCATAATCTGCTGTGCCTCTCTGTTTGTGCGTTCCAGGACCTGGCCGGCCAACACTTTGCAGTTTGCGATGAGGCCACCGATACCAACAGGATCACACCCATTGCGCCGTTTGGACTCGGCTTGCATGAATACAAGCTGCTCGAGATATGCGTGGGCAGAATCAATAGATCTTCCGGCAGTGGACAGTTTCGCGCGGATGACTTGGTTCGTGATGAGTTTCTTGCCAAAGGTTTCTCGCTTAATCGCGTGAAGATACGAGTCTTCAGCACATACGCGAGCCAGTCGAAGAGCGGTGATGGCAAGCCAGATTCGTTCGTGGTTAAAGTCTGCAAGAAGGTGACTGATTAGATGCCACGTATTGGCTTCGTATCGTGGGGATACTTACTGGACATAATGATAGGAAATCCTCGGTTCTCTTCGCCGATCAAATTCTCTACCGGAACCTCGACATCGTCGAATTCGATGTACGTAGAGCCTGGTTGGCCATGTCAGTATTTTAAATTCAGAGAAGGAAGACAACACGTACCGCTGGCGGAGACTCCAGAGTTGTAAATCCGCTTGCGGGTCACGCCCGGCGCGTCAAGGGGGATAATCAAGACCGAAATACCCTCCTTACCCAGCCCTCCAGTGCGCACTGCGGCTGTGCAATAATCGGCCCAAAGGCCATTCGTAATCCACTTCTTTGCCCCGTTGACAACATACTTGTTACCGTTTCGGACAGCCGTGGTGGTCAGGCCGGCGACATCCGACCCAGCATCAGGTTCAGTGACGGCCAAGCAGAAGCGCGTCTTTCCACTGAGAATATCACCGACGTATTTCTGCTTCTGGCTATCTGTCCCGAATCGGAAAATTGGAGGCGCGCCGATAATATTACCGCACGCCAAGCCCCAGAAAACACCCAAGTATCCGCATCTCGCGACCTCATCCATAAAGACGAGGTCGTGAAATTCGTCCCATTCAGATGGCTTCACACCTCCGGGAAGTCGGATATTCCCGAGATATTCGACTGGCAGCGGAAAGATGGAGGCCGCCATAAAGCCAGCCTCGGCATAATGCCTAGAAGCCTGAGGAAAGACAAGTCAGTTCCTACTTCTAGAGCATCGAATTAATGAAAATGTTGCAAAAGCACACTTACCTCTAGAGGGACAGCCCCATTCTTTTCCCATTCTTCGCAATTCGGGGCGATATGCGTGCTCACATACTCTCTGACTTCGTCTCGTAGCCGGATATGACTCTCTTTGTAGTAGGGGGAATTGCCTCGAGTGTACCACAAAGGGTCAGCGAATGGTGCAAGGGTTGTTGAAGACATTGATTCTTTAAAATGGAGCTGGTTGTACGTAAAAGTGGTTTGATGGACGATGAGGAATCAGTATACAAGGGAGTTCATATCATGATTGATAGCGAAACAGGTTCAATTTTACTTCCGCTCAATTGGCAGATTCTAGCTCTCCAATGCCGAACCCCGAATTCTAGACTCTCCATCTACCTTTGAACCATCCTATGTATTGCGGACCGTATTCGCGGACCGCATTTGCGGACCGAGGGCCATGTGGGGAATCGCGAGTGCGTGCATAACCGTGTCTATAGCCGTGTTGCGATCTACCGATCATCAGTCATCCCTTGTTCTCCACCTGTTCCCCAATTCCAAGTCCCGAGCTTCTTACTAAATGGGGATATGCCGAGGAACAAGTAACCTAGGTAAACAGGGTGTGCTAGCCATTAAAAAAGACCTGAGAAGATGCGACTGACTATTAATTGCTGTTTCTTCAATCTATAACAAACTTTGCCAGGTTTCGTTCGAATTTTCAACAAGAATCGCCGATTTGAGTTCTTTACCCGTCCTGGCTATATGACATATCTGTATAATGGTGATTTATCGCCCATGTCCACTAATTCGTCTGGAATGCGAGTTAGTGACAATAGTCTCAATACTGGTCCTGGGGCACAGGACGTGATACGTACCCTCCGTGTATTTTGCTAAGGTCTCTGCCTCTGGGATCTGGTCTCGCTTCTCATTGATTCGCTTGATCGCAAAGCGTAGGATAAGGGTTGCAAAGATCCCGCAGACAATGATTGCAAGCGAGAAACCGTAACCCAACCAATAGTGAGGAGCCTGGTTACCGAGAAAGATATTGGACCCAACGGCGCCGCCAAGATTCCCGATAGTTAGTAATAAGGCCATTCCGATAGCACGTTTATAGGACGGTGCAAGATTATTGCCAACCCAAGATATGCATCCAATAACACTGGGATACAATCCAGCTGGGATAAAAAATAGAAAGGTATAGGTCAGTCCTGGGAGACGCGGGTGTGGAACGGCCAGCAAGCCAACGAAGCCCACAACAGCAATACCGAATGGAATTACGATAAAGGGCCACCGCTTCTGGAGCCTATCTGCATTATATGCAAAGAACATTGTGGAACAAGTGCCCACGAAATAGATCGGGACTGTAAGGAGCTGTGCTTGAGCTGCGGTATAGCCAAGTTCATGGATGATTGTGGGTGAGGCAAAAGTGAAGCCATAAAATGAGACGCTAGTGTTTGGGACTGGTTAGTTTGATTCCAATGAAGTAGTGAAATCCAAGGCCTTGAATATTACCTATTCCCCCAGAAGATGATACAAGCGAGGTAGATTTTCCAATCCAGAAGGGCTTCTTTTAAAAATGCCCACTTGAATGAGTCATCTATCCCTGTCTTGGCGGAGGCGGGTCCGGCATCATGTTGAAGACGGCTTATTATGGTCTCTTTTTCGGTTAACGTAAGAAATTTCGCCGCCTTCGGAGAGTCAGGCAGAAGGAATGGAATCGTGCAGCCCATAAGAACTGTGAGGATACCCTCGAGTATGAAGATCCATCGCCAGCCGCCAAGCCCTGCGATCCCATCCATATGTTGGATGGCAAAAGCGAGAAGCCCTGAGAAGGCGCCAGCCAGCGAAGCGCCAGTAAAGAAGATGGCGAGGCGGGTTTGGACCTCCCAGCGGGGATACCAGGTTGTGAGAAGATATGAAGCAGCAGGGAAGAAACCAGCTTCCGTAAAACCCAGTAGAGTACGGGTGACAAGTAATTGATTATAATTCTTGACGATGCCTTGCATAGCCATGACCTGGAGGCATAATTAAATAAGAAAACTGGGGACATGGAAGATTCTGGAGGACGTACCGTGCCCCAGGCTATCACGAGGATCATTAGCCATCGAGAAGGTCGCATCATCTTGAGGAAAATATTGCTCGGAACTTCAAACAGAGCATACGGAAAAAAGAACACCGTTAACGCCATGTTATACTGGGTACCAGTGAGCTCGAGGTCCGCATTCATACCGGCGACCTTGGCATTTCCAATGTTGGAGCGATCCATGAATGAAATTATATAGAGGGCCATTAGAGGAGGTATCAGGTGCCAATCAACCTTGCGCATGATTCTTTTCGTTTCTTCGTCGTCATTGTGAGGTACCTGGAAGCATAAGCATAAGAGCATGAATTCGGGCAGATTTGGCCACATTTGGGGTGTCAACATCAGTCTGCTCTCCGTAAGAAGCTGTACTTCCACTCTCTCCATCTTCAACGTGGGTGACTCCTCGTTTACGGGCCGAGAATTGGCTTTCGGACATGTTGGGCCAATTTTATATCAGCCAAGTAGCATTGGGTTGCGTCGGTTCAGAGGGCAACACAATGGAAATAATCAAGCTAGAAGGGACAGAGAAGAATTTTTTTTTTACGAGAATAGAGAGTCTTTATGAGACTGGAGAAACCCAGATTGTGTCACAAATGCGGGCTGGGGATGTTGAGGTGTGGCGTCAACAAGACCCCACCTGTTGGTGATATAAACTGTGTTACTTTGCTGGGCGGTATTTTTCATATTTGGCCGCGATCGTTTATGATTGCGGCTTGTTGCCATTCCTTGCGGTTTCACTTTTATCAGTCTGTCGGCAGTCTCATATTATCTATCGACTGCCAGGGAGGTTGGGACGGCCCGACACGGGACCGGATGTAGGGATGACTTAGGTGCTTTGCATATGATACGAGGTCGGCATGCTATTGATTAGATCTGCTCAAACAACTCACTAGGCATTGCCGGTGTACTCGTATTGTCTGACATTAGAATGACCGCTCACCTATCTGTGAGACGTAACCTCGCCGTCTTCCTACCGTCGACTGTGTCTGGTAAGACAATGCGTTGGCGGACTTACTGCCTTCCCCACGACACCCTGTCCTTGTTCAACGACGAAGTCGCACAGGCCTCGTTTTGCAAACTCGTGTACGCCCACCACGCGTCCCATCAATGCTGTCTCGGTGGCTCCTTGGCCGACGGCTGTTTTACAATATGAGGTAGTACTCCAGCAACTGGGGTCACACCTGCATCGGCAGATAATTGTGATCCCGTCGGCCGATGTTAGGTCCAACACCATTCCCGAAATTTTGAAGTGCCGAGATAGAAACGAGCTGGTGTCACTTGTGCATTGTGGGCATGCTACGGCTCCTTCAGCGCCAGGGTTCTCAAATTGTCCAGGACAAGCCCGAGTACTATGGATATTACGCCCAGCGCGACGCCCAAAATTATACTTATTTTGCTTTGGCAAAGTATGTTGAGAAGGAAATCGGCCAATATCCAAAGTCGCCCAGCCCCGGCAAGCGGATAGTTTACGCCGACCCGCGAGATCTACACTCAAAGGAGCCGCCTCTAGATATAGAGAATCATGTGAATATCCATCTGAGCTCAAGAGACGACGAAGACCCAACCGACATTCAGTTTCCGGGCTGTGGAGACAGAGGCATAGTCCGATTTCCCGCAGATTCCATCTCTTCTTGGATCGTCTCTACACACGGACCCAGATGCAACATGGCCAGCTCAACGTGGATGACGCCGCTGCCTACTCAGGATCCGACAGCGTGCTTTTGCGAATGCGACGGTGGGGATAGGGTGAGAATGGCCTGGGGAACGTCATCGAGCTTGACGAGTTCATGGTGTCTGGAGGATTCAAGTGATTATGCCCCGACTGGTTGGACCCAGCTGCCAGATATGATGTCATGGTGTACGGATGTCCCCAAGGAATCAGTTATTCAGTAGCCTGCCGGTAGCATTGATAACGCAAGCAATTGAAAAAGGCAAACTTCGTATTGTTGCAGCCACTATGCCTCGTCCTCCTCATATTGTGTCTTGACAAACGGCCCGAACTCGCCCTCTGTCTTAGTCTCCCACGCATTCAGACACGAAACTCCGTCATATTCATCCAAGGTTGCATAGAACTTAGCACCCATACTCTTGAGGATGTCGCACTTCTCCTCCATAGATCTTGCTAACAGAACTCTGTTGGCATCATTTGGCACAAGGATCTTCTCCCGCGGCCCTCTCATCGGCGTGTCATACTCAGCAACCCAAAATCCCCCGTCCTTCGGCCATCCGACGCTGGTCCATCGCCTCTCCATCTTGGTGGCTCGTGGTATCTCCTTGATCTCGTGGGTTAAACTGTGAACATCATATCCTTCCTGCATGGTGAAGATATGACCAGCTCGCTCTTGACTGTCAAACCACTTCGCGCCGAGGAGTAAAAGACGTTGACAGAACCTGTCCTCCACATCCTGATCGGGATCCCGTCGAAGTTGGCTTTGGACAGGATCGAGTCCCAGGAACTCGCAGTCGACCCCAGTGGCACGCTCAAGAACAATCTTGCCACCACGCGATGGCCAACCCCAAAGAATGGCGATATCTTCGCCATCGGCTAAGCGGCGTGTTGCGCGGAAACGAGGTGGTGGTGGGGGACCTCCTCTGGGGCCGCGCCTAGGCCAAGGGCCTGGTTTGCGCAAGTGCTCAGGGGTTCTCATCGTGAGTATTCTCAAATTGCGGAGGCGAGAAGATGAAGGTTGCAAGTCGCCAGCGTCTCAGAGAGCTCGGAGGTGAGAAGATGGAGATTGCAAGTCGCCACCGTCTCAGAGAGCTTGGGTAAAGTATCAGCAGGAATGGTCACGGGATAGATTGGCTTCGTATCACGCCGGAACCTGCCTCAGGCAACGGCGATGGACTCATCCGGGTGTGTTAGACAAAGGAATCGACTCGGCATCGATGACGAAGCGGTGACGTAACTAGATTCGCTCTAGGAACTTTGAGCGCTTACTTGCATCCAATGTAATACAACGAGAAATTCTGTCTATCGAAACAGCCTTTATCACATAATCTCTGTACATCCTACCTTGTGCACATCTTCTGGGGAACGAGAGTAAGATGAAGCATATTTAATGAAATCCGCACATTATAGAGGCCGCGAGCCTGGCTACGACCAAATCATTGAAAACTTCCAATTTTCTTAGTTTCCTGGTGAAAAATAGCATTTATAACAGTCCACTTATTTTCCTCGGCCTGCCAATTGTCATTGGCCTGCATAGCACCGATGGCTTACAAAGGTTGGGAAGAACCACGGGTGGGATGAACTTTCGATATGGTACGTGAACCCAGCTTAATGCTATCGCACAGGCCCGGATTCAACCTCAAGGCATTCTAATTTCTAGGCCCAATAGGCTGATTGTCTATCTCCTTGTGTAGAGAGAAATCAAGATCTTCCATTGCCTCAGGATGTATTTACCAAATGTCTAATACTACTGTAGCTGTAGCTGCAGCTTCGGTTGCGTGGTCGAGATAACTTCTTCTCCAACAAACCCATTCGCTAGACCGAATTGATAAAAAGAAATCGAGTCGGATGACCTCATTGACTACGAGGCAGCACAATCTTCAAGGCGCAGAAAACGGACCGAGATTTGTGTCTGCGGAGTGGGTGGAAATGATTGTGGAGATGGGGCCGGACCGAAGCCGCGTTGCATAGCCGGCTTTCCTGATTAACCAACATGGCGATTTTCCATATAATTTCCCACTCTCCCTATACATTTACATCTACCTCACTGGGAGTTCTTTTATCCGTTCTTTATTCATCACATTTCTCAGTACAACAGTGTGTTCCTCATGGACTCATATTTCTTGCAGTCCAAGGGTCAGCCGATGATGCACTGTATTATCTGCGAACGCTATCAAGAATCCTCTTGATTCCATGAGCTTTCTTTCCATCATCATAGTGTTGGGAACGAAGATGCCGAGTTCAACCCGCCATGTTAGCTCCCAGGTGCTATATCCAACGCCGTGTGGTGTCCCAAATCCTCCCCAGCCAAGACCATATTATTTTCAAACAGCGGGAGAGAACCAAAGACGTCGACTCCCTCAACAAACATGCCAAAGTCGGCAAAATCAAACAGCTGACTTGGCGAGGTGAAGAATTCTGCACTGCTGGTCGGGGCTCCTGGCGTGGGACTTCCGGGACGAGTCGGTGTAGACAGCAAGGCGTAATCAAGGCTTTGCCACAAGGCTTTCGCGTCATGTGGTGACTGGCTCGCATTCGGAGTGCATGGATCCAGCCCTTGGCGGCGATTTTCGCACTGGAGACGGAATCGTTCTAGTCGGTTGACCTACGCACCCAGTCAACAACACGAATTTGTAAAACTGAAGGTCGACGATCTTGACTTACCATAAGAGCTGCATGCTTCCAATAACAAGATAGCTCTCTTAAGAACTCAAGCGCAGCCAGGTAGTGCTCCTTTCCCTCCTCCCGAACAGAGACTTCTTCGTCATTCATAGACAGCACATGTATTGTGCCCGCAACCATGGTACAGTAGCCGTATAATGACGTGAGGATAATGACATTGTGGTTTTTCATATCCTTCAGATCTGTTAGGCTCTTCGCATGTGCCCTGCAGTTCTCCCATGCAGACTTGATGAACGTCGGGGGGGTTCTTTGCTTGAGCTTCTGCACCCGTTGATGAAGGAGAAACGGGTGGTGGAGTAGACAGTGGGAAAGATGGAAAAGTGCCTTTGAGTAGATGAATGAGCCAGCTAAGTTCTGGTCAATAGCCCCGTCCACGAAACACCGGCGCCCCAAGCTCTCCTTCGGGTCTTCATTTACGCCAAAATAGTGTTCTAGCTGGAGAAGGGTAGACGATATGGCAGCATACGGGGACGTGGATGCCCACGGTAGCCCTAGCTGGGAATACCGCGTTTCCTGGAGGACGTAGTTTGATACGCGGCTCAAAGTCGATGCCATGACCGCGATAAGAGCAAGTGGGCAGCATGCATCAGCAGCTTCCTGGTCCAGACAGTCACCAGTGACTGACGACAAGAGAGGGGCTTCTTCAATTCTCCCCTCTTTGAAAGCAGCCTCGGAGCAGGGCAACTGGATCTTGCACTCCTCGTCACGCAGGGATGAGAGTCGCTCCCTGGAAAGGCATACCAACTTATCCTGCAAGTACAGAGACCAAAATGTCCTCTTGCGTTCTTCCCGGACAATAGGCGATAAGTCTGCGCTGGGTTCCATGTAGAGCTTGGAATGCAACGCGATGCGGAGGGCGAAGCCCAGTTTCATGTATGCCGATGCACAGTGGCCAGCTGGTTCTGAGATCAGACTCTATTCATCAAGGGGTGTGAGAAGCAGGAAACTCACCAGGATGCTCGGTACTGGCGATTAGGATGATTGTCTGTACCACGAGGAGGGCATCTTCGTCGTCGGGAACACCACCCCACGGCAGCTTAAGACATCCCCACGCTCTTGCTGCGTAGACCATAGCATCATCTTCAGATTTCAAGTTAAGATCTGGAAGTGACGTATAGCGGCGGACTGCTGAGAGGAGAGCCCAGACGAGGTGGGTGGGCAGTTCGCCGGATGCTAGACGACGGCGGAAGGTTGGCTCGTGAAAGAATGAGTAGGGTTGATTGTGGCAGTATCGAAAGTACACGTCAGCGGCGGATTGTAGCGTATGCACCGGGGGGAGTGTGTTTTCAGTGGCGTTTTCCTCCCTTTCCGGTATCGAGACGGGCATATCTTCCGGGCTCACAGGGGTCGGTTGCTCGGGCGATGGGTCGAACTGGGCTGGTGATGGTTGTCCGTGGTTTTGGTGAAGTCCTGCAATGGATGACAGAATAGGTTCCAGCCTAATAACCATATGAGTAATTGAACTTGGCTGCAATTTATATGGTGGCGATGTTGTTTGTTGTACCTTTCCATTACGCGTTCAAGTCGAGAGAAGCGGTCTTCCAGGGCCGAAAACCTGGCATTCATTGCGTCCTGAGGGATAGTTAGAGGACACGTTCGCTCAGTTGTGGTGAAGGGCCAGTACCAATACGGACACAGATTCCGGTGTGTCATTGTATGCAGAGAATGAAGCCGAACCCGGGCGATGACTGCGCCCATCTTCGACGTAGGTGCATTTCTGTGACAATCGGCGACAGAACGTGCAAACGGGCTTCTCGCCCCCACAGCGGACTTTCTTCCTCCTGCAGTTGAGACAGGCCTGGCGGATTCGCTTGCGACGGGTCTCTCCGTCAGAGTCGTCAGACATGGCGGAGTGTTAGAGTTGTCTTCCGGCGTCGTTCCTCAGTCGGTGTGGTGATGAGCGGATCGCGGATGAGGTGGAGAGAATCCTCAACGGACCGGATGATGATTTCGTCCGTCCCTCTCCGCACCGCTTCCCCGGAACCTCCACCGCGGGGTAGACCGGGGCTATGCTGGATCTGGTCAAATTATGCCTGGATAACAGTTCTCCGAATCTCGCATCCCCACACGAACTGGACGCGCTCGTCTGCTCTTGGTAAGGACGCACAAGAGAAACGCGGTTATCGCACGGCTATGGGACGGCAGTGTTCCGGGCCAGCCGGGAGGTAAAGGGCCATGCTCCGCTGTCGCTTCCCCGGATTTTTTGCATTGTCGAGGACTCTTCTTTTCTATGATTGCAAAGATAACCGTTCGTCAATTTCCATATCGTGTGGGATTGGCAATCATTCTTCTTCACCAACATGTCGGCCACCGTCAATCACACAAGACATGCAGCGGATACGTGCTATGAGCATACGCCCGCGCCGTCTTCCCAATCCCCAGAAGGGCCGCCGAGAGCTCAAAAGAATCGCTGGCGCAGAGCCCGTCGAGCTTGTCTTTCTTGCAGGGCTCGTAAGGTCAGATGCGACGTTTTGCAGCGCGCCCCGTGCGGCAATTGCGCGTGGGATAATCTCGAGTGTGTTGTGGTTAGACGTCGCAATTCCACGTACGTCCAGCTGGTCTTTTTCTTCCGCACGCGAAGCGACAATGGCGTCTCTTCACGTTCAACCTTGGAATTCTTACTAACGCATGTGCCCGATTGAATAGATACTACAGTATGGGTAAAGCAGTTGCCCCGCCTCAAGATACTCTCATCGAAGAAGAGGAAGAGGGAGATTTCGAGACAAAGAACGAGCCATTGGCACAAAACCCCACACGGATAGATTTGACGGATGATGCGATAATACACCCAACACCGATGCGATGCGAAGAAAACGGAGGCGATGCAGCAAGCGCAGGTAAGTGTAGTCCCGGTATTCGTCTACCTATTCATCGTCTAATTCTTCCATTCCACAGATGAAATGCTTGGAGTATTGGCAGCTTCGGTCTGCGACCAGAGTCCAGCTTCCTGTGCAGACACACCGATCCCAGAAGAGACCAACGAGCAACTCCCATCCCAGCCTTCAGCACCGCCCAACTCCAAGCTTTTGGACATCCCCGATTTCATGGATCTACCTGCGTTCATTAAACCCTTATCCACTCGTCTTGCCATCGACGACTTGGCCTTCCTCCATGCGAAAGGAGCCCTAAATCTGCCGAGTCGCGATTGCCAGGATGCGCTGCTATGGTCCTTTTTCGAATATGTTTATCCCTTCATGCCAATTCTGGACCTCGATCAGTTTTTGCAGGCCGTGGAAAATGATGACGGCAAGGCGGGAAAAATCAGCTTGTTATTATTCCAGGCGGTGCTCTTCACGGGTACAGCGCATGTGCCGCTACACCATCTACAAAATGCAGGCTTTACCACCAGAAAGAACGCCCGCAAAGCATTTTTCCAGAGGGTGCGGGTAAGTTTTGCTCGATACCTCGATTCCGTTCAATTCTGACTCGGGCTTTAGTTTTTATACGACTTCAATACCGAAACCGATCATCTCGTCCTTGTCCAAGCTCTGCTCCTCATGACGCTCTGGTACGAGACCCCAGACGAGCATAGAAATACCTGGCATTGGATCGATGTTTCAATTTCCCAGGCTTTCTCCGCCGGCTTAAACCAAGATCCCTCGTGCTTCAAGTCCAGATACTCGCCGAGGGTACAGAGACTTCGCCGACGGATCTGGTGGGCCTGTTTTATGCGCGACCGGGTGGTTTCGCTTGGAATGAGGCGGCCACCGAGGATAAGAGACGACGACTACAATGTGTTGATATTGGAGGAGGCTGACTTCAAGCCCGTCGCATGGCAGCGAGGCACACTGCGTCGCGATATTTGCTCGTACGCTGATGACAAGAAGAAGAGGCATGAACTGGCCTGCTTATGTGTCGAAAAAGCAAAGCTTTGTCGCTGCTGGAGACATTACGTCCGGACACACTACACAATCTTCTCGGAGAATGCCGATAGTGGGACTGAGATATTCAGAGTGCCAAAACTAAGCGACACGGACATATTTGCAGCTTGCAACGAAGACCTCTTGAAGTGGCACAGCGCCCTCCCCGAAAGCTGCAAATACACTTCGCTGATAGATGAGAGCAATGGGGGAGATTCGACCGTTGCTTTGAATCGCACAATCCTACACATGGTTTATTTCTCTGCAGTCGCAAGTCTCCATCGGTCAAGATTTACAGCGTTATCTCGTGATCCAAACGCGTCACTGTTTGAGCAAGAAATGTCCAAACTCTCTATGCAGAATGCCGCAACGCACATCTCCAGCATGGCTGGTGCGATACACAATTCAGGGATGGATATTTTTCTCCCGACTTTGGGCATAAGCATTCTAGTCTCGGCGGCTGTGATTCACCTGCTCGAAATGAAGGGAGTGATACAAGCTGACAAGAAGGCCGCTTTTAAGGGATACCGCCGGTGTATGTCGGTTATTGAATCGTTAAAGGACATGTACGTGGTGGCCGATCTAGCAAAGGACGCTATGGAGTGGGCTTTCATTGAGCCGCTCGGTCACGAACACCCATCAAGTCACTATACCAGCTCGATTATAGAGCCATCTCGCAGCCTAGCGACGAAAAGTACCGAGGCAAAGGAGAACGAGTCGTGCCCAGGACACTCTTCAGCTTCCGATGCCACTTCCTCTCATTTCTCAATGGTTGACGGCGTATTGGTGGAAGGGACATACATGAATGGGTATTCATGGGGGGATTCGAATAAAAAGGTCAAAGAAACTAGTTGCCTGCCTGAGGCCCAGGCAGATAACTGGTCGGGATTTAATATGGAGGAACTTGAAGGGTTCGAGAGTTGTGTCATGTTCAGTGGCATGGAATTGCAACGCAACGATTTCGAAGGAACTGGTCAATAATTTGCATGCAATTTTACAGCAATGATTCAAAAATATTCATAGCTCAAACCATATCGGTAAATACCAGCTGCATGTACGTATTTGATATATATACAAAGTTGAATGTAACTACGTGAGCTTATGCCACAGAGATGGTGTAGGCAGAGGTCTTGAAGACAACGTTGGAGCCTGGTAATACGTTAGCTTAAACGCCTCGTGTGTTCACGGATTGAAGAGCTTACCAGTGAAAGGCTCAGTACCAGCCTGCAGGCTAGTAGCAACCATGCTAGTGCTCACACCCTGGCTCGAAGTGAGGTACTTGAAGAAGAGGTTAAGATCACCGTTGAAGCTGGTGATGGTGCTGCTCGCAACAAAGGAGTAAACAGTAGTGTCACCGTTGGGGCCTGAGTACAACTTCCAGGAAGATCCGGCGATAGTCACCGTGGCGATGGCCGATCCGGTGCTGGAGATGGGTCCCGCGCCGCCGTACGCGGCGAGCCAGATCATAATTTCGTACTGGTTGTTTGCTCCGACGGAGGGCGCAAGCCAAAGATCGTACGCGACGTCAGCAACGACGTTCGATCCCGTCTGACTGCAAATTACTTAGCATTATATCCAGAAAGTCCGGCGAATAACCTACGTCCAAGTCCACTTGGAGGGGATGGAGCTAATGGCTGAGAGCTTCTTGTTGACGTTCTCCAGGGCCACATTGGAGTACGACTTCACCGAGCTCGAACCTCCAGCCCAAGTCCAGGAAGTAGACCACACAACAGAACCCGAAGTGATGGACTCAAAAGTAGTACATTGCGAACCAGAAGTCGCTTGCGCAGCGCCCCAGTTGTTGTGGTAGATGGTCAATCCTCCGGTGGCGAGGGAACCGAAGCTGTCGCACCAGGTCGTGGCACGCTTCTCGAGCGAGGTGGGAGTCGGGGAAGCCGCTGCCAGAGTGGCGAACAGGGCGGAAGCGAGGCACGAGAACTTCATGATGGATTGATGAATGTGGAGAGATGCCAAGAGCTAGAGGAGAGAGTGAGGTTAGGGCTCAAGCTTGACCATCGGCAATAGGCAGAGTGGCTTTATAGAGACAGAATCGCTGAGTGACGATCAATATACCACCGACAAGTCGTCTCTCCTGAGTACCATGTTTATTGAAACGGGAGTTGTTCCTCCAATAACGGCCATGTTTCCAAAACAAGCCCCATAATGAGCTCCCAAAACCCGGTTCATCCTCCACCTCCAACGCACCGCTATAAATTGTACCTGAAACGACGATCCGACGCGAGGGCTTTCTGTGGGGTGCATGCGTCATCAGTGCTGCTATAATTGCGTGGAACCGGCCGGCGGCCCGCCAAGACGGGCAATTCCCACCAATTGAGGATATTTTGGATCAATTCCCCTACCGTGGAGTCGGTCACCCGCGCGTTTCAGCGTTTGGTGTTCGGATGACTAGGCTCCGCGGCGCACAGGTCGCTTCCGAGGCTCCAAATGGGGCGTGTAGTTGGCTGATCTTTCCCCTATGTGAAGGGGATTTAGTTTCTTTATTGGTCCGGTTGAATAGGGTCATCATTTAGGCGGCTGTTTAACCTAGTGTGAATTCTGATGACGATAGCTTCATGAGACCTTGATGTTCATTTTCAAATCTACATTGAGACGACCTGGTTGGAGCGGAAACAATATTATACTAGCAATTGAGCCGGTAAGACTTCCTGGCTTATCCAGCAGTCTAGGTTAATCTCCGCTCTACTCACACGTATCCTATTGGTTTACAAGTATATTAGCATGACGAAAACATCCACGGACCATTATGAAGAGTTAGATGGGCGAGTAAAATGAATGGATAGAGTCCCGTTGTAGGTTATTGTGTTCTAGTGCGACAAGATACTGCCGATGTGCCCCTACTATCTCCGAGGTACGTAAACAATAGGATGTAGCATGAGGACCACTGGCAATGAGCGTTTCGACCGGTCCTCCTCAACGGGCGGTACTTTTTAGGTGCCCCCGTGTGGTCTACGCATATGCCGTACACGTCAATACCATTCCGGCCACCACTCTCCATCTAGCATTGGTCTGTAACTGGTTGACGCTGGTGTCTCATAAGGTAGGCTACGTGAGGGGGTCCTGACGTGGACAATAATACACCAACGAATTTGCGGGGCTTGTTTCCTCCATGTGACCTCCGAGGTCCTTTCCGCGTCTTGAAGCGCGACTGAGGCCAATAACGAAAGATGTTATATGCGACTCGCCAATTGGTGAACCGTGGCTGGTCAAGCTCCTAGCTAAGATCTGATCGGGCTGCAGAGCCAAGCCATGCAAGCCAAGACATACAGGGTCAAAAAGCCCGGCATATTCCACCGCCAGTAGGACAAAATAATCAAGCTAATTGCCGCTCTGACGCAATGGCGTGACTCGTATTATTGTCTCACATTTCTTCACCACCCACACCTATGTAGACTGGAAAATATGGCAAGCCCTCGTAGTGAGGGGAAGTCCTCCTTCCCCATTCTCTCACACGCGATCCCATCTTTGTGTTCCTAGAGCTCGTAATTTCTCTCCCTTAACCATGGGCTCGATCAGCAATATCAGCACGTCTTCTTTCGAAAGGGGTCACTATGAGTGGACGTCGCTCTGTGATAACCGAGTCCTCTATGCCACTATAACCCTGGTTGCCCCAGGTGTGATCTGCCTTCTGTGGTTTTTTGTGTCGTACCATATATCTCCTCTTAAGAAGTACGCAGGTCCTTTCCTCGCAGGTATGCGTCCTCCTTTCCGCATTACCTCATTCTAGCCTAGTGACTGCCCCCGCCAGCTCATTTCGATAGGCTCGGCCGTAGTCATCATCCCGCTAACAGGGAAAAGGATGGACTAACCTCTGGCGATTGTCGCAAGTCATCTCTGGAGACTACGCGCCGCGCATCAAAAGACTCCACGACAAATATGGCCCCATCGTCCGGCTGGGTCCAAACCTTTTAGACCTAGATTTCCCTGAGCTTTCTAGAGTCATTTACAGCACCGACGGCAAGTGGAAGAAGGCACAGTGCACCCCCATGACCCGCACAAAACGTGAGCTATTCTAACACTTTCTTGCCATATCCCATAGACCGACTTTTATAAGAACAGCAGCTCTATCGTGAATGGAAGAATTACCTACCACATGTTTAGTGAGACGGGCAATGTCGAACATGCCCGGCTGAAGCGCCCTGTTGTGCGGCACTACACTGTCCCGAGTGTGAGGGCAATGGAGCCGCACATGGACAAGGTCATTCAAGACTTTTGCGACCATCTCCAGCAGCGTTTCGTTGAACCCAGAAAAATCTGCGATTTTGGCAACTGGCTCGCTTATTGTGAGTACTTCTTTACTACCAGAAGGATTTGACCAACCCTCTTCTAGATGCCTGGGATTTTCTTGGCGCCGTAACTTTCAGCAAGAAGTTCGGATACATGAAAGAGGGCCATGACTTTGATGGTACTCTTGCGATTGCCGATAAGTCGATTGACTACCTTGGCCTATGTGGGCAGATGCCCTGGCTAGACTACTGGCTTGATAAAAATCCCATCTACCCTCTCGGTCCCCCGAATATCTCGAACGTCACCCGCATCGCCATCGAGAATATGACAGCTCGTTTGAAGGGTGACGACAAGGATTTTGAACATAAAAAGCCTGACTTTCTTCAATATTTTATTGAGTCTAAGGAGACACATCCTGAAATTGTAGATGAAGCCACCATTGTGGGCTATCTTCTCCTGAACCGTGTGTTTTTATTTTGAAGTTGTCTAGTCTCTTTACGCTATTAGACCCGTTCTGAAAGACTGCTGAAATCGACTACCAGTTATTGCCGGCGCTGATACAACCGCAATTACTATGCGGGCCCTTTTTTACCACTGCTTGAAAAACAAGCGCATCTGGACCAAACTCCAGACTGAAGTGCGTGCCAATCTCGCAGCAGGCATATCAGCACCATACGCAACAACCCGCATCCTCCCATACCTCGAAGCGGTCGTCAATGAAACACTGCGCTACCATCCTGCTGTGTCCATGACAATGGAGCGCATCGTGCCACCAGGTGGCTTAACCCTACCAGACGGCTCAGTTGTCCCGGCGGGTTCCTTTGTCGGCATGAATCCATACATCGTGGGACGCAATAAAGGCATATTTGGCTCCGATGCCGATGAGTTCGTACCTGATCGCTGGCTCCAGATGGATAGCGAGAGCGACGACGAGTACAAAGAGCGGATGCAGCGCTGGGGCACAGCCAATTTGACCTTTGGTGGCGGGTCGCGGATCTGCTTAGGGCGAAACCTGAGCATGATGGAGGTGTATAAAGTTGTGCCTACGCTAATTGCCACGTTTGACATTGAGCTGGCTGATCCAGATGAAGAGTGGTGGACGAGTTCCCGATGGTTCTATCGTACAAGGGGCGTAGTCTGCAAGCTCAGCCCTCGAAGCGTAGAGTAGATTCAGCTCTAGGTTGGGCAAAGGGGAGCCTGAAGACTGACTTGAAGGATTAAATGCACATTACGTTGGTAAGGAGTCTTGCTGAAGTAATAAAAACAGGCTCGGGGTTCCACCCAGCTGTATGGGCTCCGAAAGTTTTACCACGCTCGTCAAGATGAGAGTGGCAGTTGTCAGTCCCGACATCAACATATCGCCCTCGATCCCCTTCCAACGTAACTCAGGTCGCTTGGTTACTTTGAAACCTAAGTGTCTGAAAGGTTCCATCTGGATGCTGCCCCTTGCCTCTGCTCAGGAATATTCAACACCATCCTCGGGATTTTCAACGTAATTGCTCGAAAATCCACAATGTCCGAGTGTGTCATCTCCGTCTCCGTAATGCCCCTTTGTCACACCCCATTTCAAACTGGCCAGTGACTCCTCCGGTCGTGCAATATCATCGCTATAGTGACAAGCTGCTGCAATTGCTAGGCTGCAGCTCCCAACCACCGGCATAGCAGTTGGGAGACGACGGAAACCAGTAACTCCCAGAGCGCTAGCCATAATGATTGATGTCCCTATGATAAATATCATGGGAGCAAGAGAAAAACCGCATCGAACATACAGGTAGTCGTCTGGCGTCCCGGCGGCAATAAGAAAGATGCTTTGTGACAGCAGCCAATGGATTAAAATGGATGCAATAAGCAGGGGTATACCCCAGCGGTATGGCAGTTGGAGGAAATAGCGAGATCGTTGTTCCCCTTTCGGGTTCGAGGACACTCGCACCCCGCGTCGTTTCCAGCCAAAGTCGCTCCATTCCTTCGCAGCCAACATGGCAGTGAATAGCGCGTTGCACTGGAAGTAGAGGAGCGAGAAGAGCAGTTGTGGGAGGTTGGCAAGAAATACCATCCAAACGAGTTGTCGCGAAGAGTTTTTGATAAGTCAGGGAGACCTACCACAACTGCTGTCTCCGACACAGCTCCGAAGCCTAATTCCCATATGGCTCTAAGGTCATGAGGACCAGCAAGCTGCATAAGGCCTCGTACGAAAAGAAATATCCCAATTCCGAGGAGAACCGAGAATCTAATACCACGAGGTCAGCAAGGGATCCTTGTTATGCTTCCTGTGTCTCCATTGATCCAGCGATTCAATGATGCGAATAGGTATGCACTTACAGGGATACACTCGCTATCCAGCGACGACGACTCACGGCCGATGCCCACCGCTGCCGTACTGAAGACCACCGACGAGGGCCATGCCAGTGCTTTCGGGATCTCTTTACGTCCTTCGCTGATACTAGGCAGCTACGGGCAGTAAACTCGTCAGGAGAAGTCAGGAACGATTCGATAGCGTCCCCCAAGACCAAGATTATCTCGCGTGGCGGAAAAAATGCAGTATATAGCATGACGCAAACTTTGATGGCGTTCGCGACGATAATAAATGCCATGATGGTCGTGTTGAAGTGAAGTTGACACTCCTCGGGTTCCCGCCTGCTAAGGCAGTATTTTACTCGAAGTCCACCAAATGGACTCCACTCGTCGGCGTTCTTTTTCATGTCGGGCAACATACTGCGACAAGATTTGGTGCAAGTATCCATGTTCGGGCTGCAGATCCATTCGTAAATCTCCACCACGCACCAATCGCCGCCCCTTGACAAGGTAGAAGATGATTGTGACACGGGTATGTCTTGAAGTTCCGGATAGGGGCCCGGCTCTGTAAGGAGCAAGACATCGCTTCGCTTCGCTTGAAAGGCCGTGGCATACGCGCTCATGCAGTCGACATTCGACAATCTCTCGAGCTTTCCAGCTCTGCCGAGTTCCCAAACCTCTGCGAGGCGGAACCCTTCACCCTCCGGCGCAAACTCTTTGTACTTTGCACTTCTTTCAATCTCGGCAAAAGGTCGAGAGAATATTGACATTGTGCCGTTGGAGGTATCTTGGAACGTGAAAACTTCGTAGTCGTAAGTTGAAATCGACGTGAAGATGGCAGAGTTGTATCTAAAACTTGTTAATCTTATATCTAGCGCCCAACACTATGCATACCCACAGTATATGAAGTGGAACTGATGATATCACGAGAAGGCACCAGAGAATCCCTCTCTTCTTGGGTATTTTAGCCACATTGTGAATGCTGGGGACTCCAATGTCCAGCCACCTCCCTCGTGAGTGGAATGTTTGGATATCACCGCGGGTCGGGGCAATCAAACATTGCATGCAATAGTTGCTAGCGGCTAAGAGAATAGAGCTGAAAATGTTGATGCACAGATGGATGGCAGTATTGAGGATACTGTTCGTATTGCATGACCCTGAGTGCAGGACCCTGAGGTCGCTCGTTTCGATTTCCATGGGTTCGCTATAGTAGTTCTCCTTATTAGGATCTTCCTCGTGGAAGTTGTCGCCGAATCGCTCCTTTGTCGTTGACCATATAGTTACAGAGAGGTTCAGTAATAGGACTGCAAGCGAAAGGGACGCGCCCATGGTCAGACTAAGCTTCCATCCAGATGGTAACTTGGCGCGGAGAGGATCGAGCTTGTTTCGGACATCCGAATCAAATTGAGGCTTGCGATCAGGTGTGCCATCTTGAAGTGGTTCGTGAGAATACATCTCTTCATTGGCTGCCATTGGTACTAGTAGAAAGATGAGTTCAGTGACAATATCGCAAAACGCTTCATCCGACGAAAACCTCGTTTTCTCCCTTCAATGCGGGGGGATTGAATTCGAGGTCATCAACCCCTCAGCTTGATTTTTACTACGCCACCACAACCAGAGGCTACCTATTGTCCATATTTTCTCTTTCCTCCCCGGCATTTTTGCCAAGGCATGTGGCGGCGGCCAGGCTGTTTAGAAGTGCAGAAAACATGAGATGTGTCCCGTCGCTCGACGGCGAGGCGGAGACGACCGTCGTTGGCACCAATCACTACGAAGTTGCTTTGTGCTGAGGCACTCAATCAGATTCCATGTGCGACGCGAAGCTGACACCTTGGCATCACATCACACATACACGACAGTTATTAGCGTCTCACGGCGAGCTAAGAACCCTCAGCTCTCAGTTATGTTCTTGGTCAACCTCCCTGCATATACGACGAGACTTGAGTGGGTTGGTCTGATTGGCACATTTTCGAAGATCCTTCAAGCGTTCGAGATCTTTTTCTTGCTCACCGACTTTGCATCTCCGTGTGACTGCGGCCGCCGCACAGCCCCTGCACATTGCTGCCAGATCGCTGCCCAACCGCCGCAATGGATTGTCTCACAATACATTCGAAACTCGTGTCAAGCTCATCTGTACATGGACAGGTGATAATAGCGAATGAAGGCACAAGAAAAGAAAGGCTAGCACACTATTTCTCCTGAGGGTTGGAAAAACGTAGTCGCTAAGTCCGTACTACCTCCAAAATGTCATAAGTTAATGACTAGTTCACGGATCTACGCTCTCGCAAGCTAGGATCTCTAAAGGGTCTAGCCCCTGCCGGACCATCATCTACGAAAAGGCGAGCCGCGCGTTAGCGACACGGGCCGACGTCAATGTGGGCTAAGAATCCGTCTTGTTCAACTACTATGGACTGTGGCACTTGATGGCTCGTGCGAAGTAAAATGGGTATCCCGTCAGATTGTCTGAGAGCCCAGGGTCAGCGAATAATGTTGTCGGTTACCTTTGAGACCGGGCCTATAAGTTTATTTTCAAATCGGAAATACTATTCATTCTTGCCTTTCGCACCCGAGACATGTGAGGATAAGTCTGACGGGCTAATTAAAGGGAGCAAAACTCGCGTCATAATGTAAATCAAGGACCGTCAGTCATTGCCTAATAAGCGTATCAGGATGCCGAGTAAACACAGCTATGATATACCCGTTCAGAGTACCAATACTTACGCCACATTAGAGAGACCGTACGACCTCCTCCCCAATATAGTTCTGATGAGCGATAATATGAGTATTTTTTTCTCAGGCAAGGGACCTAATGTTTTAGGAGGACTGAGAATGGTTGTGAGGTTAATGTTGCGGATTGGGAGGAATCTTTGTATAGGGTAGGTTGGACTTCCTTGGAGTGGAGGAGATCAGTGGAGCCGAATTTCCCCACTGTAGGTATTTACAGGGGACCGTACTGTTATCCACCGCTGAAGATCACGCTTGTGTCTCACTGTATTACTACTCCCCCTGTGATGACCTCCCGGACTTGTTGAACTGGGATATGAAGTGGGATGAGCTGGGTGCGATCATGTACTGACCAAGTTATTGCAACTGTTGATGGCTGTACGGACGGATCCGGGCAACTTAGCGTAAAGGATCGTCTGGAGTTCTGCCCTAAATCACCTAGATTTACTCCTAATGCCATCCGCGGATATGAAATACCCGTGCCGATATCTGCTTGCGCGCTAGGTTTCCCGTGATCGCTAAGCTCTGCACTGACTATTTGCAACTAGCTTCAGTGTAACCCGACTATCGGTAACAAGCGCTCCTTTCTGTCGTGGCGAAGCGGTCCGATGAAGAGGTCCAAGCGAATATTCGCAATTCAGGGGCAGCCGGATACAGACCCGGACCATGTCTTCCTCCGAGGCTTGTCGAGATTCTACGCTTGAGCTACTAGCTGCGCGGATCTTGGCTTCAATTGGCTCGTTGGTGCTGGCGGCTGAGGCATCGCGGCTTGGCTAGCAGGGGTTTGGGGCTGGCCGAGTCATCGCCTAGCCAGATCCGAGGTTCCCCATGGGGAATGCAGTCATGATCGATTCAGCGGAGTCTGACTCGAATCGAGAGATCTACGGCTTCATCTCTTAGCCAAACGATGCCCCTGCGTTGGTAATCTGCAGCAATCACATGCATTGGGCCCTTGTAGCCGTCTCAATTCTCTGTTTTCATGGGCGTGTCCCGCATTTAACCTTCGAGGCTCGCTGGTTCTTCTCACTTACTGACTCTTCCTTTGCCTTGGTGCGTGGTGTTGCTCGCTCTCGCCTTGACCATGGCCAGCCACTACAATGTCACGGCGGCGAAGCAGGCCTTTCTGGACCACATGGCCGATGTCGCTGCATCTCAGGACCTCCACCAGAATCAGGCGCCGCGGGTCAGACGAACGGCCATTGCAGTTACGTCGCTAGCGGGAATGTTTGTCGTCCTACGTCTGTTGGCCCGCTTGAGGCAGCGGGTATCATTCCACACTGACGATTGGTTGATTATCATGTCATTCTGGGGATTGGTGGCCAATCTAGCCATCACTCTTGTTTGTACGTCCCCATTTTTCATCTCATCATGCATCCTCGCTTACATGAAGACAGTGCTGCATCAAGGTTTAGGCCGACACTCTGGAGCTCTGACTCTGGCGGAGACTCAAATACTTCTCAAGGTGAGTAATACGTCCTTGCTTTGATGTCTCAGTTATATTTACACTAATATAGACGCTTATCGGCGCCGAACTGCTCTATGTATATGTCTTGGGCCTCCTCAAAATGTCGATTCTCTTTTTCTACAATAGGATCTTCCCCGTTAGAGACATGAAGATCGGCAGTCGCATATGCGGTGGCGTGACCCTTGCCTGGACTCTTGCTTGTACCCTGGCAGTGTTGCTCCAATGCCGCCCGATGACGAAGATGTGGGAACCTTGGCTCCAAGGAACTTGCATCAACACATTCGTAATGCAACTCGTTGTTTCGTTCCTAAACATCCTCATTGACTCATCCATACTCTTACTCCCCATGCCGCAAATCTGGAAACTGCACATGAAGACGTCTCAGAAGATCTCCTTGATTGCCATCTTCTCGGTAGGGTCTTTTGCTGTTTTTACGAGCATCTTCCGCTTTCGGGTTTATTGGCTATACGATGGTGATGACATGTCCTGTGAGTCGGACCTGACCCTTCAACCTTTCTGTTAGCTGACTTTGGGGTAGATACGCTGGCAGAAGCTTGTTCATGGAACATAATTGAGATTAGCAGTGGCGTCATGTCAGCATGCCTGCCGAGTCTGGTATGTTGCGTCCTCCGCCAACATAAATCTTCGTCGTGCTAACTGTTGACAGGGCCCATTGATGCAAATATGCTTCAAATCATTTTACTCTTCATTCCACACGGAGAACACTGCTCAAACAAGAATACACATGGGAACCATTAGCGGAAGAAATGGCAATTCCAATCGCAGCAAACAGGCCGGCACATCAGTCGTGCCCCTCGACGATGATGCTATCGACATCCCGCCTCCCACTGCTGCATCATCAACCCGCGGTGGAACGTCATCCTTCAAAGAATCCAATGAGTTTCATCATGGTGGCGCACATTCATCCACTGACGAAATTCCACTGAGAAGTCATGGCAGTACGGGTCAATCCTGGTAATATGTGGTTCTGTTGGGTGCGGCGGCTGGATTCTAGTTCATGGGTACAAAAGACGGAGTTTTATTGACGAGCTTGAACGTTCATAATTTTATCATTTTGCGAGTTAAACTTTATCATTTTTCCCCGTGTAAGATATTCGCATTGTTGGCTAATGGCCTCTGAATAATTGAGTAGCAATACAAGGCGGGTCCGGGATACAAGCTGCGATCTTGAGGAGATGTATTGTACATAGCAGTGGGGTAACCTAATCGCCCGCCCTCGAAGCTCTCCAAGACCACGACCTCCCATGTTATACCATAATACTCTCCATCGCTGTGAGGAGGCGATCGGGAATCGACAAGAATGGGCAATGGCCGGCGTCAAGTTGAACGGAAACAAGATCCGGGCCTCCCTGGAGGGACAATTGTTGTTGAACCGGGTAGGGCAGGGCATTGTCTTCGGTGCAGAAGATATATGCAATGGGAATTGAGTTTGCCCAAGGCTCAAAGCCTGACGGGGTTGTGAAGAGCCCCAGTGCTGAGTGTGTCATCTCGGACCATTTCTTTTGAGCGTCCTCGTCAAGATCATTAAACACAACGTTTGGCATCATTTCCGGATTGCCGACCACTCGATCATCCTGTTCAAGGTTACTTTCCAATTTGGTAACTGACTCGGAATGCATTTGACTTACCATCAATTTCATCCAAGGCAGAGGCTGGCCTCCCAGCAGGCCCAACAGAGATTTTCCAGCTGAAACCATAAATGCACTCACAAAGATGACCTGGGAGACACCTCCCTTCAGACCACCTGCTGCTCGAGAGGCTGTGTCCAGTCCTTCGACAGCATTGCTGGCCACAAGACCTCCGGCGGAATGGCAAAGTATTGTAACTCGTTTGCCTTCGTTGAGCAGCACATCCAGGGTATCCCGGACTGCTTTAACATCGTCGGCAAGACCAGCGAGTGGGAGAGCCGTGCCCCCCAACGTCGGGGGGTCAACATATTCGATGGGGTATCCTGCCGATCTGACGATGGAAATGAAGGCTTCCCAGCTTGAACGAAGCTGCCACGCGCCGGGGACGATGACGATTGTTGGCTTGTTTGCTGCCATGATTTTGGGCTGGGGCGGGACTATATTGGCGAAGTGGGGGGATTGGCTGGCCAGAAATGGTATTATTGGTAGAAATGAGCAAGAAACGAAGTCTGAACAATGAGAAGATGAGTTTGTAGCATATATACTAAGAAAGGGACCCGATTAACACGACGTACCGATCAGAGAATACCGTACTTACAGCGAGCGATTACCGGGACTAGGCTGATTGCGCTGTAGCGACGCGATAGCTGGACTCCAGACCGCCGAGTTATGGATCCCCGAGGACATTTAATGGAGAATCTATAACAGCCCACAAGTATTTCAAATGTTAGTTCGAGACTTGCCCGGGTTTTACGGAGATACCTTGTCGTTGGCTCTGACATACCGTTAAAGCAAAGTACCTTAGCAGGTAAATTGTGTCAAATTGGGAAGTCTTGATCTACTATGACCAACAAATCGGGAGAGCTTCCGATGCTCAAGAGCCTATCATTCGCCCTTCTAGGTGGTGATATACTGTCAACAAGCTGATATTTGAAATCCCTTAGCTGGGGACCACTTCTGGAGAGCTCGGCATTCGGCTTGGCCCACGTTGCTGTTATTGGTCTTAAAGGGCCCGTCAATCCAACTTAAATCCGGGTTTCAATGGCCTTTCCGTCACGCCATATCATGGCGCAAGGATCAACTGAGCCTCCACTTTTCCATGTTTCGGTAAGGCTTCCGAGGTGAGCCATGCCGGTATTAACTGCCGGAGACAACTGAGGATCCATGCTCCGAGGAGATATGTGGGGGGCCTCGAGTGGCTAACTTCGAAGAGTATGAGTGATATATTGGCGCTTTGTTCTATTCAAACTCGATGCTCCCATTTCGTTCGTGAAACGTTGCATATTTCTTATTTGGCTGCGTCAATTGATCTGGTAGGGCCATGGTTTGCTTGCCAACTCAGGGATCAGTCCCGGCCAAGCAAAGCCCATCGTCTCCTCTCGCGGTGGAGCTGGATTCTTTCAGGCCCATACCCGCATCGCACACGCGCATGCCGAATTATTGACTGCTATGGACTTGCAACTAACAATGATCCCTTGTCCTTCTCTAGTATCATGTGGTAGGGCCGTCTATCCAAAATGGCTCTTGTCATCTACATCTTGTCGCAGCGGTTGAACTGGTAGAGCAATGAATGCCCGCTCCCGCATCATGCACTAGTCGTGACATGCCTTTTATTTTTGACACTCGAGTTTTCAGAGTACTGGTGGGTTTAAAAGGCGTCTTATTTCTTGCCGTGGTTGCATCTGGAAGTCATGCATATCCTCCAGCCGCTACACGTTTCGTGAGGCCTCCCGAGGGCACTGTAAAGCCGTCGGATTAAAGGGACGACTCCTTGGAGCTCCTGTGGCGGACCGTTCAGCTGGTAGGTTAGATTGAATCAATCGTTTGGCAAACGATTCCCAAATTTGTATTATGCCTCCGAGTGTCCGCTGTGGTTAACTGACCACGACGTCCCCTCGTCGAATGTCTCTCCAGGGTTGGGCTAACTCATCCCATGCCACCGTCAAATCGCACCTCAAGTTGGGAAACGACCTCATTATGTCTTTGGAGCGCTGGCGGCCGAGCTGGTATCGTCCCTATCACCTGGCAGGTATCCAATAACACTGTGATGTATATTGGGATCGTTAATCACAGCCCTCCGGACTATAGAAATCAGGATCAAGCATGCAAAGAGCAGAGTCTCTCCTTGCAGCATAAACTAATCGTAGGCTTCAATAGCTAGCTCTAACTTCAGAGACGGAGATGTTTTATTTATATATTGTCCGGCTTAATTTTATCAAGGTGATGGATGGCAGGGGTTAAGTTTGTGGATAACATCAAATCGGAGATGTCGTCGAATCAAAACCAGCGCGTTAGTTCCCCAAGTATGAAGGATCTCTTATGGGCCCAAGCTTGACAAGACGTGGATCTTAGAGTCTCGTTCCCAGAAAAGGATGATGCTCACTGCTGAGGGACAGTGTATCCACATAGAATGGAGGCCTCACTTCTACCTTATTATGGTACGGACGGAACCGCAAGGCAGCAAGCGCTCCAAAATGAGGATTGGCAAAAGTGCAACGAGCCCTGCGTTTGGAAGGCATCTGCCAAGGAGCTCCGCCTGTAGAAGGACCAGCTTCAAATAGAAAAACATATTGATTGGCTGTCTCGTATCCTCAGCTTTCCCAGCGCGTGCTCGATGCTACACTGGCGCCATAGTAAGCCCATGATTGGCCAGTTGCTTTGTAAATTTGTCACGTCTGTTCCGTGATCCGCGGGCTCCGCCACCGGCTTTTCAAGGACGGAGCTTGGGACTCTTGTTGCGCATTGATGCAATTAACTCGTGTTTAAACTTAATCGTAAGATTAAGCCCCTGAACTCTGAATGAATGTACTTACGATTCGTATTTACGGATTGCAGAAAAAGCACTGCTGTGAGGCATTTTCGTATGGGCTCTCATCTTGAGTGGCTTACTTACGGGCTCGTAATACGAACGAATGGGACGTCGCCGAGCATTGTTGAAACAGCTAGGTACGTCCGTATTGTAAACCAATAACTGCAACTTGCATACTCATCGGGGCTGAGGCCAGTTTCTTGGCAATTGTGATACGGATGTTTAATCTAACCCCGGCGAAGGCTATCCACATGGAGTGAGGCTACCGAATCGGGTCCAGGAATCAGCCTGCACTCGGGACGATCGGATGCCTTTCAACGGCTGCTACCCCAGTTAGCGGTAAGCTGGCCCACAGAGTCGCGAGCTTAATAGTCTATGAAGGATAAACTTGATTCACGCGGGGGAGGGGGGAAGGGGAAAGGGGACGAAGTGCAAAAAGGCAGTCTCCGGACAGGGATCGTGAGCCTTTACCTGAGCACAGCCCTGGCTTACGGCTTGGCGGCGCTCGTTCATGATGTTGAACACGGGGATAGTTATGTATATATATCGGGCAGGCTCGCCCTAAGTTGCCTAACCGTCTCCCAAGCCAGGCCGAAGCATCTCATCAATCGATCTTCATAGACGCCTTTGGTAACGGCGGATTCATATCGGGATGTGGTTCTTCAACAGCAAAACGGCGATTCTCGCCTTAGGTACGCAGCGTGTCGCAGACTAAATGCTTATTAAATGCCAATGAATCACTAGCCCTCTGCCACACCGGCCAAGCTCTCAAGGCGACCATTCTCGCCGACACCAACCGCGACGGCAAAGTCGATGTCGAGGGCACCACCGACGTCAAGGGAAAGGCGACATGGACGACGGCGAGAGGCGCGCTGTTCCTCGCCAACATCGGCGACACGAATGGACGCTGCGCAAAGTCGAAGGCCTTCATCGACAATAAAGACAACTGGGACTCGGGCGAGACGTATCTCGACGAGTGCAACGACGCGTCCGGCGACGTTCAGCGCAACGCCAAATACCTCGCGCCGCTGCGGACCCTCCCCTTCGACAAGCTGAGCGGCGCCGCCAAGGGCACCATCACCGTCACGGACGCCACGGCTGCGAGCAAGGTGCGCATCTTTGTCAAGCAGGGCAAGAAGTGGGCGTTTGTCGGGCCCGAGCACAAGTTCACTTCCAAAGAGCTCAAGAGCGGTCTAGAGCTAGGAATTGACGCTCGCGATGTTCGCCGACCTGGTGGCTGGAATGGCACGGCCGTGGTGCACTTCACCGTGTCGGATGGCTACGAGAAGGCCACCGATTCAGTCGCGCTCCGTGTCGCTCCCGTCCTGACGCACCACCACGCCCAGCTTGCTGAGAGGGTATTCACCACTCGCGACACCTGGAACAACTCCCAGGCGCGGTTCGTTGAGGATCTCGTCGAGAACGTGGCCAACGCCGGCATCGAAAAGCCCGTCTTCATGTTCCAGGGCCAGGACATCTGGACCCAGGACTTCTTCGAGCCGGGCTACACAAGCATCCCCGGACCTAAAGGGCCCATCGCTCTCCGAGTCATGATCCGCTCCGCCCAAGCCTTCCGCATGGCCGGCAGAGAGGTCTTCGAGCGCGTCCGATCGAGCGGGGCCGGCGCCGTGCAGCACCCCGGTAGTGGCTCTACCATCGACTCGATGGGCAACCTGGAGACGATTCCTCCGTATACGCACAATGGGAAGAGCTATCCCGCTGGTCGCGTCATCATGGGCCACTGGGGCACAGAAGCGCCTCTCATGTTTGACTTCCTCAAAGCCCAGGAGAGCCAAGCCCCCCTTGCTCTCGACACGGCCTGGCTGGGCGTCGGCCACGTCGATGAGTTTCTCCAGTTCTTGCCCGCTGACAACAAGCGCGGCTGGATTTTGATGGTCGACAGCCCCCGTGCTGGCCTTGACATGCTCAAGAAGGCTTCTGCAGAGGGCCACGGCGGTGAGAAGGCACTCTCTCGTCCTCGCCTTGCCGGCGAGGACGAGTCGCTGTGTATCCCGCAGCGGACCATTGACGAGGTGCTGAAGCTCGACAAATTCACCGAGCTCAATGAAATGGCCGCCACGCGCATCGAGAACAACATCCAGATCCTCAAGAAGGAGACCGGCCTCACTGACAAGGAAATCTTCCGCGTGCCAGCGCTGTTTTACCTGATCAGTGACGAAGGATGGGGTTGCAACTTGACCAACCCCCCCGACGCCACCCAAATCGCCTCTGCCGCCGGTCCTATCGCTACTGCCGCTTCCACTGAAGAACGAGATATTGTCGGCGGTCCTTCTGCCAAGGTCAAGAGCATCCTCGAGGCAGCCCAGCCTCCGGGTCTGGCACGCCGCCAGGCTATCGTCGACCAGCTTGTAGCCTTCTACCCTGGCGCCATCAACAGCGTCGTGCTGACTGACTCGCTGGTCCTGGCCCCTACTCCATGGGGCCCGATCATTGACGGTTTGGACATTTTTGAGAAGGCCATCTCGGCTGTTTACGCCCAGGTCAATTTCAATGTGACTTACCAGGATGACTGGTTCTCGCATCATACCTTGCAGGGTGAAATTCACTGCGGCAGTAACACGTGGCGCAGTGTGAACAAGAAATGGTGGTGATCGACTGTGCAATCTGTCACATTAGAATTGTTAGAATAGAATGAGGATGTTTTGCCCTATGTTTCGTTAATACGCAGCCATTTCCGGCGTTATTCTACTTCAGTATCCTTCGCATTACTGTCCCAGCCACGGATTAACTATTCATGACATGCTTAACGGGGTAACAACCCATCGGGTCAGTGTGGAGAAACTCCGCCCAATCCCGCAGTGGTCCCCGAGGAGTGATGAAATTGAGAGCTTTGAGGTACTCCCAGTATTCACGGTACCAGCCTGCCAAGTCCCAATCCAGAATGCCGGTTACTTTTAGTTCCATCTCACACGTCTCTTTACCACCACCCTGAATCGGTTCTCAGGAGACCACGATGTTCCGGGGATGCAAAGCGCCGTGTGTCATCACGACGCGATGATCATCTCCCATGGAAGATCAAAGTGCCCCAATCATGGCTGTCATTCTTTTCTTCAGTGCGTAAAAGATAAAGTTGTCGAATTGCGCTTCTGTCAATATTGGCTTGTCGCTCACGCGTTGCTCGCGTCTTGTATCCTGGCATAGGTACTCCTAGTGCGAAGCTTCCTCACTCCAGCCGATCCGATTGCTGTGACTGATGTGACCTGAGCTTTTCAAATATTTGTGAGAACTGATCTCGAACTGAGACCCTGTGTGATTGAGACAGCTCAGGCCAGACCCTCCAAGCGTCACCGCTGGCGCCCGTAACATGAAGCAATATGTCTTGTTGCCACATTGGAAAGCCCCAAGACACCTTGGGGTACGAACATCTGGACATGTTGACTAGACGTACTCGAGGTTCGAAATCTGGTCAACGTCCAAAAACAGGCCAACTTTCAGGGCGATGGAAGGTCCGAGGCCCATAGCGTATGTTGTATGCAACTCGTGGAGTGTCTCTGAGGCCGTCAACTCCTCGTTCAAGACACCCAAGAAATCCCTGGAAGTTGGTCAAAGGGAACGTCCAATGCTTGATTGACATCTCTCCTTTTTGCGAGTCTCAGGACTTGAACGTCTGATGGTCGAATGACCTTGAGAGTTCCATCTAGAGGAATGATATTGGGGGTTTCAGATATTGGTTGCGCCTCCTCCCCATCAGCTACTTCGACGGTACTTTCGATTAAGTCTGAATAGGCTTCAGACTGAAATCTCGGAAAGTCTGTAAGGTGCGTGTCTGGGTAGGTTTCGACCTTTCTCATGAGACGATTTGGCATGATCTTATTTGTCGATTTGCGAGCCTCCTCGAGCTAGGAAGGGTGCACCATCCCTGGTCAGTTTGCAGATATCTCCGTCATGACCAAAACTTGGCTGAAGGTTGCTTGTCTGACAAAACCAATTTAACTCAGATTGTGACATAGCAGCACAAGTACGAGCTTACGGCATCTCGGCATTTGTGTGTCGCCATCTGTACTCGTATTCAACAGCTATACGAAGTATTCGTATCTGACACCTAAACGAATACTTGTATCGAGCAGCTATACGCGTATTAAAAATTGTCTAGGGAGCTAGTGTCGGACTAGTCGCACACTGCCTTCATTCCCTCGTATCGCAGTGCCAACATGTCAAATAATTTAAAGATTCCCGTGCGCCTGCTTCCTGCGACTCATTTCTTTTTCTTTTCAATCCTCAAGAGCGAATTCCAACGATCCGACCATGAAGTTTGACCATGTGACCGTCTTCACTTGTCTTGCTATTTCTGCAAACGCTGGACCCCAGTACCCTGCACTCTTTGACCAGAGTGGGAGCCCGCAACATCAGATCAGCGCCCCTTTACCTCCGCCGCCCGAGCCGATAACAATAACCGAGCTTCCCTTACCTCCTGTTACAGAAGATGAGACGCCCGGTGGATGTACGGCGGAAATCAATCCACACAGAACCGGCTGTATCGGACAGACGCCAGTTTTGCAATCGGGCGGTTTTCTTCCAGACGGCAAACATGTCATTGCCACACTCAATTTTACAGGCGCACCAACGACTGGCGACCCTTCTAGTATCTATGCGGGCCAGCAAGTTATTATCGTCAAGACGGATGGAACTAAATTCCAAAATGGCGATGCATGGAAATGTCTTACGTGTGCGGTTCCGACATCGACCACGATGAACTACCTTTACCCACAGGCCTTCGCGGATGGAAAAAGAATTCTAGCCGGTACCAATATTATTGAATGCCTGTTCAGGTTTTCTACCGGAATGTGCTCCATGGACAAAGTTCGCATTTATCCCATTCGCTGGAATACGGCCTCAGATGGATCTGGACGCGGTGGAAATATGCGAGAACTCCGGTTACATCCCGACAACGTGCACATTGGCTTCAGTGCGGCCACAGTCACAGCCGGAAAGTTCGACCAGTACGCATACATCGGTCGACTATCATTCAATGCCCACCCCGAATCAGGCGAACCGCTCACCCCGCGCTACGATTTGCGCAACGTCCAGCTGTTATTCGATCCCACAAGCCCACAACCGATTAGTGTTCACGCTCAACATGCCGACCAGCTAGTTATAAACCGCGACGCAATTTCAATCGGTGAACTTCGAGGGTTTAGCGGAAGTGGCCAGGAGGTCACGTATATCGGGTTTCCTGCTGAATCATCAAACATTGACGTCTTCGCGGCCAACTTGGCAACCGGCAGCGTTCGTCGACTGACCAGCCATCCGGAATACGTCGACCCCATCGACATCTCTCCAGATGACAAATGGATGGTGGTATTGGATACCAGAGGGACAGATCGGCAAATGTTTATGGCTGGTCTGCGGGGTGTCCCGCCCCTCACAGATCTGGTGTCGACCAGCACGGTGGCTTCAACTCGCAACAACGGATATCGCCGGTTTTTCCAGCCTTGGTTAATTGATGGCCTTGGTGACCGAGGCTCATATTTCGGTCAACAAATAAATGCGCAGGGCAATCGCACACCTGGAAATGGGGGTGTGGGCGATCCTGAATGGAACGCCATGGCTGACCCAAAGTGGTCCCCAGACGGAACTCACATTGTTTATCATCAATCACAAACAGTCTCTCCTGCCTGCGGTGGCCTGAATCCGCTTCCATGCTACCCTTCCACTGCTGAAGGAGGCCGGAGGCAGCGCATGATGCTTGCTTACCTTAGCAGTCGCAGACCACTCAAGCCGGTCCCGATCAAACCGGTCTCGGACAACATCCCATGGGCAACTCCCTACATCCCTGGAAGTAAGAGTGTCTCACGGCCATTTCTAGCTCCGGGAAGCTATAGGCTCCAGGGTAGAGTCTCTGGATGGGCCA
Source organism: Ilyonectria robusta (assembly GCF_021365365.1). Taxonomy (NCBI): domain Eukaryota; kingdom Fungi; phylum Ascomycota; class Sordariomycetes; order Hypocreales; family Nectriaceae; genus Ilyonectria; species Ilyonectria robusta. Next base: position 411,294 of record NW_025764462.1, on the reverse strand, counting down.
ATGTCAACATCACTGCCAATGATAAAGGAACTGCTCTACAGACCGTCAGCGTATCCTACAATGACTTCTCAGACGATGGGTTAAACTTCTTAACTGGGACTGAGAAGGTATCTACCAAGAATCCATCAGTGACGCTGAACGTCGTCAACTGGTATTCCAACCTCGAGCAGACAGGACCAAACAATGGTACCAAGAAAACAAGCCCAGATGGCTTCCGTCTGATGATCGATATAATGGCGAATATCTTCCAAGCCAACGGGACATTGAAAACCACGATTAATGAAAAGGAATATCATCAACCACTCAATGAAGCTTAATTTTCTGCATCTGGACTTTTTATATAGCACCCCTGAGGATAGGAGGTAGTGGAAACCATGTGCCCATTTCTTACGTAGCTACTTTGAACATATTATCCAGGAGACTAGTTAGTCCACAGGCAATTGAGCGGAATACGCTTGCTGAACTAATAAGGCGATGCTGTGCCATTCCATCTGCCATGCATCTTCAAATTTATGGAATAAAAATAGCCTTTGAATAAAATCTTCAACACTCACTAGTTAGAGAGCATTGGTGGCTTTCCAACCCACTTCCTCTCGTCAATATCCTTTAGAACCCATTGCGGCGAGCTTGCTCGCGTCAACGACATGCCGTCCTTTCCGTCACCTCTAAATGCCTCCTTGACTGGCTTTGGTTCTCCGTCGGTTAGATTTGGAAGACGCATCATCGTCCACGCCAACTGATCGGTTGGGATGGAAGACACGTAGTCACCGATAGCCACCAAGTCTTCGTAGGCGTCCCGGGCCATCGTCTTAATGAGCAAGCGAACGAGAGACCAGGTGACGGAGAATTTGTCCTCGGGCGAGATCCAGGAGACAGTGCAAACAACCATTGCGCGCTGGAAGTTATTCTTGATAAGGAGCGGAAGGAAGATTTCGTAGCAAGTGGAGACGGGCTGCGACACAAAGTTAGAACTGAGTCTGCGTCCAAGTTAAGTTGCTGGCAAGCAATAGAAATCACCCCCTCTTCCCTTGTGCCCTTGGATCGGTCCAGCAAAAGACACGAAGACAGTTGCACCGCACGTTACGGCCTCGGCCAGCTTATTGACATCGCCGAGTTCGCCCTTGATGATATTGACGTCGGGATGCTCAAGCGTTTCCTTTGCTACCTTGGATGGATTCCGTGCGTAGATCGTGAGTGAGTGATCAGCCTTTAGAGTTTGATCGATAAAGGGACCACCTGTAGGGCCTAGATCTAAATGGGATCAGAAGGCACAAGTGGCCGTGTGTGATAGCAGAGGGTTTTCTTACTAGTCCCTCCCAACAAGAGGATATGATGAGGCATTGCGAAATGAGTGACAAGGAGAGCTTCTAGATAATGACTGTTGATGCCGATGCGTTGAAATTGAACTTGGCAATATGAAAACAGTGAAGACTGCCTCTTATATTTCATGTACTCGACCCTACCAGTTGCGTTGCAGCTATCAGCGGAGTTTGCTGTGCAGGGTGTGTTGCGGAGTTTGCTCAGTGGGGTGTGTTTCGAACAGAGCGCAAACTGACCCTTTTCGATATCCATAGCTTTGGCTAATACGACACGAAACATAACGCATAGTTGCCTAGCGTATGAATGAGCTATATTTGTTCTATAAGGCATCATATAGTCGAAGAATCAAGTTGCACAAATTGTTTTCTTCTCTTCATGCGCGATACCTCAATATATACACATGTACGAGCAGATTATTGAACAGATTTTACCGATGGAAGTGGTGCAATAGTTCAGCCATATTCAGAACTAATCAAGTCTTATTGGAGATTACCATATGGTACTGCCAAATTATACCACAAACAGCTGACTCAAAGTATCAGTCCAGCCTTTCTGAACATATCAAAGCTCTGCAACCAGGCGTGAACATGATCTTTATCTCCCTCAAAGCCTGTCTCCCTCACCTTCTTCAAGCTCAATTGTCGGTCAAACGTCAACCAATAGCCCACGCTGTCTAGTTGCCGGCTTCCAGCTCCAACACCACCTTTGACGGCTTTCTCGCTCCCGCACTGAGCAAACATCTCCTTATACTTGGCAACATACTCACCAGGCGTCAATGATGGCGTGGTTTGGGGCAGCTCGCCAACCTTCAAAGTATTGTCCTGGGCTTGCGAGTCTTCAGATGGTCCCACGCCCACCAGGCCAAACCAATTAGCCAGCCGGGGCCAGAGCTCACCATACTTGCACGGCGTCTCGTTGTCAGCAATGTTAAACAATCTGCCCCCGCCACATGTCTCAGGGTGCAGTGAGGCATAGATCATGAAGCGTGCAATTGTCAGACTGGCAACGGGAGAGAACAGCGAGTTGGCGCCGGCTACGTTGCCAGGGAAGGGTATTTCGGCAGGAATATCCTTAGATTCGTGGGTATGCGGCCCAACGCCGTTATTGTAGGCATAAAGAGACAGGTACTGAGCCCAGTGCAATGCCAGGCTGAATTGAGAGCCATTCGGGGTAAACCCAACCTCAATTCAAGTCAGTTATGTTCTTGGTGTGCTCGATAAACTTACAATCGCATCCGGGCAGACCTCACACCATGTCCACTTCTTCCCCTTGCTCAGTTGCCCAAGGAGTTCGCGGTAGGCTGGGTACGCAACCGTCTTCGCGTAGTCGGCGGGGAGATTGTCCACCATGTCCTCAGTCAATGGGGGAGTAAAAGTACCCCCTGGGACATATATCCCATATCCCTATTTATTTAACAGGCTGAGTTAGGTGACTCGGGGACATAATTACTTACCCGTGTGCCACCGGGGAACGCTACAAACTGCAGATTGGGGCTCGTCAAGTGGTGGGCGTCAATGACATTCTGAAACATGCGCCGGTTCAGGGCAACCTCCTCGATGTCGTCCTCGACTGCGGTGAATACTTTGACGGTGAGCTCGGATGTTCACCGGGGTTGTGGTGATAGCATACCCAAGTAGTAGATGTGCGTGACGGTTTCAATGTCCTTGACCATCTCCCGCAGGGAATCTGCCAATATCGGCCCGTCTCCGTGACGAAGATCAATGCCCGAGACGAGCTGCAAGTCCGGCCTCTCCGGTTCTGGCTTGGGCCAATGGGTGTTGTTCAGATCGAGAGGGCGATTCGTTACTGCAGTGACCTGGGAGAAGCAGCCGGGGCCAGGGTAGGCACTCAAGAGTTGGTCGACGATGGCCCAGCCAATCAGGCCGGACGCACCGAAGACAATGGCATGGTTTGATCCTTCACTCATTTTGAATGCCGAGATGTACCGGTAATTTTTATGCAGGTTCTCCGCGTTTCAATGTTGACTGCCGTTTCTTAAGTCCATTTCACATTGACAACACCTTCTTAACCCTAAAAAATCAGTGGAGTGAGAGGCGTACAGTGGTGGTCTGAGACTTGTTTATCTGGAGAACGGACCCGCTATGAATCATCCTGAATCATCCAGAGTTGCACTAGTAACTCCGCAAACTTTCCACATTCGGAGACTGCCAGACCTCTTAACCTGGAAATTTCGCCCGGGCGTCCATTTTTCTGCATGCTTCACCGTGATTGCAGATCTTGAATACCCAGGAGTTTGCCGTTCAGCCCCCTTCTCGATCGCCCAATGCAACACAGACCCCGATGACATGCCACTGCGCTGTAAGTGGATAATTCGAGGATTTTGTTGAGTCATACGGTCAATTTATCAATTATAATGGCTATTCTTGGCGTGTCCCTGACGTACATTTACCACAGGATGAGAAGACTGGAGGTGGAGGGCATTCTGCGTCAATGTATGAGTTCAATTTATGCTACGTAACTCAACCCATGTGCACACCTCCACTTGCATGAACGGTCTGACCAGTCAGCCATTGTACCTCAGGGATAGGCAAACGAGCTGCAATACCAGCAATATCGCTTGGGAAACTTGGCCGTCCAAATGGACTCATTCGACCTACCCGTTCATCGATTTCTGCTTCAGAGAGCTTGTTCCCTCCAGAAATATACCTTGCAGCCGCCTCGGGATACATGTCTGTCTTGACACCACCAGGTGCAATGTAATTGGCGGTAATGTTACGCTTCTCAAAGTCCCATGCAAAGCATCTCACCATACCCATGAAAGCGGCCTTGGAGGCTGCATACAATGCCTGGTTCGGAATACCCTTCAAATAAACCAGTAAATTCCCAAGATAAATGGCTTCGTTCTGCATACCGTGATTGCGGAGATGGACGAGATCAAGATGAGACGTCCAATGTCCTCCAAGAGATTTTCTGGCTGCCGTGCAACAAAATACTGGGCCGTGACAGTGACAGAGCGAACTCGATCAATATTATCCTCGCTGAACTCGCTCAAGGGGTCGAAGCGCTCCATGCCAGAGTTGCTCATAACAATATCAAGATTACCAAACTCGGCCTTAGCTCTTTTAAAGAGGTTGGCAACTTCCTTGGCCTCGATGACATTCGCTTGAATAGTGATAGCATTGACGCCAAGATCCGGGGCTTTGGCAGCCACACCTTCAGCAGCCGAGCTGGAAGGCACACAGTTGATCACGACGTGGCTGCCCAAGGGGCTAAATGCAAGGCGATGGCTGCTCCAATGCGACGGCTTGACCCAGTCACTCAGGACATGTCAGAAAGCCCGTGAACGAGCCATCTTCCCTCGACTGACCTTACCACCCAGAGGCTTTAGTGGTGCTGCAGAGGACATTTGAGTTTAGACGATGGAATCGTACGAAAATGAAGATGGAATCATCATTTTGCGACCATCTGATCGGTCGGGACGTCCGGAGCCTTTCGGTGGGGTGTCGTGGCAGAATAGAGCCAAAGCGACGCGGTTGAAGTCGAACGACTTTTGTCCAACAATGGCATTTCTGGTCGCCTTGCAACCTTACCGTTAGCGCAGCCGCATCGCCGTCTGGCATTTCATGATCACAGCTGAGACTCCTTACTAGCTGTATGTACCTAATCAAGCTAACTAGCAATTGAGGTACATGCATTAGTATGAGAGATAATATGTGAGCATAAGTCACTCTCGTAGGGCTCTCATGGTCTAACCGGAATCAGCAGGCGCGGTAGATTTCCGCGTTCACTTTAGGCAGAGCCGAAATAGTGGAAATTACATCGACCGTATTTCTCAGCTCTCCTTCTGCACATCTATCTGTCTTTCGACTGGACAGAAAAATGGCATTAGCAAATTCTTTCCTTCAACATAGCTCCATGAGTAAGCTCGCTCTCATCCCTCCCGATTCCCAATACTAATCAAGTATCAGGCCCCTCGCCGGTACGCGCTATGAATTACCAGTCTAGCGGTGACTAACCGACAGCAGGTCTACTGCCAACTCTGCGGAGTTCCGTTTGCAGTTAACAGGATCAGAACCCGGGATGAGCCGCCAGAAGCTTCTTGGGGCCCAGGCCGCAAGAGAGACGGTGCCACCTGGGTAGGGGGGACTGTTGGGGCCCACGGGATCTGCCAAGACAGCGGCTGTGCGTTGGTCTATCGAGGTCCTGTGAAGTGGGTTTGGGGAGCCCAGTATTCGTCCCAAAATCTTGAAGAAGAATACTCGGATGATGACGATTACGAGACTGAGAGCGATACGGATGATGAGATATTAGAATATGACTCCAGCGCAAGCGATGATGAAGACGGCCACGGAAGTGACGAAGAGGAGGAAGGTTCTGGCAGTTCTTTCACCCGGGAATTCAGCGTTTGGGGGCCCACGCCGGCTGATGATGAGATGGAGCGTTTGCCACTGTCGGCCCTTGATGGTTTGTCCGACGAAACTGCTACTGGAGGCCCGTCCGCTCTCAATAAGGCTTGCGAATACGAACACATCGCGGGCCCAGCTTGTCAACACCTCGGAGGCTATCACGGAGACAAGATTTCGGCTCAGGAAATGAGAGGTTGCACGACTATTCAGTGTCTCATCGCCAAGCCTGACGATCGGCAGCCACTCAGGGACGATCTGGCCTTTGAGCAGGTTTCAGCATATCATCTCACTGGTCTGGCAGAGGATATCACCTCGAATGGAACAGTCGAGTTCTCTCCTCCCCCTCGCCACTGGGTGTACGACATCATAGCGGGGAATGATACCAACCCTACCCAGGTAAGAATTAGCTGACCTAAAATCGAGTGATGCTAACCTGATGTATGGATAGGATGGATACGGCGCTCCCCAGTTTGGAGCGGCATTCCATCCCACCTGCTTCGAGTTATTCATGATCGCGAGCCGCAAATCTCTCGGCTATGTTGACGCAGACGGATTGGTCAACCTCCGGAAGCACTATTGCGAGAGCATTGGTATAGGAGAGAACTTCTGCGAAACGGACAAAGATGTTGGTAAGGCATTTGGGAAAGAATGGACTCATTATGCTATGGATGAGTATTTGGCTGCCAATCCCATCTTCATCCCTGGTTTTAGAGAGATGTGCGAGGCCGCTATCTCGAGCGATGAAGGATTTAACGTGCAGCAAAGCGCATTTGAACCGCGCCAAAGAAGCCAGGAACCGTCTTCGTCTAAGGACCCATTTCTGAGTCTTCCTTCACGGCTAATTCCAAAGATTGCGGGTTATCTCACAAATGATGAGATATCAGCCATGCGCCTGTCCTCTCACGCGTTTGAGCAGTTGCCTATCTCTCTGTGGCACCGGCTTTTCGTGGAGCAATTCCCTTTTATCTACGAGGCTTGGTGTGACGACGCGCGACCAAACAGATGGGCAATTCCCGGTGCCGCCTATGAAATGCCTACCGGACTGGAACAAGTGGACTCCAGACAACGGCACAGCCGCGAAGTGGATATTATTCGCCTATACGGACAGACGGCACTCCCGGCGTGGGGCCTGTACCAACTTGCACTAGCACTGTTCCGGGGGAATTCAGTGTATAGTGACGAAGTTCGGGATCGGGCTACTATTCCAATGGAACCCACCAGTCTACCATACGATAGGACAAACTGGCACAAGCTATTCAGAGATGTCACTTCTGACTGGAAAGACCTGAAGGGTTTGAGGAATCGGGCAAGGATATGGAGCGACTGTGTCAAGATTGTGGACAAAATCAAGCAGACGAGGGATCGTGAAAATACGGAGAGGGAGGTCTAGGGAGGTATTCACGGGACGAGCTGCATATATTACATCCATACAAGCTGCAGACCTGGAGGTCGTCTTTTGGCTCGCTAGCTTAATGGTTCAATGAGAGGAAATAATGAAACCAAGGCAGAAAAGAAAAAGTATTGGCAACCACGTGCTGAAGCTTATCGACAGGTCAGCTTCTAGAGTAAATATGCCGTGCCGGTGGCATGGGTACTTATTTTGCTTCTAGTTTTATTGTGCTTTGTGACGCTGTGTCCTCTTGAGCAGCGATTTTTAGAATCGTGCACCTGCTTCGTTGATGTTCCGTTCCATGCTGCAAAACAACAATCCGTCATAACGACTCACTTGGGTCGCTAGGATGGCAAGAGGCGGCGGCATTACGCAAAATCTGTTAGATAGACTACAAAACACGTTGTGACTAATCTAATATTTTATGATCCGATGTTTAATACTGGATAAATTCTGTCTGTCGTATGTTGCACAGAGAGGGAAACGGGCGTTCGATCGCTCGCGGCCCAAAAAGACACACCAAATCTTCCCAACACTAGGAACTTGCGGTCTTCGAGTCCCTGGTAGTCTCATGTCCAGCCACATCCAACTCTATATCGTTCTTCTCACGAACGTTCTCTGTATCGTCAGGCGTTGGGTTCGAGTACTTTTGAAGGGTGTGTTTATCCAACTAAAATCCCATGTTAGCATCCTCCTGTCATAGTGATGATATCAACGGGTCTAACCTTGTGAACAACCCACATATACCCGAGCATAACGAAACAACACACGATCATAGCAATGGAACCTTTCTTCCAGTACGGTGCATCCGCAGCCGAGTAGAGAACGATACCCCAAAACGTGTACATCACCATGGACCCAACATTCATGGAGTAGAGAGTGACGCTGCGCACAGCATCGTCCCCGCTGCGCTGCAAGATGATATTGGCCCATCCGAAGATCAATGGGTTGACCATGTATGCAGTTCCGGATAGGTAAAAGGCGAAAAAGGTGCCAGCAAATGGCAGTGTAGGGACCAACAGCATGATGGCGCATACAAGTTGCAACATGCAGGCTAGAACAGCCATTGGGATGCGTGTACCCGTAACATCCATATGCCATGCAGCGAGCATATTCGAGACAATACCCACAGCTTGCACACCCAACGGGTATGTGTTGATTTGGCTTTGCGAAAAATGATCGGATTGGTATTTGAGCCAGATCAAAAAGTTGTTTTGCACGGAGAAGGCCTCGAGGGTAGCGCAGACAGGTGACCAGAAAACAAGAATCCAGCTAATTGCAATCAACACTCAACGTCCGAGGAACTCTCTGCAGGAGTAAACTTACAAAGTTGGTGTAAAAAGCAGACGCTTCATCAAGGACCACGGGTGAATGCTGTGCCCATCTGGCTTAATAGGAGGCAACCGAGCCGTTGCTAATTTCTTCTCGGACTCCGAGAGGTATCTTGCCGTTGTGTTTTCCGGGATATCAGGAAAATAAAAGAATCCAAAAATAGCAATGGGCAGTGTGATTATTCCGTCTTGAAAGGCATTAGCGAGTCGTTCCTTTCAATCACACGGAAACGTACCGATGATGAAGACCCATTGCCAGCCTCCTAGGCCTCCCATGCCACCCATGCCCTTGTATATGGCAGCCATCATAACTCCGGCAAACATAGTTCCGACCTGGCCAGATGCCGTGAAAAGCGCAGTTCGCTTCGCAATTTCCAGAGGCTTGTACCACGAACCAATGATGTAAATTGTTCCCGCGTAGGTGCTGGCCTCAGTCAAGCCTAGGAAGAAACGTATCACGCAGAGCTGGGTAGTTGTTTTCACAGCAGCGCTTGTGATCTATCGCGAGTGTCAGTCCTGCATTTTGTAGCCAAACCAATCCCCCGTACCGTCAACCCTGCCCAGACGACTACCATTGAAGGGAGCCATATTCTTGGGGGGATTTTCTGAATAATAAGACCGTGGGGTATCTGGCCAACCGCCATTCTTCACCGGCATGATGATTAGCCGCTGGGAGATCATGGTGTGAAAGCTCGGCGTAAAACGTACCCCGCAGTCGTCACGGAGAGAACTGTATTGTAATCCTTGGCACTCATGTCCAAGGCCTCGCGGAGGCCAGCGACCTTCATAGTCATGCAGATTAGCATGGAGTAGTCCAAGCACGAAACACTTATCTGCGCCTGGAGATGGTACTTACATATGCATTGGCGAAAGCAGCACGATCTTTGGACCATAATTTAGTTTGTGGCTCCAATCTGCAATAACGTATTTCTCACCGAGGAAGTTAAAGAAGTAACTCAGACAGCAGTATGTCTACAATAATTAAAACCTTGTACAAGTGGGGATAGGGTCCGAAGTACCAGAATGAAGAAGTCTAGCCGCGAGTATCGCTGTAAGTTGTGGATAACCTTAGACATTATTGATGGACACGCCTACCTAATTTTTGGACGAGTCGACGTTCTTCTTTCGACTTGGCTGCTTCGCCAAGGAAGAAGCCTTGATATTATTAGAGCTACCCCACAACGGGAGGGATTATTTGGCTTACTCCTGATCTTGCTTCCCGTCATTGTCTCTTCGAGTTCTGGGACACGAAACCTCCTCCTGTACGTTTTGATGGATGGTAATGAATCACTGCGAATCACATCGAGTCTTTGAGAGAGCCAGACAAAGACATGTATTATATACCGGAGCACATCCTGTACGGTCCACCTTTGTCAGTCTTACAGATTATCGGAGATCTGATAAAATTTTCACGAAGCCCAGCCTTAAAGTTCGGGGACCGAGCCTAATGAGTAGAGTGGGAACTGGACAACGACTAACAGACTTGGCATCGACACGATGTAGCCTAAATGCGGATATCGTTCCTTGCTAGGCTTGCCAAGCTCGTCCATGAGACTACCAAAAGGGCAACAGTTCCAACCGACGTACAACCGTTTGTGGATCCCTTCGGAACTCCGAACCGATCATATTGGAAACGCCATCATCCCCCCAGATCTGAGCAGGGTGTGACTTTGACGGTAGCCTAAAGAACTCGGTGACCTGAAACGGGACTATTTGGTAGCGAGACTCCTTGATCTGCGGGTACAGAGTCCGGATCTCACCTTTTCATCGCCTCTTACTGGAAGCAAGCCGGTGAAGAGCTACACAAGAGCCGGGTTGCATATGTTTGTCAACCACTGGCACAAAACAGATGACACTACTCGAAATGATAAAAGCTAGCTTCGGTAGTGCTCTGCGGGCTTCACTTCATCGGCTTCTTAATCGAAAAATGCCTCACAGGAACAGTAGGAGAGAGGTCCACGTGGTCTAATCCCCTGGACGAGGACGCTGACAAACTGGCAAACCGTGATAACCTTGTTTTGACTATCTTCGCCCCATGTGGAATCCTTCTAGCCCAATTGAGGCCGCAGTTCGTCGCAGTCGCACTTCTGTCGCTTGTCGACAAGGCAGTGCAACCCCCCAACCCTGATTCTCGTATTGGGACTCCACAAATGTCAGCGTCTCATTTCGTTACATCGGATTCCGCAGAAATCCGAAGTACGCCTATGAATAATTGAAGTGGCCTGATGGGTACGGTCAATGGGGGGCAATGCAGAGCCTTAATAAAGTTGGACCTGGTTGCTTGCATCTCCATCAGTTGCCCCCTGGGACACTCACTGCCTCATCAAAGGGAAATGCTGAAATCTTTCGAAAGTCTGAACAATCACCAAATTCAATCGATGTGCTACCAATCACTACCATGGTCCAGGATCTAAACCGCAAAACAGGACCTCAGCAGTACACATGGATGTGTAATGTTCTATCTTCGCCCATGGGCCATTCTCTATAAATCGCCGTGTACGTTGTATACCAACAAAATCCCTGATATCACCCGGCCAATGCTCCTCCGAAGCAGCAATATCGACTTGCGTCGCGCAATTGTCATTACCACCAGTCAAATAGGGCTGCACAAGGCACTACCAAGTGCAAAGCTCCTCCTTATACCTCAGCGTCGCTCCATGCCGAGCAAGTGCTGCGGCTGTGTATCGCACCTCGTCACACATAGCCAACGGTCCACAGGCAATAATTGTGGTCCCAGCACTTCCAGTCTGTGTTAATTCGTTCTCCAAAACCTGTCTGATGTTGATCCGCGACCCGACCGAAATGTTGGCTTCAATATGGCCCCATTTCGACTCAGAGCCGTCTTTTTCTGCAAGCATGCTCTCAATAGTGTCTACCAACCCTTGGTGTCGAACTCCCCAGTGCAGCTTCGTTGTTCCTATGGGACCGTAGAGACTCAAAGTACTGTTCAGTGCAGGTAGTACAGCTGTGATTCCAACACCACCAGCAATGCAGATTGTGTTCGGGTATTCGGGTGTTGGCTTGAAGTCCCTTTCGCCGTTTTGGAGGTATGACTTTGTTTCGTGACCGTAGCTCCCCTCTATAAGAACAGGAATTCCACTGAGCATGCCGGCCTTTGTAGAAAGCAACCTGGTCAGGCTGCTATGGGTGCGGATGAGGAAGCTCACCCCACACTTCTGTTGGTTGGTAGAAGCACCCAGGACAGCCTTTTCAGTAACACCGGCTTCCTTCGAAGTGGGTGAGTTTAATTCCATGGCTGGTGTTGAACCCTCGCTGTCTGATTGAGAATTTGAGGGCAGGCTCAAAGGCTCGGACATCGACCCTCTCGTATACCCAGAGTTGCAGCTCACAACAGAGAAGGGGTGGTTCTCCCACATGCGCCACGATAGGGTAGGGAAGTAAGCATAGCAGTACCCATGACAAGAGACGCCAGGAATATCAACGCGGATATGTTCGTCATCAACGGCAGTGACATATGCCCTCCTAATGCCATGTTTGCTCACGCGAAGGAAGCGCAGAAGTCGGTCAAACCCCCAAATCGCCATAGCGATGTAGATCCAGGTGCTGTAGCCCAGGCTAACTCGGGTTTCAAAGTAGTAGTAGATATGGTACCAAGCACCGACAACAGCCATGAGAGCTAGGATTATGTGTCCGATAAGGAAGGCTTCATATGTAGCCTTTCGAATTGGGAGGACTGACAATGGGAGTATCAGGCTCATTGAGAGAATAGCGATGCAGCCGCAATACCAATATGGCTGCTTTACGTGAGTAGCAAAGACACCATTGTCGACCCTCCTCTTCAGCCATACGATGGCGTGCACAGAAGCTTCGAGGGCACAGATTGCGCCAATCCACCGGTGAAGGAGTAGGAAGGTTGAGTGGGACCAGTTGGTCAACCACAACAGCACGCTGTTCCTGCCCGCGTAGAGAATAACAAGCGGCATGTTGGCCAAAGCCACAGAACCAAGTCGGTTAGCGATGTTTTTCTTCATGTCGTCTGCGTGGCTCTTGCTGTCTGCATTCGGGGTCATGTTGGGATAGTCGGCGAAGCAGGCAACGAGGTTGATTGTGATGATGTATATGATGAAGAGTGCCTGGCCACGCGTTGGTACAAAGCCAAGGCCCATGACTGGCACGCTGTGGTGCTTGCCAAAAGCAGGAGGGTCGATGAAGTAGGCATAGAACTTGCTTCGGAGCTTTGTTGGGATAGGGAGTAGTCGGAGAAGGGAGAAGCCGATTGGAATAATAACGCAGGAGAGGAAGACAATCATGCTAGATTATGAAGGCATTAGTACGGGGTTCTTCTTTAACACACGGGTTTCATCATTACTCACGGGTACTTGGCTTTGTCTTTGTCAACCTTGATGTGTGACAAAACACCATTGAGATATCCGATATAGATATCATCTGGGACAATCATGGTAGTGTTCAGAGACACAACGTCCACTGTCAATGTTGTCAGGTTATTTTGGTCGACCTGCTGTACAGCTTCTTGGTACGTATATCTCAGAATGACACCGTCGTCGTTCTGGCCTTCAATCAGATTCGTTCCCCAGAACTCATCAATATCCCACAACTTGATGCGATCACATCGTTCGTGAATGCACCACGCCATGGTAGTCAGATACGAAGTATCGTTAGCCAGGCATTGGGGAGATGGAGAAGCCTTTGCGAGCTGCTTGGCTGTCAAGTCCTTGAACTCGGGACAGTCCACCATAGCAGGCACCGCGTTTTGGCAGGCATACGCACAAGGAGGACTGTACCTTGTGAGTCCATACCCTGCAAGGAGCTCGCCCGAGATTACGGGGAGCAGACCGAGCACTGCTGCCGCTGCGAACGGCGGGAGAAGCATAGCTTGTGAGCTTTTGGGAAATTGAATTCAGAAAAGGGTCTCGCAATTGGAGTGGAAAGCCGCGAGCTGCTATGATAGATGCCTTTACGTACGCAGAGACGATTGGCACAGTACTGAGGAGCCACTAAGTCTTATACTCCATACACTATACGCGATGCCTTCATCCAAACTCAAAGCGAGGACTATCTCCGAGGCACTGTCTTTCTTTCTGCCTCCAAACCACCCCATCCCTACCATCGATGACAATTTCTCGCGCCTTCTCACGCTTGCGACCAAGCAGACCTCTACGCGAGGGAGAAAAGTCCTCACCATCTCGACACTAAGATAATCAGATCCACGACAAAGTTCCGCTTCCCGCCACCTAGGAAGGTAGAAATCTGCCGTGCCCAATCAGCTGCCTTGTTCGTCAGCTTCACCACGTTATCAGATGCATCCCGCACGGCTATCCATCCGAGAAAGTCGGCACATGCTAGGTTCCTGTACCCTGCGACTCCGCTACGGCCCGGAGTGGGATGCAGGATAGTCGGAGATGGGCTCGGTTCCGATACTACGCTGGCGTGACTTTTTGTACTTCTCCACTGCTCGGTTGGAGCGATGGTTTGGGTTTTGTGCTAGGGAACTGGGCTGTGTAGTACAACCTACAGGGATTATTCACAGTAACCGGTTTCGCAGTGGTGCATTGGATCGTGATTACTTCCCTTTTCGTCCAAGAGGGTATATGTATCCTTTGGTATTAATTTGCGTGGCAAGGTACATCACCTTCCTTACTACCGCAATTGGCAAAAAGGTCCATGGATACTTAACAGCCACCTACGCAACTAGGCACGTCTCCGATGAACTTGTGTCTTCATCAGATAACTTTAAGTTTGAAACCACTTTCTGTTTCTGGCATTGTTGATATATAGAGCGCCTTAAGACCGACGAGCTTCGCAATCTACGGCCGTCATTATCTTTCAACGCGACCTTAAGTGCAGCCAGCTTCCTAATCCACAGTTCATCATCCTCGACTTCCCATCGACGACAACCGAGGCTACACAAAAGGCCCTCATTGTTTAGTTCGGCCCACTCGCATTTCGAAGATCCCTCATCAAGCTCGTTGTCGGCCGCCGTCGCGACGCAACACGATCTGAGCGCCCGCGAGACCGGCGGGAATGACTCCTCAAACGCCGCAAGCGACCGAAAATGAATTGACCACGACGAAAAGGGTCAGGTTTGAAGTCAAAAAGTGATGCGCGTACATGAACTGGGCCCGAGTTACATCCAGGAGGGAGCGGCCGACTTGCTTCTGTCATCGTCTTGTTACATCGCGACCTCGGAGTCCCAACGCGATTTGGAATCCGATCGCATTAGATGGATAGCTCACGTCAGACTGAGGGTCAAGTGGGCCACAGTTCGCGCAGCACGACGTGCCGGTGATCCGAATAGAATCAGACTATCGGGCTTCTACTCAGTCCGGTAGTTGGAAATCCCATATTCACTCATCGGCAGTGGGTCGGGGCAGTGCTTGCTCAAGTTCAACGGTTCCCCATGTACAATCCACTGTGACTAGAAGTTACACATCACAATCCCAACCAAGGCAATTGGGCATTCGAACCAGCATATAGCCCCAGATCTTTTTGATAAGATCCACGCTAAATGTGTTTTGAAGCGGCCGTGTCGATCATCGGCCTGGTATTCATCCGTGTCATTGTATCGGGAGCCACTCCCTCCCAGGGTGACCAGCTACGGAGACCTGGAACATCATCCTGGATGAGAGGTATCTGCAAATGCCGCTGTGAGACGATAAATCTCAGGCTTTGTCATAATAAGCTGATGACATATACTAACAGTGTCTCATAACGGTGAAATTCTTGTAGTCCTTCTGGAACTCATACCAGGAGCCTTCGTGCCCCCACGGATCGTACCCGGTAGCACACATCCCAGCAACACCACGATACTTCCCCACATGGACATCCTCCAAGACCCACGCTGTGGAGTGGACCAGCAGTTGCTGTGATGGGATCTCGGGGATACCAAGCTTAGCCTCGGCGATGATCCGGCCCACTGCTTGGCAGTCTTCTTGGCGCAGTGCCCGACAATCTGAATACTGGGGATTGTGAGACCCCTGGAACGGATCCACGCGCCACAAGCCATGTCGTGCCATGTAGAGAGAGAGAATCCTGACAACAGATGCCGTCTCTGCCGATATTCTGCGCCAGGTCGGCCGCTGAGTCTGGTGCATATGATGCTAGTCGGAATTGGTTTCACGGCCAACTTAACCTCATCGATAACCTGCTGATTTGATCGATAAGAATCCAGCTAGCTTTGTTTCTCGTATTCCGCAGTCAATCTTGGTGGCAATTTTCTGCAAGCGATCCCAAAATATTCCGACCCGCAGGCCAGGTGCTAGCACTGCGGCTGAGAAAAACCACGCCAGACCATCGTCGGTTGTCGGTTCAGCGGCTGGCATCATGCGAGAAACGTCGACTTTGCCGGCGCCGTCCGGAGTGGACCAGCCGATCGATCATCACTCTGCGGAAGAAGAGCGCTGATCGAGCCACGGCTGCAGGTTGGGTTTTGTCTGGGCTCGTCTTGGTTGGGGGAATAATATCACATGGAGGCTGCAACATACCGGGGCTGTTGGTTGTCTCGGATTTCGTCCCATATCCGAGATTTACAGGCACGCGAAAAGAGACGAGTAAGCAACGACGCCAAGTACACCAGAGTCATCAGATAAACCAGAGTAGATGGGCTATCAACAGAGAAATCCCAGGCGACATGTGCACTCGTGACACCCCATACAAACAACTGCCGCAAAATCTCGCCACTACTTGCATAAGCCGTCTTTATCGACAGAAAAGTAAACCTGAGCTTCCAATTGATACAATTATTTTGTACTGTGAATTATTGGTGTGTGCGCTACTGTGTGCGTGCTAATGTAAATACGACATAAAATTCTGGAGATTTGGAAAGCCACGCGTAGCCACTTGCGCGTCTTTTACTGTTGTCCCTCGCAGATCCCCTGTGTCTAAACTGCCGTCGTCTTCTCGGACGTGACGCCCTTGTCAACAGGGCTGCCCGCCTGGCTGTCGCTGCTGTTATCGGCAGTAGGCTCCGTTGCAGGGGCAGCAGGCTTGGCCTTCATCATGGGGTACCGGCCATTGACCTCCTTGAAGCGCATCACCATAAACCCGGCGGCGACGAAGATCCAGTAGAGGTTGTAAGAGATGACGGAGCCATACGTGGCCGAGTTGGTCCAGCCCAAGATCGCAGTGAAGATGTTCCATCCACCGTTGTTGACAATGTTGGGCGCGCAGCACTATCCATGTCAGTCATGGCCAAAGGCAACATCCATGTTTACTCACGTTGACGTGCCAAACGCTCTGGTCAATGTCATACGAGCCAGCTCCGGCGCCAAACTCGGAGGCTTCACCACCAATAAACTCATTCCACTTCTGCTGCTCAAAGTCCCACACGCCACGGGAGAACAGACCAGCGGCGACGAGATACAGCAGACACGTGGACGCGACCAGGAAGAGCTGGATGCGCGCAGTCGATCCACCTCTATTTTGTGGTAATTAGCACCGGGCTAGCCTCTGGGGCCAAGAGCAGCTTACTTGTAAAGGAGATAGCCGACAAGGCCACCGGCAATCAAGCCGACAACCGTAGGGAGGGGGATGGACTTGGCAGAAGAGGTGAAAGTGACGCCGGAAACGAAGACGACGGCCTCAATTCCCTCGCGGAGAACAGTGATGAAGGGCAGAATGAACATGGCGTTGCGCTCCGTCCACTCCTTGAGCCAGCCGCGAGAGCCCATCTTGATCGGCTGTGCAAGGGACTTGGCAAGCTTCACTCGCCACTTGACCTGCATCTTTCCGATACGAAGGAGCGCAGCGCCCATGACGGTGATGATGAGCGCAGCAAACAGGCAGAACGCGCCTTCATAATAGTACTCGTTCTTGTCCCATGAGTTGGTGCCAACGGTGTAGAAGACGCCAATGAGGGCAGCACTGATGATCATGCAGATGAAGAAGCCAATTCCTGTTCCAAGCCAAATCTTGAACAGGCGCTGTGTTAGTGCCGGTTATGCTGGGAATAGCGAGAAAATAATCTCACCTGGCGCCTCAGGCGCTTGTACATCTTGATATCGCCATTGGGGCCATCGAGAGTCTGCTTCAAAAAAGCAAGCAGCACGGACACAATGATGACGGCCTCGAGAGACTCCCGGAAGACAACGAGAAAGACTGGCACTGCAAATACATTGACAGCCATGGTGAAGGTGATGGGTCTTGTCCACTAGGGTAGAGAGGTGATTGCGGTTTGCAGGTTGGGAGAGCGGGAGGGTGCCTCTATGTTCTAGATTGCCATCTGATCTGATAATAACAATTGTGTGCATGCGGGCCTGATAATCAGCACACGCCACCGGATAACCTAACATTGAAGCATACCCCTGATCTCGAGGCTACGGCGTTCCCCTCGTGTGACACCGCGTTCCCGGATTCTCGCCGTTCGGTGGCGTGGGGGGGCATGATGATTTGCGAGGTTTTTTCAGACACAGAGAATAGGGCCAGGCAGAGGGCGGCGTTTAGACTTGTGAGTAACTCTATTGAACATGATCCATGTGCTCAGCGAACGGGTGGGATCCTGTGGTGGTCTCCTACGCCAACGCCAGTGGGGATGGTTGCATGTTGGGCCTGATGCTACTCGGAGCTGGCGTCGGAGACCGAGCAAGAGGGTCGGGGATCCCGGCCCAGTGTCGGACGATCCACCGAATGTGCAGGGCGCAAGAGGCCAGAAAAGGTTCGCTACGTGGTGCTTGTGGACTAGATGTGGTGCCATATCAGATTCTTCAAAGCAAGAGACGCGGTCGTGGGATATTCAGACTCCACACACCATGGCCAAAATCCCCTCGATTCGCACATTTCAACAGCCAGACTAGCCCTGCAGCTCGCTGACCCTGTGACCCACTGCGTTCAGGCCTACCGCCACTCGAACCACTGTCCTGGAACGGTAGCCCGTCTTCGGCAGTGTGCTTCTCGGCGCGGAGGCGTGGGTGGAACCATCTGGTGACCAGCTGAATCCAGATAGATCCATGGGGCCAGACCCATGCCACATAGACGTAGTCGAGCTGGCCAGCATGCATGGCTAATCTCAAGATCCATCCGGGCTCCAAACATGGGCTCGTGAAGAGAAAATAACCGCACATGGCCTTGTCCACCTCTCACCCCGTCGCATCTTATCCATCTGATCCATCTGATAGAGCAGGCCACAATGAGCCCCCCCCGTGCAAATTACCTAACCGGGCCAGCTCTAGCTCCCGGGCTCCCTGCATAATCAGGCCAAGGGTGCGTTGCCGTGGTTGTCTGACGCTCTGCATATATGTGTGCATGAAGTAGAGGGAGCGTCTACACTCGTTTCCGTCTTGCAGTTCTCATGCTTCTCCCGCAATGCTTCTCCCGTCCCTTCCCTCTACGACGGCCTGTCTGCTGGCCTTTCTCCCGCTGACCTACGCCGATACGCACAATTATGACTTTGACATCGGCTGGGTCAGGGCCAATCCTGATGGCGAGTTCGAGCGGCCGGTCATTGGCATCAATGGCGCATGGCCCATCCCGGTATGTCCCATCTTGGATTGCTCGCTACCTAAAAATGCTATTTTCCCAGATTTGACTGATGTGGCGTTTCTTAGATGATCAATGTTACCGTTGGCGACCGTATCATCATCAACGCCCACAACAGCCTCGGCAACCAGTCCACGTCGCTGCACTTTCATGGACTGTTCCAGAATGGCACCAATCACATGGATGGCCCCGGTGGAGTTGTGCAATGCGGCATTGAGCCTGGATCTACCTTTACCTACAACTTTACCGTAAGACATGTCTTCTAGTGCCACATTAGCTTCCACCTGTACTAACTTCCTCAAGGTGCAGCAGCCAGGTACCTACTGGTACCACTCCCATTCTCACGGCCAATACCCAGACGGTCTTCGAGGTCCTCTAATCATCAATGACCCCGACTTTCCCTACCAGGATGAGGTAGATGAGGAGCTAGTCTTGACCCTCTCTGATTGGTATCACGATGAGATGCAGTACCTGATCGACAACTTGTTCATGGTCAAGTCAAACCCTTCAGGGGCTGAGTCAGTCCCAAATAACGCTCTTATGAACGACACTATCGACTTCAAACTTCCTGTCAAGCCTAACACAACATATCGATTTGATGTCGTCAACATGGGAGCCTTTGCTGGCCAATACCTGTGGATCGAAGGCCACACTATGCGCATTGTTGAAGTCGATGGTATCTATACTGAGTCCGCCGACGCGGAGATGGTTTATCTCTCTGCTGCCCAGCGTGTGAGCTTCCTCCTCACGACTAAGAACGACACATCAAAGAACTTCCCCATTGTTACCAGCATGGATACAGTAAGTACATTACAAACAAGGCATTGATCCAACCTAACGAATGACAGACCCTCTTTGATGTCCTTCCAGACGACCTTAACTACAACAGAACTGGCTGGCTCGTTTACGACGACAGCAAAACCTTCCCCAACGCTAGTTTCGTCGACGAGCTCAACCCCTTTGACGATATGACGCTCATCCCGTACGATAGGATGGAGCTCCTCCCCGAGCCCGACCGCATCGTTCAGTTCGATGTCATGATGGATAACCTCCGCGACGGCATGAACTACGCATTCTTCAACAACATCACCTACCAGGCCGCCAAGATCCCTACTCTGTACACGGCCCTAAACGCCGGCGAGGAAGCCACCAACCCTGCTATTTACGGTACATATACGCACTCTACGGTACTTGAGAAGGGCGAGATTGTGCAGATTGTACTCAACAACCTCGATACCGGTCGTCACCCGTTCCATCTCCACGGCCATGCCTTCCAGGCTGTGTATCGTTCCGAGGAAGATGCGGGTACCTTTGAAGACCTCAACATCAAAGAAAGCGGGCTGTCTCAGATCCCCATGCGCCGCGATACCCTTGTCGTGTGGCCTACTGGTAACATTGTGCTGCGATTCAGGGCTGATAACCCAGGTACGTTTCTTGCCTCGTCTTCTTCCCCACGGATCCATTCACCGTTTGCATTACTAACAGTTGCACCTCCGCTCTAGGTGTCTGGCTCTTCCATTGCCATATCGAGTGGCATATTGTCTCTGGCCTCATTGCCACCTTTGTCGAAGCTCCCCTCGACCTGCAAAAGACCATCAGCCTGCCTAGCAACCATCTTGAAGTTTGCAAGGCTGGCAATGTGTCCACTGAGGGCAACGCCGCTGGAAACATGGACTACCTCGACCTCACCGGAGAGAACCACCCCCCTGCTACTCTACCCCCAGGGTACGTCACCCCACCCTTATCATTGACCCTTCCCCTACCATCGCTAACGCCCTATTCTTTATCAGATTCACACCTCGTGGCATCGTCGCCCTGGTCTTCAGCTGTATCTGCGGTATTCTCGGCGTCGCTGTTGTTGGTTGGTATGGAATGTCTACCCCGATCGAGGAGACTACTCCTGAGCAGAGCGTCCTGGGGAACGAGTCGAGCAGTGATTCGCCTGCGGATCAGCAGTATCACGATGACGCCGCAATCACGGCTGCCCCTCCGAATGCCGTGAGGGCATGATTGTTAGACAACTAGGACGAGATCAACAGAGAGACAGGGAATGGGCTCATCTTCGCATGGGATGATGTAATGTTACATTCGACCGCCCCGAGGGACTTCTATTTAAGTGATAAAATTAATGTCATTCTTTGTACTTCGACTGTTCATATCTATTCACATACATGCGCGTCTTCTTTTTTTTTTTCCCCTACGAGTTGTGGTCTGACGTTGCCAGTGCACACTCGAGTATCACGTTACATGTACCAAACAACGCCTCACAAGTCCTATCGCTATGAGTAAAAAATTACGAAATATTAAATAAGCTCATAATTTAATCAGCTCACAGTTCCCTTTCATTGCCAGGTAAGATTGTACCTATAATATTCTCATATAATATATCTAAAAGATAATAAAACAAATAGAATAGAATTAGCAAGATGTATACAAGATATATAAACAGTCTTAAACTAGATGTAAATTTTAAAGCTAATTAAGTCTATACTATACTGCTTACAAGCTGTTATTTAGATAGGAAGTTAGTATGTAAAATATTAAATACTAGTCTCAGGAGTATTTAATATACTAGTTTTCTTTTATACTGTATTCTATTACTGTATTTTAAAGTCAGTTATATTAAATATAGTAGGAAGAGTGTACTTTTTGGGTTCTTGAGTATGAACTTTCGGCATGCTCATTATTGTCTTTTTCCTCTTAGACCAGCTGTCACAGCAGCTCTTATCTCTTCTTTGTCGCTCTTTTCTATCTTATTGTATACAGAAGCATTTAATCAAGTGCATGCATGTCTTTCTTTTCTTGCCAAATCCCTTAACCGGTCTTAGCTGCAGGACCGCCTTTTCAGCCCGAGCTACAGGGTATCTCAGACTCTTTGTGAAAACGAGGGCTTGGTCAAGCTAGCCCCACAGCTAGGGCAAGGAGGGCAGCGGAGAATGCACGCCCTGTATTTAATAGGGAATATCCCCTGACCTCCCCTTAAATAAACACTGATCCAAGAGAGGGACTTTAACACTCTTGCTGTCGCAGGCCCGGTCTGCACTAAGTGTATCTTCCACCAACAAACTGTGTAGAAGCTTTTAGCCCATAACTGTAACGGATAACACAGTAAGATGTACAGCCCGCCAGGATATAAAGCTATTTCTTTCTTAAATATTTCTGAGCCAATACTTGACAGTGAGTCGAAGCCTTTCCTCTTTGGACTTTTTCTAAGCCAAGATATTCTTATATCAGCAATTATTTATCGAGCTTTAATCTGACAATTATTCCAAACTCTAATAACTTGTATCATCAGGTAGTAAAAAATATGGGACTAGATTTATTCATCCACGATTCTCTCACTCTATAACTGGTGTTGTTTTTGTTTTGTTCTGATAAAGTTTTATCCTCTCAACAGCCCGTCGTCCCTGACCCCAAAATCTCCGTATGATAGAGTTAAATCTATGCAAACGACAATATGTATAAGCAAGGGCTACGTAACATATCCACCTTCAAAGCTTGGTGGGAGACGGAGGGATATAGCCGACACAACCACAAATTATGCTCGAAAGGTCGTTACGTTTACACCTTCATAACGGGTGTGGCCTCATACCGTGATGAGTATTTCGAAGCACTGACGACTCGTCCATTCCTGTCGTGGCGGGCGAGCCCGAAGTTGTTATCCCCATCGGAGAAGGACATTGCATTCAGGCTTAGAAACCAGGATAGATATTACCAAGCAACTCCGCAACTCCGATCATAAAGAAAAAAACGACGGAATTAGCCCGTGGTGTTTCTAGACGATACAGGTGCGCTCTTTTGGAGCAGCACTACGTAGTACATGCACCGAACCCCACTTTTCGCTTTCGGTTTTTAGAGCCTGTATTTTAGAGCCTGTAAGTTAGAGTTTGATGGAATAGGGGACGGAGAATACGAGTTTGCTGCTAATGCAGGTTGATGACATCTGCATAAGGCCAGTACTACGTGGGGCAATATCAGCCATCATCCCGCTGGCTAGGGGGCGGTGACTCCGTGAAACGGCAATAAAAGATTGATCATGTCATCAACATCCAAGGAGTATCTGCCGCTGTCATCGATCTGCATTAGCATCAACTTGATCGTTGGAACTTTAATTAATCCTCGCATCAGTCGTCGTCGCAACCCCGTATCAATCCAGTATGGCCGACTCCAGTAATACCGATCCACAACAAGATAACATCGCGGATAGATGGGTTAGGTTCAGGTGGTGATTATCATGCTACTCACCCTTCCTTATCCACATAATCCATGCCAATAGCCAACCCATGTGTCTCAAAACCCACCCATTATCTGTGGAATTAGGGTGGGGACATGGCTTAAGTTTGAGACCCGTCCTAGTACGCCGCCCTGGTTTTCCTTGGGGGATGTTACACTGCGGAGTTCACGGAGTTTGACGGTCGACCGGCACCCGGTGATGCGGAGAGTTGACTAGACCGTTAGTCCGTGGCAGTTGGCAAACAATTAGTAATGTAGCGCGGACGAAACTGCGGACGAGATGTTCTTATTTTGGCTTCCATTAGTAAACATCCTTGGTAATGTCACATTGTGGTGTCGTATTAGGTAGCCAACAAGATCCGTCAGTGCTTTGATTGAAGCAGGTTAAAAGTCGAGCCATATCTCTGTAAATTGATGTTCTCAAAGACTCTCACTTCCTCTTTATCTCTTCCAAGATGGTTTTCACCGTTGGTATTGCAGGTATTACCGCAAGGGTAGCTCTCTGTGTTGTCCAGGAGCTCCTCAAACGTCCCGATGTCCGTATCCGAGGCTATTGTCGCAGCCCTGCCAAACTGCCAGCGCATCTTTTACGCGATCCTCATGTTTCCCTGACACAAGGTCAATTCGACGATGAATCTGCCTTAAAGTCATTCGTCAAAGGTTGCGACGTTATGATCTGCACCTATCTCGCGGACATCGACGTGATGATTGAAGGCCAAAAGCTGCTGATTGACCTTTGTGAAGAAGAGGGAGTAGGGCGTTACATCTCCAGCGATTATACCGTCGAGTTTACCCAACTTGAAACTGGACAGTTCAATAAAAAGGATCCTATACTACAGATAAAGGAATACCTGGACACGAAGAACATTAAGGCAGTCCATATTTTGGTTGGTTTGTTCATGGAGACTCTCTTCAGCGAGTTGTTCTATTTTTGGGAGCCTAAGGAGGCGAAGATACAGTATTACGGTTCGGGTAATGAAGTCTTGGAATTGACTACCTACCATACTACTGGTCAATATGTAGCGGCAGTCGCTCTTGACACCGAAGCCGTAGGCTTCTTCAGATGTGAGTAATTGGCTTAGCCAGCTCCATCACCCGCTAACAAAATGCAGTCCTCGGCGATCGGAAAACGACGCATCAGATCATATCTGATTTCACATCCGTCTATGGCACGGAGCCGGCCGTCGAGAGACTTGGTTCCTTGGAGGATTTGTACAAGCAAGCTCACCAGAACGGCGAGCAGGACTACGTGAAGTAAGAGAACCCCCTTTTAGGTCTTCCACGGAGCTAACATACAGTTGAAAGAGTTGGTGCATACTTCATACTGAAGGGGGCGGTGTATCTCAAGGGTGATCTGGATTGTGCAAGGTATCCGGATATCAAGCCAATGACGTTGGAAGACTTTTTCAAGCAACATCCCGTGTCCCAATTGTCCGAAGCACTTTCGAACGTCGGCTACAGTTGAAGCTACATTGGTCAAGATTCGATAAGATTGAAAGGAGCAACCAGACTGTACAGATTTCTAGAGAGGACAATTCGACCAAAACCAACTTGAATCCGAATTTGAAACTGATACCATAGTTTAACCCTTGGAGTATAGTCATAAATACCAATGAATCAAGGCCACGCACGTCCAGTATCTGCAATCAGTAGCTTTTATCCCAATTAAACCTGTGTGTTGGCATCCATCTGTAGCCCGCCAATGCCTTCCGGAAAGAACCTATCGGATCCCCTAATTTCCCGTGGCTCTTCTATAACACCTTGGTATAAGAATTGAGGGGAGGGCATACGGCGTTTGTTGCCCTTTGGAGGGAGAGAAAGGACGAAGGGCATCGAATGGCACGTGGGGCAATACTGTTCACAAGCCGCCCCAAAATCTTGGCTGCCATATCTTCACTCATCAATTCTCCCAACAAACCCGAAAGCTTCCGAAATAGAAAATTTACGTCATATCCTTATCTTTATTTCTTTGACCGCCTGGTCTTCCTCAGGTCGCAGCGCTGCGCCACTTTCCATGGCGCCAATCGACTACTCCAAATGGGACAACATAGACATCGTCCGTTGTGACGTTGAGAGTGAAATTCGCGTCTTAGTCCGCTACTGAAACCAGCCAGAAGGATATAGCTATAGCAATCACACGCCATGTACACGCCCAGCTACCCAAATACACGTCATGACAAATGCACTTCCATTGCTCATGGTTGGTTGTGGGCACAGCCAGGAGTACAGTAATCTGATTCTTAAAGTGTAAACAATGCCTCGCGTCTCCATTCACACCAGCTACCAGTGGTTCCGAGCCGATAGCATGTTGGGGCTGTCGACATGTTCTGAGGTGACAGTCCCGCCACTAAGCCGAGTACACTGGCTGAGCGACCCTAGAGGCCGAGATAACAGAGGCTTGCATGTTGAGCGGGCGGGTAGTATCGCCGCCCAGAGCTGCAAAGTGAGGAATGAAATGGGGTGCCCTTGATGGTGCCTTTTCAGATGGCGAGATTACTGGAACCCTGCTCGACCGAATTCTCAACCAATTGGCGATGTGCGCCACCGATCTACCATTCACCGCTATTGTCTACCCAATCTGGTAGCAGCTTGATAGGCAACGAGGCATTGAGGGTGTGCGAGGCTAGGCGGTGAGCATATGTTTGGTATAATCTGCGCCGACCTTCGATCAAATACATCGCTTTCCTCGTTCCCACCTTAAAAGCAAACATCTCTTCAGTTCTAGTAGTTATTCGAGACGGATGCATTTATTGCCGGTCTCTACAATATGATCAATCCGTATATTTAGTAGAAAAGTACCCCGTCCAGTATTCTTGGATAGCTCGTATGACCACTGGAATACCTTTGAATATGTGTGTATATTATCTATTCACCGAAGCTTCCGCCCCTTGCGGTCAGGAAGGTCTAGTTTTCCTTTGCTTCCTAATACGGACTAGCCGGCTGGAAGCTCGACGAACCCCTTCCGAGTCGGCCCCTACGACTTCTTATTCTTTATGTAACGCCCCGAAGCGCAGTGGTGTGGGCTGTGAAAATGCATTCCGAACATGCAGTGGATAGTGGCCTAACACGGCTGCGTTGAAATCTCCATTCATCCCAACGCTCATTTAAAGTTATCAGATCGCCTCGGGTCGACTAGATCCACTGAGTCATGGAGAGGAAGGCTAGGCATTCCTTTTTCGTGGCGCCCTATGGCCCTAGTCGTGGAGATCTCTTCAAAAGACTGGCGGAGTTAAGCGCTGAATTGAAAAGCCGGCCAAACTTCGCATCACCACACGCATGGTTGATAAATTATGCGTGTACACTGTACCACCAGCACCGGCAGGAAGCCCCTGATGGGACTCTTTCCTCGGAGCCAAAAAGAAGGGGAATTGCCGATACCCTCTGCGACTCCATCCACATCCCGCGAGCTGCCTGACAAACTACGAAGAAAAGATAAACTCGGACTCCTCAATTACTAACTGTGTGCCCGGCCGGAGTTTCGTCAGCGCCTCCAGGCACACCTCATCTTCGAGAAACGAGTCTATAACAGGCCGTATACTATATTCATATAGCCATAAAATTTTGTTGTCAGTATTTATCTAACTGTCCGATTGCTAGAGAGAGTTAGAATAACCATTTCATGAACCCAGGCATCTCGGCGTACTCTACTCTGTATATACTATAGCTGTATCCCCGCATCAAAGAGTATATTTTTTCTACAGCATAATACTTTCATTATTGTATCGTCACAAACAGAAGGTAAATGTATTCGGACTTAAAAAATCCAGCTTCGCGTCTCTTGCCTATAGTATAGTATCCGATATAAAGTTCTGCAGCTTCTATATGCACTTGGATATTCTTGGTAGCATTATGCAGCTGGTATCGCTTGGCGATTTGAGCGAGAGAATGCTGATACTATACGATTCTTCCTGTAGGGAATAGGCTTATTTTGGTATGGGATGATATAATATTGTATTCTACCACCCTAAGGGACTTCTATTTATGTTATAAAATTAATATTATCTTTTACACTATATCTCGTTGTATTCATTCACCTACGGTTATATTCTATTATTTATGTATTATGTATAGTTATTCTTGTGAAGTGCAGTTTTAGCTGTAAGTGTTGCTGCAGATCTTGCACTATATCCTCTGATTACGATGAGACAGAATCTTGTAACTGCAATAGAGACAAGGAACATAATTTTAAAACATCATTCAAATCCAAAATACTACTGATCACTATTTTACTTTATTTCGTTGCAAATCCCGATGTCATTCAGTGCCTAGTGTTGACTCCAGCTTCCTCGCTCCAAACTTGGGCGACTGAAATAAACAGCTAATCGCCTTCTATTATAATAATCAAGAGGACCCAATAAGGAAAGAATTCCCAGTAATCTAGGATTGTGCGCGTAAATTAAACACTCTATTATGCACAGGTATTAAAGTGGACTTCCCTGCACCTGGCTTAATTCTCTCGTTTAGGGTAAGCGTTTGAAAAGTGAAAGGAAAAAATAGATTAATTTATTTAAATACTGAACCATCTTCACATAATTTCCAAGTTGTAAGTCTCCTCGAGTGAACTTTATTCTATTATATCCAACTATAACTTAGAAACCGTAATGGATATAAGGCACCCATAAAAGAGGCCCCTCCTCCACAACTACAACATCTCTCATCTGACCTCCACCGGTCCGAGATCCATCAGCGCCTCTAGCAACACGACTTCTGTGCTCGTGATCTCGAACCCACTTCATGCGAAGCTGCCTGATTTCTCGGTGCAGTCCCTCGCTAACCGAGTCGTGGCTCATTCCATTCTTGTGTATCCACTCATACGTCGTCCTCGCCACCTCAATACACAATGCGTCGTTGACCTCCCAGAGCGTCCCAATGACGTGCTGGAACCCTGCGACCTGGCACCCTGCGATAAGATGGAGGCCTTCGTCCACGAGCTTGTCTTGTCTGATTTGGCCTGTGCTACACGCTGACAGGAAAGCGAGGAATGGCTTCTGTTTGTGGAGGTTGATATCAAACAGGCTAGACACAGTAAGGCGGTCTTGATTGTTCAAAATCAGCGCGCTCTTCGATGGATCCAAGGCATTGCTCGAGCCATGGCCTGCGAAATGAAATATATCGCAATTCCTTAGAGCTTTGAGGACCTTCTTAGTGTAAGGATCTGGCCTCTGTACTTGCATCTCTTGACAGATCCTGGCCACCTCCTCGATCTCCTTCGGCGCGTTATGCACTTCCGTCATTCCAATGAGCACAGCGTGTTCCGGCTTTCGACTAGCCTCCGACTTCTGGCGGTAAGTGTGGTTCTGCACCAGCGCTGTTAGAGAGATGCTGTATGAAGAGATGGCACGGTCTAGGATGGTCTTATCGACAAAATGATGATACCCGGCTGCGTGGAGGGGAAGATGAACAAGAGGTCCAGTGGGAATCCAGCAGATGCGTGGCCAGTCGCCAGCTGGTGAGCTTGTAAGACCAACGCTATCAAGCACGGGCTCCACGATTCCATCCCAAAGCCACTCTAGCACCTCGCTTTTCAGTGACGATACGCCCGTGGTAGCTTGTGACCTGGCCTTTATGTCTTGCATTGTCATCTTAGGGAGGGATTGGGACCTAATACCGTCCGCCTCGACGATTATCGCATCACACCTGTGCTGGCTGACATTGATGACAACAATGGGCCCGAAGGCAGCGGCAGATCTCATATCTTCCTCCGATGGCTCCTGAAGAAACGAATCAAAATCTGGCAAACCGCGAACAGTCTTGATAACCCGCTCCAGTTCCTTTGCCGCATTGTGACGGTATTCAGGCTGATTAACAGGTAACCAAGCCGCAGCAGGGTTACTGAGGCTGCCCTTGACAGAGTCGATTTGATCCCTGAACTTGAGATACTCCTCCGCTAGCTTTGGGTGATCCTGTTTGAGGTCGTCGATATCGGAGCGAAGCCCGAGCAGCGAGCTCATGATGAGTCCTCGACCAGTCTCAAGAAGTCGCAGCGCGGCATAAGGGCTTTCTCCCGCCAACAGAGATATAGCTGCCGCATCGGAAGCAAAGCCCACAAACTGAGTCACAATCAACTGCTTATCCGAATTTTCCAGTGACCGAGCCATGACGAGAGGAATGAGAGAGGACAAGGTGGAAACGGTGCGATAAGCCTGAGTCCAGTCTTTGAGGCTTGAATAAATCGCAATGAGGGACTTACTAGCCGCCGTTCTCGCATTGAGCTGGTAATGGGAGCAAGACAGCGCCTCCTCTAGGAATGATATCGCTTTCTGGAGGTCCTCATTTTGTCCTGTTCTCTTAAAAGTAACGTGGTATCCCGTTCCAAGATGCCAAAGGTACTCTCCTCGCAGGAAGAGATCCTTTGGCATCTGATTTATTGCGTTTTCGAGACAACTTCTACCCAGCTCCCAATGTACAGTATCTCCGTTGTGTAAATACCCGACCACATAGATATTACCTAGGCAAGCCAAAACTCTTGGCTTATTTTGCCCCTCGCCGTGGAGGTCCTCAAGGTGTATAGCCTTTTTGTAATAGTCGATGGCGAGGTCGAGATCTGACGTGTCTTTGGAGACATGAAACCTGAGTCCATAGCCATCTGCTAGATTCACCGAGCAGATTGCTCTGTCTACCGTGTTGTCCTCGGACGTTTCCACAGCTTCTTGTAGTCTCTGAATAGCCATTTCCATGTCTTTTGTGTCAGAGTTTCTGAGGTATCGAGCTTTGTATGCACGTCCCAAATCACTTAGGTACTCTGATCGGCAAGGATGCTGCGCAGAACATGCTTGCACGGCTTGCCCCAAGTGTTCTATGCCCGCCTCGAGATCTGAAAACGTGCCTTTCCCGGTACTTCTTTCTAGAAAGATCACTCCGATGCCGTGGAGCATCGATGCACGATTCTTGTCGTCGTCAGGCATGAGGGCTAGTGATTTTTGGCACATTTGCAGAGATAGGTCTAAATCCGCCTCGTTGCCGGTTTTCGAGTACCGAAACAAAAGACCGGTACTGATCAATTGAGATTGCGACAGTTGGTCTATATCAGAAACCAGGCACTTTTGCGATGTCTCGATGGCGATATTGAGATCATTTTCAAGGTCCGTAGCACCGTACCGTATCCAAAGGGCAGTTGCAAGACCATGCAACAACATGTCATGGTTGTGCTTGTTCCCTGATTCAACTGGGAGCCCTTGGTGGTAGCATTTAATCGCTTGATCCAGATGTTGCATGACTTTTGATTGTTGATACATCTCAACGTAGCTCATTCCAAGCTGTAGCAGCTCCAATCCATGCCATGGGTCGTCCGATGACATATTTTGCAGAACGTCCTCCGACTCCTGAATCCATTGTTGTGATGCTGCTGCATGTGTCGATTCCGCTCGGTTTTCCAAAAGTCTTCTCCAAAGCGTTGCTCGATGGGGATTGGGAGGATTCATGGTCCTGACCGCCAGTCCGCTCTGACCATGTATGATAAGATCATCAGAGTTTGTGGGAGGTGCTCCGGATTGCATTTTGTCATGCACAATAAGTTCTAGCAACATCCTCTGAATTCTCTGTCGCTCGGGGTCATCGCTCGACATATTGCGTTGCAATTGCCAGAGCCTAGCAGTCGCTGCAGTGATGTCCACAGCCTTCAGTGTTCGCTTACCCTTGTCGAAAGCGAGGTCCGCAAGGACACGAAGCAAGCCGTGGCGCTCGGGAGAGTCATTTGATAGGAGTCCCAGCTCTTCTTCGTAGAGGGTCAACGATGTCTCGAGACTTTCTCCTCCCTGATCGATTCCGTACAAGTGGTGCCATATTCCTGCGGCAAAGGGTACCAATGACTTCCGAATGGGATCATCCTCTGGGATGCGGTCGAGCGACTGCTTCAACTGCCGGGCCGCGACTTCCAGAAATGCCACTTCGTCTTTGATTTGCCACATGGCGACGTATGCCCTCGCCTGTGTCAAAAGCGCCGTTGGTCTCTCTGTATGGTCCTCTGGTAAAATATAGAGAAGATCCTCCAAGATATCGATAGACTTCTCCAGATGCTCCAAGTCTGTTGTTTTGTGATGTAAATCAAAGTACAGGGATCCGAGCAACCCGAGTTGCAGAGTTCTCATTGGATCGTCTTCAGGCATGCCATCGAGCCTGAGTTCCTGGTATCTAATCGCAGTTTGGAGATCTTGTGCTTGTCCCGTCCTATCATACTTGACTTGTGCTGCACTGAAAAGGGAACCAGCCCGATGTAGCCATTCTGGGTCGGACTTGGGAGTCAACCTTAGTGATGATTCGTAATTGCGAGTCATTTCATCCAAGGAAGTCATCTTCTCAGTGAGTTTGAATTCCTTGTCCCGAGCAACTCCAAGCCGATAGAATATTAGTGCCTGCGTCTGGTCGCGTCCACTGGCTGTTTCAAGCATGGTTTGTAGCTGCTGTATGACCAAAGAAAGGTCATCCATTGACTGTGTGCGTTCGAACAACGCAACGTGGGCCGTTATGGAACACCCAAAAAATTTCAGCTTGTCCGATACATGACTGTCCGGGATTGCATTGACCGATTCAAGAAGTAGCATGGCTGAAGCTTGTTGGTCTTCAAGCATTCCTGTTCTCCTGTGCTTCTCTTCATATGCGGCTGAGATACGCAGGAGTGACTGTGCACTCTCGATTCCCGCGCTCGGTTCGAGATCGTCTTGTAGTTGATGGATCGCGCTGTCCAGGTCTTCCAGGTTCTCCAACAGCCTGTACTCCTCGAGAAGACCGTTGAAGAGCTCAAGCAGCGGCATTTGAACGGATTGAAGTAGGGATAGGGAAGCATCCCCGTCGTTTGATGGGTTTGCCATTGTTGCTTGGCTGTCAGGTGCTTCCGAGTGAGATAAGAGGAGGTTTTATTGATGAAAATTGCCTGTCACAGAAACATGAAGACTAAGAGGGAAAGAACTTGTGGCCTGTCTATTGGAGATCGCATTGATTGCGAGCCTCACTACGCAAGCCACGTGTCACTTCAGAACGCGTCATCAACACAGCCCAAGGCAGGCAACCACAAGGCGACCGTGAGGCAACCATACGACGCAGCAGGTCACATTCTTGAGGCATGGTATTGTCTCGTGCTGGCGATGCCATGCCCATCAAACCCGGTCGCAAATAAGGCAGGGCGGCGTGGTAACCATCACTACGGCCAAAGTCTGATATGTTTCCGCTTCAATTATCCCGTTGGAGACAAACGAACGCCGAGTTTGGTCTTGTTTGGTCTATTTGGGCTCTGCCCCCGTAACGCAGAATACAAAAGATGGATTACCCTCCACAATGCTACGTTGTCTACGGCTCAAACATTCCACTATTTGAGGAAAGAATTCGGTATTTTTACTCAGCGAATCCCCATCAGCCCATAAATGATGTGAGACATGGCTGATCTAGGCAGTCGGCGGTGCAAATTAAGCATGATGGTAGTGAGGATGTATTATCAGGCTGCATTGCCTAACGTCTTGCACAACTGAGCTAGAATCTCCATTTATCCCAACGTTCACTTGAAGTTTTCGTTCTGCCCTATGTCCCTGGTCGTTGAGATCGGTATCCTGACTCTACTTAGTCAGAGAGTGCGTGAGATGACCTACAACCCCTCGAGAAAAGAGGGGGTGGGAGGCATCCTAGATCAATAGCATCAACATCTTTGGTCTCCAAACCCGAACAATTATTCCCGATGAACAATTATCCCCGATGAATGTGCCGTACGCTATCCAAAATAAGTTAGAGCAAGTATTTCGGGAATCCATGAATGTCAGCTTACTCTGCTCCGCACGCCCTGGAGGTGCGTCCCCGCTTCAGAGAGTACATTTTCCGCAACACATTTTCTCATTATCGCATCGCGGCAACCACGAGATAACTCCATTTGGAACTAGGAAAGTCGAACCTTGTGTCTCTTGTATCGAACTATGGAGTCAGACGCAAAGTTATGCAGCCCCTGCACGCGCTTGGATGTCCTTGGCAGCATCACGCAGTTGGCATCGCTCGGCGATTTGAGCGAGAGAACGCCTATGCCACAAGATTCTCCCTGGCATGAAAATCTTGGCACTGTCAATGAGTCAGCTAATTTGTGTGCTCTCTGCGCTCTGGTCATCAAGGGATGGAGGGAGAGTCGAGAAATAGCGGTTGACCAAGGACTGAAAAGCGGCGATTTCGACCTGCAGAATCCACCCGCAGACCTCCTGTTCGACATCATGGATATTGACGCATATCGGTCTATTAGCGCTGGCGCTGTGACTCTCGAGATTGGTCATCAGATCAGAGAAGGTCTTAATAGTGAAGAGACCCGTGATGTCTTTTTTCTGAGTGCCAAATGCGAAGCGGTGGGCGGCAGGGGCTCTTGGGAAGCACACGATCCGCTCGTGGCAGATTTTCGACTCTCCATTGACCCGGTTGCAATTCTTGAGCGGGACACCCAACAAGAGGAAATTGTGAATGAAGTTCAACAGTCTCATTCCTCGGAGAAATTTCTTGATGAGCGGGTTGCCTTAGATCCCCTGAGCCAAAGAAGTCTCAAGATTGCAAAACGCTGGCTTGACACTTGCGTGAAAACGCATGGCGAAAGCTGCGGAAATATGGCTGGGGACAGTATGCCCACACGTGTATTGGACATCGCCCCCGATGACGCTCCTGATGGCGAGAAAATATATCTGAGGGTCTCTCGGGATACAAAGCCAGAAGATCGGCGCTATGTCGCTCTCAGTCATTGTTGGGGCAAGTCAGACACTCCTTTCATCACTACGATGTCCAATATTCAGCACCGGATGGATGGAATCGACATCGAAGAGATGCCTCAGACTTTTCGAGATGCTGTCACAGTTGTGAGGAGTCTAGGGTTGAGATATCTTTGGATCGACAGCCTCTGCATCATTCAACAAGACTTGGAAGATTGGCAGATCGAATCAGCGAAAATGGCAAACGTCTATCGCGATGCGTACCTCGTTCTAGGGGCTGCAGCTGGTTTGTCTGATGCTGCAGGCTTCCTTGGCGCTAGAACCTTTCAGGATACCATCAAGTTACAGACCAACCCTTCAACATCGCTCTATCTCCAGCTTCATCCTCCTAAAAGCCGTCGCTGGACATTCGACGACAGACACGCACCCGACCTGCTTGCGGCTGAGCCGTTGACAGGGCGAGCCTGGTGTTTACAGGAAAGATACCTGCCGAAGCGCGCCTTGCAATACGGCTCACAGCAGATGTTCTGGGAATGCGAACGAATCAGAGCCAGTGAGGATGGAGATACCGTCACCCAAAACGGCGACTACTTGAAGTCTCTGTCAGACACGGGCGCAGCCAAGGAGTCTGTTTTCCACAGGGAGAATCGCAAACCCTATTCGGAAAACGTAAGCGTCAAATGGGTTGACTGGTATCAAATGCTAGAGGACTATACGTCTCGAGGAATCACCGCTTCCACAGACAAGCTGCCGGCAGTTTCAGGACTAGCAAGTGCCATTGCAAAGGCTAATGGTGCCGAAGGTTACATGGCGGGTATATGGCGAACAGGGTTGCTCGAGGGACTGGTATGGTGCCGTAAAACACCGGAACAGATGTTTGACAAATCAGACGAGTATGTTGCTCCCTCGTGGTCATGGGCATCTGTCCAGGGCGCAGTACAGTTCCCCATCTACAACTGGCATATCCCTCGGGCGCCTTGGAAGGCGCGCATGGCGGACTTCGAGGCCTTGGCACAATATGTTAGTCACACTGCCGAACTAAAGGACAAGGACTTGTACGGGCGACTTGAAAAGGCAAGTCTTCGTATCAAGGCCCCTCTGGTCAAGGTCGTGTCCATACACCCACGACCGTCAGAGCTACCAAGCGTTAAGCACATTTTCGGACAGGGCCCAAATCAATCCCTCGTGGCAGACAAAGTTGTCGAACTACAATCATCGCAAAGAGAGCGGTTTTGGGTTGACGGTGGCTTTGACTTTCCCGTGGGGGAGAATCATCTTGACCTGGCTGTCGTTTTCCTCACTCGGCTACCCCATATTCTCAAGGATGGCTTCGTGGAACATCGTTTCGGGCTCCTGGTTCAGAAACTTGACGACGGCGACTACCGACGAGTTGGCTTTGTCGATGGATCTATTCTTGAGACGCGCCACGCTGCGACTTTGAGGCATATGCCAAAGCTTTTGAAGCAAGGTCTGTCATGGCTCGAAGGAATGGCAACAAAACAAAGAGACCCTGGGACTCCGGATCAACTGGAAATTCTTGGATACGCTCGAGAGCCAGTAGGGGAAAATGACATGTATGAAGTAGAGCCACCTAACCAACTGGCCTCAAACCCGCTCGACCTAGAAGAGGTCGAGTTGACTCTAGTATGATGGATTTTCTACGACCTTGTTCGAGGATCAATGTAACTTGTCTAAATTATACACAAAGCTGCCTCTGAGGAGCGGAGAGAAGACCATTAGTTATTGCGGTAATTGTGAGGGAGAATCTAAAAAAAGAAACCGGGCACTAAATCACCTGCTGCATTCGCTGAAAGGTGTCTTTGGACTCCCCGATTTAGGTGAAATCTCGCTCATTGATCAATTCAAGTATCCCAATTGACGTCATCAGTATCTAACTATCAATTATGGAAAATGAGTACAAAATGAGCACCGAATTTTCGTCGATGCAAGTCAGGCCGGCACGAGTCAATATCTCACGTCAGCTGCGATCTCGACACATCCCGCAACCTCAGCGCTCGTCAGGCTCGTTTTCCCGATGGACTAATTTTCTTCAAACCATGTCTTGCGTGTATCTTTCTGTGTTAAACTGCATATTCCCTACCTGTTCCATCTTGGCTAAAACATAACCCTTCCGTCCAACAATGACAACACACTCTTGGCGGAAACTTGCCTCCTCGCCGAGGACCCTCTCTCCCATCATCCACTCGGTTAAACTTGTATCATTTGCAGCACCATGTTATAATGTATCTCATATTCCCTCTGGAGAATGATATAACCATATTGATCTATTTCCATTTTAGCTCCAGCATATTCCTCCGTTGTGGGCCCGGTAACCAGCTTGCCTAATCAATCGGCTGCAGCCACAACAGATCCGTCGAGGGGATCAGCAGGGCAGATTTCAACCCACTACACAGGGTCTTAATGGCGGGAAGCTGACCACGTAGTAGTGGAGACATAGGGTCATCGGGCGTGGTAACACTTGTCACAGACGGCAACTCGAAAGCCAAGACAACGTTTTATTTTCGGTTGGGCGAGACAGCTGTGCGAGAGTGTAATGTGGCAGGGGAGTAGGGGGGCCGGATAACTAATCGTTTCCTGCAGTATCTTGCTTCAGTCGTGGGGTGACACAGAAGGTTGCATCAGCGGGTTGAAAGTGTGTTGCCGATCCCGCACGTAGGAGGGTGGACTGGTCCGCCCCGGGCTGATTGCTGACAACCAACAAGATATCGGCGTCACTTATTGGCTCTTTAAAAGAAAAGGTGTCCTGCCGTACTACGTAGTATTGCAGCTTGATAGCTCTTGGTGCTGTGGGTCTATGTTGTGGACTGCTCTTTGTGGTACCGAAGGTGGAATGAGGCCAGACGCAAGTGGGTCTCAGATCAGAGCAGCGTTTCCTCAATCATGCAGTAGGACGTACAAAGATGGCCGGCTTGTGACTTGATGCTGATGAAATCATCAAGGAATACTCCTTGAGCCTACGATTCTGATGAAGAATATCACGGGATCATCGAGATGGGAACGTATCTGCACGGGCCAAAGTATGTTTTCCTAGACTGGAGAATCGCTTCATTCTTGAACAGGCCAGCTTGTTATGGAAACGGCGAAAAACGCATTCGGGAGAAAGAAAGCGTGGTGGACAAGCGTCGAAGACAAGAAAAAAGCTGGGGGGACAATATCATCAGGGCAATGAATACATGAGCTTGCTGACATGCCATGACTTGTTCTTCCCAAGTTCTGGACAAGCTTTTATTAACTCTCATGCTGTAAACGAGCAAGTGTCCCCTCAATCTCCATCGACCAATACAGATGATGGCAGCCTCCTCAAACCCAGGGACTTGGCTTCGGGACTGGTGTCTCCCTCCTGGTCCGCAACGAGCGTCTGTACGCGCAATTGGCATTTGGGCAGTTTATCCATTGCTGTTGTGTAATGGATTGCATTTGGCCATTCTTTCCCAACTGTGTCCCCACGACTACCGTGACCCATCCACACCTACTTACTTAGTATAGAAGGGTTGTGATCAGGGAAAGATGTACTGACATATTGAGTGGCCCACCGATGTAGATGCGATAGTATTATGAACGGATGATTTGAGAGTGCTTGATGTAGACAACTGTAACTTGTTGTGTAAGGGATAAGAATAGAGATGAAGAAAGACTGACGTCTGGACTGGTCGCTAGCGGGCATGCGGAATTAAGTATGCCGAAGCAGTCATTAACATCAGACTTGGTTCACAAATTGAGGCGGCAAAATTCAGTCAGGCTCTGTTCAAGAAGTGAGGCACAAAAGTGAGGCGATGAAGGCAACACACTACCCCGCAGGAAAAGGTACAGCAGTAGTGTATCTTGCCCAGATTGCCAGTAAGCCTTAATGTAAATAGGTCATTGATTGGTGTAGCTCAATTTCCAATGATGCCCAATTCTGCCTCGCGGGCCTCAAGAACGCTTAGCTGCATCTAAGGATGCTTGGCACCGCCTACGCCACCACGATGCAGTTGAAAATACGTGGGCGTTTCAAGCCTACTTTAGCCGACGGGAGCCGTAATCAATCGCGCACCAAGATTTATTTCAAAGGAGTATACTCACATTTGCGCTTCTACGGCGCAGATCAAGTGCAATCGATGCCGTGTGCCAAGATCTTGCCTTGCCAGCGATGTTATCGAAAACGGAGATACGCATTCTGCAATTACTCCCAGCTCAATCAACGGAGGATGACGAATATCCGAT
Organism: Ilyonectria robusta; assembly: GCF_021365365.1. Taxonomy (NCBI): domain Eukaryota; kingdom Fungi; phylum Ascomycota; class Sordariomycetes; order Hypocreales; family Nectriaceae; genus Ilyonectria; species Ilyonectria robusta. The sequence continues at coordinate 373,316 of NW_025764462.1, read as the reverse complement.
CCAATGCCAGACCCAGGTAGTTCCGCTGTCCGCTTCTGCCAAGTACGAGACCCTATCCTACGTCTGGGGTGATCAGAAAAACACAACAACCATACGTGTCGATGGCAACAAAGTTTCAATCACCAAGACTCTAGAGGCTGCTCTGAAACGCCTACAGCTTCGAGACAGGAGCAGATGCCTTTGGATCGATCAACTCTGCATAAACCAGAGAGATGATAAAGAAAAGGCAAACCAAGTCCCTCTAATGGGCCACATATACTCCAACACCACGCAGTGTCTCATCTGGCTCGGAGAAGTCAGATCAGACATCATGTTGTCTGACGCTGAATCTGCTGTGGGAATAATCGGATTTATGAGCGAGTATGGAAAAAGCCAAGATTCAAAACCCCGCACGCCGCAGAGCCTACTTTCCGAGCGCACTCTCCATGGGCCAATGCAGGCATTGAAGTCGATCTCTTTAGGAAGCAATCCTTGGTGGCAGCGAATCTGGTCCCTTCAAGAAGCTGTCCTTCCTTCCAAGAGCTGCATGCTCTGGGGCCCTTTATCTGTCCCGTGGGATACACTTGTTACTGCGGGCCTGACCTACCCGGTCCCCCCTGTTGACGACATCATCGAGCCATACAGGGACGTTGTGGATGGGATGTTCGCCCAAACCACGGCATTGGATATGGCAAAGAACGGGAGCCATGGTCCGCTAGATGTCATCTTCCGCTGGAGCTTTCGCAAAGCATCAAACCCACGTGACAAAGTCTACGGGCTTCTGGGGCTTTTTCCCATGGGGACTCTGCATCGGGTTGAGGCCTGCAACTACGGCTTGTCACCAGCCAGCGTCTACGCCATGGCCACTGTGGACCTGATTGAACACCATCAAAGCCTGCATCCTATTGCACTGCGATGCCTCAGGGGCCTGCCAGATAGCACACCCGACATTCCTGGCTGGGCTTTGGATATGGCAGCTAGCGATTGCTTGTCTATGGGCACCGTTGACGGCGATGACGCTATCTGGTGTGCGATGCATAACTACCACCCATTTAATGCCTGTGGGCGGACAACCATTGACTGGACACGGTTTCAGTTTGACCATACACGAAACTCGTTGACTTTGACCGGCTACAAGGTCGACACGATTGCTCTAGCGTGCCCAAGGCCACAGAGCGACACGCCTGGCAACAGAGACATTTCCTACTCGGAAATAATTCGTACGATCAAAGCGTGGTATGCGATAGCAGATAACTTTTATGGTAGTCGACATGGGCTTCAAGGGTCCAAAGGTCAAGATCACTGGTCAGATTCTTTCTGGAGGGCGTTACTAGGGGGTCTCAAACTAGACCCGGAATACATTCCAGAAGGCCGGGCCACATCAGTCGACATTAAAATGATGGAGGATTTCGTACGGACCAGCAAGAAGAACGCATCTTGCTACAGCCTATTCGCTACCATGTGTCACCGAACAATGTATCTGACTGAGGGGGGGTTGATAGGAGTTGGTCCCCCTCACTTGGATGCTGGCGATGAAGTCTGGATTCTACATGGCGGCAAGGTGCCATTTCTCCTCCGTCCAAGAGCTAATGTTTCTGCAAACGACTTTTTCTTTGTCGGTTCGTTGTATGTTGATGGAATTATGGATGGTGAAACTACAGAGATTGGTAATCCAGTTTATCAAGTAGTCTTACAGTAGTAGCAAGAATATATTTACTTTAGTGCGAACTAGAAAAAAAATTATATATATAAAACTTTTTATAGTATTATTATAATATTTTATAGATTTTAAAATTCTTCTATTTAAGCTTTTATTTACTTTACTAAAGTTATATTTTATTATTTAAGTAATATATCTTAAGTTATTTTTTTAAATATCTCTTTAAAAGTATTTAATTAAATAAAACTTTAATAGTAAATATTCTCTTTTTAAAAGCTTAAATACTAGCTTTAAAATATTTATATTATAAATATTCTTAAAATTAACTTAATAATATTTAAAAAAAAAATTATTTATAATATTAATATAATTTATATATTTAATAATTATAAATATTCTTTAAATTTATATATAAGCTTTATATTAAAATATACTAAAAAAAGCTATAATTTATTTACTTTTAAAAAATAATATAACGTGCATGATAAGCATGTGCACCAAACAAGCATGTGCACCAAAAATCCCTCAATCTCTACTCTTTCCATCTAATCAATTGTTTCTCAACTACAAAATATGTCACAGTCAAATAAAGAGGCAAATATTCTTCTTGCCCTTCAAGCTCTTCAAAATGACCCCACATTGGGCCTCCGGCGCGCCGCAGGGTTATACCAGGTCGATTACTATGCCCTACGCCGGCGACAGAATGGCATTCCTTCTCGAGGCGATTGGATCCCTAAATCACGAAAACTATCTGATCTAGAGGAACGAATCATTATTCAGTTCATTCTCGACCTAGATTCGCGAGGATTTCCCCCACGACTGCGTGGTGTAGAAGAAATGGCTAATCGACTACTCGCTGACCGCGACGCGTCACCCGTTGGCAAGCGCTGGGCTTCCAACTTCGTCAAGCGACACCCAGACCTCAAGACGCGATTTTTTCGTAAATACGACTATCAGAGGGCCAAATGCGAAGATCCGACTATTATTCGCAATTGGTTTTCGCTCGTGGCGAACACAATCGCGAAATATGGTATTACCCTTGCTGATATCTACAACTTTGATGAGACTGGCTTTATGATGGGTATGATCGCAAGCGGAATGGTCGTTACAGGCGTAGAAAGGCGTGGAAGGCCGAAATCAGTGCAGCCTGGAAACCGGGAATGGGTTACAGTTATCCAGGCTATCAATGCGGAAGGCTGGGCGATCCAGCCGTTCATCGTGGTTGCGGGCCAATATCACCTTGCCAGCTGGTACCAAGAAAGCAACCTCCCGGGCGATTGGGCCATCTCCACGACCAAAAATGGCTGGACTGACAACGAGACGGGTCTTGAGTGGATTAAGCACTTTAATCTGCACACAAAGACCCGATCAAATGGTCGCCATCGCCTTCTGATCCTCGATGGGCATGAAAGCCACCACTCGACCGACTTCGAGACATATTGTGAGGAAAACAACATCGTCACGCTTTGTATGCCACCTCATTCGTCTCATCTACTCCAGCCTCTTGACGTCGGGTGCTTTGGGCCGCTCAAAAAGGCCTACGGTCGGGAAATAGAGCATTTGATCAGATGCTCAATAACCCACGTTTCAAAGACCGAGTTCTTTCCGGCCTTTTACGCTGCCCACCAAGCCGCTATGACAGAAAACAATATCAAGGGAGGTTTTAGAGGGGCCGGGCTTGTTCCTTTAGACCCGGAAAGTGTTATATCAAAGCTTGATGTGCAGCTACGGACTCCGACACCTGTTGAGGACGATGCGAGCCTCCCCGACCCTTGGGTCTCAAAGACCCCAAAGACCGTCCTTGAGGCTAGCTCTCAGTCTGAATTCCTCAAAAGACGAGTTGAAAGGCACCAAAGCAGCTCCCCGACATCTATTTTTGAAGCGATTGAGTCGCTTTCTAAGGGAACGAGGGCAATAATGCATCAGATGGCTTTAATGAAGTCTGAAATCCAGATCCTTCGACAGGCGAATGAGACCCTTAGTAAGCGGCGCAGAGCAAAAAAGACACGCCTCCGTAATGGAGGAAAGATGACTCTAGATGAAGGGAGGGATTCAATTGAACAGAAGGATGTTGATGCGCAGGTAGTGGCCGAATCGTCGAGAAATCGTGGTCAAGGAGGGTCGGCGCGACTGAAGGAAAGGCATTGTGGAACATGCGGCAAGACCGGGCATAACGCAAGAACATGTCAGATAGTTGTTGCAATATCTGGGGAAGAGCATAGTGGTTGATTTTAATTGATTAGATGCTTTGTTGTGTTTTTTTGCTATGTTTTATCTTCATGGTTAAGTGAAAGTGGTGCACATGCTTGTTTGGTGCATATGCTTATCATGCACGTTATTACTAATTTTATATATAAAAAAATTAATTAATCTACTCTAAATTAATTACTAATAACTAATAAAATTATTAATATTATTTTAATAGTAAAAAAAATAAAAAAATATCTAACTTATTAACTTACTCTAGAGGAAATATATAAAGAGTGTAACAGGCAGTTAGGGACACTTGGGCTAGCTGGTCGCTAGCGGGGATGTCTCTAGGGTGACCGGATGGGGTTAAAAGGGGAGGTCAGTGCCGTCACTGGGGGAAATCATCGCTTTTCCTTTCATCAGAGATTCTTCCTAGAAGTCAGAGAGGCCGGAAGGGCTCGAGGCTGCTAGGGAGTCTATTAATTGATTGCCTTCATTTTTGAGAGATTTATTTGAGTCTTCTTGCCGTTACTACGTTCCCTGTCCAACTTCCGTCTTCGGCCTCCCTTAGATATCGGGCTGCCGCAGGCCCCATTGATGCCTTGCCAGCGAACCTTCCTGCGACCGACCCGATATTCTATCTCATAAGATGCTTCCCTATCAGGAGACATAAGCCTCAGACTGATCAGACCTCATACGCGTAATCTGGTGCAGCTTCGGGCTGACCGGCCAAGACGCCTGTGCAACGACTCTCTGTGCATTCCCCCTAGGGTAAGTTAATGAGTTGGGTGTTGTTTTTCCGTCCCTTCCTGCTGCTAAAAGAGTTATTATATAAATATCTTAGCCAGTCAGCCTAAAGCTACACCAGATTATATATATAAGATCAGATTAATCTAAGACTTATATCTCCTAATAGAAAAGTATCTTATAAAATAGAATATCAGGTCGGTCGCAGGAAAGTTCGCTAGTAAGGTATTAATAGGGCCTGCAGCAGCCCGATATCTGAGGGAGGTTAAAGACGGAGGTTGGACAGGGAATATAGTAACAGCAAGAAGGCTCAAATAAATCTCTCAAAAATAAAGGCAATTAATTAATAGACTCTCTAGCAGCCTCGAGTCCTTCCGGCCTCTCTGACTTCTAGGAAGAATCTCTGATAAAAGAAAAGACGATTCTTTTCTCTAGTAACGGTACTGACCTCCCCTTTTAACCCCTTCCAGGTCACCCTAGAGATATCCCCGCTAGCAACCAGCTAGCCTAAGCGTCCCTAACCGCCTGTTATATTATTTATTAGCTCTTTATAAAAAAAGATATTATACTATATTATAGCTTAATAGTTCTTAATATAAATTTATATTATAAACTACTCTTTATAGTAATAAATAAGGCCAGATACAAGCAGAGCTCAGCTTATAGTAGTATTCCTATAACTATATAGTAGGATATATAAAGATAGCCAGCTGGTAACTTAATACTAATAAAATTATCAAGGAATACTCCTTAAGCCTACGATTCTGATAAAGAATATCACAGGATAATCGAGGTGGGAACGTATCTGCACGGGCCAAAGTACATAACTAAGCCGTTAGTTTTCTTCTTCTACTATATGATTATAAACACGAAAAGTGACAGTCGATCTTCAGGCTGTAACATCACACCTCAGCTCGTAAGACCCTGCTGAGCCATAGCCTGCTCCAGCTGGTTCACAGACTGCTGCACCTCTGTCTCCGAAGGCAAGTTCACCACAATCAGGTACAGAACATTGGGCTGGAGCAGTTTCCTAATAGGACCTTTCCTCTGACCTCTTGACCCCATACCTCTTCGAGGCGGCCATGGTGCTCTGCCATGGGCTGCTCTCCTCGCGTTTCTCCTCTCCGACATTGCCGTTCTCATCTTCTGCCTGCGCTCCATGGGGTTGATGGCGCCGCCGGTGATGAGAGAAATGAGGGAGCCGCTGTTGGCGGGGTGGTTCGGGTCTGAGTAGCGCGATTGGAAGGGCTGACGAGCGGATGAGGGCACTGCGAGCGAAGAATCCTGGTTTTCGGATTCATAGGCAGCCTGGGCCTTGCGGTCGAAGTAGTCCTGCACGAACTCGCCTGCACCCTTCCACTTGTTTTTCATGTTTGACATTGTCGACTCGTTGCCCTTTGTCGCGGCGTCAATGTCTCTCTCAACAACCTTGTCAAGGTCTGGGTACACCAAGGGCGCAGCCTCGGGCAGTTCAATTTAGCCATAAGTCTTGCCACTGGTGATGCGAACATTCTGCAGCTGCTTCTGCACGCCCGATACGCCGGGGTCAGGATTGCTATACTTGGCGGCTGTCTGGTCGATGTTGAGCCTCTCGGACTTGAAGAAGGCGGCACCGATCGAGCCGGACAGACGGGTCAGTGGGCCTCCTTGTTGCTGGCCGGGGAGCTCGTCCTTGAAGGCCATGACCATGGCGAAGAGCCCGCGAGGCATCAAGAGATCCTGGTTGACACGGTCGAGAAACGTGTTGCGGCGGTGGCGAGATTGCAGTTCTTGGGCTGTACCGGCAGCGACGTTGATGACGGCCGAGATAATTTGAGCAGCCAGTTCGGGTACAAAGCCGACGACGTTGGCGGCAATTAATACGGCATCAATCCAAGGGTCAGACTTTTCAGAGGTGTATTAGTTCCGGTGCCGTGCTATCGTGGCAATGAGGGGGTCAAAGAAAGACGATGGCAAAGACAGACATACCTTGCTTGCCGCTTCCCAGTCAGAAAGAAATTTCAGGAAAACGTCTTGACTGATCCCGCAACTCTGCAGCACCGGCGCATAGGCTCTCACATATCCACGACTCTTGTTACGTGGCCGCCGTTGCGGGAGAATAACGGGGTATGGAAGTCGCTGCGTTGGCACAGGCGGCGGACCGGCCATCTGCACAAGTTTGCGGACCAATTCGTCCTGCTTTTCAGCTTTTACCTCTTCCGAATCGTCTGCGGATGGCATTTGAGCTGCTTCAGAATCCTCGTACGACGGCGGTGCCATGCGATCTGTCATCTCGTCAAGCTCCCAGGCGGCCTCGTCGGCAGCGAGCTCGTCGGCGGAATGGTCATCATCTTCATCACCGCTGTTCTCGGTGTACTTGGGGGGAGGGTTCACGACAGCTTGATCGGGGCTGACAAACTCTTGTCGATTGCTGGGGCCAAACTGGGCTGAGGATGAACCGTGGTTAGGATCTGAGGTAGATGATGAGCCTTGGTTAGGATCGACGGCAGACGATGAGCCGGATTCAGGGCGATTGCGGTGACTGTGGATAGCTTCAGAGACAAGGCCGATGCCTGACCCGACAAGCTTGACGATTCGAGGCATTGTCTTGATATCTTGGCGCAATACGAAGATGGAAAGAATTAGATGTCAAGGATGCCAAGAACAGGAAATGGCATTGGACACTGATCTTTTCACAAACCAGGTTTTTACGTCGACTTCCCAATGAAGCATTAGTGCTGATGAGCCATGAGCTTCAGATTGTCCATCAATTCAGCTTCCTGCATAGCGGGGTAGTGATGACGTAGAGAGTCGGCTAACGCGGCGAATGCCGGTATATAAAGAACCTTGTTGCTGCAAGAAATTCAGTGAAAGGATGCGGCTAAAAAGCTCAAATAACAAATCAAAAGCTTAATACGCAACTCGACATACAAGGATATATAAGGCGGCAGGCAATTATAGAAGCTGGAGGAGTTAAAATCTGACTGGCTTACCTCTGGGAGTAATAAAAGATTACTTCTTAAGGTAGCAGTACTAGTAGCGGTTTATATACTGATATTATAACTTAAATACTACCTTAAAAAATTACTTATTTAGAATTTAATAAGCTATAAGATATAACTATTTTATATTATTTTATTATCTTAATTTATTATTTATTTTAAACTTAAAAATTATTTTTATTATTTTATTATTTTATATTAAATTTAAAACTTAACTTTTTTTTATTTATATTATTTAAAATTAAATCTTTAATAACTTATAATATATTTATTATTAAAAAAATATTTATTTTTAATAATTATATATATATATATTTCTTAATAAGAAAACTTAATATTTAAATTTATTATATTTTTATTATATATATTATAATTACTACAGCCTCTTAATAAAAGAATTTAATATTTAAATTTACTATATTTTTATTATATATATTATAGTTACTAAAGTTTAAATTTAAATTTTAAGCTATTATAAAAAATAAGTTTTAAACTTTTAAAAACTTATTTACTTCCTCACTTTAAAATATCATCTTAGAGTAGTATTTATATCTAATCTGAAAGTGTAACCCAGCTTTACTTTACTTGTTATCTAGTTGTCTTTATTATTTCTTCTTGTTATTTTGCTCTTAATACTCCTATATTATATTTCTATTCAATCTGTTAAGAGTTAGATGGTATTCATCAGTTACAAATGATAGAGTGCTGTATTATGACACGGGCGATATGCTCTATGACGGCGGCCGATCTCATTAACTTCGTTCCCAAATTGTAAAACAAAAAGACAGCAGGAAACGTAGATCTCCAGACGCACACTTAAGGAGCCGCCTTCTTCATCTTAAATCCCACTCTCTTCCCGACAAATTCGCTCTGCAATCCTTTCTCGAGGTCGCTGGCAACGAAGTCCAAGGGATCTTCCAATGTAGTGGCGTAAGCACCGGCTAGACCGAAGACGTTCAAGTAGGGCCCGATCAGCGGCACCCACTTGAGACTGTCCCGCCACTCCGGGGGGGAGTCGGCTCTGGCGATGACATTGGCCGCCGAGCAGTTGTCCGGTGCGGGAAATCGAGCCTCGTTATACTTGGGGCGCATTTGATTGGCACAGAACAGCGACCAGGCGATTATCCCCTCTTCCTGCTTCTGGATGAGGGCCAGATTTTCCCTGTGCTCGGGAAACATGGGCATGTAGTCACCGATGAGATGAGTCGGGATGGCGCTGTCCAGCATTGGGAAACCAGACATCAGCCAGGCGCGGATTGCGGGCCCGCGGCGCTCCTCGCGGGCTTCCACAATGGCTGCGACGACGGCAGCAAACATTTTGTTGTATTCGCCCGTCTTGGAGCGGCCGAACATCTGCGCCTGGCCAGCGGCGTGAAAGACGGCATCGCAGTGGTGGGCGAGGATGGCATCCTTCAGGGCCGACTTGTCCGTGGCCGATCCGACGACCACGTCGGCCAAGATAGCTCGCTTCGCCGGCGCGAGTTTGTTAGGCGAGCGAACATAAGCTACGACAGTATGGCCGTGCTTGATCAGGGCAGGCAGTGCACGGCTGCCGACATTACCAGTGGCACCAAGCAAGAGCACCTTCATGGTCGTTTCGTTCAGCTGCGTTTTAAAGAAATGGGTAGAACTGGATCATCAGATTATTTCCAGAAGCTGCGAACTTGATTTGTGTTCTTTTTCAAACCAAGGATACATACTGTAAGGTAAGTATTTGTTACTCGGCCCGCGAAATCCCCGCGGAATTTACGGGAAACAGCCTGCGACAGGGATGCGCACACCTGAGCAATATTGATTTGCGGGCATGATACGAGTACCCCATAGAAAAGTCCGCATTGGTGTGGTGCCGATTTCCTGCCAAACCCCCAGCGAGCGAGTGCTAAGGTGCGTATGTGGCTCGGACTTGGGAGCCGTGCCTATGCCGTCTTGCCTGAAGGATGCGCGGCTATTATGCACTTTCAGGGCTGTACTTGGAATGTCTGCATTTATACGGAGGCAGGGGGCTTAGAACCGGCCGTTTCCTTCATACACCCAGCGTGGCAAAGATGTTGCTGAGACGTCCGGACGCTCGATGAAGACGTTGAAATTCTGACCGTTAAACTTCTATGTTTGGTCCGCTCACACATCACCAATCGACCAGTATGCCTGTGTTCTAATCAATGGACTTGAAGGCAGCTTCTGTATGAATGTCTCGCATGATGTCATCGAATATAGCACTCTCCCACTGCATGTAGTCCACGTCATAACTTGACGCTACCCATTCGAAACCGTCGATGCTCGGTTCTGCCAACATATTCATGGCCTCTCTGCTCCCTTCGTAAGCGCTGTCATGCGCATCAGTCAGGGGGCTCCTCCTCTCGACTGCCACCATGGCGACCATCTCACGCCATTTCTCGACCCTAGCCTTCTTCATCTTCGAATGTTTTGCAGCAAAGTCCCATGTATCATTCTCCCAATCCACCCCCTGCGCCGCGGCCATCTCCTTCTTTGCAGCCACAAAACGAGCTGCCATGGTATCAAGGATGCCGAGGATATCAACCTGAAGATTGGGTTGCGCTGTGACCTTGGCCCTGAGCGTGTTGAGTATCTGAGAGGACACGACTTGGGTTGATACTGAGGCTGGAGGTCTCGGCAAGCTCAGATCTGGACATGTAGGCACGCCGCTGAGAGCAGGCGTTGGTTGCCAGGGAACCATGAATTCTTCCTGCGATATGGCGGTGCCGGCATTGGAAAGCTTGACCGCTCTGGGACCGGCTACTCGCACCCACCGAGAGAGCATCATGGCGCCATGGACCAACTGGACGTAGGCTGGCTGCGGCATATAGAAGTAGGAACAGACCGGGACGGCAAGCCAATTCTCGAGCCAGGCCTTGAGCGCGGCAGTGAAATGTGAGAAAACATCGGATATCGGCACGCCTGCAAACGAGAGCGAGGCGAAGGACTGAGATTCGGCATCTGGCAGGTGTGAGCCTGCCAGTAGAGGCTCAAAGATCCGGAGGTAAGCACTATTGTAATAGCAAGACAGAAGGTCTGGGCTCTCACACTGCGTTAGCGAAGCACCGGCGTCGACATTTCCAAACATGTGGGGGAATCATACAGTCGGATTTGAGATTCGGGGGTAGTGCGTTCCGGAGGCTGTCTATCTCAACCCGGAATGCCTCTAGACGCGCCATCGTTGAATGTTCGGGCGAACTTAGCTGTTCGTCCATCGGTGAATCATTACTGTGAAAGTGGAAGATTTTCTCGGTGAGTTGTTGGATGCGGATCAACTGTATGACAAGTTGGTCTGTCTTGTATTCTCTAGTATCGTCAAGATCTTTGAGGCATTGGTCCATATATTTGGTATAACTTGTGAACGTTAACTGTTTCACGACGAGGCCAGCGCTGCTTTCGAGTTAGTTTGGTCCTTTATGAAGCTCCATTCAGGGGTCACGAGACTCACTTTGAGCTCATATACCAGACGCCAAGCAGCGCCCTCTTCTCTTCGTTCGTTCTGGATACGGGCTCATCGGCACGTACCAAAGGCAGCTGATTCCTCTCCTGTCGAGGCTTGGGGCATGTACTCAAACCCATATCTTCTACTAAGCTGGTTGCTAGGCGGATCAGATTGTTGAACTGGGCGTGAGCCATGCAATGGTAGTGGTAGTATCCTAGGAAAACCAAAATGCCTTGGAGCAGATCCAACGAGCGCTCAGATCTCATGAGCATGGCATTAGAGACATGTTCCATGACGGCGCGGGCTTGCCCCCTTACCAATCGAAGATGACGGACGGAAGCCACCATTCTGATTACCTTGATGAGAAATGGACGAGTTGCCCGCAGTTCTCTCGGCGTTGTTCCAACTGGAATGATGACGAAAGGCAACAGACTAGACAGCTGATTCCTGTAGATGGACAACAGAGTCTCGTCAGACTCTACGGGGACAAGATCGTCCATGTCTACTGTTACCATGCAGGTGCATGTTAGCGGCGTGGGTGCGCTAGCGGGGAAGTCATGCGCTGGGTTAAGCAGAGCAGTTTCTTCCTGGCTTAGAGTGACTTGAGCTTGGGGTTCGGTGCTAGCCGATGGTGCCGAATGGTTGTTCGCGAGGTAATCCGGACCGCCGTTGTATGAACTGCCATGTACAGTTGCACTTTCCCCTCCCGGCGTCTTCGATGAGTGAATCAAATTATTGCGTCTCTCTTTCGGCAGAGCCATTCTCGTGTCAAAATTGGCACTGATCAGGCAGAGTCAACAGTGGGTTCAACATGGATGAGTTTAAAGCAGTTTGGCGATTGATTATCGGTTGACCCCCGACGAAGATAATCGGGGACCGGTAAGAAGGGCAGTCGTACGGGCAGTGAACTCCTCAGGGGTAGAGCGTATGCCCACCGCCCGCCATGGAAAGGTGTTGATGCGCAATGAGTACAGCAGGGCATGAACGTGGACTTACGAGGGCTTGACCTGTCTCTTTCTCCTCGGACCAGGGGTCTGGCCCACGCAGTCTTTCTGCAAACTTCGGCATCGATCACATTGTTGTGGCCGCGAGGACTCGGTGCGAATGCAGCGCGTCTTGGCTGCCGCACACGGAGCGCAGGCCGCGCCCCAACTGGCGCTGCGGCCCGTCCGTGGTCTGCCCATGGTAACTCGACTCTGCAAACATACGTCTCGGCCGTTGCCGTGGAATCGTGGCGGCTTCTGGGAGCAATACTCTTTCCGTACGATGCGGGCGCCGCGGAGAGTAAAGACCAGGAGTCGTCGGAATCGTCGGGGTAGGCGGCAAGTTTGACGGAGTTTTTCTCCGTGTCATCTAAGCTTACTCATCCGGAATACCGTACCGCAGCTTGCCGTCCCGTACTATAGGGATAGGTGGGCCATGGCGTGGATAAAACCCGAGAATTCCGCGGGAACATTTGCACACGCCGCGCCTACATGACACATAACATCCTCCATCCGTAACTTACCTATATAATCCGTCACGCGTTAGCAATTAAACAGATGGACTGAGCATGACTACAAGCAACGAAGTCCATTCCTATTCTTTCATCCAACATAAGCCGCGAAAATGTCGCAGTCGTTCCCGCAAACCCTCCCCTCCCTCAGCCAGCGTGAGGCTATTGCCGACGCCCTGTACCGAGCCGCCATTGCCAGTGATCATCACGACTCCGCACTTTTCATCTCGGCATGGGCCGGAGAAGACGTTTCCATGGAAATTCATGATGACAACAAGAGAGTCCTCGAGGGCCTCTCCCTGATTCGCACAACTGTTCTCGACAGAGTTGGTCCTATGGATACCACGCATAATATCAGCATGGTCCGTGTGAATTACCAGGATGGAGCTGATACTGCTTCTCTTACTGCTACTTCAATGGCCCAGCATGCGCCTTCCGGCACAGGCAGGGATCCAAACGGAACCAAGTACACTGTGGGCGGGGAGTATTCCGTTGACCTGATTAAGGACGAAGCGGGTGTGTGGAAGATTAAGAAGTTGGTGTTAAACGTTATCTGGACCTTGGGCGATGCTTCATTGATGGGCCCCCCCAAGAAGTAGACACGGCTGCATGAGAGGTAGAAGGCGAGTGTTTCGGGACGCAATCATGGTCTTCTACCTGTCTTTCGGAGCTGCCATCAACAGCTTCTTGCTACTTATGTATGGCCTGTCAATATCGTGGCGTCTTATATGAAACTATCATGCGGAGCTATTACTACGGGTGGTTGGAGTTAAATAGAACTCCCGCATAACCGTTTGCTTTGCTTGAAAGCTACGTGAGAGCAGCTCTAGCTCGGTCCAATATACTTGTGACGCTGGGCTCTGACAACATTGATGCAATTGTCGAATTCTCACAAATCTTCTCATCTTCAAGACCGCCTACTAAACAATTACCTCGGCACTCGTTACCACATAGCGTCGCGACCTATGGCCGACTTGTTGGCGGGATCTCAGTGCGGACCAGGGCTCGAGTTGATACCTAGGAGCATCTGAGTATGGGCAAATGGGTTTAGAATTGCGACGCTAAGAGCGCGTGTGACGTCTTCATCGGACAACGGCATTGATTGGCTGCCCTTGTTCACTCGGTCCAAGACAGAGCGCGAATTGGAAACGTAGCCGACACCCTTAACCATGCCCAGGTCTAGCGATACGGCCGGCAACCCTACTGAGTAGCGCCAGCGCGCGACGTCATCTTGGTACAAGTCGCCTGTAGCGTAGTTGCCCTGACTCGCCGGGCCAAGGGTCGCGGACAGTAACGAGAGCATGATAAAGAAGTCAAGGCTTCCGGGTTGCGTAAAGTGCGTGTGTAGATTCCACGTGGCCGCTACTTAAGGTCTAACAGCCGTCTGCCAGTCGTCCAGTGCGAATTAGAAATAAGTGTTGTATGCACAAAGCTTCTTGTAGTGTTATTACTACATTTTATCGATTCCAAAATTCTCCGATTTAAATTTCTACTTACTCTACTACAGCTGTATCTTATTACTTAAGTAGTGTATATTAAGTTGTCTTTCCAGATGTCTCTTTAAAAGCGTTTAATTTGATAAGGCCTAAGTAGATCGCAGATATTCCCCCTCTTACAAACCCAAATGCTGGCCCCAAAAGATTCATATTATGAATGCCCTCAGAACTGGCTTAGTGACGTTTAAATACTTCTTGCTATTTACGCTACCAGCTCAGTTTATGTACCTGAGAGCTATAAACGTTCTCTGAGCTTGTGTATGAGCTCCGCACTGAATACACCGAAGAGAGCTGCAGCCCGTTGAATCCTGTGAAGCGGCATGCTCGATACTTGCCTGTATTTTTAGAAGGACAGAGTTATGTAGAAGGATTTGATTCTTACTCACAAGCTTCTGGATATTGATGCACCGGCACTCAAGAGTATCAAAACTGGATTGACAGGCTTATTCATCCAGCACTCATTCACAGAGTCTTAATAGCAGTCGCTGGCCAGTAGCGAACAGATTTGGTAATGGCCGTACAAGGATGTCTCCGCAGAGGCAGGATGGGCTTAGAACATCGTTGTGGGAATACTGAGGCCGGTCACACTATAGTATATGCAGGAGTTCCCTCGTCTCACCCATAGACCGACTGAAGAATAACTCATTGCTATAAACTAGCCCAACAAAACGTTGCAATTCGGCGAATGCGTTCATCAATATTCATGTTCTGCTCTATGGCGGAAAAGCTGCCCGCAATTCCGACATGCGGTCACCTTCTCGTACGGCATGACTCACGCGGTCAGACGACGTAATCCGCGAAAGGGTATCTACCGGGCTACATTCGATTAATCCCTGTTGAATTCCGGTGCCTAATTAAGGATGACCACCATCACATACCTAACCAGGAAGACGAGTGCGAGTGCGATACGCTCGCGGCAGCTATTGCGTAACCATTCGTCGTCGTCCGCTGACGACGCAGACCAACATGGAGTTGTATTGTGCCGACCGGATCTGGTGATATATATCAATAGTAGAGTCCATTCGATTGTGCCGCTGTCAAATATTCCGCAATTCAATCCACTTGAATCATGGACATCGCTAACCAACCGCGAGCTGTACATACATCCCCGAACCCAAGCGACGGGGATGGGTTATTCAGGTGCATATTCTACCCTCGCGAAACTAACAGTCTCCAGACTGACAATTCCTCAGCGAAAATTACACTCCTGAAAAGATGCCAATAACAATGGAGAATCCTATGACACAGGAGAAATCAGAACCCGCACCTCTCGACCCAGCACATATCCCGAATGACTCGTCCGACTCGTCCAATGATAAATATCTACATGGTCTTTCTCTCGTATTTATGACGCTGTCTTTGATGGCCGGAGTCTTCACGTTGGCATTGGACAATTGCATCATTGGTAGGCAAACCATGTAGCGAGACCCCAAATTACTAACATTAATTTGTCATTAGCCACGGCAATACCTAAGTTAACCAGTGACTTCGATAGTCTTGGCGATGTAGGTAAGTACACAATAACAGGCTTCGCTATCTCTGATCCTTGGCTGCTGATTCAACTCTAAGCATGGTATGGCTCCGTCTATCTGCTCGCCCAGATGTCCTTCCAACCAACTTTCGGCAAGCTTTACACCTTCTTCAACCTCAAATGGGTCTACCTCGGCGCCTTGGCCCTCTTCGAAGCAGGATCCGTCATTTGCGCAGCTGCGCCAAACTCGCCATCCTTCATTGCGGGCAGAGCCGTAGCCGGACTGGGCGCGGCAGGGCTCTTCTGCGGCGGTTTGATCATCATGACACAGATCGTCGAGATGCGGAAGCGGCCGCTGTTGCTAAGTATTGTGACGAGCATGTACGGCGTTGCTTCCGTTGTCGGACCAGCTCTTGGGGGTGTCTTCACCAATTCGGCGCGGCTGACTTGGAGGTTTTGTTTTTGGATCAATCTACGCAAGTCATCGAATCCTTTTTGAGACGGCACTTGCTAACAGCCAAACAGCATTAGGCGGTATTGTAGGCCTCGCTCTTTGTTTTTACTACCCAGCATCATTTGGTGACGTCCCTGGTAAGACTCAACCGTTACGAAAAAAGCTGGCGAGGCTCGGGTTCAAAAGTGCCCTGATCCTCACTGCCACTCTCGTATGTCTGTTTCTTGCTCTCCAGTGGGGCGGCGCTGTTCATCCCTGGTCCGACTCCCGAGTATGGGGCTGCTTCCTGGGGTTCGCGCTATTGTTGATCCTCTTCGGATATATCCAACATCTACAAAAAGACGAGTATGTCCTCCTATCAAATCCGTCGATCCGCGCCTGACAGAGCTCAAGAGCCCTTATTCCATTGCGGATTCTCTCGCAGCGCACTGTCTTCCTCAGTTGCGCCTTTTCCTGCCTGTTGCAGGGTGGGTTAATGAGCCAATCATACAACCTACCCTTCTACTTCCAAGCTGTGAAAGGTACGAACGCTCAGGCATCAGGGATCGATATCCTACCTTATGGCATCACCAACTCCGTCGCCACGGTCATCGCCGGTTCTCTCATGACGCTGACTGGATTCTACGTCCCCTTTATGTGGCTTGGGTCAGCCATCTCGGTGACTGGCAGTGGACTTCTTTACACACTCTCCGCTTCGAGCCCGCTCGGTCAATGGTTTGGGTATCAGGTACTCGCGGGTGTGGGATGCGGAATGTCGATCCAAGTTCCAATCCTTGCCATCCAGGTGGTGTTGAGCACTGTCGATATCCCCCTAGGAACTACACTGGTGATCCTGGCTCAGTGCTTTGGCGGTGCCATCGGCCTTGCCATTGCCCAGAATGTGTTCCAGAATTCATTGTTCGAGCGACTACATGAGATCCAGGGTATCGACGTGCTAAGTGTAGTGGCCACTGGTGGAGTGGATCTACAAGATATCGTACCCGCCAAGCTACTAGACGCCGTCCGAGACGCGTTCAATGGAGCAGTGGCCAATGCGTTCCTAGTTGCCGTGGGCGTTGGTGGTGGCGCGTTTCTAGTTAGTCTTGGGGTGGAGAGAAGACGGATTCAAACTCGCACCACGGTACAGGGTAGCTAGAAGACGGCTTCAGGTTTGCCAACACGCTCAATACTCTAATTTGATCAATTAATGGGTCTAGCGGTCTATTTACACTGTAGCAACAAATATTTAATTGGTTTTATGAAGTAGAAGTGGTGAGATCGATGGACGGGCGCAGATTCAACGACACTTCACTCACACCATGCGCGATGCTCTAGTTGGGTAACCATTCTCATGAATTGTTCTGTAATATCTAAAGCATACTTCACAACCCTAATCTAAGACGTCCCATAATGTTGTGAGAACCCTTTTTCTCATCGCTTCATTCACGTCATATATCATAATAGTAATAAACGCACATTTCCAATCTCGGAAATGGTGCCAAGATAGGTCGAGACAGACCATGTCAGACAACCCACGGTGAAACCCATTGTTAGGAACGAGCCACTGCTACCCGAGCGCGGAAAGATCATCTAAGAATGGCTGGTTGCGATGGAGGGTGCTTATTACATCGTATTTTGAATAGCCATTTGAGACAGACATCTGAATCATCGAGCGGTGGTTAGATTTGAACCTTACTGTTATAACGTCACTGTACCCTCGAAGCATTTGTATGTGTTATCATAACGTTGATGATATATAATGCCTAAAATTTGTCATGGTGTTGCCCGCTGTCTAACAGTACTGGGTGGTGATACGCCTGTGCGATATCTAACACTCTAAGAGAATAACCCATTTATAGTTGTACAAGATGTAACCCATATCAATTGTCCTCTTCTATGAAACGAACCTCTGGATTTCCTCAAACATACTGAACTGAAAAGCTCTGCGTCCGTAAAATGGCCCTGTCGCTGTGATCGTCCCGTTGCACTGCCTCTCCACTTCCAGAAACGTGGACTGTCATCGTGGGATCCTTAGTGTCATCAGAAAAGCGCTGCATTTCGGTACCATCCTCCTCGGGAAACTGCGAGTACTGGTTTCGCGGCTTGCGAACTCTGCTGAGTGTGCCACTGTGTTGCTTCGGCCCGTATGACCCTGCGTAGCCGGACGCTCCCGACGACCCTCCCATGATGCGTGGCATCAGGTGTTTGAAGAACTTACGTAGCGTGGGCATGGAGCCGCAGATGACGAAGAGGTTAGCTTCTACAAAGCTGTTGTATGTTAATGAGTGGTTGCAAGGAGAAGTGAATGGAGGAAGGACTCACGTCCAGACATCGGCTGGTGCAGCGTCCCACGAAGGATCTGTGCTGGCTAGAACGACGGGTAATTGAACGAGACGGATAACAGAAGTCGCAACGGTACTAAAAGAGTTAGTGGAAGATGATATTTGATGGTGACTCTAAATACGTACAGCGACCCGACTCCGAAGACAAAGATAGCTCCGAATTTTTGAATCTTGGGCATATGAAGCTTATAAATCATGCGAATCGGCAGCACAAACAGTATTACATCCGTGACAATGTTGGATACTGCGGTCGCCATGTATAAAATCGCGGCGTCGGTGCACGAACCCCCTACCACCTTGAAGTCGAAGGCTTTGCGAGGAGGGTTGCAGACGAAGAACATCATGAAGGTGATGACGATTGTGTAGATTGCGACGATGACGATGCTGGTCCAGACGGAGACGCGGAACCACTTTTGCGGCGAGAGGTGGAGATAGAACGACAGGAGGGAGAGTTTCGTGAAGCCATTGCAGAGCATGTACACCGGCGCTGCAATATAGCTAATCTGGGCGTATGTTAGAAGGATGGAACCGGTGATGGGACAAGTCGACTGACAAGAGAGTAGCGTTCGTAATGCGCCAAGGACATCTCCCATGAATGGGCACAAAAGCCACCTTGTGCGATTGAAGCTGTCGTGATTCCGTGTTAGTCGTGTGGTCCAGCGAGAGGTGGAGTGTGGAGACTGTACCCGTCATCAATGCTTGAGTCAATACTGACGATAGCTATCGAATGTTAGCAATTGTCTGTGGGTAATCGTCTGTGTGTTGGGGCTCGAGCGTAGGTGTGCTAACTTACCCATCCGAGAAACATGAATCCTAGATGCATGTTAGCGATCGTCATTCTCGGTTTCCCTCCTCGTCTCGATATCATCGTCGACGGTTTGTCCCGGAAGCTTCGACATACCATCGTCAACCTGCAGCCCCTTTGACAGGAAAATCTTTGTGTAGTACCGCTGCAGCAGGGCGATGAAGGCCAAGGGCCCCCCAATCCCAAAGACCAGGTAATGGTCCAGCACCTTCTGCTGCTGCGGGTGGGCAAAGTCGACGACATAGCCATCCGGCGGCAGGCGAATGACTTCGACACCGTCTACAACAGGAAATGTAGCCATGTTGGGCGTTGGAGACGAAGAAGTGAGTGCGACGATGGGTCACATTGATCGTCGTCGGCAGAGACGGATCGTCCCTGGATTAAAGATGGGGACCGGACAAGACATCAACACGGCTTGGACAACCTCGACACTACAGAAAAGAAGGTGGTTGTTAGGCGTGAGCGCTAACAGCATAGCGTGAAACTTTGCAGTGTTAATGCGTGTCTAGGGAACGCGCTAGAAAAGGGGTTAAGGATGACGGCCTCGTCAGGCTGAGGTGCTAACAGCGGAGGGTCCAATGATCAAGATGGCGACTGATGTGCGAGGCCGTCTCGTCTCTACGCCACGGTTCCATTGGATGTTGTCTCGCGGCATCCGCTTCCCCGGGCCCAGGGATCTTCCTAGCGCAGGATATGCAAGCTTCCGACGATGCTTCGCGGACTGGGGACCGGACGACTCCTGGTGGATCATGCCGGTACGCCTCGTCTATTTAGACTGCGCCTCGACGAGGTTTCTGCAGGTTTCTTCCATTCAGACCCTGGAACCGAGTACTACAGTCAAGGTTCACTCGCACATGAACGCCAGCCGCAGCCATACGCCACATTAAAAGGAACACGTAATTTGTGAGACATGGGCAACTGCAGAATGCGAATTTCCCCGTTCCCCGGCGCTGGGAGTTGGGGCGCTAAAGACATGCGTGGCGGCCGGGCCATTAAATGCCGCCCTCCGCGAAGCTGATGGCCGGTTGGAAATTGTCGTGGCCGTGGATTTGGCTGGTTCCAGGGATAAATGCACCTCTTGGCTGCAGTAGATCGGCAAGCCCCCTTCCGTTCTGAGTCGCATCGCCTGAGCTGTGCCGGGAGGAGGAGTGCGAGGTTTTTCTTTTGGCGTACCGCGGCAGCGTGGACGAGCCCGATCAAGACGTTGAAGAAGCCGTTTCGGATGGCGACAGTCGGGGCGTAACTTAACCTTACACAAAGAGAGGCTTTATCCCAACGTGCAAAACGTCTCGACCCTCTCTTGACATGTCGTCCATCTAATCTCTTTGCGGATCGCTTAGTCTTCCCCGCATGAGAACCGGCCAAGTGGGTAACTCGGGAACCAGATGCCGGCGCGAGTAAGGGTCTTCCCTCTCGCTAGTCCATCAGTCAGTCCTTTACGGCCTTACCCTTATCCTTACCCTTACGACGTCGTACTACGCAGTAAACTACTCGACCAATTTCAAGCGACCCGCTCATCCCGGGCTCGCATGTAGATGAATCCCTGGCCTTATGCTGGCAATCGTTGCCTTGTTCGCTGGCTTTATCCCGTGCCGTCCCCAGCTGCGAATTGATTTCTTTTCCTCCTTCTGATCGTCGATCCTGCTTCCTTCGTTGACTTTTTACGTGCGTCGTACTCGTACTCTTTGACCGTTCGCCCGAAGTTGCCCATACCCGCCATCATGAAGGCCTCACTCGCTAGTGTCCTGATGCTCGCCGCATCCGTGTCCGCGGCTACCGCGGATACATCCTGCGCCTGCGTAAGTTTCTCGCTTGGTTTCCAAACGCCCGGCTAGTAGCCTCGTACGTGGCTGACACGCAGAAGTGCAATGCCCTCGCTGCTGTCCCTGGCCTCAAGGGCAAAGTCTATGTCCCAGACACCAAGCAATACGACGCTCGCCTGAAGACGTACTACTCTGCCAATGCGGCCCTGGAGCCTTGGTGCATGGTCATGCCCGAGAGCGCCAAGGATGTGTCAAGCATTGCCAAGGTTGTCTCCAAGGAGCAGTGCCCGTTTGGCATCCGGAGTGGCGCCCACTCGGCCTGGAAGGGATCCAACGGTATCGAGACGGGTGTGACGATTGACTTCAGTGAGCCACCCTCGCCTATCGATCATGCAGCTTAGCTAACGCGTTTCGTAGGCTACATGAACACCACCACCTACGACAGCAAGAAGAAGATTGCCAAGATCCAGCCTGGATCCAACTGGGGTGAAGTGTACGAGTCGCTCAACCAGTACGGCGTGGCTGCGGTTGGTGGCCGCGCCTCTGTCGTCGGTGTTGGCGGTTTCACTACCGGCGGAGGAGTGAGTCTACCTGATGCAACATACCATCGCATCGTGATGCACTAACAATATACCCAGTATTCCTTCCACACCAACCGCCGCGGCTTCGCTTGCGACAACGTTGCCAACTTTGAGGTCGTCCTCGCCGACGGCAGCATCGTCAATGCCAACAAGAACGAGAACGCCGACCTGTGGAAGGCATTCAAGGGTGGCTCTGGAAACTTTGGTTTCGTTACCCGCGTGGATCAGTGTGCGTCTTCCTCCTCGCTACTATGTGACGATACTAACGGCTGAGCAGATGTCGTCGACTCCAACAAGCTTTGGGGAGGCTTCGTCATCTACGACCTGGCCGAGCGCGATACTGTCTTCAAGTCATACCTCGACTTTGCTGAGAACATGGCCTCCGACCTTGCGTCGCAGCTCATCGTGTCTGTGCAGTGGAACGGCAAGGAGCGCATTCTGCTCTCGGTCCTTTCCAACTCTGACGCTATCGATGATGCCCCTGCCTTTGACGAAATGTTTGCCATCCCCAACATTTCCACCACTTTGAGCACTGGAAACATTGCCGATCTCGTGCCTCAGTTCACTGGCCCTACTCCTCTGGGACTTTAGTAAGTGTCTCCCAAAATTCAACATCTACATCAATCTAACCTGCATCAGCGCCAACTGGATGGCTGGCCTCACCTCCAACGATGTCCGCATCATGAACTTCGTTGAGGAGAAGCACAAGGAATACGTCGACAAGATGAAGGCCGCCGCCCCTGGCTCAGACTTTAGCGTTCTTGTCCAGTTCCAGCCCGTGACGCAGTCCATGGTTGGCCACTCCGCCAAGGCTGGCGGCAACGTGCTCGGTCTTGAGGCCATCGTCGCCAAGGGCGCGACTATCATGTGGCTCATTGCCGTGACCGTCGACACTGAGGCCAACCAGAAGAAGATTGCCCCCTTGACTCTGCAGTACCGGGACGCTGTCAACGCGTATGCCACCAAGATCGGTGCCAACAAGAACTGGAACTACCTCAACTACGCGCTGGGTGACCAGGAGCCCATCAAGCACTACGGAGCCGCATCTGTCAAGTTCCTCAAGGCTGCGTCTAAGAAGTACGACCCCAAGGCTGTGTTCCAGAAGCTGAGAGGATCGGGCTTCAAGCTGCCTGCGTAAACATTGAAAACTCGAGGTACACATCTTCCGTGAACCGTCACAATGAGCAAAATAGAGAAACGGGAACGGGAGCCAGGACAGACTTGGCCTAGAATATTGTATTGATCATCGATGTTGACCAGCATGTACATGCTGAGACACCCTTTGTTAATAGCCGGCTTTGCAACCAACATAATTTACGCTGTCATATAGCCACCATCTACTGGTAGTGCAACACCCGTGATCCATGTAGCCTGTTCGCTAGCCAGGAACACGGCAGCTTTGGCCACATCCTGCGGGAGACCCAAGGATCCCCATGGATGCAGGGCCGTGATTCCCGCATTATGCGTTTCGTCTGATAGCATCGCACTGTCCATGTTCGTCTTGACAACTAGCAAAATCAGTTAGCCTAGCGAGAACCTGGTTCATCCAGTGGAGACGTACAGCCAGGGCAGATTGCATTGCAGTGAATCTTGGATGGCCCGTTTTCGCGCGCGATTCACTTTGTCATGTGTACGACGGCAGCTTTGCTAGCGCAGTAGGAGACTAAAATTGCCCCTTATTACGTATGATCAAACCGAAACGGTGAAGACATCTTACTGTGGCCAATCTCAGGCTTTAATCCGTAAACCGATGCAGTATTGATGATCCAGCCGCGGTGGCCGCCCGCATGAGGCTCCTGTTTCAAGAACTGCCGCACCGCATATTTGCATCCCAGGAACACCGATCTACTGTTGACTGCCATGGTTTTATCGAATGTCGAGTCATCGGTCTCAGCAATTGGTTTGGGTCCAAGCTGATTGTACGATTAGAGCGAGATACCCGCATTGTTGACCATGATATCCAGTCGTCCATACCTTGCCACGGTCGCCGATATCAAATTCTGTATGTCTTCAGAGCTGGAAACGTCCGCGCGTACGAATGCGCCACTGCCGGCATTCGCTTGATTGATCATGTCGACTGTGGAAATTAATTCACCGACCGGAGCGTCGGACCGCAGGTCGCTGCAGATGATATTCCATCCCTGCTTGGCGTATTCGATTGCAATGGCGCGACCGAGTCCAGAAGAAGCGCCGGTTACGATGGCGACTTTCATTTTGGGCGAGCTAGAGAAAATACGAGGTTATTTTAGTCAGTTAAGGTTAGGAGGGAGTAGTCGAATGCCGGGATGCGATGGAGGACGTGTTATCGGGGAGGATGGTTTGTGTTTCTATTGAGGTGATGAAGTTGGTATTTATTTTCGGATTCACTCTGCTGGACTAACTCGTCTGCTGGACCAACTCGCATGGATCGACCTTAGCACCAATTCATGAACTTGGCAAATGGGTCTCAACAATGAATTCCCATCTTTGTCGCCTTGTTTCCCATCTCTAGATCCACTCGCGATCTCGTTCTCGCACATTTGCTCAATTCGGTTAAGCCGTTGACTCTTCTCGCTCATTCCACTACCGCTGATAATTTAGCATGCACTGCAAATGCCGTTATACCAGAACCGGCATGGAAGGCCTTTAGGTTCTAGACCGCGGAAGGGCATGACGCCACTGGGTCGATCCGTCATCATCGACTGTAACCGCCGTAACCGAGAATTCGGGTACCGGGTGGGCTTTCTGTAATAGGTCTAGGTATGTTGAGGGTCCTGGGGTTAATTGACACTGCCGGGATCTCTTGCCAGGTTCACCAGGGCCGAAGGTTTATATCCTTGTCTCAGCATTTCGCTCATTTGGGTGAATCGTCCCAGGGACCTACTGGTTGCGGTGTGCTGAGACAACGCCATACGCGAACCAATCGAGAGAGTAGTAGAGGATGAATTGGCCCGGGTAACCGTATCTAAGCTGTACGTACGCGTCGGGGTCCCATGGCAACCTCTCCGCAGTCCCGGGTGTCTCATTTCTCTTCGCAAATTCCAAACGCTGCATGGCTCATTGTAGGGTTCGCTAGCCTCTAGTTCAGTGACCGGGAGCCTTGGACACTCATGGATAGTTGGGTTTGCTACTAAGAACTTTGTTCTTGTTTATTATTACGGGATGATGAAGTGCTCGACAGGCGTATGCCATCGTGGCGAGCTGCACCATAATCATACACACCACGTCGCGACACTCCAATTTGCTACTCACGCGCCTATCGACATCAAATATACAGGCCTACTCATAGTCCTGTGGCTGGGGGGTTTCGAATTCCTTCCTCCCATACAGCAGCCAGTACCCAACCGCAAAGAGAAGCACTCCAACAATAACGCATAAAACGTAGTTCATCTAGTCCGCCTCGACGGGCAGAAATGAAGGAAAGGAGTACATCACAAGGGAAATAACCGTCCAGATTATTGTCGTTATATTCGCCACGTATCCAGCTCGGGGGAACCAGAATGGACCGTGCTGGAAGTTGGCTCGCCCATGCCAGAGAAGACAACCGATGCTTGCGGAATAGGTCAGATATTGCAAGAGGATTCCGCCAGCGACAAGAGAGTTGAAGGCAAGAGTAGAGCCGAGATAGAGGCAACCCAGTATGGCCGTCCAGGCACACGACCAGACATGTGCCCAAATGGGGGTGCCGAAAGGTTCGGGAGCGATCTGACTGAGGTACGTATGAAAGGGAAATCCTTTGTCTCTGCTAAACGCCCAGGCCATGCGAGATTGCCATGTATGGATTCCGATGATGGCCCCCGCAGCCGAAGCGGCAACGATGGCTTGTAGACCGATAGCAGCTGCTGTGCTATTGTTGAAGGCAGAGTAAAATATCTGGAGCGACGGAGTCACGGCAGTAGCCACCACCTACAAATCTGGAGCTGAGAAAAGGAGCGCCAGGATGATCAAGATTCCTGTAACACTCCCCAAGGCAACTGTAATGAGAAGTGCCTTGGGGATATTTTTCCTCGGTTGAGGGATCTCGTCTGCCAAGTGCACAACAGCATCGAGACAGGAGAAAGCCCAGTTGGACGAGTTGAGTCCAATAAGAAAGGCAACACCATCAGGCCACCCGGAGATGTTATAGAGCTGGGTAAAGAAGCCCTCTGCGGATTGTTTCTCCTTGGACGCCGCCAGAACACCGACAAACACAACAATGAGAGCGGCGATGGTATAGGTGAGGAGCGTCTTGCTGACCCAAGGAAGAACCCTTTCGAAGAGATTGAACCCAAATGCCAAAAGGTTGGTAACCTGATAACCAACAAAGCCCATCCACGGCTTATAGTTGAAGTCTGGATGTTGCAGAGCCACCATGTTAAACACCATAATGGGAACTGCGAGGCAGACTGAGGCGCCAGTGCAGATCGCCCCAGCCCAAGCAACAATTGCGGTGATGTATGAACAGAACCGTCGCATGCCAGGGGGAGCCAGCGTCGCCACCCAAAAGTACTGGCCACCTGAGTGCGGTAAACCCAACGCAAGCTCTCCGAGGCTGACTGCGACACACAAGGCCACGAGGGCCATCATGATGAAGCCGTAGAAGAACAAGGGCGGACCGCCCATTGCGATGCCGCTTGCAAGGCCCACAGTGATGGTGATTGCCGCGTTCGTGATAGAGTGGCCTAATCCCATGGCTGTCCAAAGAGAAAATGGTTTCTCTTCTACCTGATCGCCCATGCTGATCGACTCTCTCGGCCGTAGCGGAGGTTGAGGATGGTCGCGCTTCTCCTCGTCCATGATTTAGGTAAGTTGCGTGAACGGCCGTGTGCGAGTGTTTAGGGATGAATCGAGTGTGAAGGAATGTTTTGGGTTTCATGAGATTGCTTGATATATCGCGCAAACAACCAAGTCGTTGATGGCTCTTGGTTGTCTTTAATACAGCTATCAGGTCTATCACATGCCGCATTCAATCAACACTTACTCTAACACACAGCAAATGCCATCATCGAAAGCCGATCCCAGGTTTCACTCGTGGTTGGCTGCGACTATGCGGGGCTTCGTGTCCAAGTTAAGTAGCGCCTCGCATTTTCGCTCGAATGGGTTTGGTCTATTGATCACTCTGACGCGGCCATGTCAACGACCAAACGTGGCCGCTACGATTATCACTTGCTTTCTCAAGTGGTCGAAATTTTTTCCCATTTCAGTTGTAGCTAGGATGGCATGGATATAAAGACGCCGAGGGGCCGCGAGCAAACTGGGTGTGTCAAAGCTCTTCATCTACATTGCAATCTCGCCTCTAGATTCAGCCAAGATACTGATCATCTCACCCGCTTCTTCTCTTCAGTTTGAGCAATAACCTACACACCCTCGCCAACATGTCATTCGTTGCGACTGCAGATGAGGTTCGCGTCTTCGAGGAGTTTTCCGCGAACCCGTCATTCTCTCAGGAAGCCATCATCGTTGACTTTACGACAACCCCCGAGTTTATCCAAAGCGTCCTCCCTCCCAACTTCGAGCCTGGAGACAGACCTACTGGTCATGTGCTTATGTCTACGATGGAAAGCAAGCTTTGCGGCGAATTCGACTGCGCCATCGTTTCCATTGATGTCAAGTTCAAGGGAATCCGAGGCACGTACATGCTGGAGATTATCATCAGTGGCGACTCCCCAGTGACCTGGGGTCGTGAGGTCTGGGGAGAGTGCAAAAAGACTGGAACTTGTCGCATGTGGCGTTCCGGCAACTATCGATACGCCTATGCCGAGCGCAACGGCGTGCGTCTCATTGAGCTCGAAGGAGAATTTGGAGACGACCTCCCTCCCAGAGAGCGCAATAGCTGCAACTTTGAGATCAAGGCTTACCCGCACTCCATGGGCAAGGGGTTGCAATGGGAGCCAATGGTCAACGTTCTTACGGTCAAAGAACAAGACGTCCGCCGATCCACGGGCGTTGGCCGCCTCGTTATCCGTGGAACGGAACACGACCCACTTCATAGCATCCCGATTGTTTCCATCAAGGACTTCGAATACGTGTCTGGAAGAGCCGACTACACTGTTATCCAGGAACATGAGCTTGGATGCGGCAAAGCATACCTGCCTTATCTTATCGGCCGTCATTATGAGGATCTCCGACAGTTCAAGATTGGCGGCGAATGGACCAAGATGCAGGACGTGCAGAAGGAAGCTGAGGTGTTTCCTATTCAGCGCCTTACTACCCCAGGGTTTAAGAAGAGTGCTAATTAGATGTGTTCCTTTCAATTGAAGAGGGGGGTTGGCTGTATGTCTTGCTCTAGATTCGATATACTGAAGTAACAATATTTTTCCCTCTTGGGATTTAACAAGTCGCGACGTTCCAAACAAGTGCTGGTTTATTTCTTGTGGCTTTCTGACACTACTCTGACTTCTGTCTGCTCCCTCAAGGTGAGCAAGATGCCGGCAACAAGTAAAAAAAAAACACAATTATGGCTTTCTGACACTTGGCTGATTAACTTCTCCGTCTGCTGCTCCACTTGGAGCACATTCGGTCGACCCCTAATATAGCGGCTTAGACAGCGAATGTTGCGGACCATATTTGTTGTAAATAATATGAGATGTTGTCCTATTTATATCGGGAGCATATTGAGAGAATCATTAAACTTTGAGAGTAGTTTTATCTGCCAATACAGGCAAATACAAATAGCTTTCCCTTAGGCTACCACTGCCTCGACCTCGATCTCAACAATCATCCCAGAAATACCCAGCTCAGTAACGCCCACACAAGTCCATGTTGGTTGATGGTTAGGCATCCACATTCGAAACGCTTCAACCATGAGGTCAAACGACGAAGACAAAGAGATGTGGAAGCTTTTGACTGAGTAAACGTCACTCCAGCCTTTTGCACCAGCAGCCTTCAAGTTCTTTTCCACGTTTTTAAAGGCGAGCTCGATCTGGCCTTTAAGATCCTGGTCGTCAATGTTGCCTCCATTGTCTCAACCGCCTTGTCCTGAACATTTGACGACATTTCCCACACGAACGGCTTGCGAGTATGAATACAGCCTGTTGTTGGTAATACCGACACCCTCGTAGTTGGAGTAGTGTAGGCCTGACATGGTGGAAATCGCTTGAGGGTTGCTTAGAAGGAACTCGCCATGGACATAGATGGTGTGGACTTACAGATAAGAAAGGTATGAAAACCAGGTTAATAACTGAGGGAGTCTGTAACTTGCTCGACTTGCGGAAGAGAATCCGAGCCTAGCCGGCGTCTTTATATTGTCATCTTAGTCTTGATTGCGATTATGTACTGACTTGTAGTTCATAGCCATTACATCAACTTGTCGCCAGGTATGGTTTTTCTGTTGCTTAAAGGGGAATGTTTCACGTCCATGAGTGATGTAACATGCTATTACGTTATCTTTCGCAATTTTGCTCGATGGGGAAATCTCCCGCTACGTTAGTTCGCCTTGTGATCTTGACACCCCAAACATTGGTTCAAAACGCGGGACTCTGCAGAGATCCGTCACTAGTCACAAGTCTTTCCCAATATCAGCCTCTTTTGGGTGATTAATAATGAGGTTCGGCAATGTTTTTCTCCGCAAGTCAATTGCGACATGATTCAGTGTATCCACCCGAGCGTGGATTCCACCTCGCATTATCTCCCGATGTGGCATGGTTGGTTTGGAGACCCCACGACCCCAGATATGGCGAGATGGAAGGATGAATGCCCATCAAGTTGCCTAACATGGCATGGTTCAATCCGATATTACTGCCTGAGATCTCATGCGATGCGATAGGTCGGAGATATGGTTCCCAGAAGGTGGAATGACTACCAGGATTGGGGCATAAAAGGCATCGCGAAGCCAGCGTATCGCATAACCACCAAACCTCTCGCTCACATCAGCCATAGCATCTACAACCTCCATCACGCTGCCCAATGGGCGCAAATACGACCAGCCGACTGGTCTTTTCATTAACAACAAGTTCGTCCCGGCCACGGGCGACGAATTCACTGTTTTTGATCCTGTGTAGGCCCATCATCGTTAACAACTGACATATTGGCGCTGATTCTTGAGCAGAAAAGAGGAGGAGATCATCAAGTTGCGTGGAGCCTCCACTACCGATGTCGATGATGCCGTTGTCACAGCTCGACGCGCTTTCGAGGGAAAGTGGTCCGAATTAGCTGCCATCGATCGAGGGGCTTTCCTGTACAAAATTGCAGAGCTCATTGATCGTGACCGAGAGCTAATTGCCGCCATCGATGCCGACGACAACGGCAAGGTGAGATCTGAACTGCCACTAATCTCTTGAGGTCATCGAATTAACTCTTCCCCCAGGCTTACACTGCTGCACTTGGCGGGGATCTCGATGAGTCCTACAATGTCTTCCGATACTACGCTGGCGCTGCGGATAAGATTTCCGGACGTACCATTGAGACCACTCCTGCGAAGCTGGCCTATGTACTCCAAGAGCCTCTTGGTGTCTGTGGTCAAATTATTCCCTGGTATGAGCCCAATACTGGAAACCTGTGTTGAGACACGGAAGACTCACAGATATACCCGGATCTAGGAACTTCCCTTTCATGATGCTCGCATGGAAAGTTGCCCCAGCCCTCGCTTGCGGAAACACCGTCATCCTCAAGCCCGCGGAGCAGACTCCTCTCTCAGCACTCTATTTTGGTAACCTTATCATCGAGGCTGGCCTTCCTGAAGGTGTTGTTAATATTGTGCCCGGTATCGGGTCCGTTACTGACAAAGCAATCTCTAGCCATATGGGAATCGATAAAGTTGCCTTTACGGGTAGTACCGCCACTGGCCAGGCTATCATGAGAGACGCGGCAAGCAACTTGAAGAATATCACGCTTGAGTGTGGTGGTAAGAGCCCCTTGATTGTGTTCGACGATGCCGATCTCGACCTGGCCGTTAAATGGTCTCACTTTGGAATCATGGATAATAAGGGCGAGGTAAGGAAATATTTTTGTGACTACAAGGGTATATACTGATTATTGACAGGTCTGCACCTCCACATCCGGAATCTACGTCCAGGAGGGTATTTACAAAGAATTTTTGGAGAAGTTCGTTCAAGCCACGAAAGAGAATGAGAAGATCGGGAAGCCCTTTGACGAGGAAACTTACCAAGGACCCCAGGTGTCCAAGGCCCAGTTTGACAAGGTTCTGTCGTACATTGAGCAAGGTAAGAAGGAGGGTGCAAGACTTCTCTGTGGAGGTACCCAGCATGGGGAAAAGGGATATTTCATCAACGCCACCGTATTTGCAGACGTAAGTAAGCCCCAGCCCTCTGACAAGACATTGTACTAACATGTTATATAGACTCGGGAAGACATGAAAATCGTACAGGAAGAGATTTTCGGCCCAGTTGTCGTCATTTCCAAATTCAGTACCGTCAAGGAAGCCATTGACAAGGCGAATGATACATCATACGGCCTAGCGGCTGCCCTCTTCACAGAAAAGATTGCCAAGGCGCATATTGTGGCGCGGAAGCTGCAGGCGGGCATGGTGTGGATCAATTCTTCCGGTGATTCCCACTTTGGAATTCCGTTTGGAGGTTACAAGTCGTCCGGTATTGGTCGTGAACTGGGACAGTATGCTTTGGATGCGTACACGCAGTCGAAAGCGATTCATGTGAATTTGGATGTTGAAATATGACTTGGGTATTCGTGAGAGGTCACGGCAGGATGCAGTATTACTCAGATCAATTACAAGTCACATTCGCTTACGAACAAGCTCGCCAACATGAGGTTTGGAGAAAATTCATGAAGTTAACTGAATTGGGATTCAATTAAGAACAAAATATTCATCCAATTGCCAACGCCAAACCTTGATTCAGCATGACTCAAGCCAAGTGATCCTCACCCCCATATCGCGCCACCGCCAAACCTCTCGTACGACCTCCAGGGCCCGGGAATAAGTTGGAACTCGAGTCCACGTAGCTAACCGGATCCCCGTAATTTGCACGAGATTTCTCTCCTCTAGAAATACATCGGGAAGCTCAGAGCCAGCAACGACCAGAAGCGGCCCAACCCAGTTAAGCAGAGGATCCTCATCAGGGATGTGCTTCAGAGTGTTCATGATGCCAAGCACTTTGTCAAGAACGGTCAATATTTCATCTTCATGCAACTCGGTAACAGCTGCCTTTGCTTGAAAGAGCATGATTGTGCTGAGTGCACGATACCCCTCGGCGAGCTCAAGAAGCTGTGGCTGCTGAGGTGACCCTGGAGGAAGGTGCCAGACCTGCAGTCGTCTTTGTAGATTTTGTTGGGTCGAGTCGCACGAGATGCGTGTATCCAGGACGCGGCGGTAGTAGTGCCCAATCTCGGTAATCAAGGGGCAAAGAGTGGTGGCAATACCCATCACCGGATGCACGCTCTCGCTAAAGGGCGGTCGCTGGAACGCACTGATAACAGATGGACTAGGGAGTATCTGCCGTACTGCAGGTGTCAGATAAGAGGAAAAGGCCATGCAGTACAGATATAGCCCAAGTATGTAGAACGAGAATCCATCAGTAGGCTCCGAAGCCGCTAATAGGTTGGTGACGCTATGAACTCCGGCCAAGAACTCCATGCCAAAGTCCTTACCCAACGGATCTACCCAGCTTGAGGAGATGCACAACATAAGTGATGAAAGAATGATTGTGCGCTGGAGCACCTGCTGTTTCGGAGATGGCCTCTGTATCCGAGCCACCTCGGCCGATAAGGATGAGATGGCGAGTCCCCGAATCCGGAGGGATTGGTTGAGGCTATCCGGGGAAAATCCCTGGTGATGGGCCTCCGCTATGCTCTCCAGGGTGTGACGTAGAGCCTTAGAGTGACGCAGCCAGGCTGTGATATCATGGGAAAGCGGGTTGGTGGGCGGGCGAAAGATAGCCATGTTGAGACAAGCGCTGTCATACCAGTGCCGAAGCGTACTGTTCTCAAGAACAGCACCTCCCTCCAGCCTGCTGTCGTTCCAAAGCCACGGCCGTTCTATCTGCCATTGATCCGAGATGAAATTCCCGGTGCAAGTTTCCCCGCGAGCAGCGCATCGCGAGCAAGCGGGTTGCTTCTCATCGCATCCGACCTTTCGTCTCTTGCACTGCTCACAGCCTGTGCGGCGTTTACGGGAACTTGTCATCGTTGTGTGTGTGGATTTATGTGGTTTATTGTTGGCTGTTATTCAATCATTGAGGTAAGTTGAGTTTGAAGTTGGACCAGACCGGACCGGATCAGCTACAGGAGCTGAATGGTCGCCGAAGGGGCTGGCTGGTAGCTGTGCATATACTGGTTAGGGTGATCACTCCCGTGTGGCGAACAATCCACTGCAATTTCGAATGACACTGACTGACGCAGCTAAGAGGGAATTAAGATAGGTTGTGGAGCTAGCAATGGGGAGTGTCGTCTGCGCCAAGCACGAGGCGTGTATAACGCCACAACTATCAACATGCCGCGGGACCAAAGAGTATCGCATGACATGGCATCGGGCGTCATTTGTGGCGATGGAACCTCCCAATTGGGGCCATGAAGAAGAGATTCCACTTGCTCGAAAAACATCCATTCCCGGTGACTTGTAGGCTTAGTCGACAATATTACTTAATATCAGTTGAATGGCCTCGTCGCACTTCGTCCAAATCAGGCTAGATTACTATCTCGCACTTTTTCCCAACCGGGGTACGCGGGCATCCACACTCTTTTTCTCTATGTAGGCACTAGATGCGACCTTCGTATTATCCAAGTAGATCTGTTGAATCGCCAGAAATTCCCAGATGCAGTTACCGGATTGTTCGGCGTCGTCATCCCCACAGGTGTCAAGATGACCATGGGGTCGGAATCGTGGTCCTCACACCCGGACGCCGGGACGCTGGACGCCCGGATGATCGAGGTCGCTACCTATAAGGTTCCATGTACAATCAACGGCTACTCCAACAAAAATAGCACGCTCAATCTTGGAAAGCCCGGCATCATTTACTCGGAATTATACTCTGCCGACCTTTGCAAAAGCAGACGAAGAATCTCACTGTCACCATGGGCTACGTACGAACCGCCGAGGAAGTCGAGGCATACGACCTCTTCTACCGAGGCGTGACATCTCCGAACCATGCCGCTGGCGTCAACTTTACTACCACGGATGAATTCGCAAGAGAAGTGCTGCCTCCCTGCTTCGACGTGCCCACCCCCCCTACGGGGGTCATGTACGTCTGCACCAACTGCGAGGAGATCGACGATCAGCGCACCGGCGAGGATGAGGAGGCCGGCGTCGTGGCCTTAGACGTTATCTACCAGGGACAGAAGGGCAGCTATACGCTTTCTGTCTTTGTAAACCGCGACCAATCACTGGCCACGGGCCATGAAGTGTGGTCCATGCCCAAGAAGCTGGGAGAGATCCACCTGATGGGCAACGGCCGCAAAGCATGCGTGCTCGCACAGCGGAAGGGCGCTGAGATGCGCTTGGATACTCTCCTCGGGGCTCCCACCTTCTCCAAGGACCCCGAACCAACGAGGTCCATCTTTTACGAGATCAAGGCTGGAATGCGGGCGTCTGGTGGCTTTCAGCACAACCCGGTTCTCGTCGAGTTTGAGGTGACGCAGCACGTCTTCACGTCGCAAGACGGCGAGTTGGACAAGACCAAGTTGAGTCTGCAAGGCACCGATGACGACCCTCTGCACACTGTGCCGGTCAAGGAGCTGACCTCTGCTTGGGCATCTGGATACTCAATGGGGACCCAGGTGTTGAGGGAAATGGAGCTGGACACCACGGTCGATTATCGGCCATACATCTACGGTCGTTTCTACGACGACTGGCCTCGCGCCGCGGCCAAGGCCAAGGCGATGGATTCTTCTGCTTAAATAGATAGCTGGGTGATGATTAGAAACAGACGTCAACTTTTCAAGAGGCTTAATTGAGTGTCCTGTGCTTAGTTATGTCAAGGAGGATCTGATCATTTCCCAGTCCTGTCTTCCTTCTGCAGTCACTAGTATCAGATGGGTATAAATATAACTCCACGACGAAATTCAGGCCCCGTAGATAGTAATCCTTGCAAATCCCCAAGAGTAGACTATCGCTTGTTGATATCTAGGCCCTCGGCAGCATGATTCCACGAAGTAAGGAACCTTACCGAGAGAACGCCGACTTCACGAACATGCCGAAAGTATCACTACGTAGTCCCTTAGTGGATCCAATTCCAGCGGGGTTCTGTCTGGACTTTCCCGCTTCCACAAGTGTCCTTTCAGATACGCCACCGGGGCTGCGGCACGCTCCCCCAACAATCTCTACTAGCCGGCTACCCCGGGAAAGCCTCCATCACTATTCCGCGGGGGGATGAGAAGGAGGTCCACACCGGTATCTGGACCCCATGCGCTAAACAGATCCAGGTGGGGATATCTCACCCGACAATCCCTCCGTACAAGGGTGAAAACTCGGTGTAGATAACGTGCCGTTGCTATCTACTGAACCCATCCTTGACCCCCGGGGCTTATTACCCCGTGGCCAGATTCAGGTGCATGCCAACATAAGCTACGTTATAAGTAGCACTTCACCTATGTTCTCTATTGTTCTGGAGAAGACTGCTATCATTTTGCAAAATCCTTATTCTTCGTCGGGTACAATTGCCCCATAACTCAATCCACCACCCAACGCACACCACTCTTTAACTAGCAACTTCCCAACCGTTCAAGCCAAATCATCTCTCACATAGACTCCTGCTTTTGTCAATGCGGTACCATGGACTCGCCAACCAACAACCCGGACGATGAATCCCCGATCGAAAAACTTCAGAAAGACGACGCAACCTCGCACCACGAAGGCGAGATAGCCTTGAAGCCACGTTTCGGCTTTTGGACATTGCTAGGATACCAGATGATGGTCATGGCCTCTTGGTCCAACTATCTCGTCACCATTGGTGTATCGGTCGACGTCGGCGGCCCTGTTGGCTTCCTCTACGGCACCATCGTCGTGGGTTTCTTCCAACTGTTGACTGTCCTGGCAATGGCCGAGCTTGCATCTGCTTGGCCACATCCCGGCGGTCCCCTGTTTTGGATAACAAAACTCGTGCCAGGCCGTATCGGACCAACTGTTTCCTTCTTCATGGGATGGATCAACGTTCTCGCATATGCCTCGCCCCTGGCATCTGCAGGCTTCTCCTCCACACAAGTCCTCGCCGCGCTTATCACCAACGTATATGGCTACGAATGGAGCAGCTGGCAAATGTGTCTAATGTACTGGGGTCTTGCCATCGCATTTGTCCCCGTCAGCTTGCGGCCTGCGTTTATGCCTATGTGGAGCATGGCCGCCCTGATATGTCTTCTGGGCACTCTGGTAGTTACTATCGGTCTCTGGGTCTCTCACATCCAGCCCCAAACGACCAGTTTTGTTTTCACGAAATTCGTCAACAATACAGGGTGGTCAAATAATGGGTTCGTCTTCGTCTTGTCCCTGGTACAAACGACGTACGCCATGTCGGGCCTCGAGGCAGCGACACACATGTCTTTCGAAACCAAGAACCCAAAGCGTACGGTTCCACTCGTTTTGGTGTCTTCTGTTGCCATTTCGACCATTCTCTGCTTTGGGTTTGCCATCCTTCTCCTCTTCGCCCTCCGCCCTCTCGACAGCCTCGTCAACTCTTCCCTCGGCGCCATCTACATCCAGCTGTACGTCAACTCAGCTGGAAGAGCCGGCGGCCTGGCCGTGGCAACCATAATCATGGTTGTGCTAAACCAATTTTGCGGAACTCAGCTGATCGCCGCTGGCTCTCGTGTTGTATGGGCTCTGGCCCGCATGGGATGGGTTCCTTATTCGTCCGTGTTTGAGCGCGTCAATCATGAAACCGGTGCCCCAGTGAATGCGACATTTCTCACTCTTGGTTTAAGTCTGTTGTTTGGTCTGCTCTATATTGCGAGTGAGACTGCTTGGAATGCCGTGGCTAGCTGTGTCGTTGGGGCGTTCCAGATTACGTACATTGCACCACTTATTGTGCTGATGATTCAAGGACGCTCAGCCCTCCCAACTCGCTATTTCAATCTGGACAAAGTCCCTGGACTTGGATACATCATAGATATCCTCGCCATCTTGTGGGGTATCTGCATCTTCTTGGTTTCACTATTTCCCGTCGACATGCAGGTTACGGCATCGACAATGAACTATTGTATCGTCGTGTTTGGCTTCTGTGCTGTGGTATTGATTCCATATTGGATGTTATCTGCCAAGTACAAGGTAGGGTCTGAGGGTACCGGAGGAGACGTTGCTAATATGCTTCACTGATTGACGATGGAAATCCTGGTTTATGGAAAGAACTTTTGCGCATTTGTATACTATTCCCCATATCACCACATATCTTTCTATCTAAATATTCTTTGTCTCGTGTGGTTATGACATGTACTCGTTTCACTTGAGACTGACAGGATTGGGATACGGACAAGCGGTCCTCCTCGATACGCCAAAATGTCCTTCGTTGATGAGAAGAGATGCGAGTAGAACATCGGGTTTGTGGATGAGCTTGTGCTGCCCCGCACGATTCTTGGTTCATCTCTGCACTCTTTCTAGATTGGTTCTTCTGTTCATCGCTTTTCCATGTCTGACGGCAAGGTTCTATAGTCGACGCTACTCTGAGAACCTCGCACTTCGGCCAAATCAGGGAAAGCTTCTCCATGAGGGTAACCATGAATCGCTGCGTCGCATCGACCAGGGCGGAGCTAAGGATATTGGTTGAACGCATGAAGACATCGATAGGCTAAGGTAGCATTGATCAAATAAATAATTAAATATTAGACGGCATACATACGCAACCAGATGCTACTACTCCAATATTTCATTATTCTGTCCTGATTCGACAAGTCACTATACGCCATCCTCCATTATATCACCAATCATGTCAACTGAGTTTGAGGGCAAGGTCGCCCTTGTGACAGGCGGCACGGGAGGAATCGGCTACGCATGTGCCTCCATGCTCGCGTCCCGTGGAGCTTCAGTCGCACTCTTGGACATTGGCAAAGGCATCGATCAAGCTTCTCGCATCACCAAAGAGTTTGGAAGACCAGCTCTTGCCATTGAATGCGATGTTATCCGCCCTGAAGATGTGGAGAGCGCCGTGAATACCGTCATCGACGAGTTTGGGCGGCTGGACCTTTGCGTCAACGCCGCGGGCATTCTTCCACCCGGAGGTAACGTCGACGTCTTTGAGCCCTCGATGTGGGCGCGCGTTATCAACGTGAACCTCAACGGCGTCTTCCATTGCGTGCAGCAAGAAATAAAAGTATTCAAACGCCTGGACATTCGCGGTTCCATCGTCAACTTCTCATCCGACGCGGGCACCGTCGCAACTGCCGGGTGCGCAGCCTACGTCGCATCAAAGCACGCTATCAACGGCCTGACCAAGACAGCAGCGCTCGAGTGCGCCTCGCAGGGCATCCGAGTAAACGCTTTGGCGCCAGGGAATATTGAAACACCGATGATTGCAGCGCTGGGCGTGAGCATGGACGAGATTGCGCGGGCGTTGCAGCCGACGGGTCGATGTGGCAAGCCAGAGGAGGTAGCGGAGCTCGTGTGTTTCTTGTTGTCAGAGCGCAGCGCCTTTATGACGGGGTCCATTGTTGCGATTGATGGAGGTATTACGACGACTGGCTACTCGTCTTCAAATAACACTCCTTATGGCGGAAAATGAAACTGTCAGCTCCATATAATGACCCATATGGAAATGAAAGGACTTGTAGGCTCAACTTCTACACAATCACTCAATCTCATAGCTTTGATTTGCTTTATTAGTAGACATTATGAGTTTCTTGGATTTAATCGAATTCAGAGTGCATGCGGCGTGCTTTCCTCCACCGCACGCACTCTATGAAGTACTAACACAATAATTAAACACATTTCCCGCCAGAAATAAAGTAATGGAAAAGGTTAAGACAACCATGGCCCGTTTCCTCCGTAATATTCGTCGTAGTACATGCTACAAGACTGGTTAATCGTATTGTTGGGGCTCGGGCATGGTATACTGCTTCCTCCCGAACAAAACCCAATACGCGAGAGCATACAGAACCACCCCGAGCAGCACGCACGACACGTAGTTCATCTGGTCAGCTGCTACCGGGAGATAGTAAGGAAACGAGTAGAAACAAAGAGCAATCAGAGTCCAAGCGATGACAACAAAGTTGGCGACGTAGCCCAACTTGGGATACCAGAACGGCCCAGGGGAAATGTTAGAGCGGCCGGTCCACAGTAAACATGCGATGCTCGCAGAGTAGGTAAGGTACTGCAGCAAAATACCTGCTGCAACCAACGAGTTAAATGCCAGAGTAGATGCGAGGTACAGACAGCCAAGGATGGCAATCCACACAGACGACCAAACATGCGCCCAAAAGGGCACATGGAAGGGAGCCGGAGCTATCTGGCTAAGATGACTGTGGAACGGAAACCCCTTATCTCGACTAAAGGCCCACGCGATCCGAGACTGCCAAGTATGGCAACCAATGATAGCACCGGCTGCTGAGACGGTCACGACACTCTGCAGGGCAATCGCGGCGGCGTTGCTGTTGTACACCTGGTAGAAGATCTCGAGGGAGGGCGTTCCCGACGCAACGACGGCATCCAAGTTGGTGGCTGCAAAGAGAAGCGCAAAGACGGTGGGTAGCCCTGTGAAAGTTCCCAATGCGACGGTGCAGAGAAGGGCCATGGGGATATTCTTGCGAGGCTGGGGTATTTCATCAGCGAGATGGACGACAGCGTCGAGGCATGAGAACGACCAGTTCAACGGATTCAGCCCAATGAAAAAGGCAACTCCATTCGGCCACCCAGAGATATTGTATATATCGACAAAGAAGCTCTGTGCTGTCTGTTTCTCGGACCGGCCCGCGAGTAGAGCAATGATGACAGCCAAGATTAACGTGCACGTATAGAAAAGCAACGTTTTGCTGACCCACGGCAAGACTCGCTCGAAGACATTGAAGCCAAAGGCAAGCAGGTTGACGACCTGATAGCCAACGAAGCCCATCCAAGGTTTATACTCGAAGCTCGGGTTCGCGAGGGTGACCATACTGAAGATACCGACGGTGACGACGAGACACACGGATGCAGTGACGCATAGCGCGCTCGCCCAGCCGACGATGCCAACAATATACGACAAAAAGCGCCGGCACGACGGCGGCGCAAGCGTAGCAACCCAGAAATACTGGCCCCCGGAATGCGGGAATGCAGAAGCCAACTCGCCGAGGCTGATAGCAACGAAGAAGCCGATGACGGCCATGAGCAGGAAGCCGTAAAAGAAGACGGGCGGGCCGCCAAAGGCAAGGCCGCCCGAGAGGCCGACGATGATGCCGACGGCCGTGTTGGTGATAGAGTGGCCGATGCCCATGGCCGTCCACACGGTGAAGGGCTTGTCATCCGTCTGGTGGCGGATGTTGATGGATGAGGCTTGAGCGAGCTCTTGGTCGGTGCTCTTTTCGTTTGTGTCGGCTTTCATGGCAGATGATTGAACGTCTCTCAAAAACTTGTTCAACTTCGAGAGACAAGAGGGGAACAGGCGATGAGAATGGGTATAGTGACGCGTATGTGTAATATAATGCTGTTAGACGGCTCAGTGTTTCAAAGATTGGGCCGAGACCCGAACATGCAGCAACTGTCGACTTGTGGTTCAGCCAGACATTTCCGGTTATCACAGCGTAACGCCATATGGCTATAAAAATGAGACCAATATCCCATAAGGGTACTATATAATTCGCCTATCACAAATCATCAGTGACCGGGTGTTGGTGGAGCAGCGAGTCCGTAGTTGGTGGGGCGAGCCTCGCACATTGTCCGCAAGCGGTTTAGACGGTACGGAGACATGAGTTAGATAGCAGGTTGATGAAGCCACGGATTATCACGAGTCGCGTCTTGCGGGGGTTGAGGGTTGGACTCTACGCGTCTCGTCCGACAACGCCGAGCTCTAAAAGCATCACAGCCAGATTCGTTGGTTGGAATATACGGAGAGCTGAAGTTCCCCACGAAACCCCGCGTTCTATCTGCGTGTCGCATCGCCAAGACTTGGGTCCGTCAAGTCTGTTCTCCAAGTCCCAAAATGGCAATACTGCGAGGTGTCTGGGGCGTTCGGCCGACATGGCTAGAATTCTCCACAATGGCGGTGGTTGAGTACTTGGTAGGTCATGTCATGGATTGTTCGATATCTGCGTTACTTGGCAAGAGGGACTGGTGTTGAGTCGTTGAGCCGTGGCGTCCATAAAGGACAGCCATCGTAGCATGGTCTCGATCTACTACCAGCCAGCCACACCACAGTTTCTTCCTCCCTCAACTCTCTCTTACAACACGTATTCTGTCATATTATCTGGCGATTCACCAAAATGTCGTTTGTCGCCACCCCTGACGAAGTCCGCGCCTGGGAGGAGCTCTCCTCCAAGCCCTCCTTCTCCCAAGAACTCATCACCTTGGACTTCACCACGACGCCCGAGTTCATCCAGAGCGTCCTCCCCCCCGGCTTCGAGCCCGGCGACGAGCCCAGGGGCCACATCAGCCTAGGAACCTTTGAGAGCCGGCTCTGCGGCGAGTTTGACTGCGTGATGGTCTCCATCGACGTCAAGTTCCGCGGCCGCAGGGGCACGCACATGCTCGAGCTACTCATCAGCGGCGACACGCCCGTTACCTGGGGCCGTGAGGTCTGGGGCGAAGTGAAAAAGACGGGCATTTGTCGGATAT
Organism: Ilyonectria robusta; assembly: GCF_021365365.1. Lineage (NCBI taxonomy): Eukaryota > Fungi > Ascomycota > Sordariomycetes > Hypocreales > Nectriaceae > Ilyonectria > Ilyonectria robusta. Next base: position 332,340 of record NW_025764462.1, on the reverse strand, counting down.
GGCGGTCGGGCAACTACCGCTATGCGTACGCTGAACGCAATGGGGTTCGCTTGATCGAGCTGCAGGGCGAGTTTGGCGATGATCTGCCAGCGCGGACCCGCGAGAACACGGCCTATGAAATTAAGGCATACCCTCATTCCATGGGCAAGGGCCTTCAGTGGGAGCCCAAGGTCAATGTCTTGACTGTGGCCGAGCACGACACTCGCCGCTCAGCAGGCCACGGGCGATTAGTGGTTCGCGGCACGGCCTCCGATCCTATGCACAGCATTCCAATTCTGACCGTCAGCGAGATGGAGTACGTCTCAGGGCGCGCCGACTACACCGTGATTGAGGAGCATGATCTTGGCTGCGGCGCGGCGTATCTGCCCTACATGATTGGCCGTCACTACGACGACCTTCGCCAATTCAAGGTCGGAAGCGAATGGACTGGGATGAAGGACATGGAGGAGGAGACGGAAACGAATCCCGTGCAGCGACTGACGGCACCTTCCAAGAATTGGAAATGAGGGGGTTTGGTAAATGTCATCAGTTAGACACTGTAAATGGAATTATAAACCTGGTAGGATTATCAACACATTAGGCAGACAAGAATTATACACGGCACAGATTGTTATCCTACAGCTAGTGAAAGGCCGCTCTCAACCATGAGCTCGAGCCAGGTTATAAGAACGCCGTTGTCATGCAGCTCCCAGACTTGCTTGATGAGCTCGAAGCTCCGGGCATAGGTCGGAACCTTGGTAAAACTCACGAGACGCGAGCTCGATATCTCCACCAAGCGCCGGTCATGGCAGCGGTCGGCCGGTAGCTCGGAGCCAGCAATCATCAGCAACGGGCCCACCCAATTGAGTAGGGCATCTTGCTTCGGAATGTGTCGGATGGTTTCCATGACGGTGGAGACTCTTTCCAGCAGCATCCGCGAGTCGATGGCGTCAAGCTTGGCCACAACACCTCGTGCTTGGTACAGCATAATGTCACCAATGGTCCTGTAGCCTTCAGCAAGCTGCACCAGCTGTGCCAGCTGAGACGAGCCCTCTGGAGGCTCCCACTCCCACAGCCGGCGACGCAGTTCGCGGTCACGTTCGATGCACGGCTGCTTAGTCTCTGCAACGCGCCGGTAATAGTGCCCTATGTCGGTGAGGATGGGACACAGGGTAGTTGCGATGCCAGTTACCGGATGCACAAGTGTGTTGAAGGGCGGTTGGCTGAGTGCCGTGACGATGCGGTCGCTAGGCCGTCTCTGCAGAGTAGCAGGAACTAAATATGAAGAAAACACCTCGAGGTAGAGAAATAGTCCCATGACGTAAAATGCAAATGGATCAGTGGGCGCCGTGTCGGTGAGCAGATGGATGATGCCCTTGACGCCGAACAGAAACTCGATGCCAAACTCTTTGCCCGTGGGATCCAGCCAAGCAGATGAGACGCACAAGATCAGCGACGACAGAATGACTGTGCGCAAAAGCATCTGCTGGTTACGCGAGTGCTATACGCGCGCCACCTCGCCCTGCAGCGAGACGATGGCCAAGTTGCGCTCCTGCAAGGCGTGGGAGAGACTCGTCACGGCGAAGTCATGACGATGCGCGACAGCAACGCACTGTACGACATGACGCAGGGCCTTTGAGCGGCGCAGCAGAGACACAAGAGGATACGACAGCGAATTGACAGGCGGCGGAAACATGGCCATGGTCAAGCAAGCCGAATCGTACCAATACCGCAACGCATCGTTTTCCAGACCGGACGCCGCGGCGCCGAGGCCGACGATCCACGGCCTCTCAATCTGCCACTGATCGCATTGGAAGTTCCCCGTGCACGTCTCGCCACGGGCTTCGCAGCGCGCGCACGTCGGGCGCTTCTCGTCGCACTTGACCTTGCGGCGCTTGCATTGCTCGCAGCCGGTGCGGTTCTTGACGGATCTGGCGGCGGAGGGGGGAGTGGACGCGCCACTCCCGCGGGAGGACGCAGAGTTGGGAAGGGCGGTTGGCTTAGACGCTGGAGCTGGTTGTGGCGGTTTCGGCATTGAAGAGATGTGAGGTTGTCATGATGGGGGCGTTGATGCGATCGGATCAAGTCATCTGAGTACAGGCGGATAGGGAGTTTATCCGGCGATGACGGTGGCGCTATCCCCTGTACGTCCTCACCACAGTGCCGATGGTGATGCTAAAAAGCCAACAGCCTGCTGTCGTGCTTCATCATGGCGCGTTCAAGATCTGATGTACTCCATGGGGCTGGCCGAGACTCATACGATCCGTGAACTGGCCTGTAGAGCCCATCAATCCAGTCAAAATGGCTTTATTCAATGTGAATAGGAAGCACCACAATCATCCTGTCCTCGGCCTTCAGTACAGCTTACTTCACCTGTTAACATTGATGTTCTGCTATATTTTTGCGGCGCCACCTACGACCAGGAGGAGCAAAACCGTAACGCGGATTGCGATGTGAGTAGTGAAATGATTCCGCCTACACGCCATCCTTCTTAGGTATCTGAAAATGAGAGCGAGACACTGACACATCTATTCTGACGGGATAGCTGCTTCTTCGGCAGCTTCCCGTGTGGTTCCTGCACAAATGTCGCGGCATGCATACCTATGCACCCAGCAGAAGTACCGCGAGAGATAAGTGTGCTCGTTCGGTCATGCCCGGTAAGTTCCCTTTTCTCAAGTGCGGACGGGGCCGAATTGCAGCTGATGAAGTATCTTTGCGTTTCCAGATTCCATCTAGCGGCAGAGCTTGGGATGCAAGACCAGACACTTGCCTTGCGTTCGACGCAGAAGCAGCGTGTGGCATCACACTGACCATTTCCTCCACTCCATTGGGAGATGCTACCTCTACCGCCACCAATGACTCCAAGTCCTCAGTAGTATCTGCTTCCACCTCGGCGGCATCGGCCGGCAACTCGGAAACCTCATCCACAGGAAGTGAAATTCGCTCGGGCGAATCCACCAACTCAGACCGTTGATCTGGCTCTAGGGAAAGTAGATGTCATTTATTTCCAAGTTTATCACCCGTTTTCTAACCTTGAGATATTAAGGAGGGGACTCGGAGTGATGCCGACCCGGGTCAGGATATGCCTATTTAGAGAGTAAGTGCGAGTCAGCTGTAGAGCTGGTCTTGGTTTTGGAAAATGTGGCTCAGAGAAGTAAGGTTTCATCTGGCTTGGTAGAGGCGAGGGCGAGCCATCCACAGCCAGACATACACAGCTTTTACCCTAGACGTCAGAGACATTCAAGATGACCAGTACGGAGTAAAAGAGAATCAGATTAAATAATAATACCAATAATAGCTATTATTAAAAATTATAATTTCTTTGAGACAATGCTGTCTTTCTGGAAGATCAACTCGACAGACCGAGTATGAATGGATGCTTGAAACAGTGGACGAGAACACGTCCAATTGATAGGGCATCTTAAGTCGTACCATACCTACAGAGATGAAGGTGTTTCAAACCCCGTCGTGGGCAACTGATACTAGCTCCTGCCTCGTGATCATCCTATTATTGTGGGACACATGGATAGTCTAATAGCATCTGCGAAGATCGCCATTCGAGCATGCCCACCGTGTTCTTTAGTATGCGGTACTCCTCCACTATCCTCTCTGCCTTTCCTAACTTTAATCAGAACCTAACGCCTGTAACTCGTGGCCTGCACGAAGTCTCCACGCGCGACTATCAGATTCCTTTGGAGAACAGATGCTCGGTCGCCCTCGAGCCGTGTCAGTGAGGAGGAGGATCCTCTTGTCGAGCGAGAGTTCTCGCCACTTCCTATTGACGACGGTCATTATGGTCCCGGTTACCTACGAAGACGACTGGGATCAACGCGCGGATGCTTTTGACACTTCGAATACTGGGTTCGGAAGGTCAGTTACCATTCTGGGTGGGGGTGGTCGGCATGATCCAATCCTCGTCCGCTCTAGCTCGTCTGACTTCAGGCACGCCCAAGCAAGCGTCAAACGATGTTCAACTCTATTTTGGGTGCATTGGACGTGATGCATGGTCAGCGTTTCCTTTGTGTCAGAAACCTTGGGGTCTTGCTTTGGAATATTTTGTCGGTCACCACAGGGCCGCCAGACTCGATTGCTTGCCGCCCGGGACCGATGTATCTCCCACTCATCTACCAGTGAAGCGTGCATCTACTCTCAAGGATGGAATTTGCGCATTCACACGAGGTCATCCTATGGTCGTTTGACATGTTGAACTATTGGCTATCCGCGCCATCGTTGTCTGTGTGCATGGTGGGATTCGTCTCGGCATTCTTCCACTTGGGCCAGTATCCTTGTCGCTTCCCAAATAATGCAAGTGGGTGGAGGCGGCAAATATGCACGGTCAGCAGTGGATTCTGACATGTTCCTAAGGGACATCCGTGTATCAATTGATGACGACATTGGTCCTGGGAGATGGGTTGGAGCTATCGGTTACGGAGGTGGATCAGATGTGGGAAAGGACGGAAATGCCGCCCCGCATTGAGCCGCGATATCTTGGCGATGTGATTGACAAGTGCTGGCATTACACGAGTACGAGGACGTGGAGGTATTGAAGGCGGATGTGAAGGCGGACGTAAAGGCGGACGTGACGAGGGTGCTGGGGGTGGAAGGCTGGGATGTGGAGGGATATGAATTGAAAGGGTTTGACGGTGCTGCAATTTTCAAGGATGATTTGAAAGCTAGCTATCCATCGCCGACGAGTGTTTTGCGGTGAATGCTGGATGGTGGTTGGTAGGAGATAAGTTATGGATTAGAAAGACGAGAGAGCTGACAGAGAGGATTGGTCAGGTGGACCAGAGACAGAGACGAGCCGGCGGGGACACGACAAGGGCAGCGGCTGACTGACAAGGGCAGACAGACAGACGAACAAGGGATCCACGACTCAGGATATACGGCTGAGCGGTCAACGGGCCGGCCAAGCGAATAATATATCGCGCGTGCTTGGCCGTGTGACTGGAGATCTCGATGCGTGGCTGGCGGTCCGATGCCGAGATAGGGCCTTTGATATCAGAAGAAAAACAAAAGAGAAAAAAAAATGGTACGCAAACTCCGGCGCATCCGGACGCCCAATGACAGCTCGGCAAGCAGCTAGCTCTAATGCAGCCCTAAAGTTCGCCCTTGCTCGTCGCTGGCTCGCCGTAGATCCTGAGATTGGCTAGTCTGTCTCCAACCCCCCCCCCCCCCTTCTCTGGACCATCCCCACTGGATAAGTAGGTACCTAGGGAAGTGACTTGTTGGTCTTGTCCCGCGACATCCGGGCGTGCATTATTACATCAGAAGTGACAAATGTGACGAGTGCCGACTAAGCACAAGGGAATAGCAGCCGGGCCTTGGGCAGCTTGCACCTTGCACCTTGTAGCTTGCAGCAGCTCAGACCACCACCACCCGGACATTCGGACGTAAGAGCTGTGACTGCGAACGGGGCCGGGTTGATTATCGAGCAATGTGACGTCGTAGCGGGGGTGCTGGTGGAGGTGCAGAATGTGAATGTGCAGGATAACTTTATAACTTGTTGACGACCGCCTTTATCAATTGAGTCCATCCTCCATTTCGACCATCAATTTGCAACCATCATCATCTCTATCTCTCCAATTGAACTACCACCCAACCCAATCTCCCTCCCTCCAACCGCCATCATGTTCGTCTTTCCCCTCGTCCTCATCTTCCTCCAGCTCTTCCATTTCGCCTCGGCCCTGCTTCACACGCCCGTCTTCCCCCAGCCGCAGCGCATCACGCAAATCGTCAAGAACGCATACACGGCGCCCCGACGACAGCTCGCCGATTGAGCCCCCATGGTTCACTTGACGACGACTGGCTACACTACAAACGACATCTACGGACGCACCACCACAGCTACTACACTAGACGCATCATATCATTCGTCATATCATTCATGACCCGTCACATATCAACAACACTCGTCGGTCGGGCAGGGATGAATTGACGCCTCACACTCCACGGCGGCCCATTCGGAGTGGATCTTGGGCGCTGAGCAAGGCGCTGGGACTGGGCACAGGGCACGTCTTTATCGCCTGAAACATGGCCGGGCGCATATCGCGGCATCAAGACCTGGAGCATGGGAGCATGGAGCATGGAACAAATGCCGTTTTGGCCGTTTTTCTCAACATCATCACAAACGGGAAATGGACGAACGACTGGGAATGGGCGATTGGCGATGGCCTCAATCGGAGGAAACACAGACGGTGCGACAACCACTGACGTCACACTGTGGGGGCGCGTCTACCCTGTTGCAGGGACACACCCACGAGGACGGATGGACAGTGCGTACGCGCATGAATCATGACGATAGGGACAGCAGCATATCTTTGTTTATCGATACCAGGCTAGCAGCGATGCGGCCAATGACTTAATGAATGAATTTCTTTTCTATGCGAATAATTTCTTTACGAATAATCCCAAGCTCCCATCCTACGTGATCCCGTTTGGTACTTCTGTTTTGTTGTTGTGATGCATCTCTCGCCTCTCCTCCTCTACGGACTCATCGCGGCATCCGCTTCCGGCTTGGCGGTGAGACGGCTTCGTCACGGAGCCCGAGAGACCAAACGTCAATGTTCCGTCATGGCAATCACTCGCCCGTTCATTGGTACAACCACTGCAAGTACTTGCAACGCTGCAACACCAGCCATCTGCCGTACTACGTAGTGCTACGTAGTACCTGAACCCCTTGCTGAATGAATGAATCACACACCCTTGTCGTACCCCGCGCTTTCGGCTTTTGCGTCATGTGCCAGCCATCTCAATCAATCCGCATCCGAAACTCCGGGTTTCCCTCCGTATTGTCCGCGGAGATTGCACCGCTCTCCCAGTAACTTATCCAGCATCTATCTCCGCTTTGCACGTCGTTCCACTTCTCGGTCCGGACAATACCATATCGTTTTCGACGTCCGAAACCTTGCCATGGATGATGCATTCGGCCATCTGTGCTCGGTTCTTCACCTTCAACTGGCACCGGCCTTTCGGGATCCGAACACCACCTTTTCAGCTCAATTTCCCCCTCGTCAATCGCTGCTCGTGCGTTGTCCGCGTCCGTCCAATTGATGTCGGGAATATTACATCCCAGCCCGATACGAGAGTTTTCTTAGCGTGACTCACACCGAACTCGACGCTGACACCCAGCGAGCTCTCTAATTCCAGACAAATAATTTACCAGCTTTACCCCAGTCGAGGTATCAATTACGAGCGCTCCTATCGGGTTCCATGCCGCGGCATTATTCGATTGATCAATGCTCTGGGAAAAAAAGAAAAAGTCATATGACATGCCTTGACATGGAGAAACAATCACTCAGCTTGCCACAATTTCGCGGTTTAACCCGTCTTCATTTGGCCAACATGGGACTTATTCTTCTACAACCTCACTACCCTCACTAAATACCCTATTCTAAAGTCCAGCGTATGTCTCGTAGGCCAGCCTCGCCCAATGCACTCTCACATTGAACCGTTCCCAACCATCTCAGAGTTTGTCACCCTCGACCATGTATTCCACAATGTTGCGGCCGCCACAAAACCACAAAGCCATCACCTGATTCCCAGGCTCACCCATGACCAAGTTAAAGGTCTCCAACGGTGCAGTGCGAGAGTGGAAGGACAACAGCACCAAGTCGCCGGGGCCGTCGGCAACTCCAATACTCGTGATCGGGGCCCCCGCATCGATGTGGATACAAATATCCTCGGGCGGTAGCATTGTCAACTTGAAGGCGTATTGGTGGTCTTCCGCACGAGGACCGTCCTCGCCTGGGCTGATGATGATCTGGCTGGGGTTTAGCGCTGTGTTGGTGACGAGCCGGCGGCCCCAGTTTGCCGGGCAGAGGATGGAAAACAGGTAGCCTGTGCTGGAATGGATCATCACCTTGTGCCTACCGTTGTGGTCCGTCAAGTTGGCGAAATCGACCAGCCAGCTGCAGACAGCGCCATCTTGACGCCCTTGTCTGTTGTTTTTGTTGTTTCCGTCGTTTCCGTTATCAGCCATGGCGGTAGAGAATTTTGGCTGCAGAAAGGTTACGTTGGTGAAAATAGAATAGTCTTACGAAGGTAGCAGAAGGTATAGGATGGAAAGGAGGTTGAGGTTTCAATCCGCAACTCCAAGGCTTTATGCTTCGAAGAACACATTCCATGGGACATGCTCCACGAGTTACTGTTGCAGCGATCCTCGCTATTGTTCACTTGCTCATGTTAAGCTGAAGTTCAGGATGCAGAAACGCACACAGATGAGACCAGAACAGCAGACCGAGCCCATGTTTTCAGAACAGAGCATATAAACGTCGAACCGACAAATGAGAAACACATCACGAGGCACTTATCGCAGATTTCAATGGTTGATTATCTATTTTGTGTGTATTACATTCCATACCCATCTCCTACTACCTCAACCAGGTGTTAATACGTGTACCGACTTGTAGTTCCCAGTTCCCAGTCGAAAGCAAGCCATGAATCGACCACCAGAAAATCCGCCACGTTGCTCTAATACTAATAAACAAGTGATAAGCTAGACTTAAACGTAAGACGCGTTGAAAGTATGCGTACGGCCCAAAGTTTGGTACGTGAAAAACATCGATTCATCCTCATCGAAAACGACATTAAACCCCCATATATCACCCCCCAGTGTCACAGAAACTAGCCGGTTTCCGCTAGCGGTCTGATGCCAATTTATTCTTTTACCAAACCACGACTCGCGATAACCCGCGTGACAAGCTCGAGCGAATTCAGGGGCGACGATTGTAAGCCTGCTGGGTGACCAGTCAGTACTCTCAATGTCAAGTTGTCCCCATTCGCTTGGGTAGCACACTCTGAACTGACGTCCTCCACAGCCGGTTATTGTCAACTCTTGAGGGCCGGTAGAAGACACAGACCAGAAGTTCTCGTCTGCGTTGGTGTATTCGGTCAAGTCCTCCGCCGTGAATAGCACAACAGTGCCATCTGACTGGTCTCCACCCTCATTGCTTTTGTCGCTGGACGGCATCGCTTCGGAAAACGATGTGATTTTCTAGAGCTTCTTTTCGTAAGTTCTTGGTTCTTGGTGGTTTGGTCGTAGTGGTTAGGGTGTAGACTCGTTGTAGAATGAAGGTTGAGAACTTGGTAGAAAATATGAGCTTTTATGCATTGCAAACAAGCAGTCCATTCGTCAGTGTACCATAATAATCACAACCTTGTTCCGTGCTCTGGGTTTCTGTGCCATTTGCCTTTTTTGTTACAGGCATTTTCGTCTACAGTCTCACAGGAACACCCACTCCAGAGCACTAAAACATAAGTTTCCGCTTTACAACAGCCATCATTGTGGTAGTTAGGGCGGTGAACAACACAGAGCAGGCAAGAACATCCCTGGTTAAACAAGAAAATGAACAGCTACACAGGCACGGCCGTCAAAGGTTAATCCGCTGTAATGGAGTGCGGTAAAGCAAATAAGGATACAGCGTACGTCTATTATTAAACGCGTGAAAGTTAGACAAGACAGTTCACATTCACTTTACTAAGATGAACCCTCTAAGATATGAGGGTAGAATATAACTATTCTATTTTGGTACATTTAGCAATCACTAGCCTTCTACGTTTAAAATGTTACATGAGATTTTATTTTATTCAGCAGAGATGTCTTCAGATATTATAAACTCCGCCCGATATGGAATCCTCCTCCCGATATAGAGAACTCCTCCAGATCTCGAAAACCATGACCCTATGACTCAGTGCAGGGAGCACAATCTGCGCATGGTGTAGTGCCTGACGAGGTAAAATTAGGGACAGCAGTAAGCGTGTCGGATCCTTCTTTAGGATACAATGCACACTCAATCGAGTTCTCCTCATCAACAGAGAACGAACACATCCACCATATGCCACCTGTAGTTCTCATCGTGACATGCCCGTTGGGGCTCGTCCCTTGTGGACACTGAACGATCTGCTTCTCGTCACAAGGCGGGGGCAACTCTCCAGCGAGATCCTTATCGTTGATTGTAACGACCTTGCCGTCTGGTGATACCGTGACACGGATATCATCGCACCACTCTCTCACCAAAACAATGAAGACCTGTCCTCCGGGGCTCTTGACGCTGATGAAGTGGATCGCGCGGGTCCATTTGTAATATGTCACGAGCCACCCGGCTTCTTTCGTGCAATGTACTGGCTCCATGTAATGCGACTTTTTGCCTGACTTACGGAGATGGGAAAACATTGAAGTTTTGTGTTGTGTTGTGTTGGTGGTCTTGGTAAGGACTGGTTTTTTAATGTCCCCGTCGGTTGATTATGGTTGCGATGTGCGGGTTGAATGATTGAACATTGTCTCTAAACTTTGGACAGACATGCGAGATTTATATATTTCAAAATTAGCTGATCGCTTTGTTGGGGAACAATATTTTATGCTAATCTCTGTTTCCAGTATTCTTTGTGGTTAACCGTTTCTAGAGTAAGTACAAAGGAACAAGCGAGAACAGTGACACAGAACAAAGCAACAATGGAGCCGTTTAGGGACAAATGAGGGTAATTCTAGAACAATGTTATCGTTCTAAACGGTAATGCAAGTTGTTTAGGCAGTCAAGTGAGCTCATAGCATGTGAAAGGCGAGCCTCACTCTATACTAGATACTGCGTCTATTTGGTGAAAGATTAGCTTGTAGCAATGCGCTCGTGCATGTTGGATGAGATTAAGACATCATAGGGCCATCGCTACGATATAGCATTACTACTTGTCTCTGATTTTTTCGAGTCGGCATGATACAGGTGATATTTCAGCTTTTGGAGGTTCCTGGCCTTGTCCAAATTGATCGATTTAAGGCCCTCAGATCACGCAGATCACGATGAAATAAGTTCAAAGAGCAGAGCCAATGGGGCTGAAAACCGACATCTCAGTACCTTGCTCAAGAATCTTGATTGATTCATCCTGAACAGTGTATCAGTGGATTGATGCTCATACAACAAAGAGACTGAAGGCGAAGTGGTTGCCGTGATCAAACACAAATTGTCCAACAAACTCCCCTCAAGCGCGATTGAGCGCAAAGCTATTAAGCACAGCCGTTTTTATCGCCCCCTGGGGGTCCCAAATACCTTGGCTAGTGTTGCCGAGTTGCATGGGAACGATTGTTCAAGGCAGACGGCCATGAGAGAGACAGCACACGGCGTACCGGGTCTCCAGCCCAGACTCATGAGACCAGGCTCAAGAGGATCCGCAGTTTAGGCCGGTCAAACGGTTGCGAAGATCACAGTACGCGTGGCGGTGCTCCATTGCAATGGTAACATGCCACAGTGGTAGCCAGATTGGGAAAAACTGTCCAGCAACCATGTCTGGGACCCAGATCCTTCACCCGCCCCCTGACCCGTCAGCCCTTTGCAAGTTTCAAGTCCCCGTCGTTTTGGCAGCGGGTGTTCTTTGGCTGGAGCTATTTCCTCCTTACTTCCGTTATTACTGGGTGGGGACGCCGATTGTATGCACAAGGCGGAATCTGGGGACCCCTTGTAGTATGGTGGAGAGAACGGGCGGCTGATTTGATGGTGGAGGAGATTTAAAATGACAAGGCGTTCTGGATGCAGCGAAACGGCCGCAAAAATATCACGCAATGAGGCTCTGGTACATGTTCCATTGCGAGTAGAATCAGTTCTCCACCAATAATTTACAGTTCTAGCGTAGATAAGAGGACATTCATCGTCACCAATCAAGAACATATTTAATCCCTTCTCGTGTCAATGTAGAACATCCAAGGCATTGTCCAAACATAAAGCACCGCATAAGAAAGCCGCGATCGTTGGGCTAGCCTCGATTATGAGCTGAAAGCCGTGTTGCTGGACTATATCCTACCTGCCCAACGAAGCCCTATCTGTGCCTTGCAGGAGTTACATCCCGGCCTCCATCTCGCGTGCGGGTCTGCACGGAGCTGAAATGTGGAAATTGCGGGACGCCTTGTTCTAGTGTGCTTTGCGACAGCCTGCTGGTGAAATGTCATCCACATATGGATGCTAAATCCTCCGAACAAGCGTCAAGGCTGCTCGGAATGCGGCGTTGCAGCCCTTTCTGCCCTGGACACAGACGCCTCTCGACCCGCTCATCTCCACCGTTGACCAGAAGAGCATGTGCGTGAGTCCTTCCAGGATAAACAGCATGCGATCAAGATGCTAGAGTAGTTCTTGAAGCTTTACTCGTGAGAACTGTGCCCAAGGCTGTTACAATCGGCGTGATATACAGGTATCAGGTACTATACCCCTGCCATCGTCGTAGCCCTACTTTACTCGACGGGCACGCGAGAGATCTTGAAAAGGCGATAGTCTCCCGTTACAAGAAAGACTCGATCGTCTCCAGCTCAAGTTTAGTCCTTCGCTTCTCACAGACCCCGCCAACTTGGTCAAACACGGCAGTTTGCCCGTTCTGATCCTCACCATGTATCGTCAAGTGCTCCTCTCTAGCCTCCTCGCCACTATTGTCAGGAGCGTCTTCGCCGACGACGTCACCGGCAACAGCGAATTTACCAGCATCGACACCGTCACCGAAGACTCCGGCTTCACCGACAATACCGTCTACACGACCGGAGAAAAGATTACGATCGAATGGACTACAGCCTTTGACAAAGTCGGACTCCTCCTGTGGCAGGAAAATACAGATGGTGATAACACAAATAGCATTTCGCTTCTGTGTAAGAGAATTCAAGAACCCTGGCATCAATGGAGACAAGCAGGCTAACGGAGGGACACAGCGGACTCCTCGTCCACAGCAGTCTCCTGGACTGTTACCGCAGACTGGTTGACCGACAACAGTGGCGACATTGCTGTGGCCTTTCTCGCCCTATACGAGTCCGGGTCTACCGCATGGGCTATCCGCAACACATCCTTCAATATTACTTCAAGCGATGACTCGTCTTCATCGTCAACTAAAGTTGAGTCTTCGACTGTGGCCGAATCGACTGAACTTGCGTCGACTCAAGAGGCAGAGACCGAGACCGTGGTCAACGAGGTTACCGTGACTGGAGCCGCTGCTACGAACGCTGCAACAACTGAGGCTGCTGCGACTGATGCTGCTTCTACCGACGCAGTTGGTGGTGTCACTACAATTGCCCTCAAAACCAGCGACGCATCCGACACTGCTTCGCCATCGTCAGCAACATGGCCGGCGTCTTCGGAAGCATCCTCGGGCGGGTTGTCCACCAGCAGTATTGCAGGCATCACCGTCGGCTCCATCCTCAGTGCCATCTCAGCCCTCGGCGGCTTTGGATTCATGATGAAGCGCAAGAAGCGTGCGCGCAAGGCCAAAGCTGCTGCTGTGGAGCTGAAGATGCAGCAGCAGAGTACCCAAAGCACCCAAATCCATATCCAGCAAGCCGCCGCTCCATCGCCTTCTGCTCCTCCTGCTGCTGGACAATACCAGCAAGACCACAAGGGTCCGTACCCATCTACCCATACACTTTCGTACGCACCTACGCATTCCATGCTCTCTCCAGTGTATCCAGCTGCTCAGTATCCCGCACACTCTCCGGTTCATCAGCCCGCATCCCCGCCCGCCCAGTGGAACAACCAGAACCAGGGTTATGGACAGGGTAACAATGGGGCTTATGAGGCTGCTTAAGCGGCTACTACAGCAGAGAATGGCGACAAAACTTCGGCGTGACTGAATAGTGGGCGTGGGGCTGGCAGGCGAGGGCAGACCGTTCTCTCATATGCTGTCGAGTTACGATAACTACATTTTCTTTGCATTAATATTACCACCACCATGGGACATAGGTGTCCTTAATGTTAGTGATGCCCCAATCAGTCGTTTTCTTCAATGTATTCACTGCGCTCTCGGGACCAGCTCGCCTTTGTCCTCTTCCCTCACATGACTGACAAGGAGAAATGGGGGGAAACGGTTGAACAGAAAATACCCAGGGCTCCCCGGTCGTCACTATGGAGTATGGGTCCGCAGAAATAGGCCGGATTGGCTCATCGAAATGCAAAATGAGCTGGGGATCCGATTATGTGTATGGTGTAGTTTAAGTCAATTGAAGGGGCATGGCTGTACGATTCAGTGCTGTATCAGAAGATCAAGAAAAGGTGCGGATCACGTTGTTCATAGGAAAACTGCCATAGTATATTCTTGCCCTGTTGATTAAAGAAGCCATGGCGTTAAGGCCGGACATAAGACTTGCAATGCGATTTGACTTTGCTAGGGTGCGGTGGAAGGCAGGGGACTTGGGAACCTAAAACTCCAAGAAGCAGGGGCTATAACAAGCAACTCCATAGTTCATTGCATTTGTTCACCAAGGTGGACTGTTTAATGGTCGGTGAAGTGACTGACAAATCTGTGCCAAGCCGCCAGCTCTATTACTCTTTGCCCTAATTCCTGCCCACGACACTTCAACCATCGATAAGGTGATGAACTTGATCTCGGATATTAGAAGGCTTAAGTCCGTATTCTGAAGGCCTGCGAGCGACATAGCCTCAATGCCCAGACGGAGACGAAGAGCTGTGCCTTTTCTGGACAGCCTGAGTGGTCATTTATCATTGTGGTTGATCGGTAACCCTGTAACAATCCCAAATAGCAACTACAGAGTCTATGTTGGCCAAGCATACATGTATAAAGCCGTCGCCTCTCAAGCTTCCATCGACCTTCTTCACACCTTTCCTTACGCAACATCATTTCATACACACTACCACATTGACTACTTCGTTCACTTTCTACTACCACCATTATGAAGATCTTTCTGTGGCAGATGGCAGCTCTTGCCACGAGTGGATGCGCACTTGCCTCACCCAAGTCTACCAAACAACTATCGCCTCAAACGCTCTATCAGCTTGATGTGGGCTCTGGCATGGAGAACATTGCTGTGCGATCGAATGGCCAAATTCTCACCACAGGTCTTGGGCCGCCAGTCGTTTTTCAATCCAACCCTCTCTCAGTTAAAGCGCCCGTTGAACTCGCCACCTTTCCGGGTGTGACATCTCTTTTCGGTATTGCGGAGATAATGCCCGATGTCTTCGCTGTTGGCACTGGCAACTTGACCAGTGTTCCGGTACCGGGTAGTTATTCCGTCTGGCAGATGGATCTCCGATCCGGGGACCCAATCCTCGCGAAACTTGTCGATATACCTGAGGCCGGATTGCTTAACGGTATAACTGCGCTCCCAACCCAAGGAAAGAAGAAGAGCAGTGCCTATAAGGCGAATGCAACTCTTCTTTTATCCGATACCGTCGGGGGTGTTGTCTACCATCTCGACCCTACCACGCTCAACTATACCGTTGTGCTTTCAGATGAAACCATGAGACCGCCTCCGACAGATGGTGTGCCTGCTGGTGTCAATGGTATTAGGTTTCGGGATGAAGATCAATCCCTCTATTACACCAATATTTTCCGTCAGCTCTTCTGCCGCATTCCATTGTCTCTTAAGACCACGGCCACTGGCCAACTAAAAGTATCGGCCAGTGGACCTGCTGAGATTATTGCATCGGGATTTCCTGGGGACGATTTTGCACTCGCATCGGACGGAACAGCCTACATTGGGGCTAACCCTGTGAACACGGTATTTAAAGTGGCTGGGGATGGAACGGTGACTACTTTCCTCGGGGGCTTGAATGAAACAATCGCTGCAGGAGCTACAAGCGTGGCATTTGGCCGAACTCGGAAAGACAAGAATGTCCTCTACATTACCACAAACGGCGGATCGAATAATCCAGTGAATGGTATTCTTGAGGGGGGGAAGCTTGTGGCTGTTCAGCTATAAATGTAGTGGAGGTTTTTCTAGGTTATAGCAATACCCCCATCTAGGGCAAGCCTATGGAAAGAGCAGGTATAACTCGCCTGTGGAGTTGATGTTGGTCCGATAGAACCTTTCATCGGAGATGCCGCGGGGAGTTTAGAAATGGAATAAATCGGATCAGAAGGCTATAGCCACTATGATAAGGGATTCTGAATTCACTTTGCTCCGACCCCCACAAGCTCTATGTTGTTGCGTTTGGTGTCGACTAGGGTTTACTTTTGGGTGTGGATGGAGATACCGTCGAAAGGAGGTGCCGTCCACCATGTGGGAACAGAGATATCAATCGACTATGTGCTTTCAGCCAACGCGCTCAATCGAGGATCCTTTCTGCACCTTGACGGAGTTAAAAACAAAATCCACGCAATCCCCGTCTTGGTGCATGTTTCGATGGACTTATAACGTTATCATATTGACCTAACTCTCGCTAGACTCTAAGGCGCGGACTAACCGCCTCAGAAAAGTCATGGCGAAATGAATAGTGCTAGAGCTACATACTTAGCCTAGCCACATGGGGTAAGGAAAGGACAAAACTCAACCCGTTGGACGGGTAGCCGGTTTGTGAACCAAGTCATGGCGAGGTCTTCCCCAGCTATAGATTAAGTCCGCTATGTCCGAAAATGTATGATGCATTGCATTCAATTTTCGTATCGGAATATTTGAACGCAGGTTTATATAACCTTCAAGGTACTGCCAACTTGGAGCAGTCTTTTCCAAGCATCTCAACATCCCACTCTACTTATTCTACGCGCTCTTCTACCAACAACCCACTTAGCAAGTTTGGTTTTTGAAAATGCTCCTCTACGACAACGTCCACGCTCCCAACCCCTTGGTTATGCGAATTTTCATCTTGGAGCGTGGCGGCTTGGAGCTCGACATTCAGGCTGTTGACATTTTCAACCTCGAGAACCGTCGGCTTGCCTACCGTACCAACGTCAACTCACGTGGCGAAATCCCAGCCCTCCGACTTGACGATGGTACCATCATCACAGAAATCACTGCGATCTGTGGGTACCTCGACGAGGTTGCTAAAGGAGGCAACTCGCTTTTCGGTGAGACCCCGACGGAGCGCGCCGTCACCCGCATGTGGTTGCGAAGGGTCGACATCGAGCTCGCACAGCCGTTGATCAACTGGTATCGTAACGGCGAGGACACGATCGACTTTTACCGAGGCAACCGTACTCCTGCTCCCGGAGCTAGGGTGATTCAAAAAGTGCAAATCAACCAGGCGCTGAACATGATGGATGATGAGCTTGAGGGAAAGGAGTACCTTTGTGGCAGCAGATTTTCGGCAGCGGATATTCTGCTTTATGGAATCGTTAAGCCGATGCTCGGAGTGGCCCCTTGGATGAACTTTCCAGGACGTCTGAATGTCGCTGCCTGGTTCAAGCGCATGGATGATCGTGAAGGTTGCCAGAAGGGACTTGCTGGGTTTACGGAGCATGTATCTGTCTAAGCATGTAACCAAACATTGGGATCTTTTTGCTATCATGAATAGACTTTTTTTTTCTCAATCTCCTCTCCTGCATCCTGTACCAGTGGGTGGGCGGTCCACACAACCATGTCTTGGAGGCGTCCACCTTCCTCCACCAGCCAAACGTAGATCTGAACGTGTTGCTCACATGATCCCGGTCCGGACTGTTCAGTAGCGGGCCAATACGAGCTTTCAGGGCAGATATGTCATTGAAGAAGAGGACAGTCGCCTGTTGAGAGGTAGTGAGACACCACACGAAGACACGCGTCTTATACTATCTACTTGTAGCATTGATACTGCGCTCTGCCATCTCGTGACCGTACGAGGAACCTAGCTCAGGTATCTAGTGCCATATGACTGGCTCCAACGCGAAAATGTCCGCAGAGACGCAGCACCTAAGTTCTAACAGCAATAACATAACTACCTGCTTGGAAGAGATGGGAAGCAGCGCAAAGAGCGATAGACAATGGGACTAGATTTAGAGGCTGCATCAAAATGCGCTCAGCCCCAGAGTTGTGTTATGCGGTACAGAGTCAAGTTTCTCAAGTGCCACGCGAAGGCCAACCCATTTTTTAAATAATTACGTTACGTCCACAGCTCCAGGCCTGCAACTTGAAGTTACCAGAGCTCGAAGACATTCACGTTGATCCCATTACTACTCCGCAGGCCCCAATGGCCGTTACAGATCAGTCCAACTCTGTGCAGTAAAAATACTACTTTCCATCACACCAACTCCAATGAGCTTTTGGACCCCACGGGTGCGGCATCCAGTAACGACATGCGTCATGGTGGCTGAGCGAAACCCCTTTCCCCTGCATACCTGCATTACGAACGAGACTGTCTGGAGATAATTCACCCTCCTTTACGGTCCGCAATGGTTCGCCTTCTGGACCACCCTTCTAGTTGCCTTCTCGAAGATGATCAGCCGCAACGGACATGCCGATGGGAGGGCTGGCGCGTTTTACCCTGCCTGAGCTAGGGAGCCTTGCTGCATGGCTCCAAATTGTCGACGCTAGGCTCTCAGCGCATCTGCACCCGATCTTGGCTAATCTCCAGACCATGGCGCAGTCGTGGCTAAGCTTTTGAGCCGCATGTGGAGGATGAAATCTTTGATGCTAAGGTTATTTTTAACCATGATGTGAAACATTTAGAAGCAACTCCAGTTCCAGCTGGAGGCCTGTGGACAATTAAGGCTGGCGAGGAAAGAAGGCCTTGATCATACGATGTACACACCAACTCTCTAGATATCGGGACAGCATCCAGGAACGGCGACAGTCTCCCGGAAAAGAACCTCAATTGGGAATGCCCTGCGAATGTGGAGTTTGGGGTCCATAAGCAACTGTTGGAATTTGGATACTTACATGGGCTCTCGCCCTTATCTCAGTGGCCCAGATGCGAGCGTGCAGAGGGCTGGGTCCACACACAAGGCTGGCCGATAAACTTGGGCTCAGCTCTTGGCCTGTTCGGCGGGAGAACTCTGCCGTTTTTTCTGCAGGTCACTAACAGTGTCAATATGTTCCACGCAATTGGAGGAAGGAAAAATGGCTGGCAGGGAGAGTACAAGAGGAGTTAGTACGCGGCTCACAGCCTGATATGCTGAGGCACTTGTCCCGTGATTGCCCGCAGCCTTACAGCGGTGAAAACTCGCTCACACACCTCTTAACGAATGGACTCACGGAATTAATCCGAAACCGGTGGCGTTCGCTTTGCCTCAGCCCTCTAGAGACTAGGTTGACAGCTGGGCAGGCCTCCCAAGGCTTGGGACAGTTGAAGTTTGCCGTCTGCTCTGGGAAATGAGGACCGGCCGCGTGGCTGCAGTATTCTCGAGGCGCAGAGTTGGATGCCATCTGAAAAGTGCCACCAATTTCCCCCAAGGCAGTTCTGTTCAGCCCCAGAATGCCAAGCTCCAGCCTGATCGCTCAACAGGTCAGCTCTACGAAAGAAGGCTGGCAGTATTTGGGTATTTCTTCTCCCTCTTGATCTCATATTCGCCGTCTCTTCCATCTTTTTCGTAGCTCTACAGTATCATTCTCTCACTTTACCACTTGTTGCCATCATGCTTGGCCTCCTCGCCACCAATTGCGATTGCTCCGGCATCTCTATCAACGAGACCGCCAACTCGATTACTCTGTCGGCAACAGATGCGAATCCAGATATTTCAGGTATCGGTGTACGTCCCTAATGAAGATTACACTTGTAGATTGAGAGGGTATACTGATCCTATTCTAGGTTATCGCGGCCGCATGCACCACAGCCATCGTCACCGCAGCGACGTCAATCTTCTTGCTGGTCTTGAAATGCATCCACTTATTCTGGAACACGCCCGAACAGGTCCAAGCCAGAGCGTACGTCTCAGTTAACACCTACATGGCCAGTAGTATAACATTTATCCCGATTTAGAGCAGAGAACAAATCCGAACCGAGGCACATCGCCGAGGCGATGCTGCTTACGTTGAGTGACCAACAGCTCGTCATCGCACCGGCAACCTTAATCACCGCCGGTCTCGAGATCAACTGGTGCACCCTCAGCGCTTATCACATGAACATTGTGTGCTACACTGCTGTTTTGGCCATTGTCACCCATCTCGGCAGTCTCGTTACGCAGTCGCATTACTTCCAGTACAGGGCGGTTGGAACCTTCAGGGCCATCATGATCCTAATCACAGTCGTTCTAACAGCACTGTTCGCCAACAAGAGAACATCCAAGTACTTTCCAGTGACGAGCGACAGTCAACTACAGGCTGCTCCTGCGGCCTGTCTTGTCAATAACAATTCAACGCTATGGGATAATCTAACTGATGGCGACAAGGAGGTCGTGACCAACAGCGGCGTCATCGAGTTTTACTTTCTCCTCGCCAGTTACGTTCTCGCTCTCATTATTGCAGTGGTCCACAGCCGACACATCGTGCATAAGGGCAGACACGTCGGGAGGCAAAGAGTGTCATGGTTTTTTTGCGTGGCCGTCATTCTCACCTGTGTCGTCATTCTTGGCATGACTTTGTACAGGCTTGTCAATCTACGAAACTGGATGATCGAGGACTCGAAGCTACTTACCGACGGGGACACGGAGAATGAGTGGGGATTTGGTCAACTCCTCCCAATATTCTTATTTGGAGTCATGACCGTTTATGCTCTGTTGGGGGCATTTTCCGGTATGTCATCTCTGTCAGACGAGTTTCTAACATTCCCAGGAAGACCTCTAGACGTTTAGCTAACATACCTTCCTTCAGATTATAGGCAAGAGAAGCCCTTGTACAAAGAGAAAGGCCGCACTAGCCCCACCTGGTCACGAAAGGCGGATGCTGAGCAACAGCTACTCGATTATCCACTCCAGAACGGAACTCAACAAGGCTACTAGACCAACAAGGATTCCAAGCGCCTCACGAGTATCGCAACCCTCAGCAAGGGCACTAGGACTAGCCGAACTATCTATATGTCTCCTCAGAAATTGTGGAGGTTCAAGGGCCTTTTATTATGTATTTGCTTCAAATTGTATAGTCAGGCGCTAGGGATGGAATTAAGGGAGGGTTTATGAAGGACGAGCACGGGGTTTTCCATGGGGTGTTTTGATCATGTTATACACGGTATTACCATAAACTGTATCTACTACCCCGATAAATATCACTGAAAGCTGGGATAATAGTCGTATGTGTCGTTGCCTTGTTGTAAGACCTTCCTAGCTCTATCTTAGGAATCATTTCCTCTAGTTTGATACCCTCATCTTCAAGCTTCCGAGGCGCTGACCTGAGTCGTGGATAATTACTTGGCCCCAATTTAACATACGACTGAATCTGAATCAGTAGGCATCACCACAATCGGGCTCCCAATACAGCTTCATCCGCAGACTAACCCTCTCATTATCGCGCTCAACAAATAACCTCATCCTATATTCCGCATATGCAGCATCCAATTTCCCACACTCATCATCCTGAAGTCAACGACAGTCTCTGCGTGGAAATGGCCAGAACCACGTACGAGGGTATGAGAGATAGAGGCTTGACCGATGATTTTGTGTGCCGAGGACTGCATGATGCGACGAGGAAGCTTCGAGATGGCTGGCTAAGCACCCGAGCAGCGACCAAGGGTAAACGGCCGTCGGTGAGAAGGGCAGAAATGCGTTCGGCGGCGGGTGAGATGAGTGCTAAGAGTGCGGGTCAAAGAGATGAAGGTGCTCGATTCCCAAAGATGTTATTCTCAGCGTTGACGCAGAGGACGTGGGGTATTGCAATGGATTCCATGTGTTCATTTCGGTGTATAAGATTTCGCTAGGAAGTAGATAGCGCAATTATGTCGATATTAGACGCGGCTCGCTATCTTCTTTTCTGCGGCGTCGTTAGCAGGGGCCTTCTCCGGCCTCCTGGCCTTCGGAATCTCTCATATGGATGGCATTGCAGGTCTAAGTGGGGGGCGGTGGATCTTCATCCTCGAAGGGATATTTACGGTTGCCCTTGGCCTTTTGATTCCTTGGCTTCTGCCAGATTCTCCCGTTCTAGCAGCTTTCTTAACTCAGTATGAGAAGGTTTTCGTAACGACCCGACTCGAGGTGGACTCTGGTACGAGCAGAGGCCGAGTTGATACTCAGGGTGGCTCCTTCAAGTGGAAGTATCTCAGGGATGCTTTGCTTGACTGGCATATTTACCTGGTGTTCTTATATATCTGGGCCAGAGGTTCGTGAATCCCTTTTAATCGCCCTTTGCCTCTTTCTCAACCCCAAAGGCTGACGAAAACTTTGTACTAGCATCGCGGCCTACGGTTTTAGCTTCTCGGCACCGACAATCATCCTCGAACCCGGCTATCTGGTGGAGGAGTCAACGATGTGACCTTGTTCCTATCATCTCGCATTTAGCGCATGACTTGGCTCGGAAGGATCCCGAAACTGATTGGCTTTCATCTTATCCGAAGTATATCTAAATGGGCTGTGATGACCGTTTGTGTGGAACGTTCCGCACACCACAACAACAACCAGCCTTGTTATTGGCTGCTATTTCCCCACACCCCCGGTAGTGTGAGCTTAGCTAAATCGGATCGACCGCGCTTAAGCTAAACCCCTTTGAGGCCTCATGTGCCCCTGCTTCTCTTGTCAGTACGCAGGTCATCTTACTACATCAACATAGCCATATAAGTATGCGCTCGCTCCGGTGGTCAATAGACTGACCACTGGTCACTCTTGCATCATCTTCAGAGGCAAGCTCGCAAAACATCATGTCGTGCCCTCAGTGCTTTGCTGGACATATCAATCCGGGCACTCCCACTGGTCGCTGGGATACCGTTCATGGCCTACGAACCTACATTGCAGAACCCCCCGCCGGCAAGAGTCCGACGGCTATCATTGTCATAATCCCCGACGCGTTCGGGGTTGACTTCGTTAACAACCAGATTCTAGCCGATCATTATGCTTCCGCTGCAGACTATCTGGTCTACTTGCCCGATTTCATGGATGGTAAGCCAGATATTAGCTTCTATATTGTAAAAGCGAGACGACTAACGCCCTCCCTCGCAGGCAATGCTGCTCCAGTCAGGACAATGATCAACATGGCACATCTTTGGGATGAGAGTGAGTCTTGGTTGTCCAAACCGTCAGCTCCCCCCAAGGCCGAAAATATCCATCACTTAACTAATCGACAACTAGCTACTATCTCGTTGCTACCATGTGGGACTTTGTGCCACATCTGTATCGAAATCGCTTCAGTGTTTGTTGGCCAAGGATGACTGGCTTCTTGAAAGAAGTCCAGCATCACAAGGATGTAGCCCTTCCTGTCGGAATTGCAGGTTTCTGCTGGGGTGGACTACACACCATCAGACTCACCCACGACACGGCGGAAACAAAGACTGTCGGTGGTCACGCACTGGCAGATGCTTTTTTTACTGCCCATCCAAGCAAGGTGGATGTCATCCAGGATATAGGCAAGGTCAGACGTAACCTCTCTATTGCCATTGGCGACGATGATGCCGTCATGGGAATCAACCAAGTACGGCAAGCTGAATCAATCTTGGCAAGCAATGACGTTGATACGAGTGTCGTCATCTACCCTGGAGCAAAGCACGGGTTCTCAATTCGTGCAAGCAGGGCAAAGCCAGACTCAAAGGAGACGCGACAAGCAGAGGAAGCTGAACAACAGGCCATTGCCTGGTTCAAGCGGCAATTTGACATTGCGAAACAGAAAGCAGCCAGTCCCCCGGTGTTAGTTTAGGCAAACAAACTGGCAAATGAACAAAATGAAATAATTTGGAAGTTAATGTAATTTTTCACTGCTACTGTTAAGAATAATTCAATGCAACATTACAGCGCAAGCCGAGCACCGTGACGCTGCCGGAGCACTGGGTTGTGAGCGAGGAGCGAAGAGAGCGCGCCAAGACGGTCAAGATTCCCAAGATGGCTCCCGCGTTTATCAGCACCTTGCCCCCGACTGAAACAAAACCTGATTCTGAGAACTTGGTTTACTACATTTGAGAGCTGGGTACGGCTGTGATAGTTGATGGTGCAGAATATGCAAGATGATGATGCCAACTAAGACCATCAAAACCTCCATGATATCGACATCTGTCGTCTTCAGTCCTTTCGTGCTCCTCGTAGTCCAACGACACCAATCCTGAGAAAGTCGACATTCTCGTCAATCCGCTTCCGCAACTCCCCAGTCGCCAGTTCGTCGACATCCCACGAAGCCCACACAAAGCGCCCATGCAAGAATCTCGCCTCCTTGCTTGCCGCCCAGACCGCAAAGTTTCCAGGAAGCTCGGCTACAAGTTTTACATGTTAGCAGGCAGAAGTCACCGGAACGAGGGGACGCAAGCTTACGGTCGTCGTAACGGCAAATCTGTCTCGGAGAAGCCAATGGTCCCAAACACCTCGTTGTAGATTACGCCCGGGTGGAAGGTGACGATCTGCAGGTTCTCGGGCGATGCATCTCGGGCGATGCATCTTTGGTGATCAACTGCATGAGCAGTGCACCTGAGTTCTTGGTCAAGGCGTAGCCCGGGTTCTGGGATGTGACAACGAGCTGCTCCTCATAGAGCATGTTGATGCCTTGTGTCGCGACGACGACGACAGCCTGGGGAAGAGTTTAGACGGGCTCCATATGTTCATTTTGGTGTATAAGATTTCGCTAGGAAGTAGATAGCGCAATTATGCCGACATTGAAGCCACCGACCTCTTCAGTCTCTAACTAGAATATACCCAGGCCCAACAATTTGTGTATCACAAAACCTATATAGCTTATCAAGAAAACGAGAGTCATCCGCGTCACTTATGCAGAAAAATATCGAGTTTGACCATGGAGGTATTATATTACTAGCAAGTCATCATTTGAGATCAACTTGATTAGTTCTAAATTAGGAAAAAGGCAACGCTATCTTTAATGAATCTTTAATGAGAGTAAAAGTCGTGCAACACGTCTATGCGTTCTGTTGCTCTTCTATCCTAGTTCAGCAATGTTCCTAGGGTAGGCATCGAGTTCCACAGCATGGGAGTTGTGCGTAGGGTGTGATTGCCCAGGAATTGGGCTCTTGGAATCACGCGAGGTCTGTTCCATCGGGTACGAGCTCAGCTCTGCCGATTGAGGCGCCGGTGAGTCCAGTTCTGTGAGTTGTGTGTGAGGGGTGTGAGGCATGGTAGATGTGCCCATCATAGGCGGAGCCAGCGGAGAAGCAGGCATCGAAGAGACCACCGTGGGTGATTTCGGAGGTATGGGTTGCAGGTGGGTAGTGCTGGGCGAGTTGGCTCCCATCTCGACAGCCAAAGCCTTTCCAGCGTCCTGCTTGCGACGTCTCCGCCACATGAGAAAGGCGAGAATGCCAATAGCGGCAACTGAGGCAACGCCGACGGGCACGCCGACCTTGACGCCCATGCCCGTACCGCTGGAGGGTTCGGGTGTTTGCGTTGCTGCCGGAGTCTTCTCGCTGTCCGCGTCATCCGTCTGCGTGCAAACGGTTGCGATCTTGTCGGTCCTGGTTCCATTCGCAACCTGCGGGCTCAGCCAGAACTTCTTGGTTTCGTAGTCGACCTTGAGGTAGTTCTGCGAAAGAAAGACGCCGCCCAGAATGGGAACATTGGCGCCGAGGTCGCTCTGCCCCGAGGCCACGGAGGCAGCGATGCGGGTGTTGTTGGTGACGGCGAACTTGCCCTGGTCGTCGGTGCCTCGCTGGTGGTTGATGAGCTCGTAGTGAGGGATGACGCTCGTGTAGCCGTTGGAGAGGCGAATGGTCAATGATCCCATCAGCGGCGCTCGGTCGGCCGGGAATGTCGTGGGCCAAAAGTCCTTGCCGTCGGAGTCGATGTGCTGGCCAATCTCCTGGAACTTCGCAAACATGCTGTCGGTGAGGGTGAAGGAGTTTTGGATCGTGTCGATGCAAGCCGAGAGCTTGGAGTACTCGTCGGGGAGAAGCGAGTGGTCGCCGTCCTCGTTGGTGAGAATGAAGTCGGAGATGAGCACCTGCAGAGGGCAATTCGCCGGCGCATCGGCTCCCCACATGTCGAACTCGCCCGTCTTGTTGTCGTCGAAGCGCGCTTCGTTGACGCCGCCGATGACGAGCTGCCCGTCGCGGGGGTAGAGCTCGGAGGTGGAACCGTAGTCGAGGCCGAAGATGGAGCTGGGTGCGAGGTTGTTGTCGACGAGGCGCTCGAGGGTCGACGACTTGGGGCCGAGAGCCAGGGCGCTCAGGTTGACGGATTCGCGGTTGGCCCAGACTTCGAGGGGATAATCGGGGATGACTGCTGCGCCGTCGGTGAAGTTGGCGATGTCGTATCCATGAACAACTGTGGTGGCGCCGTCATTGGGCTGCGCATCCATCGTCCTAATCCTCGTTAGCAAAGAGCAAGAGTGATGTCGGCAGGTGGTCATACGGGACATCCCAGTCCTTATCGTCAAGGACCTGGTCGAATGACCCCTCCGTCGTCGAATAGATGCTCCCAGATGCTCCTTGACATCCGATGAGGTCGGATACGTTGGTCGACGGGCAATCCAGGATGTTCCTCACACGCGTGTTGTTGATGATGGTTGACATGCGCATGCCCTGGATCTGATCTCCAAGCACAAGCTTGATGCCTCGGTTGGCACCGATGCCATTCGGAAAGGTGATGTTCTGTTGATCTTGTCAGCATAGACGTGATGTGAGACGCAGGGTGAAACCTACTCGCACAGGCAGTATCAACGGCTCAACTGAACAATTGTTCGCGGTTGTAAAGGGCAGCAGGGCGCAAGCAACAGCCAAAGTGGCCAAAACTGAAGGAACCATTATCCCAGCTGGCCATAAGGCGCAGTGATCCACAAGCAAGTATGACAAGGAACGGACAAGGAGCGTAAGAGAATGCGGGCAGCACGGAGCTTTTCAGGAGGACGGAGAGTCGGTTTTCTCCCACCACGGCATACGACGCAGCAACCGGCACAGGCTCAGCCCTGGAGCATGAGGTTAGGTCGCCGGCCGGGATCCAGCATCTGTCGGGCTAGCATCTTGATCACTTTACGTTTAGAGTTAGACCTGCTATGTCGGTGGACGCCGCGCAGGGGTGAAGATTACGGGGTATTTATGGGCACGACGGGTTTCGGAATGCCCGACTCGTAGGAGGAGCCCACAATTGCACAGTTGGGACGGTGTGCGTTGGTGGTTACGGTGCGGGACGTTGCACTTGTCACGAAGCTCCGAGCCGGTGGCCTCTGGCGCTAGGCTTAACGGGAGGCTGAGGAAAGGCAGTGAGATTGCTCGTTTGCTTGGCTGCGAAGGGCATTGGTTGGAAGACGAGCTGTGAGCGTGGCAATACTTGGTTTGATCGCCGATACTCTGTCCCTGCTTCGGGGAACATAAGCGGGAAGCAGCTGTGAGAGAGACGGGGAGCGGATCCAGGAGTATGTGCGTGTGGAGTCTTGGGATGATTCTACAATCATCTGCTTTTTGGATATTACAAGCTCAATGCCCCAACTGTCTAATGGCCCAATTGTCCAATCCCCTTTCCTTCGACTGAGGTTCGCCCACATCCCGAAACCGACGATTCTCAAACACGGCCGTGGAAGATAGACTTTGACACCTCTGCGCTAGGTAGCAGGGCAAAAGAAATGGAAGGCTTGGAGAAGGGTCCCAGGCCAGAATTGAGACGCTGATTGGTGGTAGAACATTTGCCCCAAGACGAGGACCCCTAAATAGACGCCGATGACAGGGCCCGAAACAAGCCAAGCCCTGGCCCCGAAATGAATCCCGACGCAGGCGGTTCCGAAAACCTCGGAACGGATTAGTGGTCCTGATTGAGGCCAATGATGTGCTGGATATGGGAGGCGAGCATCGTCCCTGGTGCGGGTGGCAGGCATAGTGACAGCAGCGATAAATAACACGGGCGACGGTCTTGGAAGCGAGCAATGCAATCCTGGATCACGGGCGTCTTACGACGAACTCGATTGCCCGGCTTCGCAGGGGTGTTTTTGACCCCGGCGGACAGGACGATCGTCTTCGCACTGCGCAGTACGCCATTGGGTCGCCGCTTATTTAGACGGATTCCCCGGTCCCCGGCGTTGCTTTGTGGTTCCTTGCTGCACGTGTAGGTGAACAAGGCGCAGTGAGAGTGTCAAGGCGCAGTTGGGCTTCATTGATGGGTGCAGTATTTACGATGCTGCTTGGGTTCTCCATCACCTGGCTTACTGAGTATTCTGCCTTTCCATTCGAGGTGTGGATCAATCGCCATGAAAGCCATGCCATCGTAAAATCAACACCTTCTGACATCAGACGAACCACCGATCCAGGTTCATCTTCAACTGATAAGATCGATAAGAATGACGAGAAGATAATTACAGAAAACACGCGTCCAACATGAGATGGGTCCAACATGAGATGGGATGAACCGATGATGAATGAGATGGAACAGGGTAAGCAACACTAATCGATAAGAACGAGATTCCGGGCGACAAACTCGATAAGCTACGAATGTCCGATAAGCTCAATAGCGCCGATTACACCACAAAGACGAAATGCCCTCAGCCCTAAGCCCTGGCGGCAACAAGACGGGAGTACGGCCGTCCACTTTAAAGCGCTTAATTCAGACGGCATGAGCGACGATACGGGGAACATACGCAACAGCCGGCGTAATAATGGACGATGCCTTTGGGCCGCATTAAAACGGACGAAGGGGACTAGACTCCGAGAGCCATCCCGTAGGTGGGTACTGGGCACCAACATTGAGTCAAGATTACTTCAAGATATGCATCCAATAAATCTTGGGACTATTGTTTTGCATTATTTAGGATACCTTGGGTGATCCAACGGGACCAATGCCATTCTACTATGTTATCCACCGCCTTTTGATGATCTGCAGGATGTATCCCTTGCGTCTTAGTTCCAAAAGCCCAAAACTGAGAACTGACGAATGATGCAAGCGGTGTCGCCATGAGCACGCTTCAAACGCAACACAGTCCTTGCAAGCAGCGTCGACAGAGAAAGACGACACTTGCAAACCAACAATCAATTAAATGACATCTATTACAAGCAAATTCGAAAGCATTCGCACCAAAACACAGCCCTCGATGATTCGGTCTAGGGTGGCTGCCAACGCCAAGACGGCTGGGCCAAGACGGCTGGGCGAATAGACGGCATCAATCAATGTCTTGTAACACGAACCGCGAGCCT
This sequence comes from Ilyonectria robusta, assembly GCF_021365365.1. Classification (NCBI taxonomy): domain Eukaryota; kingdom Fungi; phylum Ascomycota; class Sordariomycetes; order Hypocreales; family Nectriaceae; genus Ilyonectria; species Ilyonectria robusta. Next base: position 303,574 of record NW_025764462.1, on the reverse strand, counting down.
TGCACAACGCCACCGGATTTACGACCAAACAGATTGGACGTCGAAATGCACATTCGCAATCAGCTGAACTCGATCAAAAGCAATGTTTCGGCAGACGCAGTATACCCCGCAACCTCCCTCGCTCGCCGTCCCCAGCTTGCCATCATCACCATCGCCTCGTTGCTGCTGCGTGCCAGCGCCGCCCGCCAGCCATCATGAACGCGTCTATGGCGAATGTGATTTGCAATGCCATGGACGCGCTGGAGCAGCACAGCAAACCCTTGACCACCAAGGACATTCAGCACCTGCAGGCCAAGGGCGTCATCCGCGACGTCACCATCTACCATGAAGGCGGGACGTCGATTGAGCAGATGGCCAAGGACATGGTTCAGAGCGCCAGACCGGCATTGCGCAGTCGAGCCCGCAACACGAAGCTGTGCGTCATCGAAACCACCATCAAGCGATACCGGGCCATGGTCAAGGACAAGAGCAAGCTGTCGGGGCCCCGGGACCACACCCAGCCGCAGCTCTCTCTCCTCGCCGCGCTGGACGCCCGCTTCAAGGTGTCGCCCGATATCAAGTACCTCGACGAATGGCTGGAATACCTCCCGGAGGCCTTCAAAACCACCCGCGGCCGCGTCTGGCGCGCCGCCATCCGCAAGCATTGGAGCAGATGCTTGGAAGAGCGCGCCCTGCTGACGCTGCGAGCCGACGAAGTGGACGAGTCCATCGCGCAGACGGAAATGTGCATCGAGCTATGCGACCCGGGACGTCCACGCGCGATGGCTCACCAGAACCACGCGCGCCTGCTCGACTGGAGATACAGCCTCAGCAACAATATCGACGACCTCGCCGAGTCGAGCCATACGCTGATGCACGCGGCCGACGACATCGAGGAGCGGGACGACCTGACGTCATGGGTCATACTCCAGGACAACCGCATCATCACGCTGGGCCGGACGTGGGAGGCCATCCGCAACCAGCAGTCGCTCGTTGAGGCCATCGCCATGAATGACCTGATTCTGGCCAAAGCGGCCAAGCTCACCGCCCACGGCCTCATGCCCAAGGTGCACTTGCACGGCGGCATCGTACGCAAGAACTTGACGTACGCCCGTCGGGACCCGGCGGCTGTCGATGAGGCCATCAAGCTCTTCCACGGAGTGCTGGACTATTCCGCGAAGACCAAGGCGGAACAAGAGCGACAGCACAAGGAATATTGCAACGGAAAACACCTGGGAAAATGCTATGGACAATCCAAGATACCTGACCCAGTAGGACCGGTTAAGCCTCCAGGACCCAGCAAGCATTTCTGCGAGACGGAATCCATCGCCAGAAAGGAACTCGCATGCAGCTACATGCACAAGTTCCTCTTCGCCAGCGGAGCCAAAGCGGACGCCGACAACGCCATCAAGTTCGCCACAATGCCACAGCACCGATCCTACACGAACGACGCTGCCTTGCATCTCGTCATGAGGTACAGCCACTTCGGCAAGATCAAGGACCTCCAAGACGCCACGCTGATGGCCATCAAAGGCCTCCGCCGCACCAAGCCCCGGAGCGAGGACTTTGGACGGTACTTGTGGTTCATCGCCAACCTGCTTCTGGAGGGATACTGGGGCCGGCAGCGGACGCCGTCGTACTGGATGCTGGTGCGCCAGCGACGAGTCCGCAGGGCCAGGATCAAGCCGGCGACTGTCGGGGCGACGCCCAGATATCGCTACCAGTCTGCGCCGAGGCGTCAGGTGCGCCGGCTGGCAAAGAACATCTCATGGCAGTCGAAGCGGTGCGCGACCACGGCGCTGTTCCTCTGCAAGACGGTAGCCACGCTGCCAACTGTGTACCTCGTCAAGATGCTTGCCACCGTCACGGCCGCCCGCATCTTCAGCTCGGCCGGGGCGTGGGAGCGAGCCGCGGCGCAGTTCTCCCAAGCGTTTGTCTACCTGCGATACCTCGACGTGCAGTACCTGGACTGGTCCGACAGACAGTTCTTCATCGACCTGGTCCACGTCGGCTCCGGCACCGCGGCGTGCGCGATGCTCGGCGCCGGGCAGGATCCCATCCAGGCGCTGAGGGTGCTGGACACGGGGCGGGATATCGTCGTCAAGTCGATCTTCGGCACGAAGCCGAACGTATACACGACGAAGCTCGAGAAGCACAGCGTCAACCTGTTCCGAGAGTACGCGAGTGTGCAGACGCAGACAATAACGAGGCCCGTGGTCAATAAGCTACTGAAAGACGGCGCAGACAAACCATCGCCACCACCACAGCTGCACGAATTGCTGGACCAAAGGCGTGCGCTGCATCAACGCATCCGCGCCATCCCCGGCTTCGAAACCTTCCACCGCCAGCTGAGCGACGCCGATTTCTGCGCGGCCGCCGAGCACGGCCCGATTGTCTGCTTCGCGCTCAGCCGAGCCGGCGGGTTCTTCATCGTCATCACCAAGGCCGGGCTCCGGAGCGGCAAGATGGCCGGACTGACCGAGGACATGATGAAGCGGGACGTGTGGAAGCTTGCCAAGCGGAAGGGCACCGACAGGCCGAGCACCAAGGAGCGGGAGCCACGGCTGCAGCTGATGCTGAGGGCTCTGGGAGAGTGTTTGGCTCACGCCTTCAACGGGGAGTACTGGCGGGAGCGAGACGGACGCAAGGAATTGCCTCGTGTATGGTGGCACATGTCCGGCGCCACCGACCTGCTGCCGCTCCATGCAGCTGGACCGCTGTCGTTCACCCGCGATGTCAATCCCACCGGCGGCGCGGTAGTGGCCAAGGATGCTCCCAAGATGAAGCGCGTCATCAGTCTGGCCGTGTCGTCCTATCTTCCCTCCATCGAGCACCTCATCGCAGCTCGCCGCAACCGCCGCCAGAACGATCTCCCCCCCAAGGAGTTCCGCCGGGTGCTGTTGGTTCTCATGCCATGGACTACTGGATACCCCGACCTCGACGTGCTCGGCCACGCCGACGCCCTCAGGGCGATTCTGAAGGAGGCAAACTGGCCCCCGCCGATTGTTCTGATCACCCCATCCCCTGAGGAAGTCGTGAGTATGCTCCCCCATGCTCACTTTGTCATCTTCGCCTGCCATGCCGTCGCCGACCCCATCGACCCATCGCGCCACTGTCTGCTTCTGTGTCCCGGCCCTCAATGCACGCCGCAGAAGCTCACCATGAATGATCTCCAGGATCTCGAGCTGAGCGATTCTCGTCTCGCGTGCATCCTTGGGAGCGACTCCGCCAACATCGGTGCTGGCTTACAGATTGCCGGGTTTCAAGAGGTAGTGGCGACGATGTATCCCGTCAAAGAAGCCCTTGCCCATCGCGTGTGCGAGCGGTTCTTCCGAAAGATCGTCGAGGCGGACGATTTGGCGTCATACTCTGGGTTATTTCGGTCGGTGGTTTCGAAAATGAGAAATGAGACGGGTCTTTCGGGCTGGAGTTCTTTTATCCACTTGGGAATTTAGGATGGGATTGGAATGAGGATGGATAAAGTGCGCAGGAATGGGTTTCGACGCTAACGCCTTATGACAATCAAGTGTGCTTAATAAATTCGTCGTCTTAGCGGCTTGAACTTCTTCTTTTGATCTGATTGTGCTTGCTTCGTCAACTTTGATAGCATACCGACGTTGCTGGAAGGCACTCCCTTCTGCAGCCCGCCTTCATCTGCGAGGCTTGGGTGAGGCGACCAACAATGACCAAAATTGACCCGACATCAACTTGAATATACCGCATTGATGAATTTCCATGCAAGTCATGTTACCAGGACCGACTTTTCACTCAGACGGGTTGTAAAGCGGATCCTCTCATTTTCAAGGGATCGGTGTGATTGTTAGAGGAAGCAGAGGGATTGCCCTCTATGAATAGTATGCAGGATGCGTACGCGAGGTGGAGAAAGAAAATTCTGGATAGAACTAACTATACACCGCTACGGTGTGTAGGGGAATCCAAGAGTAAGCCTAATAGCATCTCTCAGCATACTGAATCACCATCTGCAACTTGCAGGATACGCACAAGTAGTGGAGAAGGAGAATTCTGGACACGGCCAATGACGATGCGGTTGATATCGGAGCGACGTGGACAATGTCGCATGAGCTGCGCAATGATATGAGCCCTCGCGCATTCAGAAGCCACCTTGATCCGGATCCAGCATTTGCAATACGTGCGCAAGCTAAAGGACTGGGGCATGGAAAAGAACTTCACCAGCGAGCAATGGAAGCATGCTACAGATCTGGTCCAGCAACGGAAGAGGTCAGGAAAGGAAACGGACCTCCTCGTCAACGGAAAAGTCGTCTCGACAAAGAAATTGAACAAGGAATTTAGCAGATACGGCTACCTCCAAAACCGAGTTGGAATTCCAAGTAACAACCCCCACCTGCACAACGCACAAGCGATCAGGAACTAACTTGAATGGAGATGTTCCCATTGAGCCCTTGCTTTTAGTCGTCGCTCGAACTCCACCCTCTACCCAAAGTGTCGCCGTCTTCTTGAACACCGCACCTTGGCTACATTTCCAGAGGTTAGCTGAAGAATTATGTAAGAGGAAGCGGATTTTATAGAATGCTGCAGTTGCTGACCGCTATTAGTACTTCCTCTACGAGACAATTTGATGAGTCGCCTGGGCCAAGCCCTTGCGTCTGGAGGGCAAAACCATCAAATCCACTCTCTTCGCAACATCTTAGACAACCACAAAGGGAAGCCAACGGTACCATTGAGGCTCGAAGAAAATCTGAGCGAATGGAGAGGAAATGAAAATCCCAAGCAGCTCATTCAATCGGAGCCCCTTCTCCACCTGCTGCGTTGCATCATCTACATGTCTTCAAATGCTCTCACTTCTGATGAGGCAACGACAAATCTACTTCGCTGGGCTGATCAGCATGGGATCACCTGGGCTATCACAGGTCTTAATCAAGGCGAGGGTCTGACCATGGAGTTGTTTTCTTCAAATCTTCTTTACGCTTCTATTAAACCCAATAACATTAACCTTGCCCGCGCACTTCTTGCTAGAGGCGCAGACCCCAACAGACTCTCCGCAGACCGCGACCTGGCCTCGAAGAATGACCAAGTAACGCCACTCTTTTCTGCTGTGCAAAAGCAACAAACAGAACTTGTTAAGCTGTTGCTGGATTATGGGGCCAACCCTCACATGATAGTGCCTGCTGGCGATGGTATTTCAACAGCTCTTCAGTTTGCTCTGGAACGCGAGGGCGGAGAGCCTCAGATTGCGGAAATGTTGATCAAAGCTGCCACAGAAGCGACACATGCCTGGTAGATTCCCACGCACGCATTATTGCCAGCCGCTGCCAATGGGGGAGAGATTGCGCTTGTGGAGCTTCTTCTGGAAGCTGGGGTGCCTCTTGATGACCTGGGATGTCGTTTGTCCAATTTTGAAAGGTGACGTGGACGAGCTGTTAAGGCAGGCAAAGTTTTTCTGGAACAGCAACTCCAAACCAGCACTGATGCATGCAACCGCCAATAACCAACTAAACATGGCTAAACTACTCTTGAAGGCAAGAGCCGACGTCAATGGGAGGGATATACAAACGCCTCTGACGGTAGCTTGTGAATCACCGAAGCCAAATCGCATAGAAATGGTCAAGCTGCTATAGACGTGGGGTGCCAATATTAATGCGCCCGCAGGCAGAAGCTATGGAGGCACAGCCCTTCAAAATGCGGTGGAAAGCAAAGACGTAGACTTGGTCGATCTATTGCTCGATAATGGGGCGGATGTCAACGCTGCTGCGCCGATTTCGACTTCCCGCAATGCCCTAGGACTTGCAATATTTTCAGACAACATGGAGATGACCAAGTTGCTGCTTGATGCTGGTGCGGACCCTTCAAACCAAGATGCCGTAAGACCCTACTAGACTCTGGTGCCAACATACATGCCCCAGCGGCGTCCTTCGGGGGCGCGACTGCAATACAAGCAGCCGCGTCGATGAGGAATGACCAATTGGTCCAAGATTTTCTCGTCCGGGGCGCAGATGTCAATGTTCCGCCAGGAAAAGATGGCGGACTAACAGCGCTACAGTGCGCAGCAATAGGCGGGGGCTTGGACATGGTGGTTCAGCTTCTGGAGTACGGAGTAGACGTCAATGCTAAAGCTGCTGCTCGTAGCTGGACGGCGCTAGAAGGGGCAGCCAAGTATGGACGGTTGGATATTGTTCACATTTTATTAGAGAATGATGGCGAGGCCGAATTCTTGGAGGGAAGATGTGAGAAAGCGGCGAAGCTAGCTGATGAAGAGGGGCACAGCGTTATAGGGAGGGTTCTTCGAAAGTGGAAGAGTGTGTAGGTAGTTGGAAGCGTTTGTTTGTTAGCATAGTGGCGCTCTAAGAGAACGGAAGGACGGTGTTGGCTGATTAGTTTACTTCAATGAACGAGCTTAGATTTGTTATAGGTTTTGTAGTAAAACCCACGGAAACTCCACATACCGGGTTTCCCATTTATCATTTTTGCAATCCAGACAAGGTAGTAAAATTGCCTTGTGATTATATACAGCCCTTCAGATTATGAGCAATGACCACCGTATTGGGGAAAATCTCGTTCGAAACCTGTGACAGCTGTCTACTTGTTGAATATTTACACTTTTGCCTTCAATACAAATCCAGTCTTGACTAGCTTTCTGCGAGAAACAAGATAGATTCCTCCGGTAATTAGCGCTATCCCACCCCATATCACCGTTTACACGAGTGGCAGATATTTCGACTGTCCAACGTATGCCTCCTTGACTGTCCGATGCAAAATCAAGGACTTTTACGCACACCGAGTCATTCTTGCCAGCCAATATACTTGGCCGGAATTTTCCAGAAGATTCGAAGGGTGTGTTCTCCTTTGGCGTTTCGCTCTTGGGAATCCTCTACAGAGTCGTTTAGTCCCGACTTAAGCAAGCTTAGGAAGCGACAACGCCAGTTGTAAACCCAGAGTATGAGAACCCAATCATCGTTGGAGCCTTTCCCTTCTATCTCTACAAACTACAAAGATAGTTCAAACATCGGTCGCAAGCATCTAGACATGGAGTTCAACATGCGACTAATCGCCACAGCTGAGCGCCTTAGCATTCCGGGCTCACAGAGCCTGGCCGAAGAAAAGTTCCGCCTCACGGTGAAACATCAATGGGATTCAGACTGCTTCAGATGCGTCGTTGCCATCGCCTACAAAGAAATACCAGCGGATGGCGCATTCCGGTATCATTGTTGGTATTGTGGCTGATTACGCTCACGATCTCTTCGAGAAACCTAAGTTTGTGGAGCTCTTGGTTTCTCAGGAACAACTCAGCAAAGATACTTGGGAGGCAGTGGAGAAAAGGAATGGGCCCTGAACGCCGTGCAGCTATTGCAACCAGTTGGAGAGCGCATGCAGGTGCGTGGATATTTGGTCGTGGTGATTGCTGTACCTAAAGTAGGCAGTTATCTCGAAGATGTTTCCGCGACACCTTTCAAATAATCAGTCTAATCAATCGGCGTACCTCTTCATGGTGAACGCAGCGAGTGATTCAGAGATGTGTCCATGCCGCATTGGCCCCCTCCCTCAAGATGATTCATTTCTTGCGTCTGTGGCTCCTATCTCCAAGGTAACGCGGTATCTAAGACAGTCAAGTATGTACTGTGGCTATATCTTGAATCAAGGCATATCATTGACAGCTTTGTTCTTCCAGTTGCTTTGCTCCCCTCTGAACACATCCCTGGTTCGAGGTTGACCGCAACATCGGTCGTGCCCGACCTTCGGCCAGTCCGCGAGCTAGCAGGGGATGTAGATCGTCTCACCTATTTATGACAGTGCATAAAGATGCCAAGATGGCTGTGCAATGCCGTGCCGGGATTCCGAGCAAAAACTGTGGAGAATAGCAATGTTATGCTTTCCACCGCTTGGACACAGCTCCTTGTACATACGTGGCGTGCTGTGGCAGTGTTGTACGAAAGTTGCCAAGGAGCGCTCACTGGAGCTCAACGTCTCAGCCAAGACAGCTTTGCCCTGTATGATTGGTTTGCAGGTGGTGAATACGACTGTGGCAGAGCTACAAGCCACTGTGGGACACGTGGAGTCGTGGAATGCAATCATGATGCTGCGTTTATAAAACATGCCATGTCCAGCTGGCTTCTTCTCCAATGCTATTTTATTCTACATTAGACACGACATCATCCTGATTACTAGCAACTTTGCATTTCTCCACATTCAAGCAATATGAGCGGACACAACTACGGCAATGACTACGGGCGTCAGGGAGACTACCAACGTCCCCAAGACGACAACTCGCCGGGTGGTGCGGGGCTCGCTGGCGACTATTACAATAACGCACCAGGCGGATATCAGCAGCACCAAGGCTCGCAGTACGGTCAGAACCCCCAAGGCTACCCTCCCCGTGGTGACGACCGGCGGGATGACAGACGTGACGATCGCCGGGAGGATCACCGGGACCGCCGTGACGACAACGACGGTCCCGACGGCGAGCGCGGCGTAATGGGCGCCCTCGCCGGCGCTGCGGCCGGAGGCTTCGGAGGAGCCAAACTCGGCGGCAAGGCGACGGGCCACAGCAAGACGAGTGCCGTCGTCGGTGCTCTCGCCGGTGCCTTTGCCGGCCACAAGCTGCAGGATGCGGCGTCCGACTGGAAGGACGACCGAGACGACAAGAAGGACGAGGAGAAGCGGAGGAAGGACGAGGAGAAGCGCAGAGACGACGACCACGACCGCCCTCACCGCCGCCGCAACAGTCGCTCTCGCAGTCGCTCTCGCAGTCGCTCCAGCAGCCGTTCCAGCCGCTCGTCGCATCGTCGTCGCCGTGATTCTCGGTCTCGCGGCGGTGGTCGCTATGCCGGCCACTTCACCGCCTCTTCCCGCGACATCGACCTGGACGACCGCGGCGACTACAACCTCCGCGCATCGTGCGAGCGACACGACGGGTCCCACCAGTCCAGCACCATCAGCCTGAACCACATTCTCGAGAACGACAACGGCAGCTTCCGTTGGTCGTCCGGCGGCGGCCACGGCCACAGCCGCCCCAACACCGTCACGGTGCAGCAGGGCGACACGCTCCGCAGCATCGCGGCCAACTTCGGCTGCTCGTTCGAGGAGATCGCCCGCCACAACGGCATCAACAACCCTGACTTGATCTACCCGGGCCATGTCCTCCAGGTCCCTGGCGGCGGCGGTAGCCACAGCGGCGGTGGAGGTAACTTTGGGTCGTCTGCCCGACATGTCCGTCTTGTTGACGGCGGGTCGAAGCTCGAGGCTGAGCTGCGTCGTGAGAACGGGGAGTGGGTGAGGAGCTCGATTGTCTTGGATGAGAGAATCAAGAATGACAACGGCACTCTGCGACTTATTTAAAATGGAGATGGTGTGGTCAACGCCTTGGGTCCGATGGGAGTCTTAAATTGCATAGCCTAGTTTCCAATCTGTTTGAGCCAACTGTACTTCGTCCCGTGCTCCGTTGTCGGATATCGAAGACAAAACGTGCCTAGAAAATTCCTATTCTTCTCGCCGCAATTCACTTCGTATGATCTAATTTTTCGGCGACTTATTCCAAGTGTTCGTCAAAAGATGACCATGTCCACCCAGCGTCGGATATAGGGTACGGACTTTCCGACGTAAATTGCAAAATTGGAACGCTCGACGAGAGAGCTTAAGTATCGCCGGACATCACTGTTCAATATCTGATATCGAAGTGAGCCATTGCATCGTACCAAAATTGTCGGACCACTATCGATTGCAGTTTTGCCAACTTAGCACCTACGGCTAGGAGAGTAATTATACAGCTTCTGGAGCTTATCTCATTTCAACATCCTGGACTGGATGAGCAATGACCCGAAGGAAGAGTTTATACCTTTTCATTCTTAACGATTGAGAATTTGAGAATGTGATAAAAGATAATTCACAATGCCGTTGCCCAGTGTCAGCCTCGGGTGCATCTAATATCTTGGCACAGGACGGTCTGCTTGGTGGCCACGTGGGTGGGCGTCCACAGCTAAATACATATCACCTGTTAAGTAATCATTGCGCTGGAAGAAACGAAGGTCTCGACTGGTACTAGGGTATCAAAAAAAGCCTGGCTGAGCCTGCCCTGAGAATTGTAAAAATGGTAGACACAATAGACGCTGGAAACATGGTTACCAATGTAATTGTGTTATTCTCATGGATAAAACTTAGATGGGATTCATCGAATAAATACGTAGCAAATACGTTTAGGATTTCACCAAGGGCATCTAAATAAAGGAGGAATTCTATCGACAATCCAACTGTCTCCCAACTACCTGGTTCCCTTCATTCCATGGGGTTATCTTTGGGGGCTGGCCGGCTTTGAGGCCTCTACGACGCCCATCGCCTTCTTACGAATAGGTGGTAGTGAGTAGCCGCCGAAATTGTCTTGTGTGCCTTTTTATGTGGCTGCGTCGTTTTATCTATGTAGACCATCACATCGGTCGCAACGTCTAGCAACAGGAGGAGGGAAACTATTTATCTCCCGGTTGGTAATTATTTAATTGATGGCATTGCATGATCAAGCGTATCATGATCGAACAGAAACCATGTTTGACACAACACCGAAAAGCACCACCAACAATGGCCACATCCGAAAGCAAAATAATTACCCGTTCGTCAGGGTAAAGGCTGTGTCGTCGATGCCGGAGAATCAATCTTGACGTTGTGTTCCGCAAAAGCCATCTCGCGGACCGGGGAAATGAAGTACCAGGTTGGAATGCGCCTGTTGACAAGGACACAATCAAGTCCTGTATTTTATGCTAGCTCATGATGGAAACATTTCTCCGCCCAGAAGACAAAATGCTATGGACTTCTATGCTGCGATCGTATTCTAGCCGTCGGATGTTGATTAGAGGATGGGGATCCATTGACACGCACTTGCTACCTTTAGTCCCGACGCCCCGCAGCTGGATGCCGTACCTCGTTCCCCAAACAAAGGGCGAAGAAACAATCCGTATTCTAGGATCTCATCTAGATTTCTCGCTCGTCAAAACTTGGCTTCAGTACTGTGCGAAACATCACACGAAGACCTGCGATGCGGCTGGTGATTGAGTTGGGTTGGATGTGATAGCGTCGTTCAAGCTCATCGACTGCGAAACGGGCCACATCATTCCTGCACGTGGACAGCAATATGTAGCGCCCAGTTACGTCTGGGGAGACGGGCCTCTCGCTATGCCAGCCACGACTCTATTGGCCGCGACTCAATTACCCAAGGAGGTACCGAGAACGATGAGAGATGCCATTACGACGACCTTGAACCTCGGGTTTCAATACATATAGATTGACAGATACTGCATAAATCAACAAATTCAAGAAGAGGTTGATGAACAAGTTCCGAAAATGGATCTTATCTACAACAACGCTCAGTCAACCATTATCGACGCTGCAGGCGAGGATCCTGAACATGGCCTTCCAGGGGTTAGCCGTAGATGGGTACGTCAACCAAGTGCAAGAGTAGGGAACCATCTTCTGGTATCGTCAATGCCAGATCCAGCTGCGTTCATTGGTAATATTCCAGGCACAGCCATAATTCCGAATGAAGGAGTAAACTAGTAACTCAGAATGATACAAAGGAGTAAAAGGTTTCTTAGTGGAGTTGTTTCCGCCTTTCTTTACATGTTTCATTGGCCTATTTATGGTGGCGTGTTCAAGTCGCCACGTTATTCCATTTCATGTACCGTCAGGATCTGCGGGGTCTTGGAATCCCTGACTTATCCATATAGCTGAGCCGTGGCTAGTACTACTGGCTTGGAGGCCTGGGGTTTCGATCAAGATGCGGCAGGGAAATGTGATTGAATGTATATTGAATGGAAATTGATTCTAGATGTCTATTTTTGCTGATCTCCACATCCCCCGAAACTTCTCAAGTTGACCAAATCCAAGTTATCAATGAATTGGCCATACCTTTTTGATAACTCACGAAAAGGCAACCACTGAGAAGACATATCGATCCCAGAATCAAGCATCGCTGTACCGTAGGTGAAATGTTGTGCTTCTCATCGGATGAGAATTTCGTAAACGAGGAAACCCAAGCGACGCTGAGGCGACAGCCTTCCATCAACTGATCATACCCAAAGGAATAGTACATGAGGCCAGCAAGTCCGATTCCGTAGCCTGTCATTTGCAGGGGTAAAATGGTTGTATGCCAGATGACAACAGAGCAAACTACAAGTAAAATGTTCTTGAAAATAGCGGCGAGAGACATGACAACAGCAGAGGTTTGTCCAATCTGTGATGTTTGTCAGTACCAAGTTTCCTTGTTTTTCAATGTCAGTACAGGAACCGCAAATGTGACTCACCAAGGCCATGCTCGTGAGATTCAGCATGAATGCAACAGGAGCGCTAATAAAGAGCATAAAGAATGCAGACTGGGTCATGCCGTCCACAGTAAATTTCGGGATTTCGATGACACAGGCAACAAGAAAGTTGATTGCTGCACAGATCGGAGCGTAGTAATACAGACCAACCAAAGGATCCATGTTCAAGCCCTCGCCGCTGACAAGCACCTGCAAGAGGACAACTCTCACAGCCTCGAACACGATGCCGACCATCTGAAAGGCCAGTCCAATCCAGGAAAATTGGATTTCGCCAAGACTAGCCAATGTGACACCGGCGACGATGACTAAAATATTGCCAATGTCGCCCATGGAGGGATTCGCGATTCCCCAGAGCCATGACACGAGGAGTACGACAACTGGAGTTGAAGCCTTGACCATCTGGAGGAAGGCAACAGACAGGTAGAAGTAGACGAAATTGGTGCAAACCAGGGAACCTGATGATACGATGCCAATTGGTAGGATGGTTCGCGTGAAGAATCTGGCGTTGATGGGCAGGTTTCGACGACTCCGGAGAAGGTTGGTTGTGCGGGCTAACACCTGCGTGACTATGGACGCGAAAGTGAGGTGCCAGCATGTTAGAAGAATAGCTGAGCACAATAGTTAGAAACGAATCATCATGGATAGTTTCCGTGAACGTACGATATCCTGAGAGTAATTGTTAGCGCCAGAGCCAAGAAACACAATCAGTAGGGGGACTTACCAAATCCAGCTTCATTGATAAGCCATTTGTTAACCAGAATCGTGAAGTTTGACGTTATAATCCAGGCCCTGAATTTTTCGTCAGTGGAGATCCATGGAGTCGCTCCCGGCGGTGTTCACGAACACCATGTAAAGTCCTGTTTTGAGTGACGATGCTTGACGCGACGGCGTCGAGCCCGCGGTAACGGGTAGCTCGGGCTGCGCCATGTTGAATTGGGATATAGAGAATCACTTCGACGCAAGGGACGATGCGCCAAAATTGATCCAAGCACCGCTGCCGAATGTAAGATTCAATTGAATCATCAAAGGTGAAGAGTGACGGAGAAGGGCTGTGGTGGTGATCCAAGGGGGTTCGAAAAATGGTTGAGAATCCGTGGAATGTACCGACGTAGTGAACGCCACGAAACATCGTATTCCACAAAAAGCAGCGTCCCGCGCCCCGTTGTGGCTAGAGCCCCTGATCGTGAGTGGCGAGGCGTTATGTTTTGCTTGTTCGGGTGGGGATATTAATTTCATCTCGACATGTCCATGCCAATAGTCCATTTTTACCTGACTATTATTGTGTACGAGGCGTGCTGAAAAGCAGCCCCTTAAACGAGGCTGCGCTAATCATTCCTGCTCCTCAGCCATGCAGCAGGTAATTGGTGAGCTCTTGGACGCGAAGTGGGCGTTCCCAGTGGCTATTGGTTTTCTGTGCAGAGGCTTTGGAGTAGTGCCTGGCTAGCACTCAACGTGGAAAGCTTTGCCGCTAGATGCCAATAGTCTGAGCCGGCTTCCGAAGCCAAGCTTATTAGCGTGGATCTCGTGAATCAGGGGGAATTTTGAAGTGCTTCCTCCCTTTTGACCTTGGAGCGGAGAGAATAACACGTACCTAGTAAGTACTACGTAATAAGTATAGAATCTAGCTAGCGTCCATGCAAATTTCCACGGACCACTGACGATCACAACCGCTGAAAATGAACCTCAACGAAAAGTCCACCACAATGACGCTAGGATGGGCTGCCAGTCTGTCACCGCGGCTCTCAAGAAGACTAACCACCAATATCCTTGCGATTACTGTTTCATGCCTTATTTCATGCCTTACTCTATTCCTCCTCCTCCCCGATGCGCCACCGTTGGCCGTCTCATGGCTCCCATCAGAGGATGGATCATCGTTGATCAATCTTCCAGAATGTGGGCCGGAGCGGACCCGTGTTGCATCGCCAGAAATATGGAACGCCGCAGAGGCGAAATATCGACACCTGATGGATGATAAATTCACGTGCGTTCACACTTTGCGGGGCAGACTGAGCTAGTACTGATGTGCCTGTTCTGCCAGAATTACAATCTTGACATACAATCGGCCATATATTCTCAACGATACCCTGGAATTCCTTACCAGTGAAATGGTTCCATCATTGCATGAAATCCTGATAGTATGGAACAATCAGGACGAGGAGCCACCGATGAATTATCTATCCGCCCACAACGTCTCGGTGCGCTACATAGAGACCCCACGCAACAGCATGAACATGAAGTTCGTCCCATACCCGGATTATCAGACCAAGGCCGTGCTGCTCCATGATGACGACCTTCACTACGAGCTTCTAGACATGGAATTTGCATTCCAAGCTTGGCGGAAGCAAGGCCAATACCAGATCGTCGGCGCCTACTCCCGTTGTGTCGTCATGGACGAGCTACAGCGTTTGGTGACACACAATTGTGCTGATCTGGGCTACTATAACTTGATGCTTACTGGTCTGCTCTTCACGCATATCTCCTACCTCGACTACTTCTCTTCAAATGACCGATTGATGAGGCAAATCCGGAATTACATTGACAGCGTGCGCAACTGCGATGATATTGCGTTCAACTACATGGCTCAAATGCTATCGTGTACCGGTCCTATGCAGGCCACGGGGGATTTTATGCCATTCAATGCGCTCCCCCCGGTAGCTATCAGCACGAGTATAAACTACATACCAACTCGGCGTCGATGTGTGAACGATTTCAAAGACATGTTCGGATACATGCCTTTGGAGAACACTACAGGACACCTTACACGTGGAACTCTGATCTGGTAACAAAATTCTCTTGGATAATGGAAATGCGATTGGTGATTATTAATACCTAAATCGGATCTTATCAATTTTTGGCGTCAGCAGCGTTAATGAGATGTGCTTCGCGGTGTGGAGCGGTTAGAAACATGAGGTAGCTCAGGATAATTATGAGTATGTTTTTGAGAAGCACTATGACAGACAAAATTCAACCTGCGAACTTGATTCTACTCCCCACGGGCATGTCGAGGCGCACTAGAACAGAAAGAAATATCCTATTGCATTCGCGCCACTTGAGTGGCGGAATTCATCATACTACTCCCCAGCAACTATGTCTCCCATCCTAGGATGGCTGATGAGAACGGCAGTATACACAAACCTCCATTGTGAGACTAGAAGCTAGGTTCTGGAAGAATCACCGAGCCGAATATATCTTGATTCTCCCGTCTCCGACCATACTGTAGGATTGGGACAAGCACCTTCCCAGTATGCCTCCATCTAGCACTCGGCTTACGTTTAATACTCGGTTGATAGTGGGAGAAGGTAAGGAAGAAAAGCCATATAACTCAATGGTTAGCAAGTATGAGATGTAACCGCATACAGGGTGGGCCTGGTAGTTCTATTCTTACTGACCGAGGCAAGTACGTGTATAGCGGGCTTAAATATCCAGGATTAAGCTGGAGCTCAGGTCAGCTAACTGGCTTCATCACCCACAGTACTAACATAACAATGACGAATCTAAACTGCCCTTTACACATGTCATTTCTTCCATCCATCGTCTTCTCTATCCGCGGGTCGCATATTGGGCCGCTGCTGCCTCAGCTTGCAATGGCATTCACAAGCTGAACCAACAGAACCAACAAACGTTTCGAATGAGTCATGTGCTACCTATTTAATTGGCTCGTATGTCCAGGGTGCTGTTGCTGCCTAATTTAACACTCTTATCTATATATTTCGGCTATAGAAGCAATTTTATACAGTCGTTTCCCACGTTGGCCATACCGAGATATAATACGCATCACACCACTCGTCCAGTGCTATAACTCTGGCCTTTTTATCGCTGAAAGACTTCAATATGTGGTCGTAAGTATATACAAGATTGGTTTTCGAGAAGAAGAAGGCTCAACTGGACGACCGAACGTCCAAGCTGCAGAGGCGAGCAATTTCCAATCAATTACATTCGTGTTCTGAGTTCTGCTGCGAAGTCAGTGCTTGGCGAGATGTCTTTGGTTTGATTATGGATGATGAAGGGCTGAGGATGTTAGTAGAGTTGTTGTCTCCGCATATCTCAATGTCGTCGTAAAGTTAACTAACACCAGATACACTGTAGGGACAAAAGGCCTTACTAGTTTGCTAGGGAGTATGATGATGGCCGACTTGAAGTCCAGACGCGAATCCCAGACGCGACACTGGGGCTTAAATCATACGACGCCTATGACCTCAAGCGGGGATACATATGTACCGCGACTGACTGCAAAGATGACCACAGTACCCAGCAACCCGATAAACGACTTTCGCAGGCCCTCCTTCAGTCAATGATGAATAATCCCGCCTATAGTTTAATTATGGATGGCGTGTGGGGAAAGGCCGACATCCTTTTTCCATTCGCAGTTTATGAGGCAAAGAAGCGAGCTGTGAAGCATGAGGAAGCCGAGAATCAGATCTATAACGCGTGCAAAGTGTACATGGCCATGTTGGACGATTTGGCCCGAAATCCGAACAACGTCGCGGAGTACCAAACGACAGCGACAAAGATCAGCTCTTCGCGTTCACGTCTTACGGCTCACAATGGTAGGTTTTTTCTGCATGGTGTGATGGGGCCAACGGTCCATCTGGAGTTTAATACGGTACGGGAGGCCTGTGCTAGCTAGGCTATTCCTACTTAAAGTATTAAGTCAGCTTGAAAAATAAACGGCATGCTTTTTCCTTCTTCGAATCAAGAAGGGACCTTAAGTCCCAGTACGCTCCTTTTACTGCAGCTGTCATAGCAGCTCTTAATATTATTTCTCTTTTTCCTTTTTTGGCAGTAATTAAGAAGTATTTGATTAGCTGCTTTAAATACCCTTTACCTCTAAAAAGCAACTCTGTTGTTACTTTTTCTTTGCCTCTGTTATCCCTCTGGTCCTACCCTACGGACGGGTGTAGTCTGTACTAAAGACCTCTCCCACCAACAAAATGGAAATTAAGAAACGGCTGCGTAAGTGCATGAGATATTTCCCCGTCACTGAATTTTGAATAAAAACTTGGCTATAGATTTAAACCAGATGGTGGAGACAATATGGGAAGGAGACGTCATGCATTTCAGTCGCGCGTTTCAGCTGATATGCATCGTGGATCAGATCCATGACTATGCCTTCCACCAGCATCGCGACTTCGTCATGAAGCATTTGGAGGCGCGGTATGCTCGCAAAAATACCTTCAAGAAAGAATTTGAGAGGCTCGTGGGGGATGACGAAGACTTGGACACCGACATGGACAACCCCTCCAGCTTGGACGATGCTGACTTGGTAAACTTAGGCAAGGAGAATCTCAACTTGGATGAAAATAGGGATGCGGGACCCTTAATTAGCTTGATCGATTCTGATGGCGCTACCTTGGATTTGCGGGAGAGAGTACCTGAATGGCTCCGGCTTGAAGAAGAGGCACGAATATCCAGAAATAACAAGGCCCAGTCGACGTGATCGCATAACCGTCAGATGGGTGAGGACGCCGCTGAGACGAGAGACTCAACAAGCCTGCAGAACCGAGGCGAAAGCCGGGTCGGCCCCCCAAGAACGGGGTTGTGAAGAAGGAAACACCGAAGAAGCGTGAGCGTGGTCGACCGCCTAAGGCGGCAAGCGGCAAGACCATCAAAGAGGTACACATGCCTTTCTCGCGGATGACGCGCAGTGCAACTAGGAGTGCGCGGTCGTAGCTCTTCTGGACTCGATTTGTGTCGTTGAATGGTTATATCTGTGGTGATAGCTTCAAATTTCGGGAGTGCAAAGTATCTTGCAAACGAAGAAGATATGGACGGTCACTATAATTATACTTGGCTTTGAATGGATAAGACTAATATCTTGCTGCATGATTGACTTCCGTGTTGACATATACATAATTGCATTTATTGATGGAAGGGGGTTTGATGCGATTTCTTCCCACGAGTAGATCCAATCTTGAGATACACCTTCTTATCCAGTAGTGACATTAGGAATAGCAGGTTGATGTGACAAGAAATCGCATGATAGTGTAAATGGGTATATTCTAGCTCAAAACGACCACGCTGACCCACGTACGTAACTTAAGGCTGGACCCCATCAGGGACGATAGAGGCGACTACTCAGAACCTGACGCCTGATACAAGTTCCCCTCCTGCAAGCGCGAGACTAGCAGTTCACACCCAGCAAGCCCATTGGATATAATTGCATAGTAAGCTTCTGGGATCTTGGAAAAATTGGGCGACAGGAAGTGAATCATGTGCTGCTTTTGGAACGACGATGCGGGTCCCGACTGAAAACAGAGCAAATGAATGCTGGCTGAAGGGCTTCTTTCAGGTGATAAGATAAGATACAGGGGAGGGGAAGATAAGATAAGATACCAAGAGAGGATCTATGGACACGGCTGTCACGGCCAATTAAAAGGCTAGCAGTGTGGGGTATGCAGCATGGCATAACAATTCGCAAATGCTCCATCTCACCAAATAGAGTCAAGAAAGGAACACGACACACAATGAGCAGTTGGAGTATGAGTCCATGAAGCTCAATTTGTCAGAAATTCGCACCTGCATACCTAGGTTTCGCAGGCTTATAGGCTCAGCAAAGCTATACCGGCACTTCCGGGTGTATTCGACCCAGTCGGACCCGAGGTGTCAGCTGGGCTCCGACCCGAGATATCCCCCCTCACTACGGAGTACTGAGGGCAGGAATACAGCTCTCGCTTCTAAAGGAGCTGTTCATCTCTTATTATTGTTAGACTCTTCCAACATGAACGCTCGCAGCCATTAGAACGCGCTTCTTTCTTGGGTGGTTCCAACTGAATGGAGGGCGAACCCGGATAGCCAAGGGCACTGACATCCCGCACGCATTTGCGTGGTTGAAACGCACTCTCGTAAATGCGCAAATGCGCAACCAGCACACATTTGCGTGGCGGACGCCCCCGCCAACCTCACGCATTTGCGTGTATTTGTACTGCGCAGCTGCGTACTGCCTAGCCTGCATCTGTACTACGCAGCGGCGTACTGCCTGCATCTGTACTACGCAGCGGCGTAATGCCTTGCGCTGTGTGCTACGTCCGGAGCTGCCCGGTACCTCCACAACTGCGTACTTGCGCAAATGCGCAACACATTTGTGCAGTCAGGTCAAAGACTCTAGTTTCAACTCCTGACTGTCTGAGTTGTTGAAAGAAGATGTTGCTCGACCCATTGGTCATCATCTACCATCCATCACTCATGCTCGGCCAGCCTCACTTTTCTGCATACAAACAGGTGCCCGGCATGCCTCACTTTTCTGCTTAACTTCATTCCTTCTCCTCACACACTGGCATCATACAAACCCAACCTTTGGGCGAGATGCCTAGTCCTTGGCGATCTGGTCAAGGTCCCTGAACATATCTTTGCACGCATCCTCCAAACCCGACAGTATTACACTGGGGTTCTCCCTCGCCTCCTGGACCGTCTTGCCCATGACTTCGTCTACCGTCTTGATACGTTCGCCAGCGCGGGCGACTTTACTCATGACGGACGGAGCGGGCAAGCCAGCAGCCAAGCGGCGCTGGACCTCTGACTGACCCTGAGCATCATCGTGCAAGGTATTGTTGGCGTTCCTGGGACAGGTCAGCTTTGCTCACACGTAGCTGGCAAGGTGTAGTATGCACTGACATGGTGGAGTTGGTTTGCGGGTGTTGAAAAATGTTCTCTTGGCCTCGCGAAGCTGATGACGTAGGACGTCACGGTGATCCGACAGCAGTTCAGAGCCTCGTCAACGGCAGCGAAGTAAAGAAGCACGATGCGAACGAGACACCAACGAATGTATATGTCGGATTTCACGATAGGGAGGATTGCGATTCCCTATCGAGCTACAATGAGGATAATCGTTTGGTTTGGACGGCGCGCGATTCCATTTGGGAGAGATGAAATGGCTTCTATCTTCGCACCGCCTGCGGGGTATCAGACGAATACGTGGTGGTTCGCCCAGGCGATTGTCGAATCCGACAATCCAATCGTCGAATTCGACAATATGACGTGGGATGGCAGGATGGCATTAACCGCGATTTTGCCGTGGCTTCAATTCGTCTCGACCTGTCGGTTAATGGTAGCGGAAGCAGAAAATTCACATGGTTCAATTTGCTTGCACCTGCATTTCCACTTCGTATTTGACCTATTTTTATTTTATTTTGCGATTTCTATCCCTCCATTGAGCCTGGAATTGTCCAAAGCTGGCATGCGAGGCCGTTTGCCTTATGCTGGCGAACCACGCCCATGATCCATTCAGCTAGCGTGGCTTGGTTGCGGGGATTGGACATCGCTCGCCTCACCCAAAACATCAGAACCCAGACGAAAGCGATATCTCGAAATGAGCTCTGGAGCCAGCGACGACGCGATGAATGTCCAATCCACGCCTCAGGGCAACCGCCAGGATGCTGGTGGGGCCCGCAACGGTTGCCAGCTTCTCTGCCCGATCAGGAGTGCGCATCCCAATCTACGTACCGGAACCAAGACTTGTGACAATAATTGCAAGGACATCCGGCGTGTGAAGTATTGCCGTCCATTCAGTAGAGTTAGCAACACGTATCTGACGAGGGAATACGACAGAGACCACTTAAAGCTGCGTCATCGATGCACCTGCCCCGGAGAGCCGACATCTTGTGCTGATCCATCGCACATCGGGCCCGAGCAACTGAAGAAACTCTGCAAGACTCGCCGCGGTCGCCACGAAACACCTGGAAAGCAATGGGTCAGGATCTACAAGATCATACATCCCAACCAGAACTACATCCCAGCACCGTACGTACCGAGTGTCAGCGATCTTGAGGCGATCGCTCGGGCTCCACCCCCGGATTTTGTCAAGGAGCTTGCCAAGAGGCTTCAGAGCGCGGGAGACGGAAGCTCTGGTGAAATCCACCTCTTCCTCTCCAAGGTTCCACACTTTCTTGACCTAGTCTGCCTGACGGGAGCTTATCCTGACTCCCAGTCAGTGATTCCCCACAGTCTTGACGATACCAGCGTCTCTGCTCCTATGGAAGAGTTTGGCGCATCGGAACACCAGGAAGCTATGGATGATAGATTGGCCTGGGACGATTTCTTCATCCCCCAACCTGATGATACTTGCTAGGGGGTAGTGCATTGGCGGGGCGGTATCTAGTTGCGGTCGAGTACTCTGGGATCCAAAGACAACGAACATCATTTGTTTCTTATGCCCTGTGTCCCTCTCTGTTTAAATTGTTGTCACAGCCTCCTGTCTGCGTCTCTATGGTGTCCTCAATTCTTGATTCTTTATGTCCCATGGCGACCAACTCAAGTCCGCGTAACATCCAACGCCGAATGTTTATGATTGCGCAAGCTCATGGGAATCCAATCGGCCCCGCAGTGGCATCTCGAGTGCATCGCATCTTGGTGGATGAAGAGTGGGCAGATGACATCAGAGAGACTAAGATGGTCGAGCCTATCCTAATAAAGCATTTACTAGGTGATATATCTTGATAGAGAGTAGCGGCTGTGTATTTTTCAATCTCATCATCGCGCATATTTGGGTAATTTTCTGGGACAGCGTCCGGCACTTATAAACCCGCCTTTAACCTTATTAAGACAAAGGTGTTTAATTGGATCAAGCTGGCGTGGTAGCCAATCAGAAACCCTGTCACTCGTTGATGACTAAGAGCTTGAATGCGCCAACCTTCCAACCGTCACTGAGGCTCTTCTCGTCGATCCAACCCAAATGTTCACGACACCACGACAGATGCCAGACGCGTCGCCATCTGCCCATGACATCACCGGCTGTTGGCACCGCTTTCGCGTTGACCAGCGAAGTCTTGGTCCCTGCTCGCCTCACCTGCTCCCGCGACTTGGGCCCCAAAGAACGACGGCCTCGACCTTCGACCCAACTCTCCCAGCGGGATGTTGCCATGCGATCGGACACAGGCGCTTCCACCATCGCGAGGAAACAATACCAGCACCACAAGCCGAACCATCCGAGCCAGCATGGCAAACCCACGAGCCGAACACGTCGCCTAACCGACACCAAATCCTCCAACCCCCGTCGTAGAATCCGGCATCCCCCAATATGTCTCGCTCTGATACCCGATACATCGATGGACACTCCTACATCCCCAAGTCGCACAAGAGGTGTCCCGCGAACGCTGTCCAGCCCTATGGGTTTTCGCGCCACCTCTCATCACCCCATCGCTGAGGTCCGAGACAGTTGTCGGAGGGAACAAATGGAGTCTCTTGCAGCAAGATTGGGCTCAGTGGTGCTTCAGCACATAGGCCATCTTATGGAGATGATGGGCCAAACACAGGGCATGTCGACCTATTCAACCGGCGATCGCTCCCATGGCCGGGCTGCCGGAAGACGCTATTGTCGGAAAGACGAGACCGAAACTCCCTCGCACCCCTCACGAATCGCCAAGGAGGGTGGTACTGCAGCGCTTTCGCCATACATACAAATAGATCCGTTGTTCAAGGCAAATACCGACCCCAATAACTGCCTTACGGCCGCATCTGACGATTTGTTGTCCCTTCACGCTCCCGCACCGCTTGTGGACACTTGTGCAGACCCTCCCCATGAGAACGGTTTGAACCCGTGGCTTTGGTTGATGTTGCCTTTGAGAATTCTAGGGAAAGGAGGTTTGCATTTAAGCGTTGCTGCCATAACTATGGTGTTATTGTCCATCAAAGGGTGCCAGCCAAGAGCTCATGACCCTTCTCTCAACCGAATTACAGGTCTGGGGTCAGGGAAAGGGAGCAAGCCAGAAGTATCTCATGGGAGTGAACCACGTACGGCCGGGGCGACATCTTCCTACAAGGGCCAATCCAGCGCTAGAGGTATGGAAAACCGATCAACGCGGGAAAAACGCCAGAGAGGGGACGACAGCCAATCTAGTGCCACGAGAAAACGAACAGGGAAGAGAGGGTTCGACGGCCATGACAAGGATGATGACAACGACGAGTGGAACAAAAAACCACGCCTGGCGCCGATGCGATCTGAAGCCGACTATGAAAGATTTGCCTGCCCATTCCTCAAGCATAATCCGCAAAAATACGGATCCGAAAAATCATGCCTGCACCATTGGTCCAGTGTCCACCGAGTCAAGTGAGTCCTTTTTTGGTTTATTTATCCTCATTGACACTCCAGAAGGTACTGACGGTTTCTCGCCACAGGGAGCATCTCTATCGTCGGCACCAGCTACCCAAATCCCAGTGCGGCAGATGCCAGGAGAGGTTCATAAACGAGTCTGGGTTACTAAATCATCAGCTTCAGCCCGAACCATGCAAGGCCGAACCGAAAGAACCAGATTGGATCAGCCAAGAGCAAGTAAATATGCTGAGAAACCAAAGAAACAGATCCGCTAGTCAAGAGGATAAATGGCGTGACATGTATAAGATCCTCTTTCCAGAAGAAGAGATCGCCCCCAACCCTTGTGAGTATTTCCAGTCTCTATTCCTTAAGCAACGTTGCTGACCGTACCAGACTATACCTACGAGGATACCAATTCCATGGTTCCTGATGGCTCTTCGGCTCTAAGAGAGCGCCTGGTGGATCCATCTGATCTGGACGCAAAAGACTATTTAAATCTATTTTCCAACAAGCACAAACAGATTATAAGCGTATCAGATACTTCCCCAGACTTTGCCTTGACCCCGGCAAGACGTCAGCAATCGCCGCCGGGGAAAGGATATAGGCCAAGAAAGAGAGGAAAGAGAAGAAGGGACTCAGAAGAGCAGGACAACAGGGGCAACGACGGGGATGACGGCCACACCCCCAGAAAGGGTGCACGTGGCGACTGGCCTATCCGCCATGGCGAGGAAGAAAGGCAACGGGACAGCCTCTTGGCTTGTCCCTTCTACAAGCTTGACCCCTATAGGCACTATCGGTGCCTGGAGAAGCACAAATTGAAGCGGCTCGCCGACGTCAGGCAGCACATCAATCGGGCCCACGTCGTCGGGGATCATTACTGTCCAACGTGTTGGGCCATTTTCCCGACAAAGGGCACTCTTGACTCTCACGTTCGCGCCGGCAACTGCCCGGGCGTGCCAGAACTCACAAAGATTGGCATTGATAACCCCATTCTTCATGGCCTTCTCCCTGAAGAAGCCGTGCGTCTTGCTGTGATCCCGAGACTCCCTACCGAGACGGACAAGTGGTATTGGATGTGGGATACACTCTTCAGCGAGCATCCGCGGCCGGCGTCGCCCTATGTCATGGAGGGCATCGCTGAACCAATGGCACTCCTGGCTCGCGACGGTGAGCACAGGCTGCAGGAGAATCTGCCCGCTTTGCTGCAAGCGCACAATAACCCGTCGGACCCGGAGAGCATGGCGAAGCTTGCGTGGGACATCACTCGCGTCTTTTGCGATATCCCCACGCCTGCGTCGCATTCCTCTTTTCGGAAATTCCCCACCGAAAATACCGACGGAGGCACCATGGAAGCTCGCGACAAGCGGGCGGTTCCTGTCTATGCCCCTCCGAGTGCCCCCTATGCCCCTCCGAGTGCCCCCCATGCCGAGGCTTCCCTCAGTGACGCAGTCGATAACAATCTGTTACGTCCGTTGAATTTGGGATTCTATGCCCTCGAGGGTGCCGAGGAACCCTACTTTGCGTCGCAAGACTTTTTTCCTGTCGTCGAGTCTTCTCGATTGGAGCCAGGGCTCCAATTTCACAACGACAGCCTTGACAGAGCTGGCAATAACATACTCGATTTTCTTTTAGATGAGCCGGCGTATGCCGCACTTGACGATGCTGACCCGTGGGCGGATTAAGCTTATCTGAGGGTATCTCCAAACGCCGGACCCAGACCGGAAGGTCCAGGATCTTCGGGATCTAGGTCAGATGGCCGGACAGCCGGCCCCATGATTCCAAGGGCCTCCAGCAGCCACTGTCACAGTCGTCTATGGAAGACTGGCTCTTACATCATCATTACATAGAAATAAAGTTACACTTTTCCGCGTAATTTCTTTCATCTACTGAATGCAACAGTGTCCGAAGGAGGGGAGGCTTTAAATCCCATGTTAACGGACTCTGGCACCCGTAGCATAAGCGTATCATACCATAGGGGCTGCTCTATCTCAGATGATACCACTCTACTCCATTTTACCCATTTAGACCTTGACCATTAACTTTCTAGAGAGCCTGACCCTCATGGCCCCTATCAATATCGCTGCCGTCAAGGCCATTGCTCCGGCCCAGAAAATAGCAGGACGATAGGGTTTTGAGCCAGCTTGCCTTCCACCAAAGGCGTCGAGCATATATCCAGCAATTGGAGCACCCTGCAAGTTGAGTTAGATCCGTTATGTCGTGATGAAGAGCCTCATATAACTCACCATCATGAAGCCACCAACCCATCCGGTGACAATAAAGCCCATGGCGGCAGCGACTCTAGTTGAGCCGAAAATATTGCCAACCGTCGTGGGCATCGCCGAAAAGAATGCGCCACTCGACATGCCGTTGATAATGACGAACGCGACGAGCGTTCCAATCGAAGTGGCAAAAGGCCACAGGACCAAGATAGTCAGCGCGTTCAGCGTCAATGCTGAAAACAATGCGTTGACAGCCCCAATCCTGTCACTCAATAGCCCCGAACTGATCCTTCCTATTGCTGAGGCAAAGTTGAAGCCCGCGACAAGGTACGCACCTGTCCTCGACTCCAACCCGATGGAACGGCTGTAGAGAGGGATGAAGAAGGGCGGTACTAGAAGGGGAAACGAACCGATGGCGCCTCCAGCAAACAAGAGAACGAAGTTGATGTTGCGGAAAAGACTCCAGTCGAGGAACCTGTTAGGGACTTTCCGACGCTCTTGCACGAGCCAAGCAGCTGGCAGGCCGATACCAATGATGAGAAACCCAAGAATTCGAAAGGTCCATGCAGGGCCGACGGCCTCCACGAGAGAATTCATGGCGAGACTCGTGACAGCACCTCCTAAACCACCAGCGGCAAAAACGATCCCGTTGGCGAGACCGCGCTTCTTGGAGAACCATTGGGCCGGGGCGACAGACGCCGTCTAATACGTTGGTTAGCCAGTGCAAGATGGGTAGGAAAACCCGACGAAAAGGTAAACAAATAAATAGATGAACTTGCCATGAAGCAGAGACCATTCCCTACCCCGAACACAACCCCAGCCGTTGCAAAAAGCCCACCAACAGCATGGGTTGTAAGCCCAGCGAGGATTTCTCCAAGTCCCAGCATCACAACACCAATCATACATGTATATCGCGACCCAAGCAGCCCACTGATCTTAGCTGTGATGAGAGCCATTGCAGAAACCATCGCCGTGGCGACTGACCCGACGAACGAAAGAGACGCCGCCGAGCCCACATCATCTTCCACCAGAGCATTCTGGATGACACCCCACGAGTAGCTGGTGCCCATGAACCAGTACGTCAAGATGGCACATCCAGCCACAACTACCCAGCCGCGGCCGCCATCGGGGGCTTCGAGGTCGGCGAGCCGCGATGCTTCGAGGACGGGGTCGTCTTTTATCGATCCTTCAGGGGAGGACTCGGTCGTGGTGAAAGGGTTTTCGCGTTGAGTCAATAATCCTTCGCCAGGAGTTTTGAGTTGTCGTGAAGATGCTGTGGCAGTTGCCATTTCCAGCTCTGACATCGTCATAGTTGCCATGGTTTCTTGCTCGTTGAAAGTTTATTGTCTGATAGCAATGGTATACGCCCAGTCCACCCAGAGCCGTCAAGAAACCGGTAGACCGCCATCACGTCGTTTTTATTACACTCCATGGTCGCATTCGTATCATCAATCGACCCACTGAGAAAATTTCCAAGTCTTATCAAGTATCCATTCTCCCACGTTGTCCCACTTGTGTTTCTTAAATGCAGCTCGCAGCAGGCCGCAACATGAGTTGGTTGACAGCCTCCAGGATTCATTCCGCATTCCGCACTGCTTGTCTAGCCGACGTTTGCCGAACCGCTTCAAACCGAACGACCCATATAGATATGATCGTGAGCATCCATTGGCGTCGGTAGATAAATAGTGGTGCGACGGTGGGGCCGTGATATGGATCTCGAGCTAACAAGGATATCACGAACTCGACTTTTACATCAGTACGGCGCTCTTCCGTTCGACAATACAGGGGGCAAGTCGAATGACCCCCAATATGACGTTTCTTTGTACCCAGGTCAGGCGGCTTAAAATACCCCATGAGGATCCGTCTTGGTGCTTGATAAGCCAGGTCCACTTGTCGTTGAGCTTGGAATTAGTCAATGAGGCGTTCTTGCGGGCGGCTCCGCGAGGACAGAGCCTCATTTCCAAGTTCCAACGTCATCGACGAGTCTCCGGGTAAAGCTCTTGCCACGGGGAAATCAGTACAATTGGGAATATTATATAATTTTAAGACTGCCTTACTAAACGTCGCTAACTTTCTGTCAGGTTAGTTGTTCCCCAGACACCCTGCATTCCTCCATCACGAGAACTGCCACAAATTTCAAGCATACTTCCGTTTTAGGTCACCCGCTGCTTGATCCCACTCATTATCCACTTAATTCCCTCGTCTCTCATCTGATACATCAATCTCACAATCGAGCCTAGCGAGAATACCGCCAATCATCCGAGGAGCTGCTCATGTGACAACTCGGAAGCACGTGTATATTTCCCAGGGTACTCTATACTCTTACCACTCAGGTTGGCGGCTAATAATTTACCCTCCGCGCTCAGTCTTGGACAATCGCGCAATTTGCCCATGTCGGCACCGAATCGAAGAGCCACATACCTCGCACGGCTGAACGAAACAATTAAGCTGCCAGTCAATGACCGTGACATTGTAGCACCGGTTGAAGGACAAATTTTTACCTTGCAATTCGCATGATGTAGAAAGCACTCAGTAGGGAAGGCAGTGATGGCGGTAAACATGGGTACAACCCAGTTTCGGAGCTGCGTATAGAAAAGAGGCGCTTTCTTGGTGTCTTGATTAGAGTAACCCATCAGCAATTCAACCAATGCGAAGTCTGCAATAGAGGTAAAGCGATCGATTAAAGTACGGAATTATCCGTAATTTAAAGCGCTGTGGCCCATTGCTCGCGATAGATCCCTCCAAAGTCCCATTACGGCATGAAAGAAGGGGGCAAACTTCCTTGCTGTTGCGGCACAATGTTCCGATTTATTTTACTTTACGGGGATGCTTTGTCGGAACACTGTGTCTCAAGACTAAATGATGAAGCTTGTCGCTGTATTGTGGATAAATGGGACATTAAACAGCCATTTCTTAGCGCTCTCTTTAGGTGAGCCAGCAGCCAGTAACAATGCCATATAGCGAGTTAACTTTGAGGTTCGAAAGTTTCTGTTTAACATCACATAGTATTGGAACCGATCTAGAATACAAATACACGATCGTAGTACCAGCGCTGGAGCTGAAGGAAAGGCGGTTTGCAGGAAACATCTGTCGAGATCCAACAGCAGAAACAACCTGGCAAAGGCTCCCTGACAGTAAGTCAAGTATAAGGAGGGAATGCAAGTACTTTTACGGATAGATATAACAAATTTGGTAGGAAATAGCATTTATCTGCACGTCACGGCATGGACCACTTGGGATATATCTTTCGCAGCCTACAGGGTAGGGGCTGGGCAACATCGAAGTTTTGCCATTGCACCGTGCAAGAGATGTGGTCCTACTACTACCTAATCATAGTTGGTAAGACTACTTGTCCATTTCTCTGATCTAATTTTTAAATTTGTTCGTCTGCTTAAGGTACAGTTAATGTTTATGAATTAGTAAAATGTACTGTGAGATTTTTTGTGGACATCGATCATGTTCCCACGGCTTCATATGAATGTCTGCAGAGTTATTGCTGAACTTTTTGACGAAAACCTTTCATTTGGAAACCGAAAGCTATTACAACTTCCTATGCAAGCGCCCCTCTGTCCGAGGCGATCACGCTAAGCGTTGTTCTGTCTTGGAGCAGCCATGGCAGAGGACCATTTTCCACTTGCAGTATTAAGGTAATCTTGTCCTTGATTTGTCACTGCGAGGGTTTTATTTCCGGGACAACTGCAAGGGGACCCGAAATTCAGGCCGCCTGGGTGACTGAGAGGGTGGTGGTGAGGCACTGTTACCGCTGTTACATTCGGAACGCGGACTATCTGTTAATACTCTTGCAGAGTTTCTTGAATGATGAAAGATCAGTTCCAGACCCTGAAAACTGCCTCACAGATGCGGGGTAAACAAACCCAACAACCCAGGGTAGACGCGCGTCAGCCGAACCCTACCAACGAGACGAAAGACCTTTGCCCCAGCCTACCCCTCCTCTTTGGTGCGAAATGATGGGCTCTACTGGCCCTAGGATCGTACCACTTGTCTATATGACCTTTGAGCATATGGAAGGGTAGCCAAAATTACTTCAACTACTCGGCAAGCCAGATAGTGCGTCATCTAGCGCTTCGAATGCTGAAGGACGGTGTTAATCGCTCGCTACCACAAAGAGAAGAGACCTGGTTTATTGGAGCGGAAGAGCGGTGACGAATTGACCCTGTAATGCACCGGGACGGTGCCGCGGCATGGTACGGGGCCATCGTGGAGGCCTATTGGCTCAAACCTCAATATTGTGTTGGTTGAACACACATGCAAATGTCCTGATGGACGTCCCCGCATTTCACCTCACAATATAATGATCCCATCCCACTTCTACTTTGCCGCTTTGTGTTCCATGAAATGTCGCAACACTAAACAAACATGCCGGACCTACCATCTCAGAACGATCCCGATGGTGGCGCTACTGCTGAGGTAACGTCACCGGTTCCCGCTCAGACGGCAACTGAACAGACCGACACTAACATTCTCCCCCCACAACACTGGGCGCAATTGCCGGTTCGTCAGATGTACCCTGACACATCTGCGCTTCAAAGCTAATAATCAGGGACCTCTAGGAACAAGACGAGCAAGACGATGTTGACTCAGCTGTGTTTGATAACGTCAGCTCAACTGTGTCCCTGACGTCTAGCATCCTCAATTACAGGACGATCCAAGGCAGAAAATACCACAGCGAGCGTGGAAATGCCGAGTACTGGTGTGTTGAAATAGCATATCTGGCCGATGGAGACGCGTTCTAGTTGTTAACTTGGCAATAGGGGTCCCATCGACGATACCCATCGGGAAGCGATGGATATCAAGTGAGTTTGGCACGAGTGGACGCAGAACTCAGCTTACCGTCGACATACTCAGTCACCATGTCCTCACCCTCTTACTAGGGGATAAACTCCACCTAGCTCCGCTACCAGAAAACATCAACGTATGCTTGCAACTTGGTCAACGTCACCGGTTCACTAATAAATACGATCGACTAGAAAGTTGTAGACATTGGAACTGGAACAGGTACGTAACTCGAACGAGATGGGTGGTTACTGGTCATTAATTTAATCCCTAGGCATCTGGGCAATGTATGTTTCCTTTAAGGCCTCATATCTTGGAAATGACATACTTACACGAGGCGAAGCGATTTTGCTGACGAGTTTCCCCATCTCTCAGTTATTGGGACTGATCTAGCACCCACACAACCAAGTTGGGTTCCACCAAACCTCGAGTTGTAAGGACTACTTGTTTTATGAGATATACTCTAAAGATTTACGCTGGTGCTAATTGTTGCCTTAACCCTAGCCAAATTGATGACTGTACGCAAGATTGGACATTTCAGAACGATTCTCTTGATTACGTCCATATGCGCTGGCTTGTTGGCAGCATCAAGGATTGGACAGCCCTCTTCAAACAGGCCTATAAATGCCTCAAGCCGGGGGGCTATATTGAGAGCTTCGAGCCTTCATCGCGTCTTCAGAGTGATGACGATTCCGTTTCTGAGACGAGTGCTATGAGCCAATGGGGAAAATTCTTCGTTGAAGGAGGACGCATACTTGGCCGGCCGTTTACAGTCTTTGAAGATGGTTTACAGAAGAAGGCCATGCAGGAAGCCGGATTCGTCGATATTGAGGAAAGGGATTTCAAGGTATGTGCATTCCCCTCTCGACCTACAGCGAATTGATGGCTCATACTACAATAGAACCCCTTTGGTGGGTGGGCCAAAGACCCAAGACTCCAGGAGGTCGGCTCGTACACCCAGCTCGCCCTTGAACAGGATGCAGAAGGTACTGTGCTCTACATGGCTACTCTTCTAGGTTGGTCCAAGGAGGATGTCACTGTTTACCTTGCCCATTTTCGTCGTGAGAGTAGGTCTAAAAAGGTTCATCCGTTTTTCTGGCAAAAGGTGGTCTGGGGCCGGAAGCCGGAGTCATCCTGATTGGATAAGCTATAGTAGAAACGCTAGATTATCGTCACTGATATTCTATTTTCATCGAATCCTATCTTATCTCGGTAGTGACACCTTTCTGCTTAATCTTGACAGAGCCAATTCGTCGTCATGGCAGCTCTAGTAAACGATAACACTTAGTCTGGTCCAGTGAATACTGTATCCATTTATTTTAATATTCTACTCAATAACATGCCGAAACCTATATTGATGGTAATTTTAGTGACTAGTTTAATTGAGAAAGTCTGAATGGGATTGAAAGCAGGAACTGTCCGAACGATCCATCGCGGACTGTGCGATACTCAGCCTGACCTCAGCACCACTTAGGCTAAGGCACCGAGAGCTTGGCTCCAGAATGGAAATGAAACTTGGCGTGTTGAGTTTAGTCTCTGAGGAATGTGGCAACGTCAACCCCAATAGATCTCTGCTGCCAAGCCCTTGGGCCTACTCGTGTTTGGTGCCAAGGCAAGTGGCTTGCACTGTCTCGCCAGCTTTACCAATTGACAGTCTCTTCAGCAAAAGCAAGGAAAAAGAACACGTAAATGTCAAAAAGAGCCCAGCTGGATTTCAAGCTGATTCCAGGCCTGTCACTCATCATTTGTTACCTGTCATCAGACATCGCCGCAAAGACGCAATCCCCCTTGGACGACCATGTCATCCACAATCTATACAGGACTCTGGACAGACTGGAGCCGCGGAAGAGTCGCAGGCGCAACTATTACACTTTCATCTCGCGGTGCGGGTTTCCTTCTTGCCTTCATTGCGGCCTTCGTCACTGTCATCGCCTCTAGACTCTGGCGCATTTTGAGCTTTGCAGCATATCATGCCCTTGCATCAAACGGCAGACACGACGGTCTGCATTATCAACGCCAATCTGTCCTTCGAAATACCACGTCTCCCATGGGTGCTGCATGGGTATTTCTCTTGCAGTCGTGGCATTGGCGTGGGGTGGCGAATCGATCGTTTCAAAGGACTTTTCCGTGGGCGGCATTTGGGGTGCTGTATGTCATCGCCTTCGGAATCCTTGCAGTATTCTCTTCTCAAATATCCGATTCTGCAACCGAATACAGACTTGTTAGCTCAGGAAATTGCGGGCTTGCCAATGTGAGCGACAGGGATGCGCTCCAGAGTAAAGAAGCCTACGACAACCTCCAAGCGGGAATCTACTCTCGACAGTGCTACCAGAGTTCTCCGGGAAGCATGTGTCAAGCGTTACCCGCACCGTCGCTTTCGTGGACTAACGAGTCTGTCACCTGCCCCTTTGCAGACAGAATTTGCCTGAACAGTTCCGTCCTCAAAATGAAATCCGAAATGATCGACTCTCATCTCCATCTTGGGATCAACGAACCCAAACGCAACCGGATCAAATACAAAAGAGAAACCATATGCGCGCCTTTAATTACTCAACCGGGATTTGTCCAGTTTGTGACCGGAGCAGAGGCTAAGAGGCTGAATTGGGAGGACAATGAACTCATCAGGTACCTATATGGCCCTGTGAGTGAGAACAATTACACATACGCCTACAGTACAAGAGGAAGAGAGATGAATATTGGCTACTCGGTCTGGGTATATTACTCAGTGGGTGGGAGCATTGGCGCGCTATGGAGACCTATAAAGGAGTTGGACGTTGGTGATGGAGACATCTCGCTGTTTATGATTGCTCCCAACTCCGTCCGCCATCTGCGTCTCAATTCCGATCCCGTATTCGGAGCAAGAATTTTCGATCAATCCGCTCCGATTGAAGCGTATCTCCCTGATCGCTGGGTCAGCCCGATTGCCTGCGTCGATACACACCAGATCTGCAACCCAAATAACGACAAATGCACCCCGCTGCAAGGTAGCAGCCAGCTCGTGACGAGTTTTAGGGGTTCAGATCTTGCTCTGAACAAAGTGCAGCTGGTAACTGCAGAGCGACTGGGTTGGAACCTTGGGTTGTCAAGCTTTTACCGCCTGGTATGGACTCGCACACAAAACTTTCTCAAAGCGCAGGAGCTCGTCGCCGGCCTGACGCAATTACCACTACCCCCAAATCAATGGGAGATTGAGATGAGCTCCCTCTTTGTGGATGCACTATCCAAGTTGCAGCACCAAGTCGTCGAATTCGCCACAGGTCCGGCGGCGCCTACAAATATCAGTATTCTCAGGCCCTGGGTTGCCCCCGAGGGTTCGACTACGGAAGACCTCCCGTTCAACAACGCCTTTGAGCGGATGTGTCACAAGCAGAGAACAAAGGTAACCGAAGGGACGGTGAACTTTTCAGTAGTGGGATTTTTCGTTCTTTTGGGACTCGGGCTTTTGATCACGGTTATCTCATTCTTTCTGGAGTCTATTGCAGCATTATTCCAAAAGAAGAGAACTCAGGGGGTGCAAGAGGTTAAAGGTTGGGACCGTGATGAATCTCTTCAGGTAATGAAGAGTCTCTTCGAGCTGAAGGGGGCGGGCAAGTGGAAAGGGCCAGTAGACAAATTTCCAATCACGCAAACGGGAGAAAGGTTTGAGTACAACACCTAATAAGGGGTCAATGGTTAGTTTGGCAGTTCTGTGACGGTCGAGACGGTGTTGCAATCAACATACGATGGCGACTTATGAAAGCAGGCATTCGGACTATTTCACGATAAGGTCAAAGCTACTAGTAGTATGGAGGCATCAGGTTTCATGACTCCTCATTTCACCCCCAATATTTTTTGTTTCGGCCAATGTTATCCGATGATATCGCGTGCGCAACTGAGAGCCCCAGTGCGAAAGGATCTCCGTCAACCAGAGTACATTGAACGTGTTGATAATATCTCTGTTTCACATCCGACTCCATCTCCACACCGTGGCTTCGGTTTCAGGCTCTGGATCCCTTCAAAACTGACCATGTTCACACCACAGAAGTAAGGCTTCAACCATAGAACATAGAGCTTGGTTCTCCAAGACTTCACAATTCACTACCCTGCTAGTCGACCTCATGGGTCAACTGATACATGCCACTGATCACCAACCCGGAAGCCATTCGGATATGGGTCTTCTGGGTCCAACACGATCTGCTTGTAGGATGTAATCCAAGCCCTGCCCTTGACTGTCGGGAGAACCGCATTATATTCTCCAACCTTCGTAGTCCCACGGATATGGGCCTCAAATTCCGTGCCGATGATGCTGCGGTGTCGAAAGATTTCTCCTTCTTTGATTTGACTCCTCGCATGCAGCACGGCAAGTCGGGCACACGTTCCTGTCCCACAAGGGCTCCTATCAAAGCGCCCCGGGGACACCACAACAGTATTTTTGGCGGTCTTATATCCAGGCCCATCTTCAAGTGGCTCGGTGATACACAGCACAGTAACACCGCGGATACTCGGGTTCTCTGGATGCACTGGGGTATACTGGGCCTGCACCGCCCTCTTAACCCGTTGCCCGACCTCAACAAGCTGGGGGCCATGTTGATTCTCAACCTTAAGCCCAATTGAAGCAGCGTCCACGAGGACATACCACATGCCGCCCCAGGCTACATCAACAGACACCGTGCCCAATCCAGGAACTTCGATTGGTATATCAAGACCAGCAACAAAGGATGCGACATTGTCAAAGGCAACAGTTTTGCATTTGCCTCCCTGGCACTCCGCAGTAACTCCAACAAGGCCAGCGGCGGTATCAAGGTTGATTCTGGTAATCGGCTCCTTCATCGGAATTATGCCACATTCCAACAACACAGTTGTAGTACAGATGGTGTTGGAACCAGACATGGGCGCGTATTCCTCGCTCTCCATGATCAGGAAACCGGCATCTGCGAGGGGGTTGCAGGGTGGAAGCACCAGGTTTGTGTTCATCGAGGCCCTCCCACGAGGTTCGTTGAGAACGAGCTGGCGGATTTGATCGTCATTGTCTCGGAAGTGGACTAATTTGTCGTACATTGTTTTGCCGGGGACATCGAGAACTCCGCCGATAATGACGTCGCCTACTTCGCCCTCGGCGTGGCATCCAACAACAGAAAGGGTGCGAATAGACCGCATAGCGATTTTTTTAGATTGCGGAGGCCAGCCGGTGATTGCCAGATATGGTGACAGTGTGCGGTGGATTGGGTAGGTGGTAACATCTCCTAGTTATATACAACCACTACGTTCTCGTCATTCGGCTATGATTGCGGGGAAAGAGACGGCTGATACAAGACCGAAGCCGGGAATCGAGCGGATTCGTCACCGGGAGTGACAAGATCATGCGAATGCAGATCATTTAGTGAATGCTAACGTATCAGGCACCCTCAGATGCGCAAATACGCCCTCCAAGTACAGACGCATCACTACCTAGATAACAAAGCGGTCATTTTTACAAAACTATTGTCCAATGACACCTAAGGGAGGTCTGGGGATGGGAGTTAGGCCCCGCACACCGGCATGAATTAGAGACACTCTGGCCGCGGAGACATTCCTATCGTGGAGCGACGTGCCTTTCCCGGTTTCTCTTGCACATCGCACCCGACTGCGCATAGGATCAGGAATGTCGTTTTTCATCACAATACCCCTCGCTCTGCGATTGGCTGCCCTTTTGTGTCCCCCATTCGCCTATCTCTATTGATTGATGCTCACTGTTGCCGTCGCTCGCGTGGGAGGTTTTGATCTACCCGGTGGGTTGAGTAAGAAGGCAACGCCCCCACCTTCCGTGTAGTGCAGGGATCTATTGCCCGTCAAGGGTAACTCAACTAATATTGAAGGGCAGACCTAAGAAAGTCATGGGGCATCTCGATTGGCTCCTCTGTCCTCTAGCTTGAGCAGTACAATAACGATTTCGGAGATTTTGCCGGATTGGAGGAGGCCGAGAAAGTTACCACTATCGACATGCCATCTTGTCAAGGAACTTCCTTGAAAGGGGGTTGATTCGGATCTGCTAAGAGAGGTAGGAGAAGACGATAAATGAGCCTGATCTGGGGTAAATTGACGCTAAGCATGTATTTTAGTCGTGCGACTTCTATTTTTGACGTGGTAGCGGCGCTCCACTCAGACAGCTGTCGTCTCTGCCACCCTCCCATCTGCTAGAAATGTATTAGTACTTTAAATATCAGTTTGTATGTCCCTCTTCACTTGTTGGCGGCCCATGACGGTCGCCCTGGGCATTAGTCAGGGAATCCTGTCTCAGGCAGCCAGCCACTGTTGGTCGGGCGCTTCAAGTCCAAGCCTGGCGTTTGAAGAGCGGGGTTCATCCATCTTCCTTATTCATACGGTTGACAATGAAGCATCACATCACAGATATGGAATCTTCTGAGGCGCACCAGATCATGACAGGATATGGTGATGTCGACACAGCTTCGGTGGTCGCATCCACTTTTGCCCCCACGGGCATATCAACCCCACACACCGAGTCCACTACCGATTTCGCTACCGATTTCGCTACCGAGTTCGCCACTGAGCGTTTCTGGGGCGATGTCGTTCTCCGTGATGCAGTACCACAAGCTGGCGACACATTCATTATCGTGGATAAAGCCTATGGTCGAGCAATCACTGTTATCGAAGGCAGACCGAAACTGGAGACCAGCGCCAATCGAGCTGGTAGCTGGCGTTGGCTTTGCACCGAGAAGGACGGATTTCTTGGGTTTCGTAACACCGTCTCGGGAAGATACTTGGGCCACAACATTTGGTGGAATATGGTGGTTGACGGCTGGAGTCATAAAGCTTGGGAACACTTTCACGCCAGAAGACAAGAGTGCGGGGGGTATACCCTTCTGGCTCCGGACTGGTTTACCATGCGGCAAATCTCGATTGGCGAGGGCAACACCCTTGTTGCGGGTAGCGAAGGCGGAACTGTATGGGAGTTTATCAAGGTGTTGGATGACTGAGAATGATTACGACGGCTGATTGATTTCTATAAGTGTTCATTCACCGATCGCACAAGTCAGTTTGATAACAAGAGAGTAATGAGTGGGAGTTGGTGCCCCACGCCTAGTACGCGAAAATACGTGGCAATAATTAAGATAATAGCAACCGAGAAAATTCATGTAATGATTGTAAGATACCTAGGGCAATTTTCAACAGTTGTAACACGGGAAAGACCCACAGACTATATCAAATGCGAGACAGCGCTGGGGGAGGGCGAGTTAGTGAGTGTGGAAGTAAGATCTATTACAGCCTTAAAGGGCTGCGTGAAGACTCACGTTGTGTAATATTCCATTCACAATTCATCCTTTCGGTCAACCTCGGTTTGGTACTTCTTCAGGCGCTCGACTAGGTCTGTCTCTGAAGATACCGTCTCCATGAGATCACCCATAGCTTTTTCTCGATCGTCTTCGTATGGATTTGCAAGGAACTTGACGAGAAATTCTTCCAATTTTTCTGGTTGATGCTTCCAGCGGGACTAGGGACAAGAGTCATTAAAACGCCCATTTAGGAAACCAGAGACAGAGCAGTACTTACTTCCACATCTTTAATGATGGCCTGCGACTGAGACTGGAGCTCGTACATGTTGCTTCGCGCCTTGACAGTGGCCGGTAAACCCTTGATCCGACAGAGAATGGCTCTGGCGGCAGCCTCCTGTTCCGCGGTGTCAAGAGGGGCATCGAAAAACTCGACATACTGAGCCCTGAGCGCCTCCTCATCCACGAGCTCGAAGACGTGAATGAATGCATCGCGAGTAGCGCTTAGAGAAACAACTTCCCACGCAAAATCAGTGCTCGCTTTGCTAAAGACAGCCAGGGCATCTGGTCCCCCCTTTGCTTCAAGGGTTTCCATAATGCTGGTGGTCAACTGTATTCCCTTCGCGAGGACAGCGAATTCATCTGCAGGAATAGCGCGGATATGGGGACTGATGGCACGATCAAAGATGCGTTCCCCCATCTCCTCGTCCGCGACAGGAATTGCCGCGCAGTGGTCCGGGAGGGGAATAATGGTACTGTAGGCTTGGTATGTGTTTGAGAGCAGCAAGAATGAGAAACGTGTGATGTGGAGGATTAAAGTAAGGAGCATGATGGAGAGGTGACGAGGCGAGGATGGAGATGGAGATTCAAGAAGCCAACATGAGGAAAAGAGGCCAGGTTATATAGATATTGGGGTGCTCGGATCCTGCCAGTATCTGATGCCTTGTGGGTGGCTATTCTCCTCTTCCTCTTTATCTTTGGGCTCAGCTGCCTCCTGTTGAGTGCCGACATGTTTGGGATGATGCCAGTGTACCAATCGGGAGAATAGTGGAGACCGATTCATCCACTTGAGCGAGGATAGAGCCAGTTGATTGGATAATATTGTGGATGTGTCAGCGTACTAGGCCTAATTGAATGAACGCTCCACCAGTTCCACACAGTCTTCACAACGGCCAATCAATTGAACTAAAAGACCCATTTATTCCGGATAATAGCCAATTATATACTTAGCGGTCTATTCCTCATTGAACTGACAGCGTGGGGAAACCCACCTATTTTGCTCTGAGACCAATCACATTAATTGAAGTGACGCCGTCGTTTGCGCCTCATTCAGGCATCGGGGCTCAGCATCCCACAATATCCGCCATGAAAAACCCTCGGACAAGAAACTCAGTCGGGTTGTCATCTATCCGAGCAGTGATCTCACTTGCCGAGAAAGAAGGATGCCAAAATGCTCTTGGAGCTTATTAGCCTCGAGATTTAGCACTTAGTCTATTCACCTACTCTCAGTATCCATTGCCGAGTATAATTCTTATTGGAGCTGCAGGGTGTTCGTGACTGTAGGCGTATCCTGGCCTCTCCAACTAGTCACGCCGTGTTCGCCATTCAGGGTCTGGAAAGTTCAACTAGTCTGCTCGCCACAATATAGGGCTCAATCCATGCGTCAGTATCTCTTACAAGTTACGCACCGCGGTTTTAATTTACTCGATATCGCGACTGAGGAAATCAGTTACCCTGAACCTGTTTCTGTGCCCTTGGAGAAAACAATCATTGCACTCACGCAGTTTGGCCCAGCAGCCCCAAAGTGATGGCGGCCTTATATTGAATGATGTCAGAAAGGAGCCATTCGCACAGTTTTATCGTTCTTGGACCACAGAAGCACATTTCCTACGTCTTGAGATGGCCTGGAATAACGTAGCTGGCTGCTGGGATTTTAACACCGCCAAGTTCATTGGCCAGGTCCTCAAGAATTTTCTGGCACCGAGTTCTTGGTTGTTACGCGCCGATATACACATGCCTTAGTGGATAAAGCGAAGTGAGGCAAATGGAGCGCTACAAACTCACCAGCCTAGTAGGGCTATGGTTTTCCCAATTTATTCTCGCAGAGACCGATGGACTACAGGAAGGGATACCATATTTTGGCTTCCAAAGTGTCACTAACCTCAGCTTTCATCATACCTCCGATAATACCAGCCCCATGAGGAAACTGCTCTCCTGATTAACCTTCAGGTTTTGGTCTTCTCTGCGCCATGGCACGGCACGTCTTGCCCCGCCTTGCTGGCTTGTTCGAAAGATATTTTAGCTCACCTGATCACCTTCAGCACTATGATGGCCATTCATCGCCTCACTGTCAATTATTCGCCCTCCTGAGAGTGCAAGAGATGGCGGGCGAGGGCATGGCCAAGTCGGCGTGCTACATGTGGCTCGCACAGTTGAGGCATCCAGACAATGAAAGCTCCACAGGTAGCAGCCGAGTTGCAACCAGTTAGTCTTCTCTCTGGTATAGAATGTTCAACAACGATAGCGCACCTGCACCTTCAAAATGCTTACGCGACTCTCGCCGACACACCCTAGCGATGACTTTTCGATCACCAACATCTATATCTCTGGTTCAACATATTTCGTAACGTTAGATGGCATCCTATGACTTAACTTGGAGGGCCACAGGCGAACTCCAGCCAAGTGGA
The DNA here is from genome assembly GCF_021365365.1 of Ilyonectria robusta. NCBI lineage: Eukaryota > Fungi > Ascomycota > Sordariomycetes > Hypocreales > Nectriaceae > Ilyonectria > Ilyonectria robusta. The sequence goes on along the minus strand of NW_025764462.1, from coordinate 263,344 downwards.
ACACAACTACGTGTGTCCACCGCCTGTGGACAAGGTACGCAGATAAAAGAAAAGATTGGAGATTCAGAGAGAGGAAACAGCAAGTGGAGAAGGTAGAAATAAAAGGCCACAGGACGATCATTTTGAGACTATCAGAAAATTGACGGAAACGATTCAGTCCTTGCCCCCCCGTGAGAGATCCCCTGCCAACATATTTCAGCAGACATTCTTCGAGGAGCTGGTGGACCCGAGGCGGCAATGGCATATTGTCGGATTTGTTCAGACAATCAATCAGTGCTGAAGTCGTCAAAACAGCAAAGAGAAATATGTGATTTAGCGTACACGAATTCGAGATGCAGTAATGGATGAGTCCCAGCAAATCCACGAAAATTTTAGAAAGTATCCCAACTAACCTCACAAACCGGTCCTGTCGACGACAATGTTCGGTGCGACCGGTGACCAGATAACTCGGCGGCAGCTTTCTTTTCAGCTTCAATCTCTGGCGTACCTCGCCCTAGATCCTTTGCGGGATTTGTGCTGGCGGAGGACGATCAGGCCAGTTCACTTGCATGCCAACACCCTACAAAGTGTGGCTTCGCCTAACCGACGCTTGCCTATCGTGGGAATTTTTCATGCACTTCAAGCTCTAGTAAGGGGTGTATCATCAATTATACCGAAGTTGCACCTCGCTACGAGCATTAAGCCGAGCCTTCTTGGCAGATGAACCTGATTTCGTCAAGCCGCACCCGCATACTGTATCAGCTGATGGGCTGGTATTTTCTTTATTTCGTCGTCACCTCTTCCAGAGATGCCGGCGCTAATCTCTCAGGGATTAATTTCATTGGTGTCGGCGAAGAGGGTAGCATCCAAGAACCCCTGTGGACCGACACACAGCTTAAGGTTATGGAGACGACAACGCAAGACTCAGGGCTGGACTGCAAGATGGCTTACAGCGCAAAGACCCTATCGGTCCTACTGATCATGAGTGCAAGGTCTTGGCGAAGAGTAGACCAATATGACATTTTGGCCCGTCACATGGCGATTGGCTGGAAGCAATGCTCAATTTCTCGTCACAGCACCTCGGTTATCAATCACAGCCAAGAAGTGCGGAGCAAAAGAGGCGATCCTGCTTTGGGAATACGGAGCGACACTTCCGTCCACTGACAGTGCATTCCCGGTATAGAACGCGGGTTATATCCCTATATGTGCCAGCTCTAGCGTCAACCCAACCATGGGGGCATAGGGCCGACTGCTGTCCGTAGGCTATTAATACGGTTAGACTCTACCCCAGTGCAGGGCCTTGATAGATCTTAATTGCGATGGCGGAACTGAAGCCGCAGACCGCATCGATCTATTGGAGAATTTACCCCGGCCAAAGCAGGGAATTTGAGAAGCTAGCGGTAATTGTCGATAGAAACGCCGAGAGAAATATTCTGAGCACCCTCTCACCCGAAACGGGTCGCGACAGGAAATATTCTACGGCGGAGACTCCGCATTCATTCCCTTCACATGCCCACGTTTGCCAACACGTGGAGTTAAACTATGCTAATTTGAGGTTTGCATCATGCAGCTATCCTGTTCCCCAGCTGGCTCTTATTCGGGCCGTAGTCAAGGAGTTTGACCGAAAGTTTCCAACTTGTTGCTCGCTAGCTGAATAGGCGAAGGAGTAATTTCCCAATTGATGAAGCTTTCATCATAGTTACAGCGTATATATAAGCCACTCATCTTGATGATCACTTATTATAGTATCTGACTTCTCTATCAGTCTTGAATCGTGTCTCAATTAAATCATCTCTCAGTCAACTGCATCAGCAAAGTGTCCTGTCCAGACTCACACTTGGAAATCATGAAGCCATATCATCTCTTTGTCGCTGCAGGCATGCTTGCCACTGTCCATGGACACGGCTACCTGACTATTCCCAAGAGTCGTACCCGTCTTGGAACAGAGGTTTGTTATTCTGAACGACGTGATAGCAACTCTATCTGACTGACATGCGATTTCAACAGGCTGGTCTCGACTCTTGCCCGGAATGTACCATTCGAGAGCCTGTGTCGGCTTGGCCTGACGTAGAGGCGGCAACCGTCGGTAGGAGCGGGCCATGTGGGTACAACGCTCGAGTCAGCGTTGACTACAATACGCCTACGAGCAACTATGGCAACAGTCCAGTGGCCACTTACAAGGCTGGAGACATCGTCGACGTCCAATGGTGCGTCGACAACAACGGAGATCATGGCGGCATGTTCAGTTACCGAATCTGCCAGGATCAGGACATCGTTGATAAGCTGTTGACGCCGGGCTACATTCCCACCGACGCTGAGAAACAGGCCGCCGAAGATTGTTTTCAAGACGGCTTGCTCCCATGTACAGATGTGTCTGGACAGACTTGTGGCTTCAACCCCGACTGTTCGTCAGGACAAGCATGCTGGAGAAACGATTGGTTCACTTGCAATGCCTTTGGCGCATCGTCAAGCCGCGGCTGTCAGGGCGTCGACAACGCTCCTCTTGGTTCGTGCTATACCTCCATCGCAGGCGGTTATACTGTGTCTAAGAAGATCAAAATCCCCAACTATGTTTCGAACCATACGCTTCTGTCGTTGCGCTGGAATTCCTTTCAGACGGGCCAAGTTTATCTCACATGTGCCGACATCGCCATTGGCAGTGGGACTGGAACACCTGCGCCTACCACGACTCAGAGCCCCGGAACGTCTTGCAGCACTGTACCCGTCACTTTCGATCATAAGGTCACGACTGTCGTGGGCCAAACGGTCAAGGTCGTAGGCTCCATCGCAGCCCTCGGCAATTGGAGCCCATCCTCAGCACCAGCGCTATCAGCTTCAAAGTACACTTCGGCCAATCCCCTTTGGACCACAACTCTCAACCTGCCGATCGGTCAGTCTTTCGAGTACAAGTTCGTTGTCGTGGAGTCGAACGGGGCAGTCAAGTGGGAGAGTGACCCCAACCGCGCGTATTCAGTCCCAAGTAGCTGCAATGCGGTGACTGTCAGCGGTACATGGAAGCGATAGACTCGAGAAGTCTCCTTGTTGATGGCTGTAGTTTTAGATGAATAGCGTCGGTTTCCTTGGGTTTCGACTTTGGATGCGTGCCAAGGATTATTCGTTTGATGAGAAGCCTGATGAGACTAGGATTTCGAGGCAGAGAAGTTAGTTGTAGCAGATGGCAGTTGTAAAACTATTAAGCAGATGTGTATGTCCAAGCAGTCCACTGGATATCTACTGAGACAAAACGCGGACCCGCCGACACCATCGTAATCGATGATCTACCAGCTGCCCGTCGGCGTGACCTGCATATCTCCGAATCTAACGGGACAAGGATGACCTAATGCAAGGGGTATCATGTAAGAAGAGACTGATTCAATTAGAAAACATAACTATCGGCCGATATACAATGAGTGGCTCATGTTGGTGCCTTTCATCCCCAACACGAAGTGATTAAAGTGACAATTAGCGATCGAATTTCCCCGAACCCAACCTCAACCTCATTCCATTTAGTGACGGCGGCACCGATGGCTGTTGTCATCCCAGTAATATCCCGATCTGCGACAGCGGCACGAGCCCGAGCTCCAGTACGAGCCCGAGTCGTGGCAGTCGTAGTGACAGCCGTAGTCGGAGTCGTAGATGTAGTTGTCCATTTTGCAGCGGCAGCGGCCCCCGCGGTAGTACCATCCGCTACCACGGCAAGATGAGGAGCGGGCGTCGAGGCTGTCGTCGTAGCCACCACCAACTTCGGCGTCGCGGTCTTCGAGATTGGCATCTCTGACATCTGGGTTGGGAATTGCAGTGACCGAAGTCAATGCGAGAACAGCGTTGACGAGAAGTGTGTTGAAGAGCATTTTGAACGAATTATGAGATTTGGGTTCTGAATAGATGAAAAATTTTGATGTTGTGTGAAGTTGTGTGAAGTTGACTCTGTTGCGATCAAGTTGATTGTGGATGATGTCGAATATTCTCTTCTCGGGAGTGATGAGAGGACAAGTTTTATACTTGTTTCTATCCTTTGTAGCCAGACCCTAAAAGCTGAAAGATACGAGGTCGTTCCTCCAATGCTCTCAGATCCCTCGCTCAGATCGATGATGAGGGCAAGGCGGAGCTTTCCAGCCGTAGTTGAAAGCCTATCAGCCTCTGACAGGCACTTGACGGAGACAACTTCGCGAAAAAAGGAGGATGATTACTATCCCGATACAGGCTTGTCGATCTATGAAGGGTGTTACCGTCACAATCTATTCAGGTGACGCAATATGACGACAACGGTGACCAGATCCATCAATAGCACGAGCCAGTCGTTGTGGCGAACGGAACTCTCCAAATCAACGCTTCCCCGTCTAAGTAAGACGCCAGCCCAGAAAGCCTCGTCGGAAGTCGGGCGCTAGCATTTTTAAAACTCCGAGTCTCGATCTAGGTTTTGCATTCACTGTGGAACGTTGGCGGAAGATCGACGGTCCAAACGGCGCTTGCACTAGCTGGAAGCAACCGGCGTGTTGAGAGACCAGCGAGTGATCCAGATAGGTGAGGCATGATGCGACGATCCGAAATCTCTATTGAGTAGTGTCGCGGGTTTAATCCAGTAGTATTCTAGCTCCAGGCAAGGCCCAGGGAAAAGCATGCATATCTACCCAAGGTAAACAGACGTTGCTTGGAGACACGCTGGACAGAGAATAAACTTGGAGGTCGTAAATTCATAAGTCCTCCCCATGGTAGTATATTGAATTAATGAGATATTGAGGACGATACGAAACGTGGCGTTTGACCCGTGTAGATCCGTAGATCCAACCAAGCAAAGCAAAAGGTTAGTGAACACTTGACGCATAAGCTTCCCTAGATTGTGCGGCTGTTCATCTCTTCCATCAAAGTGGGTAAAGTTAAAGTTATTCCAGTGTTAGATCCTCCCCAGGAAGTTACCGTCTTTGTCAGACGGGATTTTCCGGGCTGGATCAAGCGGCTGGAAGAGTGAGAGGCCGACTCGTCACGTCGCTGATGCTTATGCCAACCACGTCAGCACTACGTACCTCTATCTTTGAGAGTTCCGCTGGTTCTGATGTTGTCACATGTATGAAGAGGGTATGGGCCTAGTGCACACATACCCGGAGGCGGACCGGAGGCTCGACAGTCCTAAAAAAAACCCTAACAATGGGATCAACAGTGGGTGTCACGTTTATACAGCTCATGGATGTGGACGTGAACTACCTGTCCTTCAAGCATGATTACTAGGTAGACACATTGCTTAGAATATAAGCGAGGTTTTTATAGAGGTAGATTTTATAGGCAACGTCTAAAAGCCACTGGATACTTGTAATTTAGCAGTTTGCATAGTGAAGCACGGTGCTCCCCATCAACCTACGGGGTAATAAGGCTGAGACTAAATTTAGGATATAAACTCAACCAGTAGCTAACATCAAGCAAGGAGATGAGAAGCAGAGTAGGAACAGTCCCATAAAAGATATTATTTGGTTCGGCTTTCAAGTCCCGTCATCTTAACGTACAATGTCTGTCAACCACCAATACAACCACTTGAAATGCCATTAGATTCAGCTACCTGAACCTAAATATAAGGCCGCGCGGCACATAAAAAGAGCTAGAGCTGCTAGTCCAGCCATCTTCCAATTCTTATCTAAAGGTTAAATAACAGTATAACCAGCTTAAGCCTCTTCACTAACATCCTCACCAAAGCGCAGTGTATTCTGGTATGATAATATCGAAATAGAAACCCAAGATCATTAGCCCTGAAGAGAATCAGTAGGCCCCTCTAGGCCCCTTAGCCCGACCCCCATGATCCTCAGCCCAAGCTCAGCGATAGCTCAGCTTAGAGCAGCAGGAGCTTAGCTCAAGAAACGGAAATATGGTCTAGTATGCTTGAGTTTCTCCAAGTATAGCGGGGTCGAAGTTGGCGTCAGCACTACCACTGCTTCTTTCTTTTTCGTGCCATTGCTCGTTGAGCTGCTTCCACCTAGGTCGCCCATGTGCTCAACTCTGATCCAAGAGATGCTAGTCGCGTCGTTTAAGGTAACATCCATCACCAGATATCGATGCTCAAAAGGCTCTTCGCCTTGTTCTAGGTGACTTGTGACATGTCCAGTGCAGAATTCGGTTTCAAATCGGTTCTGTAGCGCAGACTCTAATTTACTTGGTGATCAGCTACAACATGTCGGCCTCCGCAATATGGGAATATTTACCTGAAATAACCCGAGGTGTTGGTGGGCTTGCCATTCTTGGTGAGTTGATTTGAGTGCAAGCAGTCGCTGTGGTGGGGAGCCTAGACGCTCGATTAGAGGACGAACTTTCAGTTGATTCGGACATATTGCTAACGGTCTACATCCAATTAACCCCAGCAACTTCAATTTGCAACACTACATAAATCTAGGGTAGGCCGGGGTCAGTTCAACCACTCTTCTAGTGGCTTGTTGCACATAACTGTACCATCACTGTTACACATCCACTCCCCTTCAACCAAGGCCAAGTTGTCTGTCATAGATGGAATAGTGGTTATGAGTTCAACCCAGTGTACGCTTAGGACTCAGTCGACTGGAAGGCCATTTCTGCGATTATAGAGGAATTAAAACGCTCTTGAAGGTGATTTCTATGGTCGAATGGTGCGTCTTCGTGGCTGACTAAACATTTGCTCACGAGCCTCTCCGGAATTCTAGCCCCGGCCGGCTCCTAAGTTATGCCGCGCCGATGTCTCCTTGGCCTGGATCCGGTTCACGACACCATTTCTATCCCTCATTCGCTGTTTGGTACTCTTCGTTCATGGCCAGATTCTACCTCGCGGATGGCGACTCTTAAATCCAAGACAAATCTTGCATGCGATACTTGCAGGCACCGGAAGTCGAGATGTGACGGCATCCGCCCTGTTTGCAGCCACTGCAAGACGGCTGGCCGCGAGTGCACATATCGGCCTACGCCAACTAGTCTGGAGACGTGGGATACTCGATTCTTCTCAATATTCCATCGCGTATTCTAACAGTTGGCAGTGATGTTTCTGTGCTTTCGCGTCTTACTGGCATCGAATCGCGCCTTCATGCTCTAGAGGGAAGTCGGAATGGCACCCAGGCCAACGGGACCTCACAAGGTCCCTCCCAGGGAGGCCAAGACCTAGCCCTCAGCACCATTCCAGACCTTCACACAGCCTCCGCACAGAAGATGCTTCACTGCTGGCCGAGAATTCGGTTGAATCTGACTCTTCCGGGGGTCATATCGACAACATATCTATCGGAATCTGACATGGCAGATCACGCATTACTGGAAACAATGACATCCAGTCATGACGCGCCGCAGATCTTGTTGTGGCAAGTGGCTGATGCCATTGACCACTTCTACGGCAATTCGCTTGCTGAATTACCGCTATTCATCCCGGAGCTTTTTGACATTTGTGCGCTCCTGAGCCGTGACTGCGTTATCAGCAGTTTCACGGCAGAACCACTCTCCCCTAACAATGCTTCTCCACATACTACCACAATAGATCTCGAGAGGCTATCCATTGCTCAGTTGCTAGTTCTTTCTCTAGCAAAAACGTCAATGGCTAATGACATGGTAACCGACACTCCCCCAGCAAGAAGGATCTCTGCCCACGCTTTCACGATCGCACTCCAGAAGCAATGGGTGCTACTGTCTCGCCCGGACGAAGAACGTGTTCCGTTGGTTCTACTGACGGCATACTGCCTTGTCCACTTCTGGGCTCGACCATTTCAGGCCCTCGGTCTGTTACAAGCAATTGACCCGGCGATTAAAGGATATTCGCTTAAGCACCTCGGCGACCAGTAAGTATCTTGAACTGCTACGAGGATCTTCAACTAATCACAGGCCGAAAGCTCGGTGCATCGATATGCCAGATTACACTTCATCCTTGAAAGGTTTGAGCCCTCCCACGAGTGTAGCTAATGCTGACATTGTGAGGTAGTGACATTTTAACGGAGATCGATGGTTTTCCTTCAAAAAATTGCACCTCATTATTAGCCGACTATTCCAACAGCTCCAAGTTTGTTGCACTGGGGAGTGAGGGTCAACAAGTTGGGGACTGGAGCGAATCGTCAGATCGGAACGGCATCGAGAGCCATTTATGGCTGAGAAATCATCTAAACCGAACCCTTCATCTGCTATACAGTCCCAACAAAGCATACGCGCAACCTCACGAACTAGCAGACATCGTCAATAGCCTCTCCGGCGACCTGTCACATTGGTATCGGTCCAGACCCCTCAACCAACAATTTACTCGCGACACTACCACCTTGAGTATGTATGTCCCAGACATGTCGCTGCGCTTGGTAAGTCATAAAGTCCCAATATTTTCCGCCATCTTTAACTGTTTCAATGAAGAAAGAGATTGCACTTCGATATTTCTCGTGTGTATTCCTCCTCCATCGCCCGGTGCTGTACTTCTTCCTCCATAAGGACATGGAATACACCGTTCGCCCGCCAGACAACCGAACACTTCATTCCGACCAGGAACCTTGGATCCTCGAGTCATGCCGAGACTGTATCGAAAGTGCGGCACTCATCATCCACTTTGCACACCGATTATTCGATTCCAGCAGCGACGAGCGCCTGCCCTATCACAACTGGATCGACATTCAGCTTCTGTTCGCGGCGCACCTTGTTCTTCTCCAAGTCAAATCAGTCACCTCCTTGTTTCCAATCCTTCGAAACATAGGCGACTTGGATGAATTGCTGAGTCGGGTTGAGCAAATGCTGGAGACATCACCTATTCAATCACTCAAGATCGACATGAGCTTGGCGATCTTGCGAAATGAAAGGCAGAATTTTAACATCACCGCGTCACCATATTCTGCTGGGTCAGTTTGATAGACACAATCACAATTGATGGGATTCTGGTTTAGCATTAGGCAGGAAATATTTACTAGTTGATCCTTCATTCCATTGCCACTACTCTAGCCAACCACTATCTACTAGACAGATAATGGCATCCAACTAGACATGCTCGACCTGGGCAGACAAATCATCTGCTTTGGTGGCATTCTTCTCCTCAATCAAGTTCTCGAACTTGTGGTCTTTCCACTGCCGAACAGGAATTTTGTCCGTAAAGAATCGTTCTAGTTCCTGTTGGGTCCGTCCCTTGGTCTCGCCAACGCAAAACCAGACATAAGCCAGAGTGGCCATGGTTGTTCCAGCGTAGATGAAACAAATCATGGGCCCCAAATTGGCAGAGTAGTAAAGGTAGGGCGAAGTGAAAGCGATGACCCAGACGGTGAAGAAGAAGGTAACAATTGCGCATGACATGATCTTGTTTCTGTTACGACCAACAGCCATTTCCGAAGCAATCGTGTAAGCAAGGGGTCCGAGCGAAAAGTTGAAGCACACGATGACGATGTAGGAGAAGACCACAATGGCAGTGCTAATACCGGTGGGAAAGGCTCTCTTGGTACCGAGACCGCCAACGACAATCAAGGCACCAAAGATGCCCCAGCTGCAAACCCATAAGTTCTTTCTGCGGGAGATCTTGTTGCCGAGAAGGACAGAAATGGCAACGGAGATGACCTGGAGGACATTGGTGATCAAGGAAATGGTGAATGCCTGCTTGATGCCGATGGATTGCGCAAAGACGACACCGTAGGAATAGAAGAATTGGATGCCGTTGATTTGCTGCGCAATCATAGCACCGCAGGAGTAGAAGAGTTTCCGACGCTCAATTGGGTCTTTGAACAACGAAGCCCAGCTCGATTCAGCATTGTTGAGCTCTTCCAGTCTCACAGCCTCGTTAAGTGCGTTCAAATCGTGAGCTGGGTCGTACCCAGGAGTGCTGCGATTGATCTTCTTCAGAGCTGTTTCCGCTTGGGTTGTCCGCCGCTTCATTATGTACCATGTCGGGCTCTCTGGGGTGAACGGCAGACAAAGCACCATCAAGCCGGGCAGGAGGATGAGTAGACCCATAGGAATGAGGTATGAGTTCTTATTGGGAATCGCCTCTGTTCCTTGGGTGATGCCGGAGCCGACGAGTTGCGAGCACGACTGCATGAGCTGGAACATCATGAGGGCTGGGCCACGGATTGCCACTGGAGCTACCTCCCCCATGTACAGGAGACTGGTGACAGTAAATTGACCAATTCCCAGGCCAATCAGGATACGACCAAGGATGATGAGTCCCTCGATGCCGTGGGCCGTCAACTGGACAATTGCACCCGCAACAATGCAGGCTGAAGCGCAGTAGAAGACAGCCTTGCGACCCCATCTATCATTGATAGGTGCAGCTATGAGAGCGCCAAGAAGCTCGCCAACGTAAATGATAGATGCCGTAAGGGATATGAATGATGTTGTCAGGGCGTCGTTGCCGTCGGAATCCATCGTGGTGCCGTAGTCTTTGATGAATGGCCGCATGCCCAGGAGGCCGGTATAGTAGATCTGGTCATATCCGTAGCAGAGGGCTCCGAACGTCGAGACACCACAGTAGATGATGGCCCACTTGTTGGATTTGAAGTCGATGCTGAATCGACCCATTGCAGCGGTGTTAATTCAGCAAAAAAATATGGAAAGTAGCCCAGATAATGTTCAAGTTGAACCCTACAGATCAGAGTGAGATATAGAGAGAATGAGGCCAGGATTCCGAAGCTGGAATCCTTCCGATTTATACCAGAGTTGGTGCCGGTGGGAATACGGAATGCGCACCCTGTTCAGCTTTCCACTCACACGTCGAGCTTGTCATGTGCCGCAACCCCGGACACCACGATAAAGTCAGTGCAACGGACCTTCAGCCACGGAGCCAAGAGTGGCCTGATCGGTTGCAGCACGATGGTAAGCTAAAATTCCTGCTCAACCATGACCCCGGGTTCGTATGCTCGTAATGTGAGTTATCTGGGGTAGCGAAAACTTGTCAACAAGACTGCGGAGAACGTGCAGCATGCTAGGCGTGGAGAAACATGGGGAATCGATTATTTGGCGTGCCACTCGAGCAGACCAGTGTCGGAGGATCCCCCGACGCACTAGTATGGATCATGTGTCCATTGGTGAAGCTCTCCAGGATGAAGTTTAGTGTGGACATTGTGACGCTAGCTGAGATGTGGGCCTGATACGGGGAACGCTCCGACGGAGGATCCCCCGCGCATGATGGCTCGCTTGAGTGGGACGCATCGTGGGTCGACTTGATCTTGGATACGAACGCGAGGAACACGTGGTTGCAAATATCTCTCACAGAGAACATCAAGACTCTTGCATAATGCCATATATCGAAATATCCCTACCTGGATCTGACCAGCCAACGACGTGCCCATCACCACAGTGCCCCAATAGATCAAACCCCACCAAGTCAAACATCCAGAATGGCTTCTGGACCTTTACAGCAGCTTCAAGCGGCGGGAACTGTCCTGATCGCCGATACAGCGGATTTTGAGAGTGAGTGTACCTATGGTTGCAACTTAAGACCCATCACTTACACGAAGCAGAAATTGCCCGTTTTCAGGCGTCTGAGGGAACTACCAATCCTAGTCTCCTCTATGCCGCCGCGCAAAACAGTGCATATTCCTCTTTGATCTCAAGAAGCGTTTCGCGCGCAAAAAGCTTTCCCTCATCTGTTTCGGCTACTGAACGCCTGTCAACAGCAGTCGACTTCTTAGCTGTTCAGTTCGGAACCCAGATCTACAAGCTCACCGGCAAGGTCAGCACTGAAGTTGACGTCACCCTTTCATTCGATACCAAGGCCACTGTGGCTGCTGCTCTCCGCATCATTGACCTCTACAAGCAGGAGGGAGTTCCCAAAGAGCAGATACGCATTAAGATTAGTGCCACCTGGGAGGGAATCCAGGCTGCGCGGATCTTGCAAAGTGAGCACGGCGTCAGCTGTCTGATTACCGTGGTCTTCGGCCTCGTTCAGGCCATCGCTGCCGCAGAGGCTGGCGTTGATGCCATTGCCCCATATGTCGGTCGTATTGCCGACTGGGGGACGTTGCACGGTGCTGAGGAGGACCTGGGCGTGGCCACTGTGTCAAAGATCCAGAATTACCTTAGAAAGCACGGTTTCAAGACCAAGGTCATGGCAGCTAGCTTCAGAAATGTTGGCCAGGTTCGAGACTTGGCTGGCGTTGATCTGCTCACTGCAGCACCAGCCATTCTTGAAGCGGTTGAGAAGGAGACGGAACCCATTGTCGCCAAGCTGACAACGAAGAGTGGTACGTATTGATCAATCGCTCTGGAACTCCAGTGCTAACAATTCACAGCTCAAGAGTCAGACCTGCCTGAGGTTTCTTACATCAACGATGAATCAGCCTTCAGGTGGGCATTCAATGCTGACGCGTGCGCGGTGGGGAAGTCTGCAGACGCCATGAAGAAGTTTGGCGATGACACCGAAAAGCTGAAGGCTCTACTCGCAGGACTACTTGCCTGAACAGTTTGCGTGATGTAAGACTGTGCAATAGATGCGGTGCCATCAAGACTGGGTACAGAGTTTAATGTAACTTAATTAAACACATCTACAATCGTCATGAAAACCTGCATGAAGGCGTGGACTCAGCGTAGCGAGGTGTCACTAGTCCTTCCTTGGCTTTCAGGTATTAGACCATCGTTCGCTGCATTGTTCATCATAATACAACCGAGCTCGGAAGTAGTGATGGCGTCTTCTTTCTATCACCTTCCTTGGTGGCGTTTGACTCTCGTCGTTTACCAAATGTTGCGTGACTTCATAACAAGCGACCCAACATTCTCACCGCGTAATTGTCTCCGCTCTTCGGGGTGCCGCCTCGCTCTTGGTGAACGCAATCTCCACCTTCCCCACGGCCATCACCATGTTTGTGTGGTTGCACCCAAGTGGAGCGTCGGGGGATGCGTCGGGGGATCCTCCGACGAGTACGACTCGCGTGATGCTCGACAAGGTGGAGCAAGCTCCCCATAATTGCCCCGGATCCAGGGGAGTGTCATTCACATCAATACGGAGCACGAAGTAGAATCCAGGATTTAATGTCTGGATCTCCTCTCTCATTTCTTAGCTGAACAGAACAAGCCATTCCTGTCTTATCATTACACATCCCCGAGTCTCCCACATCACGCCACATCACACTCGCATCATGGCGTACATCGTTGGACTCAACAGCGGCTCGTCATTTGACGGCGTCGACGCTGTTCTGTGTAAAATCTCTCTCGCAGAGGACGGCCATCCCGTCCGTCCAGAATACATCGATGGCCTGACAGTAGACTGGCCATTGGAGCTGCAGCCTCTCATTCTACGAGCTTTCGACAACGACCTCACCATTTTTGAGATGACGAGACTGAATTATGTCGCTGGTGCCTTGTACGCAGAGGCAGCGAATGATCTGATCGCTCGAAATGGTCTCAAGCCACAGGACATCTTCGTCATTGGATATGACGGCCAAACAATCTACCAAGAACCACCAAACCGCGCCAAGGAGCGTGAATACATCCTGAGCGGCAACAAAAGCCTACCGGACCTGTGGTTGAAGGGCGGATATCCCTGCGGTTTCTTCGTTGCGGAATCTGGCGTGGTAGCGGCATTGACCGACGTGGATACTGTCACGCAGTTCAGACCAATCGACCATGCACTCGGCGGTTCAGCCGCGCCTCTCATGCAGTATCTCGACTTCGTTGCGTTCCGAAACGACGGGCCTACCGTGACGCTGAACATTGGCGGCATTGCCAACTTGCAGCTTGCGGACAAGGATCGCAGCAAGATGATGGCCTTTGACACTGGCCCCGGCAACGTCATGATTGACCACGTAGTCAAAGCCCGGACGGGGCGCGGATACGACAAGGACGGAGAACTGGCGGCAAAGGGCAGCATCATCACGTCGCTTCTAGATGAGCTTCAAACGCACGACTTTTTCACACGAAAGCCCCCTCGCTCGGCCTGGCGATTGGACTTTGGTGCCAGTTACGCCGACCGCATTCTGGAGAAAAACGCGGCCGAGTCCACAGAAGACATTCTCGCCACGCTCACCAGGTTCACGGCCTTGTCCATCACAAGGAGTCTCGCCGACTTTATCCTTCCCCGGACGTCTGTTGTGCGCGTCATCGCATCCGGCGGCGGCACAAGGAACGCGACATTGATGAAGGACCTGGGGGCTGAAATGGCCAAACACGACCTCACGCTTTCCGTGAGCGACAAGTTCGGAATCCCAGCTGCCTACAAGGAAGCCATCAAGTTTGCGACACTTGCGTTTGCGAACAAGAATGGTCTGGCAAACAACATTCCGGCTGCTGGAGGCGCTGTGAAGTACGCTGTTCTTGGAAAATTATCCCTTGCGCCCTGGAGAGCCAAGCATGCGGAGGAAGTTGTTGGTAGAAACGAAATGGTGTTGGGTTTAGGAAAGGGTGAGTGCTGTTGATTTCAATGAGGGTGGCGAAAACTAATGGTAGGTAATTACAGCAAACGGAACGCATGCTAATGGAACGCATACCAACGGGACTAACGGGTCTCAATGAGTGAGGGTATGGAATATTAATGAATGCTCATGCTAGAAGTCAAATGCAAAATACTCTTACTAGTAAATTTCCCACCACATGAGAGTCAGAGTCAGAGTCGCATGGATCATATCTCGGTTCAAAGGGCTACGGTCAAATTGTCATATGCCGAGGGTGACGGTGCTTGACCAAATCTGCACCAAGATAGAGACCAAACCTGACACGATTATATTTTCTATCAATTTCTTCTTGCCAATGGGTTGCCCTGACGATTTGAACACTTCCACGGCGCTATGCAACCGGCAAACATTCTTGGTCGAGCAAGAAAGCGGGCGATGTACGGTGGCACCTTAGACTACCTACCCGTAGGTACCTCTAGGTAGGGAAAAGGGATGACCACAGGGTGCGGATGGCAGTGGCTCAACCACATTAATGAGTGAGGGCGTGAGCAGAGGACACTAAGAACACACAACCCACCCAGAGGCAGAGCTGTAATGACCGCAATAGTGTTGTGACGGAAAGGTCGGATAGGGTCGAGATCAAAGTCTGGATAAATAGCTTGACTGGGCAAAATTAATGACTTTCTCAGCTGATACCATTTGACCAAATAGATCTCTGAAAGGTCTCAAAAGAACGGGCCAAAAGACTGTTAATTAAATGAGATGCTAAAACAGATAATTGTTGCTACTAGGTCTTGTCTGAGACCTTCCTAATTTGTGGTCTTCGGTACGGTATTTCCTGTTGAAGGAAGCCGCCAATCCTAGCCCTAGTGGCTGCAAGCGTCTGATCAGATGGCTATTATCCCTAAAGACTGAAAACCCCTAACTTATTATTAGATTATTTTTATTATAAATAAAAATAAAAGCCTAAAGATTTTCTATAAATAATAATAGAATATATTTAATGTTTTTAAGGTTGACAGGCGAAGGTTTTGTGTTTGTGTGTGCGCGTGCGCGTGCGTTGGGGGGGGGGTTGTTATTATACATCAAGGTTATACTCCAATTCACTTTGTTGAGCAACACAATGAACCACATCAAGGAAGGTACGTACCGCCGTTAAGTTGAACCTGAGGTACCTACCTTAGGAACGCAACCACCCGTGAATTAAACCTTAGACATCAGCCCCTCTACAACTTTCGTCCTTCCTCCACCATCACCACCATCACCACCATCACCACAACTCCAACCCGACGGCACCGTCGCTACTCATCGCCCATGCAGCCGGTATCGCCACGAAATACATCCTTGACGCCAGTGCCGTCGCTAGAGTCACCGGTGATCCGGTTTACCACCATCGAAAAGCTCTTTGATGAGATTAACCGCACCACTGGAGATGTTCTCACCGTCTATGGTAAGCAAACTGTGTGTATTTTTGTCAGACGGAGATATGGACCACAATAAAGCTACTAAGGGGGTCTCGTCGTTTCTCTACAGCTCAAAACCCCGTGAGGGACGAACGGGGGGGTCGTTGACTAGCGAAAAAGTCGGCGGCTCGCAAAATACCCAAAAGGTTGGTGTGCATCCTAACAAAGGCAATGTACCTTCTCCAAGCATAAAATTTTGCGACTTGTCCAAAAGATTCCCCCGAAAAAATACACTGCTTAATATATCTGATATTTTCGGTGTACGGTAATGTACCTAAAATTCGCGAGTCGCTGACTTTTTCGCTAGTCAACGACCCCCCCGTTCGTCCTCACGGGGGGTTGAGCTGTAGTGAAATGACGAGACCCCCTTAGTACCGGCAAGAGGAGTGATCATTCCCTTTTGCCGTAGCGGGATTGCGACAATTTTTATTCTGTTTTACTAATCTTCTTCAAGATGTATCAGTCCAGCAGTTTGCCGAAATTGAGAAGGCAAGAGATAAAAGACGAAGGAAGGTCCGATTCCGACGCTTTTCCGCTACTACCAAGATCCTCATCATCACTATTCCAACTCGAGTCCACGAACTACTCCATTCCCTCATTTTTGCCCGCACTATAATTGCAGCGGATAAGATGGGGTTAGACAATACCTGGATGCCAACAGCTAGCACAACATTTCGAGCACAACACCAGCACCCCAATGGGGGTAGCGGAGAAGGCGACTCATCAGGATGTCCCGCACCAGCTCGCGATGATGGTTGGCCGACTCTGGTCATCGAAGCAGGATATTCACAGACTTTGCAAGGGTTGAGACAATATATGGAATGGTGGTTTCGCGCCTCACGCCATGAGGTGAAGATTGTGCTTTTGGCCAAGTTCGATCGCCCGACACGCACCATCATAATCGAGAAATGGGTCGAGGTGGTCCAGACCCGAGAAGGCGCCACCAACACACGGGCGACGGCTGAGCCCCGGCCTGTATGCGACCAAGTCATCACTATCACCCAGAATACTGGCAATCCCGTGTCGTATAATGTCACTAGTGGAGATTTACGACTGGAGTTTTGCCTTTTATTCTTGAGACTGCCAACCGGAGCAGAGCGAGACATCATTATCGACGCCCAGCGCCTGAGACAGTACGCAGAGAATGTCTGGACTGCGGTGCGCTAGTTGGAGGAAAGGCAAGATGAGGGTTATAAGCATCGCTTGTGGCTTGATGTCTTGATGCACAATTAGCGGTTCGTGGTCGTATGGGTATATCAGGGTTGATAAGCATTAATTAAGAATTGACTCGGCCTCATCTGCTGATATATTTTCCTGGGCTCTTAAAGACTCGCAGGGCGCATACTCTAGTCGCAGTTCTTCTCCTCAATATTGCTTCAAAATGCTTACGACGCAAGCTAATAAGTGTAAGAACAAAAGGAAGATCAAGGATATAATCCACAATAACAACACATTCAAAGCAAACATATACTCCATCCACACAGCAGATCTACGCCAGGTATGTTCAACCCATCCTCATTAACCCTCACCCACGCACCTTGATCGGATGCGCCTCGGTGTTGAATACAAACCCATTCGACAAATCGGCCTGAACTTGGACAATCGAGTCGGGCGCAAAAATCAGCCACAAGTACTTGAGCGTCTCGGCCAGCCAGAAACTCTGCATAAAGTCCCCATGGCCTCCGCCATCAGCCTGGGTCACATCGCGAAGATGCGCGTAGCCACTGCCCGCGCGGCACGCTCGCTCAATGTGCTGGAAGCCCATCCACGCCATCGTCTGGTATTTGGGGTCGCCTGTGGCGCGGTACGCGTAGTACAGACTCTCCATGGTTTCCGGCCGGAGGATGTAGCCGCGCGAAGTAGCCCAGAAGCCGGCCTTGTCATAGAAGTCGGACTGCTCGGTGGGAGGAGCTTCGTTGTTGGCGCCCACTTCCTGTGCGCTGTCGACCCAGCGGAAACCTTCGGGGCCGACGCCGCTGGCCGTCTGGTAATATGTCTCGTAGTATGACTCGGAGAGCTCCAGGCCGAAGTCGACGTACTTGTCCTCGTTGAGCAGGATGCCTCCGAGGATGAAGTTGCCACCGGCGAAGCTAGCCACTGAACGAATATGTTAATTTCATGCGGCCCTTGGCTTTTAGAGAGTACTCACAGTGACCCGAGCTTGGGTAAGTCCTGGTGCCCGAGTATCCCGAAAGGAAGGTCAGGTCTTTGCGCGAGGTCGGATGCGACGCGAGGTACTTCATAGTCGAGTCTGCAGCGAGCACCCACCGGTCCTTGTATTCGGCGAACTCTTCCGGATCGTACAGGTACATCTTGATCAGGTACTCGTAGAAGCTATCCGTGCCACCGCCCCATCCCCCGTTGCTGTCAACGAACTTGCCGGTCTCGGTACTGACCTGGTGTCCGACCAGCCCAGGGAACGGCTCTGGGCTTCCGGTAGGCCGAAGCATGTACAGCTCGGCGGTTTGCGCGAGCTTGGCGTACTTCTTGTCCCCTGTCAGATCGCTGAGGCGCGTCCACTCCAGAACCAGGGTGCCGAAGCCAGCGATGGAGTTGGTGCGCGCACCGCTGATACGCGGCTCTGGGTTCAGGTAGATGACCCCGTCAGGTACGCCGCTGGGCGTTTCGAATGCAATGCTCAGACTGTCCCCAAGAGTTTTGGCCTGCTTGAGGAGAGCTTCCACTTCTTCAGGGTCTGTGGCCAGGTGCTTCATAGGGCCCTTCAGGAGGTCGTAGCCTAGGTCATGGTCAGCTGGTGTCCCAAGGCTCCAAGTCGTCAAAGGGCTGGGATTTACTGGAAATTAAGCCGCCAAGATATCGAATAGTGGTCTCGAAGACGGAAATGCCCTGGTTGGCTGCTTTCGTCGTGGTGAAGTCTATCTTGGGAATGTACTTAAGAATCTGGTTCACAATCTCTTCATCCTCCATCAGGATAGCGGTAGACAGTGTGTCAACTGACGTTACACTCCACCCATTCCTAGATATCCTGGTGAGTGGAGCCGTTTAGAGGACATGATATGCGGGACCAACCTGTCATCCGCGAACGTATTGCTGATTGGGCGCAGGCTGTCGTGAGGAAATGCATGATCGTAGTAAGCCTTCCACGATGTCTGGAAGGCTTCTTTCACGGCCTCAGCTCTGCTGGCATTTGGGCGCGGGACAGACCGTTTCCCGAGGCCTGGTGATGGTGTGACGCGCATCGGGAGAGTTAGTCCCAGGGCAATTGCTAGTCTGCTGATTAGTCTCATGATACCAAAGTGCAGTAGACGGGAAGCATACGCACGAAGAAATGAATCCGGGTCGATAAGGCCTGGATATTTGGAGATGGCTCTATTGTGTCGGCAACTGATCGTCAAGGGGGTTGGGGAGATTTGGTGGTTTCAGTGACCTGAATCACGAGACATGGCGGCGCTCTCGCGGGGTTTTGTCCAGACGGCTCCCTTCTATGCCCTTTAAGCAGCACATTATTATAGCCGGGATATTGAAGCGTCCAAGTCTTATAAGCGGGCTGTGGAAAGAACGCTAGACTGTCCTAGGCGACATGAGACCGAAAGCAGCAGGGGCGTTACGCCATCTTGGCTCGGATCGGCGGGATGTTCTGAGGGGTAAACAAGCGAGCGTGTCCAACCTCCCTCGCGATCAGATCAGCGCAAGCGGCCGTGTCCACAGCGCCTGACTCTCTTCTCGGTGGTTCTGGAAATTGCAAGCATGTCTTAAACCGTCATTCATGAGAATCAGGGAGTTTGTGGTTTGTTTCAAAAACAAAAGCAACTAATCTGGCACACGCTGTGGATCTGAGGCGCGGTTTTGATGCAAAGTAATGAGTGAGTTAAATGATGGGATTGTGCAGATCAATGAGCGCTCCAAGCCAACCAACTCTTTAAAAACGAGTGAATAAGCTATTTTTATTTTCGAAGACGTTCCAATCGACGCTCGTGATCTTATCAGGGATTGGCCTTCTTTGATGTTTTGCATTAAAAACGGTGGCGACGTGTTTGACTATAGGGTAACTTGGTCCCCAGCAGCATAAACAGGCTCGGACACGAAGACCATAACCCAATCTAACATACATACTTCTACCAACATGTCTTATACATATGATCTAGAAACTAAAAGATTTGCAATTCATACCTGCGGGCTCCTTCATTTGAGCTTCTGTTGGGACTATAGCTGTCTAAGAGGCTTGAAGTTGACGTCGGAGATCGTAGGGAGACTCGCCGAAAAGCCTGATACAACTGCTCGCAGGGAGATACAAATGACCTGTCGAGGGTAACCACAGTGATGAGAATCAACTGAGTATTAAAAAACAGAAGCTCCTGTATCGCCGCGAGGTCACCTACGCACCTAGTTTCCCTCGTTCTCGATACATTCCACTCCCTTCTGACCTTCTTGGAAGTGCACCAGTAGTACATCCGCCAGGGCTTAGCTTTATGTGCACAAAGGTCTTCGGAGTGATCAAACCTTGGAAAGGCGTTCTTTAATCGACGCTGACTCTTCCTTCGCTTTCGGACCACTGCTTCACCTCGACCATGACTCTTTTGGTGTCCCGGTGGTATCTGACCTTTGGGCCATCATCGCGGATTCCCTTCACCAGCTCCAGGTCAACCACAAGAAAAAGCGACCCGGTCCATCACCGGATCCAGGCTCGAGTGTGAAAGTAAAAACTGAAATCACTCCATTCTCACCACTCGCAGATTCGTCCTGGTTACCCCGTGTATGGATTGAAACACGCTCACGAGCAGTCTTCGTATCTCACTCATCATCATCCTAGCTCTCCTTTGTTTAGTCTCCCGCGTGGCGACTCAGGGGGAGACAAAATAAATCTCTTGCCTGATGCTCTGCTGGGCGGACCTTGCGGCCTCTGCTAAATTTAGATTGCTACTAATTATGGAGTCCAACTTCAGCCGATCGGGTGGATAGGTTTATTTTTAATACGGAATGCGGTATTGCTGGACTCCGCGTTCCGAACATCGTCCATGCATCTCAGGTGATTTTTAATCGGCAATCTTTCTTCTAAGGCCTTATTTAACGCCGTCACTCCCGCTCGTGGACGAGATAGCAAACTATTTGTAGGGCGCCTTTCTCAGGGATAGCTTTGGACCCTGTGCGTCTTCAACCTGCATGCCCTTCGCTCAAGTGCAACTCCGCGCTCCCGATGTTTACGCATTGCTGAACACTTTGAGCATATCTACTACATTTCTCGCCTTTCTCGATTTGCATCAGGGGAAAATCTCCTTCTCTCGAATCCCTCCGGTTCCACGTGCCAAAGATGAACTTGTGGCACATTGTGATCACTCTTTTCACCATGATCGCCATGGCCGCTGCCAAGGGAAAATTTGTCATACGACGCCAGGAATCTCTCGATCAGAAGGAGCGTACATCTGAAGCTCCTTCATCAGGCGTCGAATCCAATGCCGCCAGTGAGCCAGCATCTGAGGATGCTCAAGCTACCAAAGAATCCAAGGCCTCGGCGACGTCTGCTGTGGCGTCGGAACTTGATTCATCTGAGATTGCTTCAGACGCACCCAAATCGTCAGCAACGCTCGAGTCATCAGCACGCGCTTCATCAGAAGTTGTGCAATCGTCAGATGCTGCATCAACTCAACAGATTTCAACAACAATCCCTTCCTCTACAAAGGCCGCATCGAAATCTAAAAAAGCATCGACGAAAGTCACTTTGACAGCAGCGTCATCTACGGAGTCATCTGTAACAACTGGCAAAGTCTGGTCCGGCGCTGCGTGTTTCAGTACAACCAAGAAATCCACTAGCTATTGCAAGATCACAACCAGCGGCAGTCACACTATAACAGCAAGCTCATGCACCCCTACCCACTACCTCTCGAGCACATGCTCTCCCGGCCTCATCTGTACGACGAACATAGGTCGTGAAAATATCTGCATGCACGTCAAGAGTATTGAGACGAGTGGTGCGGTAATTGGTATTACCTTTCTTGCAGCTTTTGTTCTTGGGTGCACTAGTATCTGTTTTGCAAGCTTCAAGCAATCCAGGGCGCGAAAGCGTCATGAAATCGAGGCTGAGGCCAGAGCTGAAAGTCGCAGACTTCTAGAGAAGCAGGAAATTGTGCAGTAGACTAGGTAGTCAGTTGCCACTTACAAAAATACCAATATAGTCGGGGACAGAACCCAAGCATATCGATAGCCATTTCCGTATCTAGAGCTGAGCTCCTGCTGCCCTTTGATGAGCTGTCGCTGACCTCGATCAGCGACCGAGATCTGTAAAAACGTCCCCAAATTTGGGCCGGCCAGCCTTTCCCGTGTTATAGAACCTGACCTATGTTTTAGAACTGAGTGGTTTGAGACACGTCGCCGGATGAGAAACGCAGCGGCTCGATAATAATTGATTAATCATTAGAATCACCTCTATCACAAGGCAGGAACAATCCGAGACACCTCAGGTAGTACGATGATATTTTCGTCCCTACACTTCATTACCTATGATGACCCGGATCCATATGCCTTCATCTCGTAAGTCTCCGTCGCCTCTTTTGGATGATACTCGACAGCAACCTCATTAGTACAAAATATTCCCTTGTGGGGATTAAGAATGCCTTTGTCGCTCCCGTCATCTGCTGTTGGATCTTGCGCACTTCGTGGCGTCTGCAGCCCCGACGTGTGAGTCCTGTGAGACACGATTTGAGTATGGTATGTGTTATGTCCATCTTCGGCATGGTAGTACTTTCGAGCGGATGACTTTGCTTCTCGGATAAGGACGCGGAGCACAGGAATCGACGCAGCCATGATGGTCACAGAACTCTCGGCAGTATCCCAGATGGTAAGCTGAACGGATTCGTCTACGAGCAATACTCGGTCAGCTGCCAACGCTCGATTGTCTGACCTTGTCCAGCAGGGCCAAAACTTACAAAAGTCGCTTTTGAGAAGGAGGGTCAGATTTTTCGTCTTTATGATAGCAGTGATTCCGGCACTAGATTTGTGAGCGCTGGTCAAGACCCTCGGGGATGAATTGGGGGAACGCTGAGACCGACAATATCCCCATACTCATAGCTAAACCAACACCGAGCTTCTCCCGCATTGCCATTCGGAGAGTCCGCAGCACCGTCCATGGTAAGAGAGCGAGAATAATGTCGCAGGCCGCCGAGTATGCTTGAAGCTTGTTAGATGCAAGTGTCGGGGACGGATTGACACGACAATGCGCCTACCTCCAGAAAAAATATTGTAGTGGACCAGCGTCTTGGAAGGCCAGCATGTTCCCTCAGTGAAGGGGCTCCACGACTTCTTAATCGGGGTGCAGTTAACCCATGGGAAGAGGCCGCTCAGTCCCAAGAAGATGTTCATGGAAACAAGCAGGATGTATATGAAGCGTTTGGTCCATCCATCGGTGATGCGAGTCAGGGTGATTCCAAACGATGTCTTGCTCCAACACGCGGCGACAACGGTAAAGGTGGTTCTGCAGTTGGAGAGGAGCACCCATTGAGGGACATTGGCCTGATCAAAGTCCCAAATATGTTTCCCGTATCCTAGTTCGACCATGGCGATTATCAGTCCGCACTCGGTGAGAAGGGCCACCTGTTGGCCCAATAATTAGCAAAGCTCCCTAATGTGATACATACAGGGCTAACTTTTATCCCTAACACTGTGCTATGTAACTTATGTATGTACTGTTACAGCAGAAGGAAAAGAAAGCTCACAAAGGCGCCGATCAAGAAACCGTCATCCCACCAGCGCGTAAATTGCCGTCCTGAAACACCGTCAGACGACTAAAGCTTTGTTGAACACTTGAATCCCCGGCTTTGGTGGATCCACACTGACAAAAGTACAACTCCTAAGTTTACAATACAACCAACCCCTGAAAGTTTGTGGAAAAGTGACGTTTCTCATCGAAAGTGACGCCCCACTGAGAAGGTTGAAAATGCTGGGGCAAATCACCGCTCACAAACTGTCAGGGGTTGTACAGTGGATGCTGAAGACGCGTACGCGGTTGATTCTGGTATAAGTACTGGTTATTGTCTACAACTTGAAGACGATATCTCACCGCACAACATCATCCACTCTCGTTTTTTTGCTTCAATCCTACCCGGCGTAGGCCTTTATTTTCATTCTTTCTACTACCCAGAGTAGGCTATTGCCGTCTCTTTCCTCACTGTGTTGAGCCTGTTCAGTTTCCCGCATCAACTTTCACCGTCAAGATGAAGCACTCCGCCGTCTTTCTTACCGCCGCTGCCGCCTTGGCCCAGTCAGCTTCAGCCCATTACATCTTCAGCAAGCTTGTTCTGAATGGCGTCGCCTCTAATGACTGGCAGTACATCCGTCAGACTACCCGATCTGAGTGCTACATGCCCACCAAGTTCACCAACACCTTCGACAACCTGACTCCCAGTGACAGCGATTTCCGCTGCAACTTGGGCTCTTTCGGCAACGCCGCCAATACCGATGTCGCCGATGTCGCTGCCGGTGACACCATTGCCATGAAGCTCTTCTACGATGGCTCCATTGCCCATCCCGGACCTGGTCAAGTTTGTACGACGACCTTTGAGCCATAAAACTATTTGGATCCTTGCTTACCGACTTAACCGCTGCAGATATGTCCAAGGCCCCCACAGGCAATGTCCAAGAGTACGAGGGTGACGGCGATTGGTTCAAGATCTGGGAGAAGACCCTCTGCGACGAGAGTGGCGATTTGACCAAAACGGCTTGGTGTGCGTATGGCATGTCGCAGTTCGAGTTCGAAATCCCTGCCGACACTCCCGCAGGCGAGTACCTCGTCCGTGCCGAACACGTCGGTCTCCACGGTGCCCAGAACAACGAGGCCGAGTTCTTCTACAGGTAGGTCGAAATCTAACCCCGTACGCGCCCAAAGGGGACGTCAACCTGACAAAGATACGTAGCTGCGCTCAAATCAAGGTCTCCGGTTCCGGCACCGGCTCGCCCAGCACCACCTACAAGATCCCCGGTATCTACGACGACTCCATGACGCTCTGGAACGGCCTGAACCTTTGGACGGCTACTGCTGAGGAGGTCAAGACTGATATTCTGGACACCCCCATTGGTGACGACGTCTGGAGCGGCAGCAGCTCATCCTCTTCGTCCAACTCTTCGTCTTCCGACTCCTCGGCTTCCGACGCTTCGTCTACCAGCTCCGTCGTCTCGGCTGCCACACCTTCAAGCTCCGTCGTGCTCGGTTGCAGCTCGTACAGCAAGAGATCTGCCAAATTCGGCCGCATGGCCTAATCGACAAACTAGACTTTGTCATGCCAACCTCCCTAGCGAAGTATTGTCTTGTCTTGTAGAATAGGCTTGCGTACTATCGTCGAACTGTTTTCATTGCGGAGAAAAGTGTGCTCCGTGAGGGACATCTAGGAAGGTTCGCGCAACAGCCCACAGGCTAGGAGCCTGTGAGGAGCCGCTTGAGGCAAATCTTACTTTCTCCTGTACCTATAGTTACGTGGCAGCACTTGCCGTGTATAATATATATATCGAGTTACCTTCACATAGAGTGTTTTAGGTTGAATATACATCTAAGACATATTCAGAACCGTTGTGTATTGAAGCAAAGGATTATGAAAACCACCCGTGTTAAGTAGGCAAGTGTGATGATGAGCAAGGCAAGTCTGAACCGGTAGTCCGCTGTCGGGGATGATTTATATTAGCAGCTGAGCTGGGCCTGGCCCAGTGAAACATAACCGCGTCTGGGAACGACCAAATATTGATTGTAATGATAAGTTGCATTAACAGACAAGGATTCTATCATAAAAAGGCCCCCCCCCCGTCACCGCGTAGAGCCTAGCGTATGTAACGTGAACGAGTCGCAAAACTCATATATGAATGCTTATTAAATAAAGAAATGATATAAAAGAGAAGGTTCATACATATATATAATTTCAGTCGATAAATACCAGCAACGCTGGTTTATCAATCCTAGCATTTGTAGCCTTCATCTAGAAAAGTGGCAAGATGGAACAGCCCAAATTTTCGACGGCACGAGTTCAAATTTAAACTATCTTCTGCTCTGAAATCTCATTTCTCCAGCCACGAGTAACCGGCACCGTAGAGCCGTATTTCAGTTACTCAGTGGTAGATGAAAAAAAGCTCCTACCCCGGACCGTCCTTGGGGTGCGCTTTCCACTTCAACCACAAGTTCGAAGCACTTCCTCCCCAAGAACTCGATCAGGGAAACCGATGCCGATACCTTCGTCTTACTATCAATATTTTGCGAGCTCTCAAAAGCCTCAGTGTTCTTGCCGCCGGAGCTAGGATATATCTGGCTGAGAAATTCAGCATAGAACTCCCCCTTCAACATAATGTCTGGCTCCTTCATTCCATATCCGTATCGCCAGCTAAAAACATCGAGCCCCGAGAACACGCTGCAAGAGGCGATATAGGCTCTTCGTTCCCACCATGGCCCCGTATACGAGAAGTGGGAAGCAGTGACGTCTACGCACAGGTCCAAGAGTACGAAGAATCCGTTGGTCCGGCCGTTGGTGAAGTGGTAAGCTCCAATAAGGTCCGCTCGGTAAGGATCTACTGAGCACTGGTCGATCCAAAAACTGATAATATTGCGAGGGAGATCCTCCCGTCCTACTTCCGGGACCGAACATCGGAGTGCATATGTTCCGGTTTTATCCACGAGTTTTACTCGTACCGGAGGGGTTGTTTCTAAGGTCAGCCGAGCGGTAGAGGATATTTGAAACCTGACTCTCGTCTTCTTCAGTCTAGACGGGTCAAAAGTAACTGTGTAGTAACTGTTCAGCATAATAAGCACCTATGAGCCGTTCTAGTCTTTGAGTGTCCAGCGCGATATAGAAAACAATAGTGTCTTGGAGGAATTACCTTGCAAGTGTTTATCGACCCCCTTAGCTTCTTTCATATTTATCTCGGTTGAGTCAGGTGAGATCTCAAATATCTTGTAACCGAGTATGTGACTACGGTGGTAAAGGCCGGATCCGATGGATGTCTCATCTAGAAATATGACGGGGCATTTCATCGGGTCATCGATGGCACTGCAGTTAAAAACAGCCATTTGACCTCCAATATTCTGGTGCGTCGAAGTCCACTCTCCAAGGAGCACGTCAATCTCAATGTGGCTGCCACCTGACATCATCATGCTGTAATTATCCAGAAGACCAGTGACAGGCCGGTACCGGGTTCCAAAACTTCTGGGATGTTCGGCTAAAGCAGAGGAAGGTGCTCGAGTCCACTTTACGGGCCATTCCCACGTAAGAATAGACTGGTCATTAGAGTATTTGATAATCTCTTCTTGCAACCTACGAAAGGCTCCATCACCTTCGCCATACAAGAGCGGCCTGCACACCTGTCAGTCGTGCGTTGATGCGAGGTCTTTGCGCTTGCAGTAGTCGACTGGATACAAGATACTCACATATTGACATTGAATATTCCCAGCATGCAGTATGCTGTGTCTTCCGTTCGTGTGGTGGCCCGCTGTGAAGCCCATGACATCCTGGTGGCGATGCTGAAGGAGTCAAGCATGTCGCGGACTTTGACGAACGATCCGCACCTGAGACACTGGGTTCCTGACTTGTCCAATCTCTGATCACGGCACGAGTTCTTGGCGTCATGGTGACGACGCAGTGCCTTGACTTCTATGCCGGTGATGTGGCTAGTTCTTGCGGCCAAGTCAAATCCGTCGCCGACAAGGATCCATTCACAGTCGTAGAACTCGATATATGGGGGTGCGAGAAGCTCCTGCAAGGTCCAACCTCGGGTGAACCAGCGGCTTCCTCTGAACGACTCCGAGTCGACGCCTTGAGCGGCTTGGAAATCTGCGAGGTAGACGTAGCAGACTGTGGCATCTCGGTACCAGGCAAACATGCTGTTGATGGCCTCGGAAAGCTCGGCACTACTGGACTTGTCGATGCAACACGTGTCGATCCAAATGTAGGTGTAGCCAGCCTCTCGAGCCTTCTTGCAGCTGGCCATGACTTTCCGTGCGCCTGTCTTGGCACATCTTTGGAGTGCGTTGCGACCATTGCAAATGTCTTCGAAGAGAAACTCGTCTTCTTGCCACGTGTGGGAGAGGATGGCATATTTCGGAGCCGCTTCGCTGATGAAGCTTTCAAGCTGCAATGTGGCCGTATTGAGAAGTCTCATGGCTTGGCCTTGGGCATGAAGTCCCAATGGATACGGCAATTGTCTGGGAAGGAGTAGAAGGGCTCTGATGCCATGAAATAACAATTCAAAGCTGGGAGTCGTCAGTCATGTTGGAGATCCAAGGATATTTATTACCTCAACTAAGTAAGTGAGCGGGGGAATCGAATTCATGCTGACCTCAGACTTCCGATTCCACCCAATCAACGCATCCGTAATGGCCTCTCCCCAAATCAGTAGAGGAGTCTGCACCACCTCGAAATATCAGCTAGGGGCGTTGTACTTTTGTGGCATCATCATACAGAAGCACGAGAAATGAATGTTGAATGTAAATTTAGGAATCAAATCATCTTCTTTGGTCTTGGTGCGTTTACTTTCGGGCGACTCATGCTCGGTCTGCTACCTGTCACCCGTCGCCGTGTCCTTCTCTTTCGATGGTGACCATGAAACTGCCGTGGTGGCGAGTGTGAGGTAAAGTGATGACTGCGATGAATCCATAGGGTTGTAGTGATTGAGACGATCACGGTAGCCGTAAAATGTTCGCCATTATAAACGCCTCTAAAAGCAGTTCGTGATGTCATAGATTCAGTGGCGTGCCTAAGTGTGTTCATTTGCGGTTTTGCCCGCAGCTCGCCCTGCTGTAGCGGTCAGTAATCTAATATCCCGATCAACACTCGAACTCTCCGTGAGGGTTGTGCAAGGCTCAGTTGGTATAAATATTGTCGATCATCTGGGTTGCAATCTCGATGTCCTTATGTCATAGGCGCCCCGCGGGGTTGTGTATGGGTGTGATCGTTTGGTGGTGGCGCTGACCTTGTTTGTTATCTCCTTCAACGTATCGATAGCAGTCGACCGTGACATCACGCGGTTCTCTTATCAGACAGTACATATGGCGAGCATCTGTGTTTGTGACGCTCTCAAAATACCTCATCTGCACTCTTATCAGTGAGCCAGGCTCAAAATCCTGTACCATTGCCTCTGAAATGTCTCGGTCTGGGTCCTCACCGATCGCTATTGAAAACGGGCGCGACGGCCGCCGTCATTCCGTTCTGTCCGACTTTATTTCTGGAAGCGTGCCTTTCTCCACTTCATTTATTGACACAGGTCCCAACGTCCAGGAAATCTTGACCAGAGACATCCAAGATTGCTCCTCCGAGGAAGAGGATGAAGATGACGACTCTGATTCCGAGTCGAGGTCCATCCATGCGACCGATGTGCAGCTAGCCTTCCATCCCAACGGAGTTGCGTACGGGTCCGGCTTCTCAACTATCCCGGTTCCAGGACGGGACGTTCCGGTCCCCAACCCTCATGAAGTAGATGAATCGCTCCAAGCAGAGCTTGATCTACTTCACGACAATGATATTGTAACATCCAAGCATCCTCGCACAGGGTGGAGGGCCACCTTCATGGGACGCCTTTACCGCTCCCTGTTCAGCACCAGGGTTCAAGACCACAAGAAGCCGATCCATTCTCCTCAAGACATTACCGAGGCGACTCCGCTACTACCGGACATGACTGTAACCTCCGGAGAAACATCTGGAGATGTCACGCCGACGCTATCCCCGGATGAAGTGCACAAACGGTGGGAAGAGGCCGTGGCTGCTCATGACATCAAGACGACCTGGCAGCGTGAGGCAAAGACGCTGGTGACATACGCCGCACCGCTGATTGCTACATTTCTGCTGCATTACTCGGTAACGGTTGGAAGCGTGCTGACGGTCGGCCGACTTGGAATGGAGGAGCTTGCAGCGGTTAATCGTGAGTGTGGTCACCCAAAGACACATGCATTCCAGACATGGAATTCCTAAGACGCGTCCAGTGGCCACTATGACGGCTAGCATCACTTATTACGTCCCCGTTCAAGGGCTCGCAACCAGTCTGGACACGCTCTGTGCCCAGGCGTACGGGTCGGGCCATAAACATCTCGTGGGCCTACAGGCGCAACGCATGACTTGGCTTCTTTGGTTACTCATGATACCTGTTGCAGTAGTCTGGTGGTTTTCGGAACCCATCCTGGCGGCACTTGTCGGCGGTGGGCAGACAGCAACACTTGCAGCACTCTATCTACGAGTGTTGATAATCGGCATGCCAGGTGTCGCAGCCTTCGAAAGTGGCAAGCGCTTTGTACAGTCGCAGGGCTTATTCCATGCCACAACATACACCTTGCTCATTGGCGCTCCACTAAGCTTCCTGCAGAATTGGCTGTTCGTCCTTCAAGCGGGTTGGGGTTTTGCTGGGGCGGCTTTGGCTATGGCTGTCACACAGACTCTTTTGCCGATCCTGCTCATATTATATGTGCAGCTCTTCGAGGGTTCTGAATGTTGGAAAGGATTTAGCCGCAAGGCCTTTAGTAATTGGGGTAGGTTTTGTGTTGCTTGTTTTGCACATCGAAGGCAGGGCATAATTATGACAAAGTTATCCGCTAACACATCAACGCATCGGTAGGTCCCATGATCAGGCTGGCCCTGCCGGGTATGATTATGATCGAAGCTCAGTTTTCGGTGCTGGAGATTCTCACTATCGCCGCCGGGCGATTTGGGACTGCACAACTTGCCGCGCAGAGCGTTCTTGTCACTGTGACATCGACTTCGTTCAACATACCGTTTCCGCTGGCTATTGCAACTTCCACCCGCGTTGCTAATCTCATTGGAGCACAGCTAAGTGATGCCGCACGTATAACTGCGAGAGTGGTACGTCTTCTGAGCCTCAGTCCAGATTCCCCACGACTCACAGTCCCTTGTTTAACACCATGTTTGTAGGCCATCTTCGCCGCATGTGCTGTGGGACTGTTCAACATGACGATTTTTGTTACTCTCCGAAGACAGTTACCCCGTCTATTCACAGATGACGACGAGGTGGTCGAAATTGTGGCCCAAGTCATACTCGTATGTGCGGTGATGCAAATTTTCGACGCCATGGCTGCCGTGTCGCATGGCCTCCTTCGGGGTATCGGACATCAGGCAATTGGAGGTTACGCGAATCTCTTCTCGTATTACGCAGTAGCATTGCCTATTTCGCTATGGACAGGTTTTGCTTTGCATTGGAAGCTGACTGGTCTATGGACTGGGCTTACGATGGGCCTTGCAGTGTAAGTCCGGGTAATGTCCTCAAACGCTGACCGCTTTCTTGACCATGAAACACGATGCTGACAATATACAGCGTCTCGGGACTCGAGACTTTATATCTATATGTCACAGATTGGGAGAGTGCCGTTGCTCAGGCTGAGGCTAGGATGCGATCGGAGACGAGAAGGGCCTCAGTATTGGAGTAGTGAGTGGAGTGTCCGGCAGTAAGCGATGGGAAGCGGGATGTCGTGGATGTCGTGGTTTCGAATCAAAACTAGGACAGGGTGAACAAACAGTAGGGTTCTTTCTTACAAAGGGCCGGGAAGTCGCCTGATGCCCAGGCTTTAGGGTCAACGGACGTGTTTGAACAAACGATATACATAGCAAGTGAAAACGATCCAGAGTTAAACCTGACGTTAGAGGACTTCCAATGGCACATATGGGTGTTGATGCTTCTGCCGACCATTATGAACATAGAAAGCTACTTGATGTTGACCGCCGTCTTACTCGGGTACCTAGTTCGTACTTATTAAGTTGTAATACTGCCCACGGTCTCGCAAGAGGCGCAGGCAAGCGGGCGTAAATCCCAGGATCTGGAGTATAGTCTCACTTTATGGTGGATATTTTACAACAGAAATAGCTACACATCGGTCGGAGATGCGCAGATAGTCGTCGCACAGGCGTCATGCAAGGTCAGCCCGAAGCTGAACGAGACAATGCGTTTGTGGTCGGATTGATCTGACACTTATGTCTCCTAATAGAAAAGCACCTAAGAAGAAAGTTAATCGGATCGGTCACGGGGAATTCCCCTGGCAAGACTTCAATAGGGTCTGTAGCAGCTCGATATCTGAGGTGATGGGAGATAAAGGTTGGACAAGGACCGCGACGTCGGTTTAAACAGACTAAATTAATCTCTCAATATAAACGGAACAAATTGATTGACTCTGGCAACAAGTCCCCAGAGCCTTTGGCTCTCTAACGTCCCATGGAAAATCTCAAGGAAAGAAAATGCAATAATTCCACCTCCCCTTTTTAAACCCTGTGGTGTCTCTGCTAGCGACCGGCCAGCCCAAGACTCCCAGACAGCCTGTCACAGTGGCATGATTATTTATTCTACAGTAATCAATTCATCGAGTACACAGAAGGGATGCTTTCACCAAGTTTCCGATCAACGTAGGAAAGAACTAGCGTATCGTCGCTTTTATATTCTGCACCGCAAAGAGCCAACATAATGGATCTATAACACCCTCTATAACCCTGGTGCCAGACATTTATAACCTAAATATGGAAGGGTTAATACTACGAGCAGATTTTCTAGCTAAATATAAAGACACTGCACTGTCTACTCGTCTATGGAAGTGGTATAGCTGTAGTCGGTTGATCACACGCATTGCGCAAGCGTGTGATGCATATTTTGGACTCAATAAAATCTAATTTAATACAAGAAACAACAATCACAGGGAGCTCTGCGAAAATAAAAGGCGAAGGGTAAAAAGTACTGTCGCATCTTGACGGGTGTTAGACTATTGATCACATCGTGGAAGTTCTGGTAGCAAGTGGTGCGCAGCATCACGTGATGGAAAATTTAACTCTCACATGAGCCGATTGTTGCGCAACTCAGCACAATAGGTGTTGCATCTGGTTGCTACGACTACAGCAGGGACAATAAACCCTATGGAATCATTCGCCCTCCGGAAAATTCCTCTTAAAAAATGGAGGAGCTACCAATCTCTCCCTCTGGGATTCTGATGCAAACCGACTTCATCACGCCTGCTCACGAAGAAAAGCTTGTCCACATCTTCCAGAACGAACTCGAGTGGCCAGATCGTTCAGGACGCCTCTCCCTGCACTATGGCTATACTTTCAGTTACAAGACATTCGGCATCGATGAAGACACACCGTTTAAGCCGTTTCCAGACTGGCTTGTCCCTCTTCTGCCTACAACCGAAGGTCGTCAACCAGATCAGGTCTGTCTCCAACACTACGCACCCGGTACTGGCATCCCACCGCACGTCGACACACACAGCACATACGACCAGCTTTATGCGCTGTCCCTAGGAGCACCAGTGTTTATGCAGTTCCGCGACAAGGTGTCGGGTGAGCGGACCGATGTTGATTTGGTGCCGAGGAGCATGCTGCAAATGAGCGGCGATTCGAGATTGCACTGGACACACAGCATCAAGTCTCGCAAGACGGATACGTTGTCGGATGGCACTGTCAGACTACGA
Organism: Ilyonectria robusta; assembly: GCF_021365365.1. Taxonomy (NCBI): domain Eukaryota; kingdom Fungi; phylum Ascomycota; class Sordariomycetes; order Hypocreales; family Nectriaceae; genus Ilyonectria; species Ilyonectria robusta. The sequence goes on along the minus strand of NW_025764462.1, from coordinate 230,258 downwards.
CAGGATCGCTGGAGCATCACCTATCGTTGGCTTCGTCAGGGTGGCGAGTGCGAGTGTGGCGATGTGAATCTGTGCGATACGGCGCAACGGCGGATAGGCGTGGAGAGGGAATACCGGTGGAAACAGTACGAAGCAGACGCGAAGAAAGATGAACAAAGCACTTCTGATAACCAGAATCAAGTTGCAGTAGCGGAAGAATCAGGGAAGGATGAGACGAAGGTTTTGATGAGCAATGCAACAGTGGTGGAAGAGAAACCAAATAGTTAGAATTCAAGTGAAGTTTACTCAATAACAGCGAGCACCACCCGAAGACGAACTTAGAAAGAAACTACCTGACCTGACCTTGGTGGTCTTCCTACTCTCCCCAGTGAAAGTGGGTTACAAGCGACTATATCCCTTTCATCTAACTCCTGACAAAGCGGTTCCGATAGCCCTTCTGTAGTGAACAGAACCTTGAGAATCCGACCATCGGCCTCGCTAGAATCAACTAAATCTTTCAAGCAGAGGATAAGTTTCTCCATCTTCCCGTCTGTGCTGTGTTCAAAGTCATCTTCTAAAAAGATAAGACCGTCAATGACGACGAGAAGCATAGGCAGACGCACGGAGTTTACAAGGTCCCTGAAAAGTGACACTGCGCCGTCCCACGTGCGTAGCGTCCCATCAAGGCTTGCTAGTCTTGTCTGGTCAAAAATTGGCGCGTTCTTATCCAACTCTGCAGGCAGGAGGTTGACTACCTGCCGGATCATTGCGTATAGCAGTGCAGACAGCTCGATGGACTCCTTGGTTCTGTTCGGGGGGGCTTCTTCAGATGATATCCGGCAAAAATATGAAACCACGGGAACGTTGGTCTCTCGAGCCAGTGATATGTACTTTGAGATGACTTTCGCCAGGGAATTGGACTCGGTTCCTTGGTAACGATCGTGGGCATACATAATCTGCGACTCCATCGTTTCTGTAAAGGCCCTCAGTCGCATGACCAAGGTAGAGTCGGCCATAATCGGTTCGAACGATTCGCCAAATAGATGGACTTGATCCCAGTCGAAGAATTCTTCATATTGCCGAGATTGGAACTGGATTTCGGCCCCTCTCTGGTTTAGCGAGACCAAGTTGACTGCAGAAGCCATTGTATGGTCAGATGTGAGGGAACTATCAGACCCTGACCCATGTTCAGCGTGTGTCAAATCTGTTATCAATCTCGAACTTACCGGATCTGCTGTGTACACTAGAGAGCGTAGCTTGTTGCATCAGAAGATTCGTCATGGCAGCCCCAGATATCTCCTGTCGGAGCACAATATGCAAGGCATTTGCAAAGCTTCGCATGTCCTCTCTCAGTTCTTCTCTGGACTTTTGAAACTGCGAATGCACCATGTTTTCAACTAGACTCGCAGTGGCTTCGGTCTGGAGTCTGGCTTGGATTTGGCTTGATTCTTGAAGTTTCACCAGGTACTTCATGTCGCCGCTTGTTTCCTCCAGCATCAATTTGGAGACCCGCCCATCAGCAGACATGTGGAACTGAATATGACGGCTGAGAAGCTCGGAAATCTCTTTGACTCGATCAAGATCTGACTGGAAGGTGAGCTGAATATTTTCGTTCAAACTCTTCAAAAATCTCGTCCGGCTGCGATCTGTGTACCAAGTCATGAACTTGATCAGATATGTAAATACCTGTGAGTACAGACGCATAACCAACTGTTGAAGAGCCGTGGTGTTAAATACTTGGCTCTTCTGGGCTATGCTGACTGCGTCGTTGATGACCACAATTCCTTGTGCGAAGGCCTCTGTGATGTTAATGTGGTTTGCTGATGCCTACCATGCGACTTTTGTTAGCCCTACGAGTCGATAAAAGAGACTCCCCACACACCTTGATGATCATCGTCACAGATCCAGCAATGAGCGAGGTATATACACTCTCTGACGGAATCAGCTTGAGTATCGCGGAGTGATTACTCAGTCCGTTGCACATCCTTCGGAGGCAGCTCTTGGCCTTCTCAAGGTGCGTTTCCTTCTTCCGGGTTTCCCATTGCGCCTGTACCTCCTGAACAGTTTTTTCAACCTCACCCCAGCTAGTGGGGAGGGAATTTGCCGTGGAAGAACCTGGAACCAGCTTTTGGAAACTTTTCATACATTCAGACAGCTCATGCTGTGTCTGGAACAAGGCGACCTCATCCTCCGGTCTAGTGCTTGTCAGCAAAATAGAGACGGTGTTCACGAGAAATTATACTGCTGACCTATCCGCTGAGATATTTGCGATCCGCTTTATTTCATCTTTTATCTCGTTTGCTCTCCTATTCCTCTCGTATACGATGTCCGCTTGGAGTTGGTTGAACTCCGCGCTGGCAGTCTCGGGTCGCGGAATGGAGTCAATCTCCCATGAATATCGCTGCACTAGTGCACCAGGCTCCGGATCGATGAAGGGGGCGAACTCCATATTATTAGAGGATTGAGCTAAAGCCGTTACGCCTCATAAAAATAATATTTCACCGGCGTATAGCGCTTGGTTCTTGAATGGTTTTCGACGTGGCCCAGGACAACGTTCAAAGCCTGACAGATGCAGCCCCAGCATTTATGCACAGCCTCATCCTTGAGGCGGGGTAGGGGCTGAAAGCTTGAAATTGTATCCCCATATCCATGAGAGAACTGAGGGGTCCATATGTGTGAGATAATGATTGGTACGCAGCTGAATCGCCCCCAAATGCAAGTCAGCCCAACGTTGCACATTCGCCTACCAGAAGTGACACAGCCTCACATGGGCACACACTGTGTCGAATGATATTGAATGGTCTAACCCACCCTAGTTAAGTATTGGATAATCACCTGCAGCAGGTAAGACGTGCATCGGCCTCTGAACAATCGCTGCGTGTTAATTCGTCGCCAGCCGATGTTCTCCGGCACAGCCCTGTTACAGCGGTTAAACCCGAAATGGACCGATGGGCGGAAGTGCATGATGACAAAAATGTCCTTCAAGAAAAAGGAGGGGTTCAGAAGCAAACTGGACCGTATGACACTGTGCCTGTCAAGTTGCGCACCAACATCGATGCCAACGACGAGAGACTATTTGCTTCACCTTCTTCATTCAAACGACTAGGCATTTTCTCAAACCTTCAGCATCAATTTCTCGGTTTCAAATGGAAAACGTAAGTGCAGCGTACCAAGCTTCCCAAAGCCTCGATCTCTGAGCCTAAGCGCAGGTCCCGGACCCTGAGGGCATACCGGTAGATAGCCCACCGACACCAAAAGAGATACCTTCAACCACTTCACCTTCGCCAAAGGAACCAGAAAGTCTCATCAAGCACAGTGTTGAATATGTCAACAGCTCATCCGACGAAAGAATTTCGTTTGATGGAAACAACGAAGAGACCAGCGAGTACACCGAGCCCCTCGTTCTGGAGTACATCGAAGTTCGCCGGACGAATGAGTCAATCGAGGCTTTAAAGTCCACCCAAGATTCGAAGAAGAAATTGAGAGAAGTGGGCAAAGGCCACCCCTACATCCGAATTCTTTCTCCAGCCGTAAATGAGGCCTTGCGTTGCGTGGTTGACTACTATCCCGAACTTGACCTTTCTGGAGAGGTCATCGAAATCTATGCCCCGTATGCGGTATTTTTCTTTTTCGAGAAGCAGTTAACAGAGTATCGTCAACGACTGGAAGAAAAGTCCTCCGAGTATGAGAGCCCACCAACATGTGCGAATAAATTCGCGGCGAAGCATATTGCTATCGCTCAAGAATTTGTCAACAACAAGTATCAAAGCGCTGTTGAAGCCGAACGCGAGCGTCATTCCCGGGGATACGCCACGTACGATATGCTATGGCTGCTCTACAAGCCAGGGTCTGACATATTCTTCGACATTCACCTCGTGGATGAGCATGAACCATATGTGATGATGCAGGTCAATTTCGTCTTGGTAGATGGCACAACGGACAAATTCGGCATCACAGCCTGGAACATGGATGCGAACTCTACCTGGGTTGGACCCTCACAGATTTCCTCGCATGTCACCCGCTTCGCCGGGGAGAAAGAGATCGTGTCCCTCCAGGCATACCCTTGTGAGTACCTGCGATTTACAAAGGACATCACGGAACAAGATGTCATTGACATCGAACGCCATTTCATTGAACGTGGCAAGAAATGGTTCGATACTCGACGCAAGAATGGCTGCTACTATTTTGACGGAATGAATTCATACTTCCCCAGACGTCAAGTAAGTAGAATGGTGCTCACGAACGGTGAAATTAGTTAACAGAAATGCCTTTAGTTCGTGAGCTATGCCATGGTAGATCCCATTCAATATTACATGCGCAACGAGGGCCAGTATCAAACGGAAAGAAGACTCCTCATGGGTAGTGTTGAACACCCGTCAGCCCCCTTCAAGATTTGCTCTTGCAATCGCTGTGAAGAACTCATCTACAAACACGCTGCAAAGCCACGATTTGAGGGTTACCGCCACATCAACCCCCTGGTCGCTGAGGGCTTGACTGATCATCAATATTTTCTTTGTGACAACACAGTTGAGGCATTTTTGTTTAAGACGCGGTCATGGGGTGTGTACAAACCCTACATAATTGTTGATGCATATGACTTACATCTCCTAGAGCTCCTCAACATTTCGGGATTCGAGGAACCTTCGTTCGACAAAGGCCTCTTCGAGCGCCTTGTCATGAAAGAGTCCACCAAAGATTTGATCAAAAGCCTCACCCGAATGTATATCCGAGATGGCACAGGTCCATCGCTTCAGGAAGAAAAACCCTTCATCAAAATCATTGATGTGCATAAAGTTGCCCACGCAGGGAAATCGCGAACCACCTGGTCTGCCGACTTCATTCAAGGTAAAGGAGAAGGGTTGACCTTTCTCCTGCATGGCAAACCAGGAGTTGGAAAAACTTATACAGCCGGTTTGTGTTTGACCATATCTTTATCTTAAATTTATTCTGACCAGCGTAGAATGCATTGCCAACTTCACAGAAAGACCACTACTGTCTTTGACTTGTTCCGACATTGGTGTTGAGCCAACGGAAATCGAAGCAAACCTCCTTAAATGGTTCAAATTAGCGGAGAAATGGGGCGCTATCATGCTGATTGACGAAGCTGACATCTACATGGAACAAAGGCAGGTGCAAGATATAGCGCGTAACCACTTGGTGGCAGGTTTTCTCCGTGCTCTTGAGTATTTCAAGGGTATCCTGTTTCTGACCACCAACCGTGTGGGAACATTCGATGAAGCCTTCATTTCTCGCATCCAAGTGCAGCTATATTATCCTGAATTTGGAGACGATGATCGCGACAAAGTTTGGGACACCTTTTTTCAGAAGTTGGAGGAAGATCGCGAGACAACAATGCGAATCCCTCAATCAACAAAAGACTATGTGCAGTCTCGGGAGCTCCGCGAACTTAAATGGAATGGGAGAGAGATTAGAAATGGTGAGACCAAGCATTACCAACTGAATTAAACTCACATTTGACTAACCCACTTCTTTTTACAGCATTCCAAGTCGCGGTTGCCCTCGCCGAGTCCCAAGGAGAGAAGGATCGTGAAGGCCGTGTGTTAATCAAGCGAGACCACCTCAAGGCCACTGTTCAAATGTCCAAGGAGTTCAAGGAATATCTTCTTAAACTCCACAAGCAGGATCCAGGCAAGAGAGCTGCCATGTTGGGTAACAGATATGACGCGTATGACTCAACGGCAGCTTCGGCAGACAAGAAGGTTTCGGAGAAATATTAAGCTAAGCCCCTGGTTTATTGAATTCGAACTTGGCTTCCTTGATTTCGATAATATCGCTGTCGCATCACAATCTCATTTCTAATATTCTTACACCAGCCAACCTTGCTTGCAATTGTATCTGTGATGATAGACCATGCCTCGCACCATACACACCCTAGTCTCTTGTCCGGGGGCTTGTCTGCGCCGAAGGGCCACCTCCCCGTGAATCCCAGGTCTAGGACCGCTATAATTATTTTAGGCTACATATAGTGATAGTAAATAGTAGGTTTATGTGACTATTTGACGTTAATATCTGTGGAGCTGATGTGGGAGTCCGAGAATTTAGTCAACATTTATCCAGGGACTTTATACATAAAAATACAGATTCTCACAACCGACGTCTTTTTCGTCTATTACACTCAGACTCTAAGCTTATCCGCTCAATGGATTTCAAGGGCTTTTGTCCCTAGATCCCAACTATGAAGCGTCACAGTTCGCCAGTATCCAGCGGCAAGTCCTCCATGCGAGTCTCCGTTGGCAAAATTCGGCACCTAGCAAAAGCCGGTACTATCAGTGTATAAGCTTCAGCCACATCACGAGCCAAGCCTCCATTCACAACTTCGTTGGCAATCATGCTGAAAATGGAGTTGTCCCATCTCCTAACCTTTCGTGACATCTCACGATCTAAACCCGCCCCTTCCCGCTCATAAGTTGTGGTACCCAAAACCTTCTCGATATTTGAGGCAATAGCGAGGATAAAGAGCGAGAACAACTCCTGAGCACATTGAAGAGGCAGACCGGAGTCAGATGGGAGTGGAATAAAAAGTTCCGTCTCTGACGAACCGCTTCCCTCATCATTCTCAACTAGATGTCCGTCTTCGGACCTGTAGATGTCAGATGCTATAATTGCTCAAGGAGGGGCCTACATACTCTGAAAGTGACGAAAGAAATATGCCAAAAAAACAGAAGGGAATAACCTTGAGAGTTGAGTCATTCCGAAAAACACGCAGCCCGTTAGGACAATGGTGACGGAAAACCTCTACCCCAAGCCATTCTTCTAACAATGCGCGATGTCTAGATGTCAGGCCGTTCCTTTCGTTTCCCACGATGCGCCCAAAGGTGGTTAGGTCCTGTGCAAAAGAATTTCTAGTCGTAGTCGGGTATCCTTCTTTCGCTACGGCAATAGTTTCCTGCCGTACTGCCAAAGTGTAGAGCCACAGTGACAAAACCGCGTTGATCAAATTTCGATTGACGAGTTTCCATCGATTTGGGTCCCTGACGTCATAACCGTCCTCTTCGTTATTTAGTGTCCTGAGACGGAAGAACAGGGGTTCTTGTATGCCCTCCAGATCATGGTAATCCCGAAGCCGGCCTGATTTCACGTTGAAACCCCAGGTTAAATATTCAACTTGGTTGTAGAAAGGGTCCCGCTCAGTGTCAAACCGAGGCATCCGGATTCCATTTTCCTTCCAAACCACGGCATCGATTGTACAAAAGACTTTTACAACGCTTTCTACAATTGTAGACAAGTTCTTCGAAAGTTGGGTAATATCACTATTACCTGAGAGCAGCTTCTCAATCTCCGTGAAGGTATCCAAGGTGTCCTCATGTCCAACGGATTGGTTTCGTTCTAGCGTAACTCTTAGAGCTGTCTTTGGCTGAATGGGAGCAAACAGTTGCTGAACAGTGAACATCTCGTCGTGCGAAATGGGGTGTTGAAGCGGATCGCGGGAAATTTCCGAAGATGCCAACAAGTTGTCAACCATTGGGCCGAAGACAGCGTCATAGCCAACAATGAGTTCCCAGAAGAGCTTGTTTCCAGTTTCGGCCGACGGAGACCACTCAGGATTTCTGACGTATGGGTAACAGCCTCTGGCGAGCTCAGCCGCTTCCTCCCAATCAAGGGCCCAATTTGCAGTTTGGCTCGATGTGTCAATCCGACGTAGCTCCCTCAGTCGTATTCCACTGGCCTTTATTGTAGGTCGTGTACTCGAGGAGACGGTGCCGGATCCCACCACACTTTGCAGAGAGCTAGGATTGAGCTTCTCGGAAGCGATGTGCAATGTCAGCCAGGCCAATTCGTGCTTTTCCATCACCGGCATTGTCTCAGGATCCGAAGCTAGACCTCTTCTGGCCCAGGCTCGAACGCCTGTCATAATGAGAGTTACACCAAGTTGAAGAATGGTTGCCGACCAATGCAAAGCTCGAAGTCCGACGAATTGAACAACGAATCCAACAACTGCCACCGAAGTAGAGATGGCAGCCAAAGAACTGCATCAACAAGTCAGTATCCCAAAGATCAAAATCAGAATCTCCATTAATTCTCACCTGTAGTCTTTGGTGTTCAGTCTTGATGTCCTTATACTCTGGTTGTCTTTTTCGTTGAATAGTGCGTAAGAGGAGAAATGCTGGTCGCTGACAGTGCAAGCCTTTTGGATCTTAACAATCCGTAGACCCCTATCCTTTCCCTCCTTAGTAGCCACGAATTCATGCTCAGTTGTAATCCCTTCAATGACATGTCCACATGCCATCATGCCTGCCACAACGGCCACCGTGCCCAAGAAGAAGCATGGATACCCATAATCAGGAACAGCGCCTCCAGCCTTGTCCCATTTCCAGTAGTATGTAGTGACGCTTGGAAAGGCTAGTGCAAGTGCCTGAAGCAGAATCCCAAATGCGGCCCAACACCATAACTCCCACGATGGAGCCGTAGCGTTCCGGACGTTCAGGGCGAGATTGGGTGCTGCGTCGCGAAGTGCGTCCAAATCGGCAGTCTCTTGGAGTGAGAGGTTATACCGAAACCCATGAGATTCGATAAGCTTTTCAGAAAATCCTGTGGCTATGTCGAAGACGCCGCCATCTTTTGTGATGATGAGGTTTTTCATCCCTTCCGATCCCCCGATCATGCGCACAATCTGTTGACCACTCCACATTTCACAGACATTCTCGGACGTCGACGAAAGCAGTTCTTGTTCGGCATCAGACTGACTTTCTCGTGCTCTTCACCACTTTAGTCTAGTATTCGGGTCGCTTTGGGCTCATTTTCCCTACTTACCTTCCAACGATTGCCTTCAGTTTCTTTACTCCACCGACCCGAATGGCGCTCACAATGACCGTCATGATTCCAAGTGGCCCCATCGCCAAAAGGACATTATCAGCCCAGCCCATACTCATGCTCAGAAATTGTTTTGTAACCTGTTCTCCGAAAAGCGTGAGAAGTGGTGCAAGATCACTGAAGAGGTTATTCGAGAATTCATCGCCTTCAAATTCGCCTGAGCCGGCGCTCCCTGTGGTGTTGTCTACAGCTGTTGCCATAGTTGTGGTTGAAGAGATGATCGAATGAAGGGTTGAATTTTTGATCGAAACGATGAGGTTGCGCGAACTTTTTAACGGTTTCCCAAAGGACCAAGCTAGGTGTGTGACCTAACGGAAATCGTTCACGTTACATCTTGTCTCTTCAGCTGAATGTGGTGGCGTATTATTGAGGCCACCCATTTTCTCCCGAGCGGTAAACAAATGAAAGGAATGAACTTGATTGGGTGAGTCGAGGCTGCATGGTGACGCCTTCGACCTAACAGATGAGTACTCAGGTCGGGATTACATAGCTGATTTCTTGAAAGTGCTCATTCTTCGGCAAATAGGATCACCAAAGTTCCATGTCTAAAATCTCACCCCGAAGCCCGGCGGGTCATAAAAACTCCCTGCATTACCTGACCGGTCTATCTTCGATGGCATTCCTCCACCATGAGAAATGCATATGCACAATCTCACCCAACCATAATGAGACAGTACCAGTTAATATGCAGCTAAGAATAAAATTAGAATTAAATTGCAGGTGAACGTCACGCCCACAGACTGATCGGTTTCCCGGCAGCTGTCGTGATAGGTTGATGCATGGGCGGCAAGTGTGGGCGGCAAGTGTGGGCGGCAATGACCGTCAGTTGGACATTCCGCAGTCACACAATCGGTCGAAAATCCCTCAATTCCACTCACTCAGCGAAATCAGGCAACCAATCATGGGAACATATTGGTCGATTACTATACAAGAAGAAGCATGGTATTCATAATGCAAACCCGACCGTAATTCCGCCCGCGAGGGGTAAATCGAACACATGATATGATGCTGGGGGCCAGTGCGGAAAAGTGCCGATGTTACAATTAAACTCATTCAATCCGATCCCAACCAACTTTATGGCGAAGAAATGTAGCTGGCTGAAGCAGAAGTCGACAACTATAATGAGATCAGGACCTACGTGGCATGTAACGATGATAATCTCTGCGACACCTGCGATTGTCGAACAAGACGTCTGGACGGGATAGTAATTAGTGGTTGTAAATTAAATGATAAAATAGTGCGTATGGCCGAAACTAGAGCTTTTGTAGCAAGGGTCGAGTTCTAATGAAAGCGTCATATCGTTAGACCCGACAGTAACAAACTAGATTGCGGTTGTGGACGTGACTATGCTTGGTCATTGAACAGCTGTTAAATATACAGAGTGAAGCGTTGGGAGGGGAGAAAGTGCAGCAAGTGGTGGTCAAGCCGAACTTAGAGCATGGTGAAGGAAGTGAATGGATGGATGTTCAAGTGTGAAACCAATGGATATCGAGCCTTTGAAGGGACGCCAGTATGAAGTTTTAAGCTCTTTTAGGGGACTCAGGAGCTTGTAATCAAGTCGAATGCGCTTGAAGTTGAGGTTTTATTCTGGCACCTAACGACGAACATTCAACAAGCAGCAAATGAATCAGTCCCTGGGAGCTCAAGACCCCTCTGTCTCTTGGCTTGGTTATTAGGGACCACCGTGTACTCAGTCAAACCGCCGGGTACTGAGTTAGTAGGCAGGGTACGACTGCGCAATAGCGAGATTTACTTTTGACGGACACTTTTTATTCAAAAGGTGACAGTAAAGTCTGGAACTTTGATTCATGGGCGACACATTCGGCTGGTCTAGCTCGCGTGTTACAGTGAAGCGAGAAACCCCTACCTCTTTAATACATGCGCTATTTTGACGTATTGGGCCAGGTGCAAGTCCCAGAAATAGAGGCGGTCTCGGGCGAGTCGGGTCTTCAAGTCACTCGCACTATTCGATTGCGTCAGAATGACTCGTACCCACCGTGAACCCCAATGACGACCCAGCATGTCACAAGAGAAACTTTATGCCAGAGGCCCTCCAACTTCTGCGGGAGGCCCTCCAAGTGACGTTCGATCGCTTGCTAGGCGGAAGACGAGCGTGAGTGACCTGTGGCTACTGTCATCAAATCCACAATTCCTTTGGCATAAGTACATCGAAGCTGCGTCGCCAAACAGCTGGTTTCAATCCTGCCGGTTAAACGCTCCAACATCAGAGGAGGAACAGGTCGACAGAGGGACGGAGTCCGTGATAGTTCTGCACCCCAGCAGCTGGAACTCGAGCCCACTTCATCCCGATGGATGACGCCACCTTCCAGCGCCACCTGAAGCTCTTAGAAAGCCGAGATGGATTGGAAGAAGCTGTGGACATCGCCATGACTCCGATTTTCACCGAACCTGTCCGAACCCACGTTCTTTCGGCCACAAAAGGCCAGAATCAAGGAATGACAGCATTCAGTCAGTATGGCCTTTTCGCAGCAGACCTCCGCGAGACAGTCTTAGGATCCTTGGACCCTGCCAAGTCGTCAACCAAGCCTGATCCGCGAATATTTTACAATGTTGCCACACCATCAAGTGTTTTCATATGTGGAAGCCAAGGGTCGGGTAAAAGCCACACTCTGAGCTGCCTCTTAGAAAATTGTCTTGTTCCTTCTGAGGCTGCCGTTCTACCACGTCCTCTGACAGGTCTTGTCTTTCACTATGATACCTTCGTTTCAGAAGCAGGTGGTCTCCCTTGTGAAGCTGCTTTCCTTTCATCGGAGGACTGCGTGAAAGTCAGGGTCCTCTGCCCGCCAACCAATATACAGCAGATCAAGGTGAGCCACCACTAACGAACCATTTTGTTCCATGTGAAACGAAGCTGACAAGTAACAGAGAATCTATTCTTGCCTCCCTAATGTCGCTGTTGAGGAGTTACGGATCAAGGAATCAGACCTTAACACCAAGCGCATGTTGGATTTAATGGCAGTCAGTTCTATTCAGGGCGGGGGTATGCCGCTGTATCTGCATGTGGTAACTCGCATCTTGCGCGACTTGAGAGTCCAGCAACAGCAGCTGGGGACAAGTTTCGACTACGGCGCGTTTAAGACGGCTTTGAAACATGAGAACCTCACTGATGGACAGAGGGCTCCTCTGAATCAGCGCCTGGAGACCCTAGAAAGTTTCATGGTCAAAAAGCGGGCAGGGTCATACTATAATAGCAAGACGACGTCCACTGGAGGTGTTATCTACAAGGGCAACGATTGGTCACCTGTGGTAAGTTCATGGACTCGCACCTCTTTCTTGGGTAGTACGCTAACTGGTACATTCAGCGCGGACAACTCACTATTGTTGATATGTCCTGTCCTTGTGTAACCCCGGAAATGGCTTGTGCACTCTTTAACATTTGTTTAAGCCTCTTCTTAGAGCAAGAATCTACAGTCGGCCGTGTAGTCGCCCTTGACGAAGCACACAAGTTCATGACGGTCGGAGCTGAGTGCCAGACGCTGACAGAATCCTTGCTCTCGGCTATTCGACTGCAACGTCATATCGGTGTCCGCGTTTACATCTCAACGCAAGAACCTACGATATCGCCTCGCCTTCTCGATCTATGCTCAATCACCATCGTTCACCGGTTTAGCTCTCCGAATTGGCTACATAGACTGGAGCAACATCTAGTTGGTGTTTCTGTATATGAAGCTGAGGAGAAAGGTCGAAACGGGAGTGGTAATACGGCAAATGGATTAATCGAGAGAGAAACAAGTAGCTTCGACCACGGATCTCTTGACCAGACACTTTTCTCAACAGGATTGCTATCGCAAATTGTTCAGCTGCGAAGAGGCGAAGCTTTGATGTTTGCACCCGGCGCCATAATTGAAACGGGGAAGCTTCCGTCTACATCTACAAATGCCGGCCTCGAACTTTTCAAAGAGTCTCCTTACACTGGAATTTTTCACCTAGGGAAAGGATTATTGAAGGTACGAATTCGGCAACGAGTGACGGCAGATGGAGGTCGAAGTGTTTTGGCGGGTTGATTTGATGCCACTTATTAAAGTAGGTCTGTTGCACAGATCTCTGCCCGTATATGATGGTTGGCCCTATAAAATATTGCTTTGACGGAAAGTAGTAATCCTGGAGTCCTCGTTAGCTGCTAGTCCTTGTAAATCTGTCATGGTTCAAAACCTGTTCCGCCGCACACATGGGCCGTGGAACGCACGTTGAGGGTGAAATTCGACCGCCTGTCAATATAAATGGCTGCCATTTCCCAGTCTCTCCTTTCGGTTTTGCAAAACTCTAACATTTCGACGTGGAGGATGGAGGATCACAAATGCCGATGCCCAAGGTAGAGTGACTCTGAGTATCCGAGAGGCGCTACCCTGCAGCTCCAGTTTTGCTCCCAAGGAGCGTAGGAACATTATCACAGTTGAATTTAGGTAAGGATTCTACAATTAATAATAGTACATGTAGATTTTGTGTGCTCATGGTGTATTCCTCGGGTTTGGTAAATAGGTCTGGATTCTCTATTCCATTGCGTGTGATCGAACTGATGACGTGATATTACGGTAGTTTTTGTGCACTCTTGAGTCTAATCACTATCACACTCACAATAAAGAATACCGAAACAGCTTTCGTATGTTTTATCTGCCGGCCTATAGATATCTTTGAATCCTCTAAATTGCCATCAGAAGGTCGGTTTCCGCTGAGGGCCATACGCCCCACATCGAGATCCTACTAAAGCAACTGACGCATGGCAAGAGTTGAACGTACACCCTTGTTCTAGCTGACTATAATCTCCGGAAAAAATAAAATACGGCCAGGCCCATCGATTTTCAACTTGCAAAGTTATCGCGGCAACAGCATATCCATGGTCCTTGACGCAACAACACCTTGTACCAGTTGACACTGTTCTTCTGCAACTATTGGAGATGACTTCACGCGCCCCCACCACTCCTTCCAATGATCATCACCTATCCGCCCTCCCCTCAGGTGCCTCAGTGCACAAGTGGTCAAGTGGCTCGCCCTTGGCTATCTTTATACTGCAACATGGATTTGGAGAATATGCAGAACGCTACGTCTCGTCGCATTCCGAGCTCATCCGGAAGCTGAATGCGAAAAGAATCGACGTTTGGGCCATGGATCTTTGGGGCCATGGGAGCTCTCCAGGGACTCGTGGCAAGGTGCATATTGGGAAAGCGGTGCAAGATCACATCCAGCTGCGACACCAAGCTATCGAGCAAGGACTACCGGTATTTCTCTTCGGGCTTTCGCTGGGTGGCCTCGTGACAGCAGGCAGCGTCACCCAGGACTCGTCTCGCGTGGATGGGATTATTCTCTGCAGCCCATCTCTGCCGTTGCCGATGCTTGGACAAGGTGCAATTGGCTTACTGGCGCGTCTGATACCTGCTGTGGAGGTACCTAAGCCCAGGACGCCTACAGACAAGTTGTTCCGCGACGCTGAGCAGCTACGAGTAGCTGAGGCGGATCAGGTGCTGTTCAAGGGGAGAATATCACTTCTACTTGCCGCCACTGCTTTGAACGTGGGAACGGCAGTGTGGGACGAGGTGGATCAATGGCGCGCACCAACACTGGTCATTCACGGAACAAGCGATGTCGCAGCGCCTGTTGAAACGAGCAAGAAGTTTGTTGAAGAGATTGTGTCATCAGACAAGACACTAAACCTCGTCGAAGGGGGCTATCATGAGCTTCTAAACGATGTGAACCCGGACACGATTATCCAACTTATTCTTAGCTGGCTGGAGGTTCACCTGGATTAAAAGTCCCTGACATATCATTAATATACTGTTTTTCTTAGCTGCTACAAGCTCTTCTACTTGTCTCCTACTCATAATCTCTCTTTCATCCCCGAATACATCTAACAGGCGACAACAGCGGCCAAGCTATCTGAAAGTGCCGCTTTGGGAAACGTCAACCATTTCTGCCACTCGGAGCCTAGGCTTCCACAAATAGACTCGAGCAGAAACCGACCACCTCCGCCGATGATCCACAAATCCCGGCCGCGATGTAATAGCACAGCATAATGGGCAAGGATTATAAGGGCTTCCGGTTGCCGCTGGCGCAGGAATTCTATGTAGTCGGGCGAAGTGAGTATCAGCCAGGCAAGGATCGCAGGCAGCCGAAATCTTTCTCCTGCTGCACGTTGCGCATCGAAGACCCGCTGAAGACACGCTACCAAGTCTCGATATATATCTCGTGTGGCTGTCGTTATATCCGCCGCATTTACTAGATCCCAGAGTATGTCGCATTCTGAGCCGCTTTCACCTGTTGGTTGCATGATCGATTGGGCGTCAAGAATGCTTCCCAGCTCAGTCTCATCTAGTAAATGGCGGCATCGGTCTATGACTGCTATCACACCCCGAAAAACACTCAGGCAGTGCGCGAATTGATCGATGAAGCCGTCGAGATCGTCTCTTTGATAATGAAATGTGTCGCACAGTGGTTGGCCGCCAGCTAATGTGGAGAATAGGAACATGGGAATGCAGTTCTTCGGAGTCACTTCCAGGACCGGATTGCTCTCGTTGAGAAGGGCCAGAGCACGGTTTTGCAAGCCTGTAGCATATTCCCGGTAAAAGTTACGAGACTTGGTGGCCACAGTACTTAGATGCAAGGCTGATACTGCGAGCATCTGGTGCATGAGATACGGTGTTGTAAGAGCATGTTTCGTGTAGATTCTGATTGGTATGATATCAGGGTGCACTGAGTTCTCGACCTGGAGAAATTCCTGGCTGAAAAGATTGTTGAATAGTTCGAAATGAATGGCGTTTACGCTGTACGGGTCAGGTGTTTGGGGGTTGCTGATGATTTGTTCAGGCCGTGGTGTGGAGGCCGATGTTGAAGCCGGCGTTGGGGGACCAGCCGAGATAGTGCTTGATGATGCGATATCGGAATGGCCCTTGGAGAAAGCTGGGACTATGTACGGCGAGTCTCTGCTCAGGTATGAACATCGCATCTCTGAGGCACCGCAGTTGGCGCATATTGGCTGACGCTCGTCACACTTCAAAAGCCGGTCAATCCTAAAGGTCGAGAGATGGCGATAGGACGAGTTGGCTCACCTTGATGTGCCGCCTCTTGCATTCGAGACAGCCATTTTTGGACTTCTTGTGGGGCCGCCGAGACATGGGTACAGCAATAATACGGATATGATTAGGCTTGAGAAATTATTCCGCTCTAGTGCATGGCTTTAAGAGTTGGCTACGTCGGAAGATGAAAAGAGCCCGACTCCAGGCTGCAAGCCAGAGGCAACCAAAAGGAGATCACGGGCTTCGGAGGGATATTGTCCCGCCCCGGACAGGACATTGCTTCTGAATACGAATTGGCTGACAACCTGATACAAGAAAGATGAAAATATCCGGTCTGTAACTTCATGCTTCGTACCTCCAGCCTGTAATCGTCCTCACCAGGATGGATCCTCTGCGTTAGTGTACGCGTACACTAAGCCTAAAACATCCAGGTCTTACCCACACTCTAGTGTACGTGTACGCTAACCCCAAAACTGGCGTATACACGTACACTAAACTGCGTGAGACGATGATTCAAGATCGATTGTCTAAATTAAGCTGCAAGCTCGCTGATATACAGGCTTTGCAGCGTCAAGTCGGAGCTTTCTTGATTGAGGCTGTGCGCTGTGAAACATACATATATAATCTCTACTGCTCTCGACTGAAGCTGCAGCTAACTAGACTCCAAAACACTCTCGAAGCTCAAGATTCGATCCTCAACGAGATATCTCCTCCCAACAAATTATTCACGATTTTCTGTCTTTGCCTGGGGGTTCTTCTTTACTCCTATTTCTCTGACGAGTCAACGCATACGACAGCCATGGCCGAACTAAAGCCCGTCGACGGCACAGACGTCTACCTCTGGAAATACCTTCCGTCAATACCCGCCGCAATCGTATTCCTTGCGTTATTCACATTGATCACCATTGCTCACACCTGGCGCATGGTCAAGACGCAAACCTGGTTCACCAGTGTCTTTGTTATTGGTGGAGTGTGTACGTGATGTCCTCGCCTCTCCGTTCTCTGCACTGCTCGTCATCTGCGAAGAATACACTTGTTAACATTTCCTTAGTTCAAATCCTCGGTTACGCCATCCGCTTGGTTTCTCACTACTACACCAATGAGATTGCGCCATACGTCATTCAAATCACTTTCATTCTCCTTGCACCCGTCTTCTACGCTGCCTCCATTTACATGGTACTCGGTCGTCTCATCGTTAGCGTGCACGGCGAGCACTGCTCCATCGTCCGTCCAGCCAAAATGACCAAGATATTTGTTGCCGGCGATTTTCTTGCCCTGACAGTGCAAGGCAACGCAGCCGGACTCACGGCAAAGGCTAAGACTCAAAAAATCGGAGAGTACATCGTTGTCTCTGGACTCTTTATCCAGTTAATCGTGTTTGGATACTTTATCATCGTGGCGATGATATTCCATAGGAGGATGAACAGACATATCGCCAAGGAGCCTGGATTGATGCCAGATGTCCCATGGAGGCAAGGGTTGAAGATGCTCTACGCCTGCAGTGCCTTGATTATGGTACGATCAATCTTCCGTGTCGTCGAGTATCTTCAAGGCGTGGATGGATATTTGCTATCACATGAGTGGCCAATGTACGTCTTCGATGCTGTGCTCATGTTGGCTGTACAAATTATTTTCTTCATTTGGTTCCCAGACAAATTCAGCCAAGGTAAGGGGCATATACTCGTGGAAAGCGAAACCGAGTTAATACCGAGGTAGCGATATCGAGAGCGACAACGCCAACACAAGAGTTGGCAATCCTTTGAGGGCTCAACCGTTGTCTGTCATGTATCTTCAGTTGGAGAAAATCCCATGTACCGTTTTTAATAGATAACACTGCCCTCACTCCAAGTTCCCTTCACCTCCCAATAATTTATTGCTATACCAAGACTTCAAACTACGAAATAGAATTGATTTCTTTATGCTATAGAATTACCTTCACCTGATCCCTGAGTGTCTGAACTAAGTCTCCAATCTCCCCGATTACCAAATTGGTGTCGGCCCGTACTTTGGCTTCTTCTTTGCAGGATAGCTGGCAACGATGAAAAAGTCGTATACTGAAATCGCTACAAGCACCACGCCAACGGCATAGTAAGCAGGCTGAGTAAATATCTCCGGAATTGTCAGAGCGAAGAAACCGAAGGGAATAAACGTCCAGATGGTTCCGAAAATGTTGACCAGTGCAAACCCAAGACTAAGCCCTTCCCTAGATCCTCTTTTCAAGTACTCTGAAGTCGGGCCGAGAGCAATGACAACATTGGTAAGGCAGGCCCATTGCATGAAGCAACCTTCGCCCATGAGGAGTATCATTATTACCACGACGGCGTACATGCCCATTTGAAGAAAAGCCGCATAGACGACTACCGGAAGGAGTTGAGGATCTGGGCCGAAATAAGATGAGAAAGTAGCCTTTCGGTTCTTCGTGATCTCTCTGTGGATGCAGAATACTTCGAGAGCACTCCAAATGAAAAGTGCTGCTGATGTTGCTTGAAAGAACCAGTGCCCGTTGTATCGCGGGGCTGCATTGGCGAAGAGATAAGACCACGTAGAGTCATGGGCAAGGTAGAGTGAGTGCATCCAAAAAGGCATCGGGCCCTTTCCTTCCCGGAGAGTCAAACCGATGGCATACGCATATTGGGCATAGCCGACAAGGAAGCTGACTCCTGCCCCTACCAGCAAAGGCGTGTTGTCAAAATTGATCCTTTCTGCCAGCCTCTCGTAGTAGTCTATGTTCGCCATGGTGAATGTCATAAATCATAAACCAAAGTGCGTGGTTTATGGTAATGATCAGGATGTGAGATCGAAGGCAGAGGGATTTGGGGATTTCGATTCTTTAAATACTGTACCGTACTTAGCTGTGTGGAGCTACGGGCTAGTAGTCGGCCAATGCTTTGTGAGAGATCGGAGAAGGGAGATGTTCAAAGCACCGAGTTGCCGAGGGGAGGACCGTTACCGATGGGATTCACGTTACCGAGGGGAGGTACGTAACCGAGGGGAGGCGCGTTGTCTTATGAAATAGAGTGCTTAACTGCATTACGTAGGAGACTTTTAGTCCAATCAATTGAGCTATGTTGCGACATCATACGACTCGCCGGGTCAAAACGCCAGTTCGAAAATTTGAATTCGGGAAACGGGAGACGCTTGAACTCCGAACGAGTGCCATCCGGAGAATCGGAGTTCAGACGTGAAACGTGAAAAAGGTCCGGACCACGAGGAAGAATAAAAATGTGCGCACTGGGCAGTTTATTATAACGTGGGCGTACTTGTTTCATTTTTAATCACCCGCATCAGGACATCGACTCAGAATACTTTTTGCATCGCGATCAAGCCTGGTCTAGCTAGAGGTGTGGTATTTATGATTTCTTGGAGTGGAAAGAGGGGCAGCTTGTCATTAAATGCCTGGTTTATGTGAGCCTATTTAATTCCAACCATGCCAAATTTCCGTTTGCCTTGTTGTTCTTCTTTCAATATCTCGCGATTCATCATGCCAAATTCTAACAGCCCCAAATAGCAACCATTTAACGCCCCCTCCGGGCGCGGACTACAGCAGGAGCGCAAAGCCAGGGCAAAATGCATATGGCATCGTCCATCTGAGCTCCTGGTGGGCGAATTTCAGGCTGCCATAGGCCTGTGACTTTGACCCAGTCAATGCACAAGCAGTCAAGCGGGGTGAGTAAATGTATTTTATATTGGCACCTCGATGTGCAATCCTCTCCTGCTGAGCAGGGTTCTAGATCTGCCCTGGTTACACTTGGTGAGGCTTGCAGTGTGGCTGTGCTGAACATGTTGGCTTCGCACCCCGCTTCGACTTTCCCTCTTTTCCTGCCAATGCCGCCGAATAGATTCCAGTTTATTCCTTTAGGAAACCCAACTGTCACACGCGTATCCTCACACATACCCCACAATGGATGACACCATGGATATAGACTCTGACCCGGAAAACATCATCGATGAACAACGTCTTTGCAGGCTCTGCGCAGGAATCAGTGCTGACGCTCTGGTCTCACCGCAAGGCTACGCCCATGCCACGAGCCCCGAGGATCTTGCCAACACGAGCGGAGATTGCGATCTGTGCAATATCCTTCGGGCTGAAGTCATGCCGCACACCGTCAGCACATTCAACACCTATGATTATGGCACGTTCCAAAATCTCCGACTGGGGCTTAACCCCCAGGAATCTAGACATGAGAGTGACAGCAATGCGCTTATAGCCACCATTGATACTCCTGGCATATTCCGTAAGAGTCTTGAAATCATCTATGTCTGGACTCCCTGCGGTGAGTAGACTTTATACAGAATATGACGATTACCGAATAACAATATAAAAGGGGACCCGGCGAGTAGCCATGGAATTCCGATGCTGAATACGGACCTAACCAGCACCAAATCCCCACAGACATTTCAGTTCATTCAATCGTGTCTTGACGAGTGTAGCAGACATGACTGCACAGTGCCTCTACAGCCAGGTAGTGCGCAAACAACCCCTTCAAGGCTTGTCGATGTTGGCGGTGCGAGTGTCCGCCTTGTTGAGACAGGCCAAACTTGCCCACCATACATAGCATTGAGTCATTGTTGGGGCAGCAATCTGGAAACATATAAGACTACATCTATCAACTTGGCACAAAAAAAGGCGGCTATTTACCCCCAAGATCTAACACCAACATTCCAGGACGCCATTAAAATAACTCGCGATTTGGGAGTACGCTATATCTGGATTGATGCTCTCTGTATCGTACAGGACTCCAAGGAAGAATGGGCGCACGAATCTGTCAAGATGGGTGACATCTACCAGAACGCATTCCTGACTATTTCGGCAAGCCATGCTCGCGATGGATTTGGAGGCTGCTTTAACGACAAAAGCGTCATTGGTCTGGGCGAGACGTCCATCGCCATCACCACGCAAACCAAGTTCGGCCAGAAATCATCCATTATTATGACGTCCTCGTTGCCGAGTGGACCACCGCGGGTAGTGGAAAACAGCCCTATCAACAGTCGGGGATGGGTCTATCAGGAGCGTATCTTGTCACCACGCATCATCCACTTCACCTCAACTCAAGCAATATGGGAATGTCGAAAGGCGTATCAGTTAGAAAGCCTTCGGCCACTGACTGTACCAACAACACCATCTCTGATCCGTCGCAAGAACATTCTGGACAGTGTGGCGGCCGTTGAAGACTGGCACCAGGAGATTGTTAAAGGGTACTGTGAGCGCCGATTTACCAAGTACGAAGACCGTCTAGTAGCCCTCTCTGGTATCGCTCAGATTTATCAGAATTATACAAAAGATCGATACATCGCGGGCCTGTGGGCGTCTCACCTTGCTTATGGCCTCAGCTGGGGACATGAGAGGCGCCCAGACTCTCCAAAATCCCCAAACCGTCGCCACCCTAGTTGGAGCTGGGCATCTCACGATGGTTATATATCGTGGAGACACCTATCTGGCTTCTCACCAGATGTAGAATTTTCTTTTGTCAGTGAGAATCTCGACTTTTACCAAACGTGGAGGAAAGAATTTAGCGCTATCAAGGGAGGTTACATAACTATCAAGGGGCGTTCGACACAGGTTACCCAGTTTGGGGATCGAGAAATTTCAGCATTTAGCGACGTGGCCTTGCAGATGGGGACTCTGAGTGGCAGGTTTTGGGCTGACAATCCAGCTGCGACGCGAGAGCTCTCACAGAAACTACCCAACATTATCGCCCTCGCATTGGGTCACATCCAGACGCTTTCATCGAGCAGCCTCGTTCTTATACTTGTGGCAAATGAAACTCAGGGTACGGGATATTTGAGAGTTGGCTACGGCATAGCTTGGTTTGACACGCCAAGTGATCGTGTGGCGTTTTGGGATAGTTGCGCAACTCAAATACTTAAGCTGTTCTAGGTCTGTCGACACTGCGGCAGTTTGCACGGCCATACCTGAACTATCTGTAATGTAACAAGCCAGTAAGAGGGACCTACGAGACGAATTATGTTGAAATTCTTCGATGACTTTGAGATAAAGTTGCAGTAACCTACTATGTCCCATACTGTTTGCTGAATCTTGTTTTTTTGGTTTGACTTTTTAATCTTCCGTTTCTGGTAAGATGGTTCGACTTCATCCCCAACTTCCAGTGAAAGGGATACTTCTCATGTCTCTCTGGACCAATTGATCTTGCGGTTAAGCCTTAGCGTATATTTTCAAATGCTCGCTTCCATCGCGGTCCTGGTGGCGGACTCATCTTGGATTTGGTGGCACCCAGCTGAGTGAGCTCATACACCATGAGCCAGTCAGGAAACCATCGGGCCCCCTTTGTTAAAAATATTGTATTCCTTCCAACCAGACTCATAAATTCTATCTACTTAGGTGGAGTGAATCTTGCTAGCGGAAATGCCAACGAAATTCTCCGGTTCCTCCTTACACCTAGGTGTGATCGGGCACCGCAAAGCTCCCATCTGCATGTCACGACCTTGTAATGAACAGGATTATGTGGACCTACTAAACAGGATTTCTTGCAGTGGAAATCTCCCTAAAGATCTTTGGTACCATGGCCTCTGCCACCTGCATGCGATGAGTTCATGCGGGAGAACCGCGTCAGTGTCGCGTCAAAGTCTGACTTGTTCGAGAAAGGATCCCCGTGCGTCAATTCCCGGAGATGCAAGCTTCTGGAAAAATCTTCAAGTCGACCATCATGGCAAATCAGTTCCAGAATACTCAAGACAACCATCATTTAGTAGCCTAAGCGTCGACGCCAGAGCGCATGAGGCAACAGTTCAACACCATGCACGGTTGAATACGACGTCAAAGCTGTGCACGGGCATTTCGATGGCATTTTCTCCAAAATACAGGAGTGCGCTGGCTCCATGATTGGTAACGCGCGACGCGTTTAATTGGATTCTTATGCATGAGAAACATGCGCATGAAACAGCAATACTCGCTTCGACAAGGAGACATCTGATCTCCGCTTCACCCTAGAAGCACCTCTAAGAAAGCTCAGCACTTCGCATGAATTTGGTGGGGATCCAGCATCTAACGCATGGCTAATGTTGGCCAATAATGCACACAGAGTAGCGGTTTAGGTGGGCTCTTTCCAAGATGGCGGCTTGTCATTGTCTGTTATAGATCTTATAAGTAGGTAACGGTCTTATGTGACTCACTCTTGCTGATTTCCTTTTTCCCATGCGGTTTTATTTCTCGCCCATCAGCCACTCACTACATCACTCGTTACTTGAAGCACTATCAACATTAATACGCCGAAGTCGAAACACTACTCAACAAAAGTCCCCCAATATATGTCTTCTTTCTTCGAAATGGGAAAATCCAAGTCCAAGACCACCCAGCTGGAGCCCGTCTCCCCAATCTCCGACAATGCCGAACCCAAGCGCCCGGGAACCTCTGGTACTGAGAACCTGTTGATGACGACGACTCGAAACGCGTCGGTGCAATATTCCAAAGCTCAGCGCGCCGAGAGGGCCTACCGCACGAAGAAGCATGCGACACTGGCACGCGCCAACTACAATGAGACCAAGGCCAACTTCAAGGATGGCTTTTCTCACCTATGGAAAGGCATCAAGGGAGCTTTTTCGGTTCTAAAAGCCATTCCTTACCTGGTTGGAGAAAAGCGCGAGAACCGGAGACAGATCGCCGATGCAAAGGCACGTGAGAAAGATCTTGAGCGCAAGAAGAAGCTTGAGGAGAGGCTGGCTAGAGAGGCAGGAGATGAGGAGAAGGAATTGGAGACGCCTGCGAAATAGAGCTTCAGGTCTGTAAGAACCTTGTTTTAGCGAAAGGAGGAGGTATGTGACTTGTATCCCAATACTAAGGATGGAGTTCCTTGCTGACATTTTCCAGCAAACTCGAAAACTCAACACTCACTATTTCCTTTGTCGTTGGCCAGGAGCCGATCTTTTTAACCGCCCGAACTATATCTCGCTTTATCATTTCACCAACCATTCACTGGACCACACAACAACCCTCGAAACACACTCGCTATTTCCTATATCAGTAACTGTTCTCAATACCAGGAGTTTGCGCCTTACGACATATGAGACAACGTCACGAACACACCACGATGATTGTGATAATATCTTTGTCTTATGGAGTATCATGCGCGTTATACAATACACTACTCGGTTTATGCTCTTTTTGCGTTATCCAATACCATTAGATATATTAAAATAATATAATAGCATCGAACAATTAGTTCACATGTAACATTGCACCCATCAAATGTGTGATACAGCAATTATCGTTGCTGCATATTTAGGCATACCGAGAGCCCGCATTCCAACAATCTCATCTGTCACTAAGAAAAAAAAAACTTTCCATCAGTTCAGGAATACTGTACTGGACAAAAGTAAGAGAATTCTGCAGCGTCCGATCCCATTTCTGACTTCTTGAGTCAATCCAGATCACCTTACCCTGTAGGTGAATGGCAATTTAGTCACGCCGATCCTGTACCAGTACTGCCCTCTGTATCAAATTGAGGTATAAGAACACTCATTTTGAACTGAAATATGTCCGTTCTCTGAAATTCTTTCGTGATTACAATAATCACTACACTCAGAATGACATATGTTGGAGTTGTGACGGCCTGACCAGTAGTCAAGGAAGGCATGGATTGAGGACGAAATACACAAATTTTAACATAACAACTCGAATTGTTAGGTCCCGTTAGATTTGAAGCAATAGAATTACAAAGCTTCAGCAGTGCCTAACTCCTCAATCACTCAGCTAGCCAATGGGGAACTCAAAACCACCCAACCAGTCGAGCACCTAGGCCAAAGCTCACCGGTACAAAGATCCAATGTCCCCATTCCATACCTTCAATCTGCCAGCGACTGATAAACCCATCGATCAGAGCAACCGGGATGCCCGAGAGAAGCACATAGCCGAGGGTCCTTCGGTCTGCAGTACACCACGCAGCAATCGTCGTCAAGCTCATCGTCAAGTTTCGTACACCTGCCATTCGTATCAGGGAGTGCGCGAGTTTCTGCCCCTCCGGCTCAGGTGGAGCGGGAAATCCCAAGAGTGAGAGCGCATGGCCAGGACGGAGGAGTGAGTTAAGCCCAACGAGACCAGGCACTAGGCCAAGCGCGAAGACCGTGTTAGCCGTGTAGTCGGTGCTTGTAATGTGATTCATTTTCTTTTGTTAGTTGCGAGTGTGATATTGAGAGGCAGATTAAGAATTTTGCGCAATTGATCCTTAAGTTTCGTTACTTGTATGATCTGGGCCACTCGCTCTGGTGAGTCTGAGTTCGTTCGGGCTTGATTTATAGCTCAGTGCTAGTTTAGGTGGTGTCGGTCGGCAGAACCCCGACGCTATGCCTGATAACAGATGGACTCTACAAGTCAATGAGGTCATAGGTCACGGCATTGGAAGCTTGATTGAACCGCGAAAGGTTAGGAGGTATGTTTCTGAGTTCACTTATTTTTCGAGTAGGATTTTGCCAGAGGCAGTGCAGTGCACGGACGATATGAACCAAGCATGACGAGACTGTCAATCGAACATTGGGAGGCAATTAAATATAGCTTAATGGCAAGGGAATGCGATTCCCGGTATTAGAGAGTAGGCAATGGTTGTGAGGAAAATGGAGTAGGTGTTTGGGGTCGAAACCCAGTGGCACTCAGAATAGTTAATGACAGACGGACGACCCAGTTTCAAGGACCCGGTTTCAGCATCCACGGTTAGCAAAAGACAATATGAAGGACAGAATCGAGTGGCCAGTTCCCTTCAGCCCAAACCACCATCTCCTTAGACACCTGCCATATGGTCAGACCTGGTGAAACGCTCCAGGCATAGAATTGCAAAACAGCAAAAAGAAAACATACAACAGCGAGGATTCCCCGGTCGTCACCGACCCGAGTACTAATTCGCCGCTTCTCAGCTTGACTAAGGGAGAGCGGACGGGATCCCGTATTTTCTAAGAGCTATGGTCGTATGTGCTGGTTGATGGAGAGAATGGGCCCTATGTCGGTCGTGGCGTACGTCCGGGGAGTTTGCTGGTGAGAGATTGTCCCTCATACATATGCCAGTGGTAGCTAAGGCAGACAAGAAATCGGGAATGAGTACCAATTCCACATATCTCAGCGTGAGGTGCTGAACAGGACTGTACGGTCTCCTAAGTAATGCTTAATTCTGCGCGGTGTCGTATTACCCCTAAAACTACACGTTTCCCAAACTGCGTCGGATTCTGAGGCACTATAAGATGCATTGTTCCCATGATATGATCGGAGACATGCCGCTGTGTTTAATCTTCTGGCTCTCGAGGCTCGTGCACACGCCTAGGGCTGTCTCCCGGCAGTGTTGGCCTTTGAGCTTGATGGCATGAAGGCATGCAGGTGAACTGTATTATTTGTGAAAATATGTTTTCATCCCCGCAATATGGATCTACTGGACGCAATTCATACTTCTAGTCCCCAGGGCGACATCAAGTCCAATGAATGACAGCATTCTCTCAAACTCGGCTATCCACCCGGAATGGTCCCGATGCCAGAGCCCGAAAGGGATACGATGGCGAAACCAGGATTGGCTTCGTTCCGTTGGGCTAGTTCCTAAACCAGAAGACACTCTAGAGCTAACCTCGATCAGAGCAGCTTGGCCGGGGTCATTTCCCCCCGGTGGTGTTAGAGCCAGAGAGGCACAGTTTCGCTTTGAGCTAGCCGAGATTCAATGTGAGGGGAAGTGAAATATGACAGGGGATGCAAATACCACTGGTCAACCTCGGCTCCAGCTTGTCAATGGTGGCATATGAAAGTCGAGGCTTCCGTGGATGCCTATTTTTACTCGCCTATCATTCAAAGCTGAACCTGAGTAATTGTTATCGCCCACCATTCCGATCACCAAACCCAGACGCAAAAATGGCCGCCCCTCCTGAAAAGACCAACCAAGACCTCAATGGAAAATGGGTCATGGTGAGTACACTTACCACCTTGCGCCAGGACGACTGCTGATTTGGTCACTACGTAGAACAAGGAGTTTTCGGACAGCCCCGAACCGGTGCTCTCGCTGCAAGGCATTGGCTACCTCACGCGCAAAGGCATTTGCATGTCGACCATCCACATTGAGATGAAGCAGTTTACCGCGCCACCACTGCCTCCAAGCAAAGAGACGGACCCAGTGACACACATCAACACGACTCAGTCGTCGTCCTTGAACAGTACTCAGGAGGACCGATGCTTCGACAACGTGATGCGCGATCATTCTGATTGGATATTTGGCGCAGTCAAGGGCCTCTCACGCTGGGTGAGCCTCGACGAGATTGAGGATGAGTTTCTCAAAAAGGATTGGCTTGTGGAAGGTGAGGGTAAAACGCTTATCTTTAACTATGCCGAAAGCCAGGGAAATGGCTGGGATGCCACGCAGGTGTGGGGATTTCAGACTGTAAATAATGAGAGGCGGTATTGCAGACGCGTGTTGGTCACAAAGGGCAAGAAGAGGGCTACTGTTTTCTTTGTTTATGACTACGTTTCATAGGTCTACTATAGGTGGCTGCCTCCCCTGATTCTTTCGGATTCGTTTTACTCATCTCACCCGCATTCTGTCTCTCTCTTGGTCTGATACTGATAACTCTTTTTCCGGCGTCTGGACTACTCTAAGATGTTCATCTGGGTCGGAGACGAAATGGTATGCCAAGGGCTAGCGAAAGTTGAGAAAGGCGAAATCTCTACACCAGCACCTCAATGATTATGGCCCCATACCGGTGTGGGTATTCTTAGAAAGACGAACCCCAACAGCCAATTATTTCTGGCAGTGGTTTTGCGCTGATATAAATTTACCTTGTATTTGGAATGAGATTGAATGATGGCAGCAACAAGACTTGGTACTGCAGCTTCAGCTCCAGCATTGCGACTTTCAGCCCTTCGGGCCTCAGTTGTCTCCGCGCATGTATCGAATCACTCATCTAGCTCCCAATGTCTATGAGCATTATTTAGCTGCATTTGTTAAGGAGCTTGTCGAGCTTGACATCTTTGAGGAAGATGCCGTCCTTATGATGTGTGCTATCCCAGCGACGAGGCACCCGAAGAGCTCCATGAGACTCTTCTCATATAGATATAGATCCATAGCAATCGAATCGAGATACTGATAGAAGTTCCTATCTCACACAAGCCGCATAATTAATACCAGTAGTATCAAGTCCGTGTATAAGCCCACAAGCTCAATCACGCGTCGGCGAGAGGTAGCTTCTAAGACCTCGTAGGAAACAATTTTAGACGGTCTGAGTGAGATTAGTGATGTTAATTCTACTCAGATACGGAACATGCGAGCCACAGCACCGCGAACTCACGCTAGGCGGCAGCCAACATAACGCAAATGCAAAGTTAAAAGTCGTTCATATCCATAATATGCCATTATAGCTGACTGGAAGCCTAGAACACACGACCTTAGCGCGCATATAATCGACCGCAATGGGAAGACACCCATGCAAGCACTGCCATCGGCCCCCAAATGCAACCAGTGCCTCCAATCAGAACTTGGGAAAGCTGAGTGTCGACGCATAATTCAGCCGTGGCTGCTGCGGGCTGATCAATCGGTAGCCGTCTAACCTCACCTGACAACCGCAAGGCATACCGCATCGATGGTTTGGCCACACCCACACAGGTGGTCGTGGTCACCTAGTGCAGTTCGGTTGAGCTACATATCGTGGCAAAGCCCCCAGATGTATGAGGAGTAAGATCAATCGTGGAGCCGGCACACGCTTTATCGGTCGCTTTGTTGGGTCTGCCATCAGCCACGGCGGCGACAACATCATGGAAGGTGTTGGGTTAGGACTTGGTGCTGTATCATTGCTCTTTCAAGTGTTTTCAGGATGCATCAAAGGTATGCCTTCCCGATAAACATATTTGGCCACAGGACTAACACAGCGGTTCGTATGCAGGATACCAGCTTCTCTCTGAAGCCAAGGGCCTCAAGGAGGAGCACCAGTTTTTTCGCATCCGCTTCAAAACAGAGCAGTACCGACTCCTTGACTGGGCCACCATCGCCCAACTCACTGCAACCGATGAGGCCCTGGCTATTAGCACCGCGAGCAAGCCGATTTTGCTGGATGTGCTTGACCAACAGCACAGACTGATGCTCAGGTTTGGCCGGCTGGATGACCGTCTCCGACCGCTCACGAATCCTCTCCTCAGCGAAGAACAGCATTCTGGCGTCTCCGAGGATCATCTTTTGGGCGACATCGATTCCGTGCAGAGCCGATTCCCGCACACAAACGCGCTACTCCAAAAATCCCTCGCCTTTGTTCACAGCACCAGCAAATACCCGACGAAATTGAAATGGGTCATCTCCGATAAAGCTAAGATCGAGGAAATACTCGCCAGGTTGACGTCATTAAATAATTATCTCGACCAACTGCTCAACAATCACCAACTTCAGAGTTTGAGTACACAACAAATGAGGACCAACTATCAGATCATGCAGCTCAATGACAAGGTAGAGCATCTCACTGAGTTTGTCAAGGCCGGTCTTTTCAACCTCCCAGCTGCCGCTCCAATACAGTTCCAACTGGTTTCATCATACCCCCATCCGGGCGAAGCTGGACCCAGGCGGGATACTGGCCTCGTCAATCTTGCCCAATTCAAAGCTCTCATGTCTGCCATCGAAACAGTGTCCCTCACCGATGACTTCAAATCAGAATTGAGTCTAGGCGAGTCGACAAAAAGACATGAACCATTGGAAATTCCATCAGAGCAGATCATGCTTGAGGAAACAACGTCAGTGTCGACAAACCGGGTATCAGCATGGTATAACAACCCTCTCGCATCTTGTTTCCAAGTCTGGATAGAATGGGAGAGCGAGCAACCTGGCTTCCCCCAAAAAGCGAATGACATTAAGCACCATCTCACACTTAGTCGATTCGAAGCCCTAGTCGAGCTCCTCCGTCAAGATAGAGCTGTGGCACAATTCAGAACCATGCGTTGCTTGGGCTACTACGTCCAGGAGCAGAGCGCAACCAAGCCCCGGTACGGTTTCATTTTTCAGAACCCGGCTGGCATTGATCCAGACCAGACACCCACGTCGTTGATTGAGTTGATGGCGGCAAAGGGTATTCCAAGCCTGAGTGCTCGTGTGAGACTGATGAGGACTCTGGCGGAGTGTCTTGAGAAGCTACACGCCGTAAACTGGCTGCACAAAGGCCTCCGAGGCCAAAGCGTCGTATTCTTCCGGGAATCTTCTGGAAACGTGGATTTGGCAAAGCCATATCTATCCGGTTTTGACTATTCCCGCCCTAAGGGCTCGGAATACAAGCCGGTGAGTTTGCCGGCCGCTGTAGCGGAAGACTTATATCGACATCCAGCAGTGAAGGGGGTGCCGAGGGTGGATGCGAACGGGGTTGGGTTCAAGAAGCAGCACGACATTTACGCGCTTGGGGTTCTGTTTCTAGAGATTGTGTACTGGCAACCAATTTACGCCATTCTTGGGTTTGATAGTGCGCAGGTTGTGTCGCCCGAACAAATTGCAGGGGTGAGGATGAGGTTGCTCGAGGGAGGGTATGAGCCACTGATTCGGAAGGTCATGGGTGATACTGTCACGGATATTATCATGGCTTGTTTAAATGGGCCTGCTGCGTTTGGAGTCATGGAGAATGCGAAAGGCGGAGATGCTGAGTCTGTTGCTGCGCTGAAGTTGCAGGAGAGGTTTTTTGAAGTCACTGTGAAGAAGCTGCGAACTTTGGCTCAGGAGGTTTGTGACCATGCCAAGCCACCACAACAGCGCCCTTGCTACCGCGTGGCCCCAGGTTCATGCACACTTATCAAGCCTTCACCATAGATTTATCTAAATGATATTATTACTAGACCTGTCTTCGAATTCTATATAGTCCCATCACGTTTTTGCCCTTCTACAGCTAAGAATGCAACGCGGACAACTACTCTTGTCAAGCCACAGGATCAATCTCGTAATCAGTGTTGCATTCGCTTGATAGTCAAGTGAGCTTAGGTGTCTCCTTGCAAATTTCCCCTTGTTGGTCCACAATGTGGCAGGGGATAGTCGGCACCGGAAACAACGTGCGCCGAGGGATCGGGCTTCGCTCGTAAAGGATTCCCGAGATCCACAATCGTCTAGGTTGTTAACTCGGTACATTGGAACGCCGTAGTATTCAAACAGAAACCGGGCAAAGACGTGGCCTGATCAGTACGTGGTGGATTGAAGGTTGGCCTAGCCTTATCGTGTCACCTCCTGAACCTCGTAGGATTCAGATTTACAGAACCACCTTATTAAAGCCGCAAATGCCGCTTTCAGGCCCATTCTCTACTTCTGCCAGATAAATTTTCTATTTCTACCATGTCTCGACCGCGGACTATCCTGATCACAGGGTGTTCAGAAGGTGGGTTAGGGGATGCCCTCGCTCGTGCCCTCCACCAACACGGCCAATATGTCATCGCAACAGCACGAAGTCTTAACAAAATTGCTCATTTGGAAGAGATGGGCATTGATACACTTATTCTCGATGTAGTCTCGTCGGAATCTGTTTCAGCCTGTGTCGCCGCGCTTGCCGACAAAACAGGCGGAAGTCTTGACATGCTCATCAACAACTCCGGCAATGGCTACTCAATGCCATTAGTGGACTCGGATCTGGACACATCACGGCAATTGTTCGAAGTCAATGTCTGGGGCATGTTGGCCGTCACCCAAGCATTTCTGCCACTTTTGTTACAGTCCGACATGGGAGGTGTCGTCGTCAACAACACATCCATCAACTCCGTTTTACCGATACCAATGTCCGGAATCTACAATGCGAGCAAGGCCGCCGCCGCCATGATGACCGACACCCTGCGCCTCGAACTCGCACCGTTCGACATTAAAGTCGTGGACCTCAAGACTGGCGCCGTCACGAGTAACTTTTACGAGAATCGACAAGGTGGTGCAAAGCCCGTTTTGCCTAAAGCCAGCCTCTACAATGTTGCAAAGGAGGATGTCGAGGGTATTTTGCACGGATCTCACACTAAAAGACTCAAGATTGATACGGACGAATGGGCGCTACAGGTGGTGAAGGAATTGCTGAAGACATCGCCACCGTCACAGATTTGGAAAGGTGGGAATGCATTGTCTGCCTTCTTCTCGACGTTTTTGCCTTCGGCGATAATATCACATGTCTTGTCCAAAGTCGGGGCCTTGGACATGGTTAAGAAAAAATGGAACGCTGAAGGTGGAAGCCATTCTCGTAACCCATGATCATCCGTGGAAATTTACAGGAGTCATGATGTGTACCAGCAAAGTCAAAAACAAGTTTCGTGAGCTAACGGGGCTTTCGTTCATCTACACCGCGCTCTTTATTTGTCTAAACAGTCCCCTGGAGAGGTATTCAATTCTGGGGCATAAGGAGGAAGCTGATGAAGCCTCACATGCCTCTTAAGACGTTGCTCAAGTTTCATTAGCTAGGTAAATTCTTTTCAAGCAATAAATCTTTCGATCATTGCAAAAGTATCTCTATGACGTCGAAATCACGAATGGGACTTCGCAGCAAAGTTTATATCCCTAGGCCTGAGACTTGTATACTGCTAAGGTTGACCGTTCCCACGCCAAGTAGAGTTACGAAACTGGGATGCAGGCATAATAACAGACTTGAGGACATCACGATCCAACACCGCAAAATACAGCTTATTTTCCTTGTTGGTTCTCAGTGAACAGTTTTCTGTGTCCATCCTACTTGACGAATTTACTAATACCCACAAGTTGCTGAGGCTCAATCGTCCAGATATGTGCATGTACCCCCATCCAAGTTTGGAGTTCAGAAAAATGAAGTAGTGATGAACATTGACGCAATGGACAAAACAATCGTGTTCAACTATAAAGCGCCCAATCCCATCAAGTTTCACACTCCATTGCCCCAGTTTGGCGGTACCACGGTATACTTTCACGGCTGGCCATTGTCCAAACAATTTGCGCCCTAGAATACAGTGTTTCGCAAAGTTTCTGATTGAACATCTCGAATCCATTCTTGCAGCCAAATGGGGAAGCCTCTGATAGCTGATACGATGCCAAATCTATGAGGCAAGATAAGCTGTCCACCTCTCCCTCCCAGAACCTGATTCACAACTTTCTTTGCGACATACTCTGGCTCTATGACAGGCCCATTGAAGCCTTCACTTGCTACCAAATTCTCAATCATTGGTGTCCGGACCCAGTATGGGTGTACAACGCTATCATGCACGCTCATTAGATAAGTGTATGATCGAGGAACTTTCACTTACGTTGTCCTTACGTTGCCCGCAGAATAGCGATGCTTCAGTTCCTGTCCCAAGCCCTCATGGAAAGCGAGGGCAGACGCCTTCGTGCAGCTATACTGGACGTTGCCCGCGATGACAACGAAACTGGCCATGCTCGCCATCGTGACGACATGGCCATGGTTCCGTTTGATCATGGCTGGCAAGAACTCTTGGGCAAGCCAGAAGTGCGACATAGTGTTGACTTCGAAAACCCCTCGGACTTGGGACTGCGAGCATTCCAGTAGGGATTTGCCCACGCTCACGCCGGCATTGTTGATGAGCACCGTTGGATCGCCGACGTCGCGTCGAATCTGTTCCGCAACCTTGTGCACAGCTTCTGGAGATGTGATATCGGTCTCATAGAAGACGACGCCTTGGGGGAAGGGATCCTTCGGATGGTGAATATCGAGGACCGCGACTTTGATCTTCCGCTGCGCAAATTCCTCAGCCATCAGCTTGCCCATGCCACCGGAGCCTCCGGTGATGAGAACGATTTCTTTGTTCCAGTCCCAAGAGTCATTCAAGATCAAACCGCCCAGGGCTCTTCTGTTGAGAATATTATTGACTGTATAAGCAACGCCGAGTGGAAGTGTGACCAGGATGGCTGCTGCTAATCCAGGTAAGCTCTGGACTCGGGAAATTGCTGCGTCTATCCATTTCGAAGCCATGTTTGCGTGAGGGGAAGCGATCAATTGGCTTCCTGGATCGCCCAAGAATCTACTTGTAGTGGAGGTTTGTGTGTTGGTGAATAAAGCTCCGTCGATGCGAGAAACTGCGAAAACGGCGGGAAAAAAAGAGGAAGAAGGTCAGCAAGAAGAACCAGAGTTGCGCCAAGGGGAGCCCGGGTAATATAACCAAACACAAAACGGACAACCAGGAGGACTGGGATTAATTGGAATATCAGGGCTACCCTGCTTCATAATGCTTTTTCAGCACCCATGCAAAGGGTGCATTCATTGGAGGAAAAGTCGCCGATGGAGTCATGCCGAGGCCAGACAGAGGGAGGTTATGTACCAAATAAAACAGACCCCGCATGTTGTCTAAGTAGCTCTCGGCTGGATCACAAAAGCAAAGCACCTACGTTTCCTTTTGAGAATGAAAACAAGGTCTCTTGAAACAACAAGAACTGGAGCGATAAAATGACCTGACCCATTTTGTGAGGGGCTCGTGGATTGCAGCGGATGATTACAGGGAGTGAAGCCTGCAGATTAGGGCACCACACCCTCTCAACTTATTCTGTCCAGGAGGTGTGCCGCACCAGTCTGGCGAGTAGGGTGATGCGAACCACTGGTGTATAATTCGAACCACAGTTAAATCGATTTCCGTCAAGATCCCCTTCAGTAACCTATGGAGTTTTTACGAATTTTTATTCAAGACTTTCCGCCAGCACAGCGCAAACGCTGGTGAAATGGCATCTTGCTCTTTGCGACAAGCCTCTGGGCGTATCTGGTGCTGGTGATAGCTTTTCATAGCGTCTGACTTGTCACCTATAATGCAACACCCCGCTTTCGCGTCTCCCTCACCTCACGCCGAGTCGCATTGAAATGCGGGTGGGACATCATTAACAAGACACCTGAGGTAGAAATTCCATCCCAGGCTGTACAACTTTCAGTCTACGCTACCTAGAAACTAAAGTAAAACTAACCGGGAAAAAAATTGGTCCTGGGCCAGTATTCTTCTCGATGGAAACGACGGCCGGCTCATTGCCGACGGGGTCAGAACCAGCATAAAAGTCCTCGAAATCGGTACTGTTCGCATCAGGCCAAGCCACCGACACCAACTTGCGGACAAGGCTGTATTTTTACGTCGTCTATCTGTGGCCCTTGACCGATCATGGACTCCTCCCTTGCCCATCAGCACGTACTTGATCGAGCATCCTGAAGGCTATGTGCTGTTCGACTCTGGAGAATCACCTCACACCATAGAGCCGGGGTATTTTCCCACCTAGATGCCCTTTTTTCATCTCGCCGTTGACATGTATTTGCGGCAGCATGAAGGGATTGGCGCTGGCTCCAGCAACGCAATCTGCAAGCTTCGTGTGTGACGCTGTGGTCGCAGGATCTTGACACGAACATCCAGAGTGTCTTGGAAATGAGAGCGCGCTTAGAAGCAATTTTCATTTCCGAGGCTGTACTAATGGGTTACCAGCATTCATACCCACCAACGATGCTATCGTTGCTGGAGACTTTCCATCTCCGATCATATTCCTACTCGTCCATTTTGACGTGGATGCATCCACCCAACCCAGAATATTACATCATGAAGACTAGCGACATCTTAAATTGCAAATCAGCACCCTTAAATTAATTTCCACTGACGAACGAATCGGTCTACGGTGGTGTCACCAAGCTGATTCCTTGGGGTACACGAACAAAGGACCCGACTGCGGCTTATATTTCACCCGACATGCTCTTGAAACCACCCTTTACGTGGACAAGGAACGAAAAGGCGGGTCGCCACCCGTAAGGCGGAATTCGACCGGCAATTGAATTGGCGCCTTGAGCGCATGCACATGTCCTTGTTCGTCAAGATGGGCGGTGAGACAGTTGCTTGTTGTCAACATTTGATTGGAACACGATTGATGTGATAGCGACTGTGGCTTATGTGTAACCCATGCTAAGAGCCTACGAGGCGGCCTACATGAGAGCCTGACTTGCTGCTCCGCCCCAAATTGAAACGAGGCGGTCGGCAGTGCGCGGTTAACCTCCTCTTCTCGCATCGGGCTGCGACTCTGAATTTCCCCTCACGCCATTGCTTCATTGCTCCATCGCCCACGATCAGAAACGAGCAATCCGATCTCCATTATTCGAGCTCTTGACGGTATCTGACACCATGGAAGTTGTTGGGGCCGTAGCCAGCTGCATCGCGCTCGCCCAAGGACTGGAGGCGGGTGTGCGGATGGTGGGCTTCTTCAAGAGTATTCCCGAGATCCAACAGGACTACGAGGCTCTACGGAAGGAGGTGAGTGAATTCCCATGGAATAGGAAAATTCTCAGCTTTGCGGGATGGGAGCATGATGCTAACGACTGTCTGTATTGACTTTCAACAGATCAAGTACATCGGGGAACTGCTTCGGTTTAGCCAGATAATCGCCCACCGTGGTCCTGGCGATGACGACTCACCGCTGATCAATGACGCTATCCAACAGCTCAAAGAAATAGAGGGCGAACTCACCGAGTTCGCAACGAGCTGTTCCCGTCTAACCAAAGATCAGCAAGAGAAGGCAAGGAAGCGCAAATGGGTCCTGCAGCGGGACAAACTCGAAAGGCTTCTCAAAAAGTCGAACAATGCAAAGGGGGATCTACGGTTTGCCGTAACATGCCACCATGCCATGACGATGCATCTCACAATTACATCGATAGATCAAATCGCCTCTGCATTAGTCCCCCAGTCGACTCCATCAGAAGCGGGGAGAGTCGAAGAGTTGCCAGATATACCGGTTGAAGAAAGCCAGTATACCGCGAGCCTGGAGAAGGTCGACGACGACAAACCTAGGTTGGAGTTAGAACAGCAATCAGTTGTCTCAGCAGCTGACTCCATCGAGCGCCACAGCACTACATTCCAAAATACCGGTGCAATCGACCAACTCAGGGAATCGCACTACGCGGCAACCGGCCGATGCCCCCCTGTCTGTGGATGCAGGTGTCACTTTAGAACGAGAGAGTACAAGACTCAACCATGGCTACGTCCTTTTCTAGGATCCTTGTCTCTGAGTTCCAACACGGTGCCCCGTCGAAGTCGCGCCCAGTGCACTGAGCCGCGCTGTAAAAACAGGGATGGCTTGGCGTTGACGATAGAGCATCAATTCCCAGCGTGGTTTTGGGCTGGAGCGTTAGCGATAAGAGCCTCATACGATGTTCTCAGTGGGTTTCGATACTCTAGTTCGTTGCGTCCTCGCCGAGTTTTGAGTATGCATGATAGTGTTTGGTCTCGAGCAATAGGTCCAGTGGACATCTTCTATGACTATTTGAAGAATTCGCCACACTACTTCCCAGATGACTCTCAGCCCAGTGGGCAAGGCCTCATTCAGGTGGGTCTGATCAGGATTCATTTGACTACAACCGGTTTCACTAACGGAAGAAAAAGTTTGCTCTTGTAGAAATGAATTATGAAGTCATTGAGCTACTTTTGGAGTTATGGGAAGGGATATTGGCTGAAAAGAGCTTACCCAGGTATGCAAAGACATTTTACTTCATCGAACGCAGCTATATGACCACGAGTAAACACAGAAGCTGACATCTTCCAGGAGAGTAGGATACTCCGCAGCTCTAATACTCCGATTGAACATAGCCCACAATGAAAAGGAAATCAGCCTGCTCAATCGGCTAATTTTACTGTCGAATGATGGACTGCAAACAACTGAAACAAGGCTTCATAGGGCAGTCGTCGGGGGGGAGAGTATCCATGATGTGCTGCAAGATGAACCTTGGTCTATCAACATGCTTGGCCCGACGGGTATTGCACCGATTCATATGGCTGCCCGGTTGGATGATGTTGCAGCACTCGACGAACTCATATCTTCGGGAGCGGATGTCAACCTTAGAGACTACCAAGATGCGACGCCGCTGATATTTGCTGTCTCATCGGACAACCCAAAATGCATACAACGCCTGCTGCAGGCCAAATGCAATTTGCACCTCCAGGATGAGCAAGGTTGGACAGCACTGCATTATGCGGTGTTTTATAGCTCAGCTGATGCTGTCATGATGCTGCTAGTTGCTGGCGCGTCCATCTCAGTGGCAGATCAACTCGGCGAATTGCCGGTGCACAAATTGGCAATATCACACAAAGAAACGCAGGACAAACTCGGCCACCTGCAAAAAACTGCAGGCTTCGACCTCGATGCAAGAGACGAGATAGGGTGGACGGCAATGATATCTGCAGTGTCAAGGAACAATTTATCAATCCTGCATTGTCTTGTTGGTGCTGGTGCGTCACTCCACGTCGTCGACAACAGTTCTCGAAATATTCTGCACCACGCTGCCGGGTTCTCAAAGGCGGAGATGTTGAATTATCTGACTAGCCTAGCGCTCTCGGGTATTAACACCGAACTTCCAGACACCTGGGGAAATAGTCCATGGGCTATCATGCAATTCACCATTCACACGCCTCGTTGGACCCTCGGCAATTGGAGACAACCCGATCTGAACGACCTGGAAGCATTCGCCCGACTCTACACGGACATCCGGAACAGGAATCTGGGTATTGACATCCATATTATAGAAGAAGTCCTTCAAGCTCTGTCAGAAAGGGATACCGAGACTTCACGAGCGAAACTGGCACATTTGATTCGACAAAAGGAGGAATGGAAGCGACTCGATTTGCTGCGGACATTTCGGGCTGTTGATGGGCAAATAAGGGTAGGTGAATGGGAAGCAGCCTCGTATGCTCTCGAAGATGTCATTGAAGACATGGAAGAAGAGATGGAGATCTCGCCTGGAGAATTGATTGAATGGTGGTGTCCACA
This sequence comes from Ilyonectria robusta, assembly GCF_021365365.1. Classification (NCBI taxonomy): domain Eukaryota; kingdom Fungi; phylum Ascomycota; class Sordariomycetes; order Hypocreales; family Nectriaceae; genus Ilyonectria; species Ilyonectria robusta. Next base: position 191,770 of record NW_025764462.1, on the reverse strand, counting down.
GCCGGTAGAAAGTGAGGGGGGCGAGGATAATGGCAATGAAGAAAAAGACGAACAAGATGCACACAACGAAGACGACTCGGGGTCTGACGGAGAGCCTGTCGTGTTTGACAACGAAACCGCCTCATCGCACGCCAATCACTCAGAGGATGAGGTAGCAACCAGCGAGAGGGACTAACTATCAGCCAAAACACTGCTTCGACACCGCACGTATCACCAAATTTAGAACCCCAGGTTTTAATAAATGAGCGTCTTGAGGCCTCTGATGTTACTACAATTCTATTCGTGTCATGTTCCCAGCCGCTACTGGGCTAGTCTGCGCGGAGGTGGCGACAACCCCTGTTCTCTAACAGGTTCCACGTCAAAGCCGATACTCGAGTGCGACCCCCTGTCCTGTTCCACATCCAAACTCCTCCCCGATCTGTCCTCCCCACGGGGCAGTGCCCACGAGTCGGAATGCGGCAGGCTGTCGGGCGTGTGCGTCTCAGGCGTGAACTTGGCGTCGTCCAGCGGCCACGACGACGTCGGCACCTCGCGCCACGACTCGGCCGGCTCTTCGGGGATGTCCCGCAGCTCGACGCGGTCGTTGTTGGCGAGGCCGCGCTCGTCGGCGACCAGGGCGGCTCCGTTGCTGTGTCCGTTGTTGTCCATTCTTGTCGATACCCGGTTCCCACTAAACTTGCTTAGCCAGGTTGTGCTTTGTGCGTCCGACGTGGAACCCAACTTCTTCGACGTTAACGAGGTATGGAAGCTCTGCAGGATCGGCCGGAGGATCGGGATGCATTGGACCATGATTGTGCCGGCGACTTCAGACGAGTACCTGCGGCTGTGGGTTAGCTAGTGCTCAGACGGGCATTTGATATTCGGGGGCGACTCACCAAACTTGCGACATGCCGTTGCGCCCTGTTGGGAGATGGTTGTCAGTATGTTGAACACGCGTGGTTGAGACCATCGCAAAGACTCACAGATATACCACTTGTCGCGGTCGTTTCCATTGTCCTTCCATCCAATACGTATGGCTGTGACGATAGCAACTCTGTCACGCAACGTCAGCCCAAATTCTGCAACATTTCCCATATCACCAATACTCACATCATTCCCAAGCTCATCGTAGCGGATAGACCAATCTTCTCGACCCTCCTCATCTCCAGGCCTCGTGTGATCAACCACGGAAAAGATGCAAAAACGAAATCCATAATGACGTTGTAAACTGATGATTCTGTTAGTAAACGTCCCGGTCTCGCTCGCGCCGAGGTACTTACCGTTTCCACCCTCCTTGAAACTGTCACGGAACTTCCACCCAATGCAAAAGTTGAGTCGGTACCAAACATCATAACTGTCCTTGTCGCAGACCTTGGCCCACTGAAAAATGACCTTGACAACCATGTACAGGTTCATGGATAAGATACAGAACCATAAAACATATTGCTGCCATTGGTTGCTGATTCGAATGAGTGTGACGGCGAAAGCGGTCTTGGTCAATGCTTGTCCGATGAGAGTGCCGCAGGAAGAAATGTTAATGAGAATGTGCATGCGGTCGTCCCAGCTTTCCGTCGAGTCCTTGAGGACATAACCAGTTGCGAATTCGTGAATAATGAGAGCGTTGTTTGCAAGTAAAAGCATCTAAGCGGTTGCCGGGTCAGGACGAGGTCGAGAATAGACGCAAAAGCCAGCACACAACACGGGTGCATGGTGAATCCGTCCGGAGCAGCGCAGAACTCACCCATGAAAAAGTAAGAATATAATCGTCGTACCACAGGCCGTGTCGTCGCGTGACCTTCACGTACAGGCGCAGAAACAGAAGCACAGTTGCGCCAGCGAACAGTGACCACAGGCCGATGTTGAGCTCTGTGTATGGGTTAACATAGCCATGGACTGGCACGTCGTCATCCTCGTCGCGAGGCGTTAGATGCATCGTCACATGCTGACGTGAAAGGAAATCGTCTAAGTGGCGGGCAAAGAAGAGAAACGAAAAAGAAGGTACAAACGGATCCTGCGGCCGGGGGCGGGAGGGATAGAAGAAGATGTCGAAAAGTGACCAACAACCAACAACAGCCGATTATAAGCTCCGGGAAACCTCTCTACCACGCCCCCCGTCGAAACGATGGGGTGGTAGCCACCCCCCTGGGAGCCACCCTGGGAGATTTGCCAGGATAATAAGCATTACGCGTTGAGGCCAAAAGGAGGCGCCAAGGGTCGTATTCTCCCCTAAACCCCTTTGACAAGCGGGTGCGACGCAGTGACAAACTCTGCTGGTGATGGCCAGGGGACCATGGGATGATTGGTGGATTCTTGAAACGCATCTCCAAACCGCGAGGATCTGGGATAGAAACGTATACCGATTGTGATGGGGGCATTTCTGCATTGAGGGTCCCGGTGGAGAGGAGAGACAAAACAAGAAGAAACGAAGTGGCATCTGTCATCCCGCCGTTATTATTCCGACGCGTCGAGAATTGATTGCCCTCTGCAGCATTGCGGATTTGCGTCCACACCGGATGCTGCTGTGTGCGGAACAGCCTCTGCATGGCCTGGTTTTTAACCCGGCATTTTCAGCCCTGGGCGCGTACAGACTCGGGAGTTCCGGTGGCATGGGAATTGCTTATTTCTGGAAAAGTCGACGCACAGTAGTGACGCGCTGCTGTCCATCGGACATGGGGATCCGTTGTATTTTGTGCGGGACGGCGTCGCGTTTTTTGCAATTGTAGCCCACTTATCCGAGGGACGGATCGTCACACTAGGGCACGAGATCCTTTTAGGTATATGAATAGACTATCGCTTAACTTAACCAAGTAGCTGGCTCTGGGTGTGTATCCATGCGTCGATGCAAGTGATGTTCCTTGTGGTAGGCTGCTGTGCTGCGGGCAAGTGGGATAATTCCACTTTGTCTTCCATGCTCCGTTCCCCAAAAACACCAGCGTCTTATCTGCGCCCACCGGTGGAATCCCCTCGGTGATTGGCATCTGACGTGACCCGACGGAGCACAGCAGGCCTCCGTTTCAAGCCTCCGGTGGCCAGGTACCGAGATCCCCAGAACGGTGACATGCTCCGCGTGCGATGCCATCAGGTCCCCACGGCGGACCCCAGCCCGTCGTCCTTTTGTGTCTAGCTGAAACCCTCTAAGGCAGGCTGTGGTGTAGGGTTACACGTGGGTTCGCGTCCCCTGCTTAGGCCGCTAGCTTTGGGGATCCGATACGTGGTACAATTATCCCGGTTGCGACGCCAAGGACGGATCTGGCCCGCCATGTCCGCTGAACATCCCACATGGCTGCCCCTATTAAAACTGCTTCTGCGCCTCCACACAAGCCCGTAGCCGTAAATGGACGTCACTGGTTTCCGGGGCATGGTACAGCTGCTCCATACAGAGTCCTCAAGATGCCGGGTACTCATAAGTATGTGCCTCCCCCGCCGTCTGAGGTGTGGCACAGGCCGGCCCCGATGACCTCCAAACCTGTTTTGAACCTTTGCAGAAGCGGCGCGGAGGACGGATTAGGATGGGACGACCTTGTAAGTTAATCGGCCGATACATGGCTCGAAGCAGCAGGCGCACACATGGTTTGGTAGGGCTCCCTCGCGCCTCCGGTCGCACAGATGCGGGACGACGGGTTTCGAAACATGCGGCAGCGACAGAGTTCCGGGAGATTCACCGTCACCGTCGACTAGATACAACCAGCACGGTGAGCGAGAGGGTCAAACACGTCCATTTAAGGTTCTGGAAGGATTCCCGCGCTTGATGCCATCTCATCGATACGATACGGCGTGGCATCATCGGAGACGGCGACTGGACACGGACGTTTTGGCCATGGCGTAGCTACCAGGGACGTACGAAGCGAATCACTAGTTCAATGCTACGCAAGGCTTTATCGATGCTTTAGGAATGGCCGTCGCATTACTAACATCGACCGAGGCTCAGTCAAGAGCTGAGACCTGGCGGCGCATGATCAACGTGACCGAGCGCAACAGGTTCAGGGAAGGCCGAGACCACCAATCTGCGAGGTTAGTCGCCACACTCTTGGCGCAAATTCGAAATACGACGCCGTCTTCATTGGCTTCTACGTAGCACGACACTCAGCCCAACGCCACCATTGACTAGTGTTCTCGTCTCTCGGGTCTCGCAGTGCCACCTGACAGACGGCGTCGCCGCGTTGTGTCGCATTCCGTCTTAATGCAGAGTCGCTATAGCTTCCCGGGAGATCTATCTCCAGCAGTCAAGATCTCCCTACTGATGCCGACCAATACAACGCCACTGCTATCAAACTTTGACTTTGACTTTCCGTTCTTCCTTCTGAAGCGTTCCAAGCCACAAACGTAAACCTGCATAAACGATTATCCTAGGAGGATAGGACGATGATAGTTCAAACACGTCCGATTTCGTAGCTGACCCGCAAGCCGGATTGGCCGAAAAGTATCAACTCGACCGTTCCAGATGATTCGCTGTGTCCTATCGCTATGAATTTGTCCGCTGAGTAATGTTTGGTATTTAACTTTCGGTCTCGCAATGCACAGTACATACCCTGCATTGATCGAGATATATCCCTCAGTTACTATTACTCTTCTCGCGGTGACGGATCTGGCTAGTCGTACGGAAACTATTTCCGCAGGTGCTGGAAAACGTGTTCTGGTGACGAAGCCGCTTGCTCACCAGGACGGATTAGCATAGATGCCGAAATTCGATGTCTGGCTGATAATCACTCTCAGAGTAGCCGTCGAGCTATCTATGTGTAGCCATGAGGATTGTTATCCTGTAGGTATAGATGGATTACCGTATGTCGGAGTTCAGCGGAGATTGCTAGACGTGCTTTCGCGACTGGTCATCCGAATTGGCTTGGGGTGTTCTGGCATGAGTGGGTATTGGACATTTGCTTGAGTAATCGAATGAGCATAAAATCATATCATTTTAATATCCCGTTTCCTCCTAGAAGGGTGAGAGCCCCCTGAGTTACAATGTGCTACTAGTGCAGCTACATCTTGAAGCTGAAAAACACACGCACTCATACGTCTTCATTACTATTGTGAGCAGCGAGCTCTGTATCACAGGAGTGTCGTCGCATCTCAGGATACGTTTAGTGAGCTAACAGGCCAGAGTTTGATCAGTTCTTCCCGTATTATTATGTGATTATCGACCGATATTGGGACCGGCGGCGACTCAGCATGGCCGACTACAGGGTAGCTAGATTGCGAGCCGGGACACTCGTTCTTCATAACTTTTAGTCCCAGCTATTCCCTTACTCGAAAATCATTCTTCGGAGCGCCGATTAAGTCGACTATACATGACTAGCTGATTCAGGCGCTGTGGAAACCTATCATTTGATATCGCAGGTGGGCTAAAGAGAAGCGGACCTCCCAAGCGGTTCGGTAGAGCCGGCCCCACTCTGAGACTTGGTGGAGGAATGAAATGCAAACGGCAAGCAATTTTCGAGGGGGCCGGCCTGTCAGATTTTGAGGTAATATAATCATGCGTAAGGTTTCCTTCATATCTTGAGCTCTTCCTTCTTCGTTGTTATCTTAGAGGTATTCAAGATTATGTGGCATTCATCGAAACTTTTCTTCCAGCCCCTAGTCGTACAGTCTGATGTATCACTTTTCCACATCCTTGCCATCAAGATATTCGATCTGTTCATCAGAAACTTTGATAACATCCGTAGTATCCACTTCGCTGTGATACTTTGTAAATTGTCTCGCCTTGACTCTCATCTCGAACCGATCTTCAATCTGAGCAAATGACAGGCCCTTGGTCTCTGGAAACTCAAACCAGATAATGGCGACGGCAATAACGGAAGTTCCAAAAAAGATCCAGCTCATCTTTCCTCCTAGGTTGCCCGCATCTGTATTGAACATGTACGGGACCACGACATTGAAAATCGTGCTAAATGTGTAGTTAAACAGGAAGCCAATGGCCAATGTCTGAGCGCGAAGCTTGACGGCTGACAATTCGCCAGCCAGAGCCATTGCAGGTCCGATGGCTGGGCCGATACTTAGCCAAACTAGCTGGAGTGAGATTCCAACACACCTGTATTGTGATTAGCAATGTTCCAAGTACACAACCAAAAGGCAGCTATGTATCTTACCAAAGAGAAGTAGCCGACTGATTCGGGATAGAACTTGCAATACCCATAATCAAGAACAGAGCACCAGCAAAGACTGTTCCGCTGAGGATCATGGTCCTGCGACCAAACACTGTCATGGCCCAGAACGAGAAAGCACTGGAGATGATGGCAAGACCAATGCCTAGTTCCACCAGCATCGCACCGCTGGTGGCAGACATTCCTGCGACGATCATAAAGTAAGGAGCATTGGACATGAAAGTTGCACCGATCATCTGGGAGAGACCATTGGCGTAAAGAACAATGCGCGTCCGACGCCAGTTGATGCCTCGGAAGCACTCCCTGAAGGATGCGTTCTCCTTGATGTACGACTCGTGGTCGGTGATGCTCTTGATTGCTTGCAACACGGGGCCGATAGAATCTGACGAGTCGTGCAATCTGCGCAAAGATCGTGCAGCAGACTCCATCTTACCGTTGCGAACAAGGTAGTAAGGAGACTCTGGGATGAGTGGGAGGTCGAGCAGTAGCAACCCTGGCCAGATCCATTCCGCAGCAAAGATGAGTTTGTATCCACTTTGGTCGGGGATGCTAATGCGGGTGAAGGCGACGGAAGCTGCAATCATATAGCCAAGATTCTGGGATGCATTAGCATGAATTCATGGCGAGGCCCTCCTTGTCTTATATAACGGAGGGCTGGGTTGGTGGAACGTACCATGCTCATGGTGAAAGCCGACAAGGCGACACCTCGAATGGCGGTCGGAGTGATCTCTGACACATATGTTTGTCCAGCTGTAATGGCTTTACAAAAAATGTTAGCACTGATTGAAGCATTTGAATACACATAATATTACACGCACCTAGACCCAGACCCAATGCGTTGACCATCTTGCCGCCCAGGAACTGCCCTGGACTTGATGATGTGTACACGACGGAAACACCAGCGGCGGAAATGATGGCAGCGGCCAGAAACGCCAGCCGACGGCCGAATCGATCAGAGATGGGACCAGCCGCGTAACAGCCCAAAGCGGTAGCGACCTGCGATAGAGCATTCCAGAGCGACTGCCAATACGCGGGGATGGCATATGTGCCATTCTCAAGGGTACCAAATTCCTCACTGTAGACACATATTAGAGGTGACTAGGGGCGTGAGATGTCGACGAGAACTCACACAAAAGGCTGCATACTCAGACACAGCGACAACGTCAAGTTGTCAAAGCCATACATGGCAGCGCCAATATTGGCAAAGGTGCAACATGCCAGAATCTTACGGTGCTTCCACAGCACCTTGAGGAAAGCCCATCCCGACTCAGCATTTTCAGCAGGAGCAGGGATCGTGGGCTCTTCGAATTCGACCGCAATTGGCCGAGGGGACGATTGGGGGACAGTCTCGCGGGCCATGGTGAAGATGGGAAAGATGAAGTCGATGAGCAAATGTCGAGCTTGGAGAGAGACCTGGGAGAGGGGCGGCTGCTAACCTTTAATAGGGTTAGATTGGACATCAACGCGTATGCTGCTTTCTTGACGATGAGAAATCCTCGTCCGCTGAGCATCTTTCGCCGACAGTGGAGATTTCCCCTCAAGTATCCCAGTTGACCATGTTTTCCCCGAGGAGTCAACGACCGGGAATGTCCACCTGGATCGTGGAGTTTTTCGGGGCCCCGTGGGGACTAACCTGAATAAACCCTAGCAATAGTCCACTTGCTTTGTCGAGATGCTCCATGGGGGCCCAATCCTGCGACATGTCCACCTTGTCTAACGCTTCATTGGGACTAAGGCAAATAAAGTCCACCTAGACTTCGTGGGGACAAATGTGGCCAAAGTCCACCTACACGCTGAGGATCATGAGACTTCCTGGAGAAAACGCGGCCAAAGTCCACCTGCATCCTGGAGATTTTGGGGCTTTGTGACAAGGAACTCGGCCTATCCCCCACTTGCCGCGGTCAAACTCCTCTTGTCCACTCGTCATCTCGGTTTAATAGAAGACGAAATCATGTCCACATCCCGAGTAGAGTAACTCTTCTCCAGTTATGCTCGGGAGAGAACACCCCGTTTTCGATTCATGCGTGCCGGATTTCCCGTGAATTTGGAGAAGATAGTCGACTTGCACCACACTCCGATGCAATATACAAATATTGCCGATACAGCCGTTAACCTCCAACACCACAATTCTCCAATTAACCTGTACAACACCACAATGACGACTCCTTTCGCACTTGGAGGAGCCCGATGGATCTGGGTCCCCGCATTCGACGACGCCGCCGCCCCCGCGCAATTCGTCTCGCTCCGAAAGACATTCCAGCTGGACCAAGTTCCCGAGCGGGATGTTCTTCTGCATGTTTCGGCCGACACCAGATATCGCTTGTATCTGAACGGTCACTCCATTAGCTTCGGCCCATGCAAGAGCTACGCGGGAAGGTGGAACTATGAGACGGTCAACGTTACGCCGTACCTCACAACGGGGCTCAACGTTTTGGCCGCCCGTGTGCTGCGCTTTTCGAGCAGCCATCCGGGATGTTTGTCCATGATTCGCACTGCGTTGCCTGGTTTTATTCTTTGCAGTGATCTGCCCGTATGCCTGCCGCCCGTTTGTAGAAACAAAATGCTGACTGCTGCAGAGACAGAGCATCAACACCGACGAGTCGTGGAAGGCAAAGCTAGATACTGGCGTGTATATGGCAGATGCATCGGAATGGGACTACCGACTTGGCCCCTCCTTCTTGAACATCAACGAGAGGGCCGATGGAGAATTACTTCATCGCGGATATGCCCAGCCTGAGTTCGACGACTCAGCATGGGAGGCTTCTATCGTGATTAAAGCCACTGGCAAGATGTCGCCCATGCTTGACCCGCGCCGCCTCACACCCCGCCAGATCCCATTTTTATCTGAGGATGTTGCCAAGTTTGACGGAGTGGTGACCTGCTCTGGGCCAACTTCTTCCGAGGAGTGGACTGCTCTCATATTGGGTGAGAAGCCGCTGTCTCTTGCCTCCAACTCAACCCATACCGTCGATATCGAGGTTAAGGTATGTGAATCCTAGCCCTTAACCCAACATTAGTCCACTAACCTTCTCAAGGCCCTCACTACCGGTTTCCTTGATTTCGTATGCCAATTCGACGGAGACATCCAAGCCAGACCCGAAATCGAGCTCCTCTGCTCCGAGTGCTACGAGCCAGCGTTCGAAATGGGCCAACCTCGACGCAAAGGAGACCGAACCGATTTCCGCAACGGCACTCTTTACGGTCCCGTGGACATTTATAAGCCGCACGTCGGGTTGAACCACTACAGCCCTTTCTGGTTCCGCACCTTTCGCTACGTTCGAATTACGATCAAGACTGGCGCTGAACCGTTCGTCGTCAGCAGATTTTCATACCGATCGACCCATTACCCTCTTGATGTGGCGACCACCATACAGACATCGTCTACGTTAGTAAATAACCTGTGGGATATCAGCCTTAACACCCTCAAGAACTGCCTGCACGAAACATACGAAGATTGTCCCTTCTACGAACAGAATCAATTTTCCATGGACTCTCGCAGCCAGATCCTATTCACCTACCTCCTCTCCCGCGATGACCGCCTCGCCAGGAAGACCATGCACGAATTCTACGCCTCGCGCCGCGATGATGGCTTGGTGGAAACTCACTACCCCAACCCTGCGCGCTGCATCAACATTCCCACGTTCTCTCTCTTCTGGGTCTTGATGGTGTACGATCACATGGTGCACTTTGGCGACGAGCGCCTGGTGAAGGAGTACCTGGGTGCTATTGACGGAGTACTCAATTACTTTGACCAACGGATCGGCGAGTTAGGTCTCGTTGGCCAGTTTGAGGGAGACTCATGGGCGTTTGTCGACTGGATCGACGGCTGGATCACACCCGGCAAGGGATTCTTGGGCATGGCTGTTCCGCCCGCTTATTACCAGACTGGCAGCGCCACCTTTCACAGCCTGCTTTACGCATACACTCTGCTCAAAGCCAGCGAGCTCTGCAAGTTTGTCGGGCGGAATGACACGGCCAAGGAATACGTTTCTCGCCAGCAGAGCATCGTACAAGCTGTCCGCGGGCAGTGCTTTGATGAGGCCACTGGCCTATTCCTCGACGGACCCAAAGCAGCAGGGCAGTTTAGCCAGCACGTACAGACATTTGCAGTCCTGTCGGGATGTCTCGAAACCAACGACGCAGCCCGTGAATTGATGAGCAAGACAATTGCCCGCCACGAGGAGTTCTCAATGGCCAAGGCCAGTTTCGCCATGGGCTTCTACCTATTCCGCGCCGCAAGCGAGGCCGGTATCTACGAGGAAAGCTGGCCGACGTTGATCCAGCCTTGGCAGAAGATGATATCGCATAACCTGACAACGTGGGCCGAGAGCGAGAGCAGCGTGCGCAGCGACTGCCACGGATGGAGCGCCACACCATTGTACGAGATTGGCACAGAGATCCTAGGCGTGAAGCAGCGGAGCAGGGAGTACTTGAAGCGCCTTGGGAAGGAAGGGACGGAAATCATGGTTGCGCCGCGGAGGTCTTTAGTCGAGGATATTAGCGGGTCGGTTCCGGTTGGAGATGAGGAGGTTGTCTTGGTTAAGTGGGGAAAAGGATTGGATATGACGGTAGAAGCCTCAAAGGGCCATGAGGTTTCAGTCACCATGGGCTGAAGATAGATGGGAACAGATTACAGAGTGGTACTAGACGCTATATAAAGGCTTCACAAGTAATTCATACGAGCGAGAAATGAACAAACGGCGAGAGCGTTTAGTATACACTACGAGAACCGCCACAGGCTCAATGAAGCCCTTAAAGTGTGTTTAATCTAAAATATGGATACTTTCTTTATCTCATATCTATATCGAATCGCCAGCTCTCTGTAATAGCTGGCCATAATCCAAAGTCCTGGTTCGTCCCAGTGTGCTGCCCGCAGACCTGGCGCTTACCCTATAGTATTCCGCCAGATGAGGCAAAAGTCACTTGGTGGAATGCCCCAATCCACACGCAGTCTTTTTTATCATCGGAACCTCAGACGCCAAGCACTAGTAAACGCGGGGTAGACTCGGAGCAGTCCCATTGGCTTCAAGACAATCTTGTGAAATTATTCGCCTCGGCTGCCCGTAGATACCGAGATTACGGTTCTGTCGCCGCAATTCCGACAGCTCGCACTTTCCGTCCTCATCCGGCTTAGCGCAGTTTATCTCCCACCCTCTCGGTATCGGTGCGAACCTTGTATCAGTGATAGAGCGCCGCGTTGGGATCTAGACAATGAAAGAGGAGGAGAGGATGACAAGTGGTAGTGTATATAACTAGTGATAGGAGTGTCATCGTGTTCTATATAAATCCGTGAGGTCTCATCCTGTTCCGTCGCTCTGCCGGATATTCTGAGCCAAATATTTCTAAATTCGTTCCTGAGACTGCTTTATTCGCAATGTCTGAGCAACAAGACACCGAGAAGAGGCCCCTTCCAGGCGATGCGGACGACCAAAATCTGGAAAGGCTTGGGTATAACCAAGAACTCAAGGTTAGATTCGGTCCGCGTGACGAGTAAAAACTCGAGTTAACAAACAACAGCGCAATTTCTCCCTGACGTCCATGTTGGCTCTCTCGGTGTCCCTGATGGCGACCTGGGAAGCGCTGTGCAGGTAGGTCTCTTTCAAGGCCTGTCTACTGTAGAAAGGTTTTGACACATTAAATAGTACCATGGCAGCTGGATTGGTTAGCGGAGGCCCAGTTTCACTCATCTACGGAGCCATGGTCGCTTTCATCGGCTCGCTTTGCTCGGCCATGTCGCTCGCGGAGCTGGCTTCTAGGTACAATCAATGCCTCCAATGAAGAAACCGTCTGACAAGTCTAATTATCTAGCCATACCACAGCCGGAGGACAATATCACTTCGTCGCACACTTGAGTCCTAAATCTACTGGGCCAGTGAGCAGCTGGTTTGCAGGCTACATCACGTAAGGCATCAATGGAAATAGCGCTTTAAAATGCTGACTGGTGTCCTTAATAGTACATTTGGATGGATTACTGTCTCCGCAAGCGCTCCGTTCCTCGCCGGTACCATGATCCAAGGCCTTTTGGTTCTCAACCTATCCCCCGACAACTACACATTCGAGAGGTGGCATGGAACTCTCATTTACTGGGCAATCCTACTGGGAGCTGCATGCATCTGCATTTTCTGCAGTGACATGCTGCCTCTCCTTGAGAAGCTCTCGATGGTACTACACATCGTCCTCTTTTTCGTCATTATCATCGTCATGTGCGTTGTATCACCGACCAAAAACTCGGCCGCCTTCGTCTTCACATCGTTCGAGAACAATTCCGGGTGGTCGAACGACGGCGTGGCATGGTGCATTGGGCTCCTCAGCTCCTGCTACGTTGTAATAGGCTACGACGGAGCAACACACTTGAGCGAAGAGATGCATAATGCCGCGACTGGTGTTCCCCGTGCCATGGTCAGCGCCGTCGTCATCAACGGCGCGCTTGGGTTCGCATTCTTGGTCGCTGTGCTCTTCTGCATGGGCGACATTGCTTCAGCGCTTGACACGAATACTGGGTTCCCAATCATCCAAATTTTCTACAACATTACAGGTAGCAAGGGAGCTGCTTCGGCCATGTCCAGTGCAGTTGTTTTGATGGCGTCCCTGTCTACCATCCCTTTGGTGGCATCGGCAGCTCGTGTCATGTGGGCGTTTGCCAGAGATCAAGGTGGGCATCACTTCTAGCAGCGTAACCAATTGGAAACATGGAGACTAATTCGAGGGTTTAGGACTGCCTTTTTCCAAATTTCTCTCTCGAGTGGAAAAGAAGCGAAGCATACCAACCATGGCAATTGTTGTCATAACAGTCATCTTGATGCTTCTCGGGCTCATCAACATCGGTTCCACGACAGCTTTCAACGCGATTTTATCATTGGCGGTCGTTGGCCTGCAAATCTCGTATCTAATGCCAATAATACTCGTGCTGTGGCGAAGGATCTCATCGCCCGAGACACTGACCTGGGGCCCGTGGCGACTGGGCAAAGCTGGAGTCGCCGTCAACGCCATCGCGGTGTTTTATTTAATTTTTGCCAGCTTGTTCGCACTCTTCCCTCCGTACCAGCCAATCACCCCCGAAAACATGAATTATGCTTCCCTCGTTTTGGGGGCGACGCTTCTCTTTGGACTGTTCTACTGGCCGTTTCGAGCGAGGAAGCGGTATGCGGGCCCCCTGCTTGAGATGCAGGGCCTTGTCGAAGCCGTTCCTGACTCGTCAGCTCCGGAACAAACCAACAAGGAGTAGTTTGGAGGTATTTAGAACTGGAATCTGGTGTAGTTTGGGCGAATAATACATGGCCGATTACATTTTCCCATTGCGGTGATGGTACGCGGTGACATTGCATATGACGACACATGGACGCCACGGCGCATGTGCATGATAAGCCTGTGGCCCTAACACGCCAACCACATCCTCATAATGTTATTACTCAGCCTCGATAATGGGTTTCAGATGGTCCCCTCCGGAATTTCCCATCTTGCCAGCTCGGATACTGCGATATCTTGAGATTTAGGCCCTAGACAGATGCATATCAAAATGCGGGGGAGCTGATCGTGAAGCAACCAAGCTGCATCCGCGGCGATAAAGACACTGGTCTCCTCGTGGCATTATCTGCTGCAGTTCCGCTCTTATAACCGCGACCCGGAACCTCTTGTACGAGCGTCCTTGGAGACCGAACCTGCTTCAAAATGGCGCACATCACGGCTCGGAATCCTCGGAGGACCCTAAAATCCAGGAGTAATCCATGCCCTACCCCGGTCGCCTTCCCGCTGCATCGTTGCTAATGCAGATCTTTATTAGGTGGATGTGCCACTTGTAAGCGTCGCGTGAGTTGTCCATTCCGCTCGACCTTCTCACAACATTTACTCACTAATTCCAGCGAGTCAAGTGCGATGAAGGGGAACCCAGTTGTCGGCGTTGCACCAAGACTGGGCTCGAATGCCCTGGATACAGTCGGCCGGTGAGATGGTCGACCAAGTACGAAAAGAATTCTATCACCCATCTCGATTCCGCCAATTCTTGCGCGGAATCATTTGCCTGGTTTGAAAGCCACGCCAAAAAGCTCTCGACTGCCATTGCTCCTCCTTCTCCAGCCGGGCTATTGACGATTATGGGACATCGTGATGAGCCACGGGTTCGTCCTGATCAAGCTTCTACGATAGAATCTCCATCCACCACTGTGTCGCTCCAAATAGAGTCACCAAACCTGGAAGATCAAAACCACGAAAGCCCTGCTCTGTCTGCGGGTAGCTCTTTAGCGAACCAATTCGACCTATCCCCCGCTCCCTCAACAGGGGATATTTTCGAAGAGTCTGCGGACGATGTGCTTGCAAACGAAGATATGGAGCTCATCGAACCCTGCTTTGGAGACTGTGACCTGTCCTTGTCGCTCTATGCCCCCACCGAACAGTCTTCGGTCCTGCTAGACCATTACTTCTCGCTAACATGTCGGATTACCTCGTGTTTCGACTCCCTCTATAATCCTTTTAGGTCAGAAGTGTCGCGAATGATTGTTGATTCTCCGCTGGTTTTCAACTGTGTGATGAGTATGTCAGCTGCGCATCTTTATCAAAACGACCAAGGCAATGGTAGTGGTGCTATCCCGTTGGGGTTTCAGACCGAAGCAATATCATTGCTATCAATCGAACTAGCCAAGATCGCCGGGATGGAAGTCGAATCTCAAGGTAGCGAAGTGGTTGAACTGGGGGCGGTGGTTCCCAGGCAGACCAGTTTGGTGAGAGATGATGTCCTATTAGGTATCATTCTTCTGGGGATGACTTCGGCAAGTTGCTCCATACTGTTTTACATGTCGTGGGTCGCTGATATTAATTTTATTAGGCTTGGCACAACCCTTCCTCCTTAGGACTTTCCCACCTCCATGGGTCACGACAGCTCTTCAAAGCCTGGATGTCGTCCAACGCTCTAGACGACCCCAATAAACCCCCGAGCGTGAACAAAACCCAAAGTTTCCTGGTCTCATCAATGGTCTACTGGGAGGCAATGTCGTCTTTTCTCCTTGATCAGGAAACAGAAGCGTTATCATATCTCGACATCTTTTGCTCTACCGCCTCACCTTCAATGGTATACCCACATCCCTGGACTGGGGTTGCGACCCCCGTCTTTATCTTCCTTGCCAAGGTGGGTACGCTTATGAGAAAAAAGAGAGTATTGCGGAACCTTCGACTTTTCAAAAACGGCGAAGCCTACCAAAGAGCATTATACTCAGAGCTTCTTGAGGAAGCCCGCACCGTGGAGCAAAACATACTCAAATGCCGGATTCCATTCATCAGTTTAATCGAGGATATTGGCGACCCACACACGACCCCGGAACATTTCCATGCAATCGGGCGTTGCTATCGACTTGCCGCTTTGCTGGAGCTGTACAGGGCTTTTCCAGAGATTATCGAAGATGAGTCTCGATTCCACCTAGCCGCAGACTTCGCATACGACCCAATGGATAATCAGTCACAACTTGTACTGGGTCTCGCCTTTGGCATACTGAGAACGCTTGAAATGGTACCGGATGATTCTCACACAATCTCAACACAGAACCTTCTTCTACTGATCGCCGGGAGTGCATTGGCGCAATTCAGCCCAAATCAGCTTCAAGAAACTCCGGCTCAGGCGAAGGTGAACGACGAGGTGGCACAGTGGAGGCGTTTTGTGCGAAACCGAGTCCTCCACTTGTACACGTCTATTGGCTTGCGTCCGATAAAACACGTTGCCATCACGCTTGAGGAGGTTTGGTCACGTATGGACATTGTAGTCAAGTCTGGGAGTGTCATGGGCGACCGGGATAATGTATTTTCGGATCAAGTGCATTGGATGGATATAATGGCTGAGAAGAAGCTTGAGACCATGCTCGGCTAAGCCTCTAGAATTCAACCACTTTAAGGATCTATTGCCCAGTGCCTGTAAACATTGCCTCTAGCTTGCTATTTCGCCACCATAGCTCACAGCTTAGCTCTCTGATCGCAATAAAAAGCTAGAGCATAGGTTTCCGTTGAGAAAGAAATTGTTGATCCTTTGACAAACAGCATCACGTCGCCTGCCCTCGCCGTCACCTTCCTTCCAGTTTCGTCTTCGACGACGCACTCCCCTTCGGCGAAAAACTTTGCTTCGTCGAATTCATACGTAAATACACATGGCTTTCCCTTTTCAATGCGGAAGAAGCCAGCGGATATGGGTGTTTTGGCACCTGTGTCGCTTGTTGAGACGACGTCTAGCGTTGATTGAGTTAGTGGTTGTTTGGAAATGGGTTTGCTAAATCGCAGTCAACTCACCACTTCCAAAAGCATTGCCGCTGTCATCTATTGGAGGTAGCTTCGCAGCCCTAGCTCGACGTTTGAAAACGAAAGGCATGTTGTAGTGAATAGATGGGCAGCGACTTGGGCGTCAGTTCAATTGCATTTCCCTTCCTGACCACCATTCTATCTCAGCCCCTTATCCTATCCTTAAGACGCGCAATCTTGGAGATGCTGCGATGATCTGTCTCGGATAACTTGCCCAAATAAGGAAAGGAATCCTGGCCTCGGAACCTCGGAATGGTACCAGGGCGTATTGACGGGGAGGCGGTGATCCGAGGTGTGGATCGTGATGAAGGGGCCGATTTCGTGAAGCTCGCACTAATTTCCCAAATGAGGAAAGGTGCCATCATGGTGATTGAGCAGCTGGACATGACATCTGCAGCTAATGAACAAATAAAACCTGTACTAGTCCGTACACTCTCGAAGCCACGGCGTTTTGGCAGATAACAATCCTTTAGCTGTCATTTTCACTCCATTTACAACATGCCATCCTCTAGAGAAGGATATCTTTGGACTCCCGCTGGTGAGACGATTGGTCTCACCACGGAGGCTGTGGTCAATGGTACGCCGTTGTCTGCAATTCATGACAGCTATGATGTCGTGGTAATTGGCACTGGCTTTGCTGGCCTAATTGCGGCGCGAGATCTTAGCCGCATTCAAAATCTGAAGGTCCTCCTTCTCGAAGGTCGTGACCGCATAGGCGGGAGAACATGGACCGCTACAGCTCTTGGGGAGGAGTTCGAGATGGGCGGGACTTGGGTGCATTGGTAGGCTTCTTATCTTTACCCTTTAATGCACCATGCTTATATTCATTGGGATAGGAACCAGCCTCATCTCTATTCCGAACTGCACCGTTACGGGCTTCACTCACACTTGAAAACGTCCGCCGGCACGATTGATGCCAAGAAGACGTTATACACCGCCGCCTTCTCTAAATCCCAAGAGCTGAATGGAGAGGATGTGAATTCTGCTGTTCAGCGAGCAGCCGATGCCTTCTTTTCCGTTGACGGCATGACGAGCCGCGATTTGATGCCGTACCCACACGAGCCGTATCGGCAGCCGGCGCCATGGGTCAAATACGATAATCTCTCTGCCAAAGACCGCCTTGACCAGCTCGACATCCCCCAGATAGAGAAAGACCTCTTTGACACAATGATTAGTAGCTTTGGAAGTGTTCCTGGTAGTGAGTGCGGTTTTACGGAGGTTTTGCGATGGTACGCGCTCGGAAACCACACCATGGCTGGCGTTTTTGAGCTCGCTGGAATCTACAAGCTTGGAAAGGGAGGCATGACCTCTTTTGCACGGGCTATTCTCTCAGATTATCATGGACACTTACTGTTCAATACCGTGGTCGACACGTTTGAGCAGAAGGATAAATCTGTGGTCCTTTCCGCAAAGGACGGTCGCCAGATCAGGGCCAGATATGTCATTTCGACCATTCCTCTGTAAGTCCATGCCGTGAATCGTGTCATTCACACAAAGCACTAACAGCATGAAGAAATTGTCTATCGGATGCCAAGTTCTCCCCGACATTATCCCCGCTTCGCCAGGAAGCGATTGGGGCTGGCCACATCAACCAAGGCGCAAAGATCCACTTCCACCTCGCGCAGTCGGAACCAGGATGGTTTTCCATGGCTAGTGGGTACGGAAAGTCACCATGGTGTTTCTCCTTCTCGGATCACAACGGCACCGCGAAGAAGGATGGAACTTACTGCATTGGATTTGGATATGGCTCGCATCTCACTGATCCACAAGCGAGCGGTGAGATCATCTCAACGTTCAAGGAATATATAAAGCCAGACGCTGAAGTCAAGGCTTATCTCACGCACGACTGGATGAATGATGAACTCGCCAAGGGCACTTGGAGTTGCTGGGGCCCCAATTCCATGTCAAAGTGGTTGAAAGAGCTTCAGAAGCCAGACGGCAGGGTATTCTTCGCAAGCGCGGACTGGGCAGATGGATGGAGGGGTTTTATTGATGGCGCAATTGAAAGAGGTACCATTGCTGGTAGAGAAGTCGAGCAATTGCTTCACGCCGAGCAGCTATCTGCGAAGCTCTGAGTGCGATGAGATATCCTCTGGGGGTCATTAAACATCCTGCGGCCCCGGGGTGCGACCTGGCAGATGTGATTACATAGCCTATAGCCCTGTTAACCTGTTTGGAATGAACTTCATTTTATGGAAGTCAAATGATCGTGTAACTTTTATGAGATTGGAACTGATCCTGATTGTAGCAGTTGTCGCTCGAGGTCTCGAGCATGACGCTGAAATTGTGTGCTATTGGACCCAGCTACTTCCCGCCATTAAACCGACACCTCTGCGAAGCTTAGATCTCATCTCCATACTCCCGTTCAACCAAAAATGTCACTGAATTTTAGGCCCTCCAAAATGTAATTATTTCCCCAATTTGATGATAGCTCAATTTTCACCAATCGTATGCTAGCCAACCGGACCGAAGCTAATGATATCTGCCGCATGCCAGTGACTGATATTGCCCGTTTAAGGTCTAGGGTCTCCCCCGGCTTTGTCTGCTTAAGCCCACAGATATCGCGGGGTAGCTGCGAGTTGGTTGATAACAAATGACTTAATTGACCGGATACGATGCTACAGCGGTTAGATCTTGCATAAGATAGACTGAGAGTTTACGGAGCCGGATGACAATACTGAAATAGGCTTAGTGGATCACATCCTCTTACGCATCTACCCTGCTGGTGCCAGGCTTCTGCACCCGTCTCTTATGGGTTGTCTATAGAGTTGAGGCCCTACCGAGGCCTGTCACCCGGCATTTTTATCTGCATTCGGTGGTTGACGGTGTTGTCGGATATCTAGTAATAAGGATAGAGAGTGACGTCAGTGCTGATGCGACGCCGACTCGCGTTCAGAGGGCGCCCAACACTCGCTAAACCAGAAAAGGTCGAATAGTGCGAGAATACCATCATACAGCACGGCCGGTGTTTGTATGGCGATGAGGTGACGAACGGACACCTGCTTGAGCACGCTGCCTACTATATAATCTCAGGCACTCGCATTGCCGTGTTGCTAACCAAGCAAACAACTGCGAACCCATTCCTAACTATTTCCAAGCAGCGGCTTTCACCATGTTTCGATTGTTCTCTCAGACTGCGACAGAGGAAGTCCCTCGCGCCCTCCCGTCATCCTGGTACAGAGAGCCTGCCATGTATGAGCTTGAGCGACGGGCTATATTCTCCAAGAGATGGCTACTGATCACGCATCGCTCACGATTCATCAAATCTGGGGACTACGTGCGCTACGACGAAGCCGGGTTCTCGTTTTTCCTCTGCCTTGACCGACAAGGTAATTTAAATGGATTCCACAACATTTGTCGCCACAGGGCATTTCCTGTCGTCACCGAAGAGAAAGGAAACGTTAGCATCCTGGCCTGTAAATATCACGGTATGTCTTCTCTCGATCTCAGTCACCCGGTCATTTGATGCTCATCGTGATACAGGGTGGTCGTACGGTCTAAGTGGGAAGCTCGCAAAGGCCCCTCGTTTCGAAACGATGCCCTCCTTCGATCAAGAAAGTAACGCATTGTTCAAAGTTCACACCCACATAGATGCACGAGGCTTTGTCTGGGTCAATCTCGAAGCAGCAGACAAACCATCAATTCCGTGGGGTGTTGACTTCGAAGGGTCCGACAAACAACAACGGCTAGGCCAATTCAACATGGACGAATTCTCCTTCGACCATGCTTGGGACATGGCTGGAGATTACAACTGGAAAACATTGGTTGACAACTATAACGAGGTACATTACTCGGCATCTATAAAAACATTCTCTGACCGAGTCTAGTGCTACCACTGTAGTGTTGCGCATCCCGGAATCGCTGCAACCTCCGATCTGAAGAATTATAACGTCGAGGTCACAGGAGGACAGATTCAGCACTTTGTCAAGGACAAACCCGGCCACGAATCGGGTCTTGACGCGGCACCGACCTTTTTGTTCCCAAATGCATCCGTCACCATGACGTAAGTACCTAGCCGAAGGTGTACCTAGAGCGTGTATAAACTAAACGATTGACGTCTTCTCTACAACAGCACAAAGTACTTTTACTTAATGAGAGTGGTCCCAACCTCTGCAACTACGACATCAATGCAGTACGAAGTTTACCGCCACAAAGACGCAACCGATGAAGAGTTCGAGGTGGTCGACGAATTCTTCAAACAAGTTGAATCTGAGGACAAGGGTTTATGTAACGCAGCCCAAAAGAACCTCAATGCTGGCACTTATGTGAGCGGGAACCTTCATTCATCCAACGAGAAGGGTGTGTTGTATTTTCAGAAACGGGTGAAGGAGACTGTCATAGAGCACCGCGCACAAGAGCAGAAGGTAGGTGGAGAGATTTGGCCGACGAGGAGAACTCCGTCGAATGACAATGGATTACAAGAGGAGATTGCATTTTGTGAGGGTCTGTGTGGTACTGAAGGCAGCAAGATTGAGTGGTAGCTTTGTGTTGCTCAACAAAGTGAATTAGAGTATAACCTTGATGTATAACAACCTTCGGCCCCATAGAATCCTTTTCAACACCATGACTTACTGAAGTGAGAAGAGCAGTGTTCGGGTCCTAACTGGCCATCAGGGTAATCTTGTGGGTGTTTGATGCGCCTATCGAGATGCATCGAGGTTGTCGGGTAGAGACAGCTTGTTAGTTGCAAATTTGTGAGGTCATGCGGAACGACGATTCAAGCCTTCATGTTGCATTTAAACTACAATCTTCTTCCCCCAACTCTAGCAGAGAAGGGTGCGTATTTAGGCGAAAAACGAGGGAACATAACATACCGCTAAGGCAGTTCAACTACAACCGAGCCAACACGACCAATATACCCGTTCACTCGCCGTTACAAGCGGGGGCGGGAGAGCGGCTCAGGGGTCGGGAGCGTTACGCGGGCAGGGATTTTCATGCATTGAGATGCATTCTATCACGCGATTAACCCTAAATCTGGTCAACTTACGAGATGTGGGCAAGGGTCTTGCTGTCGCCAAGGATATCCATCAGCCCACCAACTGTGACGCTACAAAAGTCTACAAGTATGCGGGTTGTGCGCGTCCGTCTGTTGGTCGACTTTCGCATGTTCTGCAAAAACACCTCACAAAAAAAATGGCTCAAACTCGGGAAACGTCGTCCCCACTAGCGGAAACTGAAGCTGAATCGCCTCGGATTGAAGCAAATCTCGACCTTGAGGACGACGACCGCGACTCTGCCATCGACTCGGGTAGTCTCATTTCAAGCACCACATCCCTCTCCGAGAGTATCTTTGACTATCGGAAGTTGCATGGCCGCACGTACCAAAACACAAAGACCGCCGAGTACTGGGCCCCGAACGATGAAAAGCAGAATGATGGACTCGATCTGATTCACAACGCGTGCTTGATGCTTATGGACGATAAGTTGTTCCTTGCTCCACTTGAGAAGAGCCCCGGCCGCGTGCTGGATGTAGGAACTGGCACAGGTATCTGGGCAATTGATTTCGCGGATCAGTACCCAGAGACGGAAGTGATCGGTACGGATCTGAGCCCCATCCAACCTGCCTGGGTTCCACCAAATGTCAAGTTCATGATTGACGATTGTCTCCTCGACTGGACGTGGCCTGAAAATCACTTCGATTTCATTCATATTCGTGCCCTGTACGGGAGCGTTGCCGACTGGGCCGAGTTGTACAAAAAGGCCTTTCGGCATCTGAAGCCCGGCAAATGGTTCCAAGACCTTGAGATGGGAGTGAGGTTTCAGTCAGACCACGTGCAATATCCCGAGGATCATGTCTTTAACGAACTTTCAAGCCTTGTGTACGAGGCTGGAGAGAAGACCGGTCGGACATTCCGAATTTGCGAAGGCAACACGATGAAGGAGCACATGGAAGCGGCAGGCTTTGTCGACATCGTCGAGAAGAAGATCAAGGCACCGCTCCATGGGTGGCCGAAAGACCCTCGGCTTCAACAAGCCGGATTACTCTTGCAACTTGCATTTGACGAGAGTCTTGAGGGTTTGAATACGTTTCTTTTGACCCAGGTCTTAGGCTGGCAGACCGAAGAGGCCATGCTGCTCCAAGCTAAGATGCGAAAAGAGAGCAGGAAAATCTCAAACTACCACTGGTTCCAGATGTAAGATTTCAATCACCACTAAACGCGACATGATAGCTGACGTGGCAATCCTACAGTACTATTGTATATGGGAGGAAGTCGGATGAATCAGAACCAGAATTGGCTACGGCATAGTTGCGATTTCGGGGGTTTTGGAGCTTGTTGACCCTCGTGAGATCGCAGCAACTTTTGGCCGGCAGATGAGTGCTTCGTATCTTTAAAACGCATTTTATCTTTATCTATCGTGTATTGTCATTTCTAGCAGGACGTAAAATAACCCAGGCGATGCTTTCTCACTTCTCTCGTCAAAACGAGTATCGCGAGTCCTCAAGATGCACTCCAACTCCAACCAGTGACAGCTGAAACCTGGGATGGGCTTCCTTGGTGGGAACCAATTCAAAAAGGTATTGATCTAGCTGCTCTGCGACGTGTAAGCCTTATAAGCGGTATTCCATTGAACTTGTTCCATGTCAGCGGCTCCTGTGCAACGACCTGACGTCTCTAGCGGGCGGTTTTGCTGCCCCTTTTCCAAGGACCAGATGGTGGAGACAAGCCTCGACGAAAACAAGATTCATGCGGTCAATGCCGAGAATCACGAAGGTACCACCAGTATCTCTGGGTAGAATATGAGCAATTTGTCACGGTACCTAATAAGCCAAACCCAGATTGGTGTAAAACTAAGAAGCGAAAAAGTATTTCCCCCGATGATACATAAAAAGGCTTGCTTCAGTAATAATTATTCCTAGTGAACCTTGAATCTAGCACCCAATGTGCTGAAATAGAGAACTCTTGTCCAGAACTACATAATAAGAGGACTGTAATGTAAGTATGGATAAGTTCTACCTGTATGGACATCTAAATTAGCTCTTGTATTTATCGAGCTGTGGCGTAAAATTGCCACCGAAGGTAAAAGGCAGAATTTCAGCCTGCCCCCAACAACAAAATAAAAAAATTATCTCGTTTATTAAACTTTCTACCTTGTCGAGTCGTCTGACCATGATTTGATCCTGTCCATGGCGCCGCACCCAGGTTCTATTCTTCACACATCACAACCACCGCTGCGTTCAGCCGCAAGAGTCCTGCAGCTTCCACATTCGCGTGTGCTTGACCCGCACTTTCATCATTTCGATCTTTCTTCTCTTTTTCTTCTTTTGAGCTTCGGCTTCCTGGAATCAAAATGCGCCCCGTTCCCCGTCCGTCGTGGCAAGTCAATTATCCCCGCATCATTCCGGACGTCATCATGAGCATTCAGAACCATCCTATGGGGGTTGAGCCAACGCTCCAGAGCATCCCTCAAGTCAATCAAGCAATGCTTAAGGGCCAACCCCTTTCAGCCGCCATTCAGGACATGCAAGAAACCGGCTTTCAACACTGGGGGTTCGTGATTTACCGCTGCGCGTACGCCAACAACGCTCAATGGGAGAGTTACCTCGAGTTTCTCAAAGCAACGATGCAAGATGAGCTAGAATTCGATGGACTTTACACTCTACTCTGGAAGTATCTTGATTGGACTGTCATTGAGGATCCAGACAAACTTGATGGAGCCTCTAAGCAAGACATAAGAGAGCGATTTTCCGAGTGGTCTGCTGGGCGGAGCGTGGAGAGGGATGGGTCAGGCGTTGACGCTCCGACAGTAGAAGATGCTCCTCGATTTCACTATTGCATTTATATTGATCAGAAGTGTCTTGATACTGTTGATGAATATCAATCTTGGGCGGAAGCAGGGGGTAAGGACCGCCTTAAAGTCGTTGTTTGTGCTATATTAGACAAAGATTGCAAACCAAAGGGCCGAGGTCGAGGAGGGTTCCCTTCTGTCGAGGGCTGTACTAGGGAAGACACTGGCTGGATGTATACAGATGTCGCGAGTATTACCAGCATTTATAACAGGCTATCGTACCAGGAACTAGCCGATAACGATTACAGCCGACCACCAGCGATCTGGCCAACCATCGATGTAATGCCGGCCGAACCATAAACAATACATATGTTTTTGCCTCATGATCAATATTTTTCAATAAACTTCCCTGTGAGCTTAGTGGTCTGGCGATACTAAACGCTTTGTAGTTTATTCGTGTTGTTATGGGATGTATTGCTTGTCTCGGCCTCAATTAGACGACACCAAAGCCTTCCCCTCTGCGCTCGGATCTTCCGGCACCATGTTTGACCTCTACCCACGACCCTGGTAGCCTCTGGTCATATGAAGTCATTATTAAAAGAAAAAATATGAGACTGACGTATACATGAGAGTAGTGACAGGCCCTCCGAGATTTAGCGCACCTCGTCTTCTAGCTAACCTCACCCGTACGTGAAGTGGCAACGCTACCCAAGGCTTTGGTAAGATACGACTTTCACTTCTTTGAGTCGAGAGGCACTTTGTCTTGCCTCCTTTCCTTGCATGCTACGTGTAACTTTGAGAGCGACGAGGTTATAACGGAAGCTTTTATTAGGATTCTTTACGTTAAGGCATAGTCTCTAGCGACCTTTGTCGTCCCGTTATGTTATGGATACGATTCAAGGAGATGAACAAGTTTGCGGTAATGATTTAGAGGTCGATGATTTCCAGGAAGTATTAACGAGAATAGTATTGTAGTAGTGGGCTGGCTCTGCTAAACGAGGATGCATAGCACGTCACTAGGTAATACTTCTCATCGCCCTTTATCCGGCAATAGAGCCACCGCTGCTATTGGAGGCTAGTATCCCTCACTGCGCTTAGACTCTAGCCTCATCCATGTCTATGTCTTCGACTAAACCATGGGGCGGCCTATATTTCATCAGCAGGGCTCAGAGAATCTCAGGTCCATGAAAAGGAGGGGCAATATACCCGACACAAATAGACGTTCCGCTCCAACGCCTGATATTGCTGCACTTCTCATCGAATATGGGGTTCCAGGATATAAGTTGTTGCGAAGAAACTCCGTATTGGTCGCTTAACCCCGTGCATGTGTCTCCATACTCAACCTCATGGGTCTTACATTTCGGAGGCAAGCAGATTGATGCTCCGGGACTGGGAAGCTTATGACACCGAAGATCGAGGTAGTTCTCCGCTCTCAGTTTATGAGCCGATACGCTGTTTTCTCTCGCAATGCTTTCACAGTCGTCATCTTCCTTGATTATGTATGGTGATAGACAAGGTGTGGGTGTAGGCCGACGGAACTTCTCCCATTCCATGCTTAAGCGCTTTGTGTTCGTTGTTGCGTATTGGGTAGGCTTTGAGTATTCGTACCCGGTTACTCCACAACTTGATGTTGACGTAGAGAAATCAGAGGCATCATCTTCCTTATAGCCTATCGGTGCCTCCAGTTGCAGCTTCCAAGGCCCGAGTATGCAATCATTGCACTCAATGGGTGTTTTGGGAGGAGTGGCTCTCCATTCTGCCAGTTGCAAGTCGCACAACTTTCCAGTATCTCTAGAATAGCTCGTTAGATTATCTCATGTTCCCAAATTTGTTATATCCTGAATAGCCCACTTACTTGTCTTTGTAGCAATATGTGTCGTATGAGAGAAGCAAAAGGTCTGCTCTATAGGTTGCTTGTGCCTAATTAATTTCTGTGAATAGGGGACTGGCACCAGACTTCTTACGCGGGAATTCGATATGTTTGTAGACGAATGGGCGTTTGTCCATCTCACAGGCTAACTGGATCTTTAATCGCAGATCAACCAGGCTTTGACGACAGCTCATCATGCACATCGAATCCAGTATCTCTTCGTCTAAGGTGGGAAAGGACAAATCACTGGAGATTTCGGTCAAATTAAACTTCCCAAACCAGCCCCCAATATCAGAAGGCACTTACGGGTCGGGGGCATTCGAGGAAAGGTGATTTGAGCAATTAACGGTGGTATTCAATGCCTCGAGACAACCACCGCTCACTTCCATCAGGTGATAAGGATACTTACTGAGCCTAAACTGTTGGGCAACAGCGACCAGTGGAGCAGTTGTTAACGTCAGGGCCAAGACAATGAGATGCTTCATGTTCATCATCCTGGAAGTTGTAGTCTCAAAGTAAGATCGGAGGGGTAGTAAAAGAGCTCTGGAATTTCAGAAATTTTGGGGTCTCTAGTTTAGACAACTAGCTGCAGATGGATAATGTCAAATATATATGCTTATCCGTGGTCCCTCTCCAGGTCAATTGGCGAACTTGAATCTGCGCAACCAGAAGATATTTCATGCCTATGTTCCCACAGCTTTGGTGGGTGAGACTCTGAGAGTTCCTTCGAGATCAAAAAATGGGCAGTAGCTGAAACAATAAAATTGTTGAGTACTGGGTTTTGTCTTAATCTTCAATCCACCCTGCTGTCTGCAGTTAATGACCCTGCCTGACGCTTGGCGAAAGGTTAAATAGGATTCCGGCAAATGCAAAAAAGTGAGCTTGAAACCCAAACGAGGGCCATGGCAGCTGTGACGTGCACAACGATTAACAAAATGCAATAAATCCAAACATTAGGTTTCCTCACAGAAGGCCAAAGCCCTATATTATTTATGAACAACAGGAGCATATTGTTGGCGCTAACTCAGTGGCAGAACATACAATAGCATAACAGTAAAGTCGTTAGATACTGATAATAGTTGCAAGCCTTGAATTTAAATTTACGTCTCCAATACTATTGATTATAGACAATCACATTACTTTCTACAGGCGATATCTTTTTAATTCTGAATTCATTTGGGTAAGAATGGTTACAAATTAAAAAGGCTAGATAGACTTCAAGCAGATTGAAAAGAATCAGTTTGAAACCTAAAGGTGTGTAATCGCAATTGTGACTTGGACAGGCGGTACATGCAACTGTGCGGTTTCGTTATCGAGCAATCCCCAAAATATAGGCTCACATCGAGTTATGGTTAAGATAGATGTGGCGTGTTGACCTGACATCTGTGAGTCGAGTTCGGGAGTTGAATGAACATGTCATAGATTAAAAAAGAGAATTTCAGTAATGCGAGGAGGGTGTACTCTCACCCTAGGGCTCCCAAGTGGTTTATTTTGTTACTCCAACATGAGGAAATCCACTCTGTGGTCTTTACCATGTTGTTCTTTGCGATTTACGAACCTTGATCCATTTAATCCGGGTTGAACTAGACAGGTCTTTGCGTGGAAAATTCCACAAACTTTGAGTCTATCGTAAAAAGATTTTGTCGTTTCACCCCTGAACCATATAGGTAAAATGTTTAATAGTTGGGCCTGGTTAAACTATGTTGTCAGAAGTCAGTATAATTAGGCTTCGGCTCGCCAACTCCAAGTCTCTGAACATCTCAATACTTCCAGGTTTAGCTCTCTGCTTCTACTCCTCATATCCTGGTCATTCGAATTTGAGCCTCAAGACATAGTAAACTCTGGCGCTATTTCAAGCATGAATACCTTACGGCTACCCATGGTTGTGTTTTTTATCTTGACCTTCGGGCTTCTGACTCAATTCGTTTATTCCTTGGACAGCTTACGCATTTCTCCTCAGCAGCACTCTGTTTCCTCGGAACTTGGGGATCATGACAATGACCTCCTCCAAAGAAATTCTGACATCACCCAGACCCTTGACAGCGTCACAAATTTAGGCTTACTGAAAGCCCGAGACAATCCCAGTCTAGGAAACATGGGTGGTGATTGTACAATCTCTCCAGATTGCATTAGCAAGGACGACAAAAATCATCGTTGCCTTGCTACCTATGTTGAGGTTGGATGGGAAGCGTGCGATGTAAGTTAAATACCCTTGTTTCTCCTATCCTTTATGTTGTCTCGCTCAAGTGCTGACACATGTATCATAATTCACAGAACGAGGGCAAGATGAGAAGGATAATCTGCTGCAAGGCAAAGACAGCCCCGACAAAATGTGTATGGCGCGGGGCCGGTGAAGACTGCAATGGTCAGTGCCACAAAGCAGAAGCCACTCTTTACAAATCAAAGTACGGTGGTGGCGATGAGAAAGAAAAAGGAATGGGCCGCTGTGATCGAGGGTACAAGGTCTTTTGCTGCGAAGAAAAAGACATTGATGAGTTTACAGATGGTTCTAGATGGACCCGCAGGTAAATTGAGTCACAAGTTTTGTATTTTATGGAATATGCTAATCTAGCGTTGATAGTGATGGGCGTCGCAAAGATGATGAACATGATTTCGCTTTTGCATTGGACCTCAACCCGGAGGTGTGGATGTATAACAGAAAGCTGTGCGAAATTGACAAGTCTTACCGTTGCGGCCCGGATCCGTACGCGGATGACTCCGACTTGGACGAAGATCCACCCAACCCATTCGCACACGATCCATAGAAGCACGGGTTAAAAGCAGAAATGGCAGACGGGTTCTTTTCGGGCAAGTCCTAGTTGGTAGGAATGGGATAAACTTAAGACTGACGGTAATAGACGTTGCTTATACAGCGGCTGGAATTCCTGGGCCCCAGGTCACGGGCAGGTGGTTATGGACACAGTCAATCAATTCTAGTTAGGATTAAATTAGGTGCAGCCACCGTCACGGGATCCCGAAATTCCATGAGGTTTCCTTGTCTATCCTATAGAAGATGATGGCAATATGCTCGATGCCAGTTCATACGGCGTAAAATAATGAATCGGAGGTCGGCTGAGAAGGTGAGTTCAGTGGAGACTCGGCCGACATGCTGAAACCAATGAAGGGAGATGGTTAGAACATTTGGGCAGGAACCAAACGCTGGAAATAGCACAGGAACGCATATATGCACCAAGTCAATTGATGCTGGAAGTGGAAGGAATCAGCAGAATTAAGGAGACGAGAACAAGCCCTTGATCGCTGCTTTGCGGGGCGGAATCGGCCTTGATCGTCGGTGTTTTGGGAGGCGGTTAGTGGACTCATATTTTAAAGGTAAATTACAATCAATGGGCAGGCAGCTCTTCTTAGTAAGGGGCTGGCGGTCAGATGCAGTTTCTGGCTCAACAGTGCGGGCAAACGGGTGAAAGGGGGGATTGAAAGAGAGTCACGGCGACGGGACGGCGGCGAGGTTCTATCACAAGCACCGGTGAAAGATGGAGAGGTGAACTATGGAGCCGGCGAGGACTAGATGCCAACAACATGGAGGCGGGTTGGAGGGCGTGTATTCTTGCAGGTTCGTGACTGGGAGACCAATCTGCAAAGGGCAGTTCAAGGGCACCGAGCAGCCCGACAAAGCATCGATAGGCCCTGGGGCATCAGATGGCGGATGCCCGTGAGAATTGCAAGTTGCGGTCAGGCATCGGTGATCTGCAAACTGCAATTGTTGGGTGGTAAAATGCAGATATCACCGCTGGGGGATTTGTTGGGGGGGATGCAGAACGGTCCAATTGTATCTCGACACGTTTTCAAATCTCATGACAGAATTGCTTTTTGTACAATCTTTCGGCGTCGAGACCCTACAGTCCAGCCACGGCGCAAAATGCACTCGCCTCTGGCCACTTAAAGTCTTGTAATGCCGCCTCTGCTCCACCGTTGTCTCAAGTACAATCACGCTCGGTCTCAGCCACCGGAGTTTCCGCGGTGAGGAGGAAGCTGAGATGCGATGGAACAACTTCATTGGATTACGTCCTGGAACATCCCAACTCACCTCAGGACGCTAAAATTGCCATGCAAGAGAGAAGAGGGATGTGATGTGACAGTTGATTGGATTACAGTAAGACCATTGCATAAGCGAGGATTTAGCAAGAGAGAAGAGGATGTAACGTGACAACTGATTGGATTACAATAAGACTACTGCATAAGCGAGGATTCAGAGGTAAGTACTGTCACATTAATTTAGTATACAGAGATACAACAAGGACTGGATTTATCGCCTCTTACTCAGGTGCTGGATAAATCTCGAAATTATGTTCCTCATAGCCAAGTTTCTCTAAAAATTGTTACGTTTAGAGTAACCATGTTCAATGTTTATTTAACAAAGTAGTGATCGCAAAATGTCGTTGGTATAGGGGTCGTGTCTAATTTTTTGGTAAGTGAGAACCATGAATCCATTGTTATATCTTGTATATAGTTACGTACATCCGTGACTGTTCTGACCATCTCGATTCCTCTTGACACGCTAGCAACCTCAAATTGCGCTTCTGCAAGCCACCAAAGTGAATCAGAGGTGGCTTTCTATTGACCGCGTCCCTTGCCACCTTTGTGGCTTGAAGTAGCAGAGAGACAACTCGCCTAACCAATCGCAAACCCGGTCGGCCGTCCCCTTGCAGGAATAGACTGCTTCGTCCCCAGAACTCACATATGCTAGCAGACCGTGATTGCGTTGGCCAGCGCCGTTCCCCAACCTTGAAGCATCTTCGATCTTTACTGTCATCAGGCTTCGTGCTGTTGGTGTTGATGTCTGTCCGTGACGCCTCGTGTGCCTCACAACCTCCAGCACATCTTCAACCTCGGACTATACACAGAGTTCGCTATTCTACCTGCTTATCCCCAGGCTCCCTCATCTTCTCCTCTCCTGCTCTCCTAGTACGAATAAGTAATGGCGATGGCCAAAGACTGGGAATTTTTCCGAGACGTAATTCGGCAACTTTACCATGTCGAGGGTAAGACCCTTATCGAGGTCATGCGGCTCATGAAAGACACTCACGACTTCATTGCATCGTACGCTTCCCACCACGCCCTGTATTCATTTTCTTTTGCTAACGTCCACCGCACCAGGCAACGAGCTTATCGTAATCAATTGCGGAAATGGGGATTCATGAAGTACAATACTAAAAGCAACCCCAACTCCAAGCTCGTCCTAAGTCCAATCCGGAAAGCACGCAATCCCCTCCCATCAAGTCCCCCCCATCACCGAATCGACCCAAAGCCAGTCTTACTTCCCTACTCCCAAGGCAATGCTAGACCAACTACAATGGAAAACAACCACAAGAACAACTTCTTGGCCACGGTAACCAACCGTTCACCCGAACCACCCGGCCCCGAAATGCTTGATCTTAGCGAAAAATCTGATGGCCCGCCTTCTATCGACCTCGTCCAGGATGCACAAGATGATGATGACGATACGCAGCTTCACCAAGCCGTCATGACCGGAAGTTTGAAGGCAGTGCGGCAGCTTCTTGCTACTGGATCATATCCCAATATGAGAGATCGCTTGGGGAATATGCCCCTTCACTACAGTGTGATCATTGGAAATGCCGACCTTGTTCACGAGTTCATCCGATTCGGAGCGGATGTGAACGCACAAGGTTTGCGAGGGCGTTCACCACTTCACCTGGCCGTTGCGAGTGCTTCCCAATTCGTCAACCTTCTAATCAACTTCGGCGCCATCGTAAATCGCCAAGATGATAACGGTGACATACCTCTTCATCTTGCTATATCAGCTGCTTTGATCGACGCGACACCCTTTCATGGTTCAACCTCAGAGACCCTCATCCATGCCGGCAGCAATCTCAACCACGCTAACAAGGCCGGGGTGACGCCCTTTCTGAAGCTCTTGGATCATAACTATTCAGGAAGATACGTGCTCTCAGCGATACACGCTTCATTGAGCATGGGCGGCAGCGTAATCAGATCCTTACCCGATGGCAGGACACCATTACAAATTTTCTTGTCCAGGTCAGAAACAAGAGGTCTGTATGGTGATTCAACGGCCAGTGGCGATCAACAAGCATATGACACGATAATCAAGGTTTTTCTCGACAAGGGAGCCTCCGTCACGACACCGACTCGGTCTGGAGAGTCGCTGGTCATGTATTACATGAAGAATGTCTATTCGGACACGGATATGGACACAGACTCAACGCTGGCCGAAATGCTTTGCAAGGGCTCTACCCCAGATGAAGTCGACAGGAACGGAAATTCAGTTCTGCACCTGTTAGCCACCAAGTGTTTACCACCAAGGGGTAAAGGACCATCGGTTGAGGATTTCATACAGATGCAACTAGAAAAAGGGGCGAATCCAAACCTGAGCAATCATGATGGCCAGACTCCGCTAATTCTACTATTCGTAAATCCAAGAAACGACCCATCGATCGTTTTCAGGGCAATGCTTGCGCTGCTGGCGCGGGGAGCCGACCCCTGGCACCGAAACTCATCGAGGAAATTTGCCCTTCTCGAGGCGGAAAGACGGTTCGCAAGAGACAGCCACAACGTCTTGCACAAAATGTTGGAAGCAGACCTGCAATACAGGGATGAACAGGTGCGCTATCGCGGTGCTGATCGAGATCGTGTCTGCTGGGAGGGATGGAACAAGGCCGCACAGTCGAACGAGTGGAGCGAGTCGAAGCAGCACATTTTTTCTCGATTCGGTCGACACTCCCCAGAGGTCAGCGACGCTGTGAGAAGAGCGGCATTCGCATTGTTGGCAGAAAAGCACATCGGTCTCG
This sequence comes from Ilyonectria robusta, assembly GCF_021365365.1. NCBI lineage: Eukaryota > Fungi > Ascomycota > Sordariomycetes > Hypocreales > Nectriaceae > Ilyonectria > Ilyonectria robusta. Next base: position 159,038 of record NW_025764462.1, on the reverse strand, counting down.
CCAGGGACAAATTTGGACCAGATGCTACTGGGACGGACAGCCATCGTAGACACGTGGCAGGAATTATTCACGACTGCCGGACTCGCAATATTATCATTGACATGAAATGTATTGACTATCTACTAGAGCTCTGTCTTTGACGACAGAGGTCGATCGAAAAGCCATTGGGGTGGGAGCTACTCAGTTAGTCGCGGCGTACCTGGGAAGATGGTGGAAAGTAGCGATAACACAACCACCATTTTAACGGTCATTACCACTTCAATTCAGCATGTCCATTTCAGGTTGCAACGTGCCCTTCAACAATTCTCTAGGTTTTAAGAGACGACCCGTATATCCTCAGCCTCTATTCTTAAGACATGGCTGGCTCGATATATTGGAGACTCCATACTGCGGCTCCTAAGCGCTAGGTCCTTAGTATTCCCGTCTGACGTCTGATTGCGTCGCTTCCAGGCAGCAATCATGATGGCTAGTTAAGCAACAGCAGTAAACTGGCATCATAAATCTTTTGATGCGTGATACCCATAAATGTGGAAGAAACCGAACTCGTAAATTTCCCTTGTTCTAGGATGATTACAACAAACTATTACCACGAGTACTTCGTTCTAGTCAGACAAGTCTACACACCTCAATGCCGTGCAATCGGCAAATATTAATAAAACACCAGGTAAATTAGTAACGAGTGAATAAAATAATAAGAAACCTATTGTCGTTTTAGCCAAATCTGATTTTTGTAGTTAGTTACTTTTTGCTCAAGGTTCTAGCCCTTGGAAAGTACACGTTCAGTCACCAGTGGCAGGTGGATTGGGTGGCATCCTTGGGCCTTGAAGAGCTCTACCTCGATGACTGTCATATTCTTTATCAAGCTCAATGCCCCATTCCTATAGATGAAAGTACCGAAGTAATTGGGAAGGATGACAAGGGCGATGATATCGTCATATCCAATGAGGGATATATCAGAAGGGACGTTGAGAGTGCACAGGACCCCACCTTCAAAAAACTTCAATTTCCCCTTCGGTGGCACACCATCTTTTCCCACTGGCGTACATCCATGCTTTCTTTGAAAGTATTTAAGATGGGCCGTGGCGTTTGGAAAGGAGCGCCGAAGGAGACTTTCAATGCAGCGGCCGAGGGAATCACATTGAAACCGGATGGCGACTACAAAGCCGGCTTTGATGCCGCCGTATTAAGTCACGCCTTGGAGCACAACGTGTTCCGATACTTCGACTGTCCAGCCCCAGGTTCCAGTGGGGAGAAATACCGACATGGCACCGGCATTTCCGAAGTGAATCGCCTAGAATACTTTTACTGCTATAAAATGGCCGGCGAGTGGGTAGGATGGGAGGATTGGATTGATTGGAGAATTCTGTTTGCGGAGGTTAGAGAGTGGTCGTTGGATGGTGATCATGGGGCCAGGGATGAGGCCGCGCTCAGTCTTTTGATGTCCACGATGGAAGGGAGGCGAAGCTCTCACGTCGTGACATGAGCATCGCAAACGGTGCTAGGCGCCGGCTAAACTTGTTTGTAAATCCCAACGCCGACAAGAAAGAATGATGAAACTAGCCAGGGATAGCAAAAGCTTGTACTTCGTAGCAGCCAGCATAGCGGTCAAAACACATGCGTGTGTGGTGAAAGGGAAGTCGGAAATCCTTTCCATGTTGTGTTACATCACATGTTCTATCAAGAGGTTAGGGTGCCCTAGTACACATACCCAGAGGGGGGACTAGAAGCTCAACAGTAAAAAAAAACACCAACAATAGTGTTGCATCTAGCAGATGGATAGGATCATATGTGTGAGAAGCTCTTGCTATTCTTCCTATCTAATTGAGGTCTGCTAGGTCAGTCTTATAGATGAAGATGACCTCGGATGACCTCGGACGGCCGAGAGGCTCCGGATGGTCCGGAGTCTTTGGCTTTAGCTAGCTATAGGAAAAATCAAGGAAAGGTAGGACTATCATAAGATCGGTGACGAGGCCGATGACGAGGCAGGTGGCGATGGACGCCTATGATGAAGGAAGAAAGCTTCAATAGCATGATACATCCGGAATCCGATATCCCGATACCTAATAATGTGACAAATAGTATCAACAATACAGACTATTTACCCAGTCCATTCAAAGATCAAGTCACATGTTCTATACTCTAAATCATGTATTGAAGCCAAGCTGCCACATTGAAGGCCACGCAAAGCAAAGGAAATGTGTGTCCTGTCAATATGCGTGTTAATAATCACTTACATATGAATATTACATGCATATAACTCAAGTTGGTTCTTCGCATCGGTACCATGTGCTAGCGGCATTCAGAGTACGCCCGTTGTTTGACCCCTATACTCCTCATGATCTCTAATATTAATCAAGCAGGCACCACTGCCTCCTGCGTGGCCGGTAAATAGCTTTTTAAAATAGAAATCAACTTCAAGGATGGTTCGAGAGCAGGACAGCTTTCGACATCCGCCACAAGCTCCTTCAATTACTCAATTTCAATGAGCCATTTCTGAACGTCCTCGGGGGCGTTCTGAATCTGATCGTAGACAGCCTTGGCAAATTTGACAAATTTGAAGCCGATTTCGGCAAATTGCGCAGATGCGGCTACAATTCCCAGAACTTCACTCATGGTGGGTCAGTCGGGAATAGGGTCGCTGCTGGAAATCGCTGTCGCCTCGACTTCGTGTTCGTAAAGGCCCAGCAAGAGAGCCACCTGATCGAACGATCTCGAAGGCTTATGAAGGGCAAGACTTCACCCATATGTCTCAGTTGGTTTGCAAATCGACCTCCCTGTGTGCAGCAAAAATATAGGAAGATGACAGTGTCGCGGGGAAGCCAACTGACCAGCTCAGCCTCATTCGTAGTGAGCCCGTTATCTGGCAACCTATAAGGATGCATCACTTAAGAGGCTAGGTAGCTCAGTAATTAGATGACATACCTATGCAACAATGGGGCTTTGGTCTGATGAACTGGTTACTAATACTCTTTTTATACCAATGCGGACGAGTTCAGCGACCCAAATACACAATGAAATCTACACAACAAAGGCTGCACTGCAAGTACCGGCCTCTAATTTGTACTCGCCAGATTCCAGTTTCCACACCTTCTCAACCTCATCCCAGTAGCTGCAGGCAGTATCCAGGTCCATTTCTATAGTAACTACCCGCGACTCGCCAGGCTCCAGCAAAGTCTTGGCGAAGCCCTTCAATTCTCGCTGTGGCCGCCAGACCTGAGTGGTCTTTGCAGGGCAGACATACGCCTGAACGACCTCTTTGCCCGAGACTTGTCCCGTATTCGTCACGCGGACGGTGGCGGTAAGTTTCGCTGGTGATGAAGACTTGTTGACCGTGACCTGCAAATCTTCGTAACCGAACGAGGTATAGGATAGACCGTATCCGAATGGCCATCGAATCTGGCTTTGTCGATCTGGTGCTCGGTATCCAACAGCGAGACCCTCGGCGTATCTAATCTCAATGTCTCCGTTCTCCTTCTTCTGAGACGGGAAGTTACCATAGCTGGGCCAATCCTCCAGCGTCTTGAACCAGGTCGTCGGCAAACGTCCGCTGGGATTGATCTTGCCCGTCAGGATGTCGACTACTGCTCCTGGCCCCTCCTGTCCGGGGAAGTGCATGTTGACGATGGCATCGACGCTGTCTTCGAAACTGCTGACATCGACAGGGTTTCCGCAATGCAGGAGAACAACAGTCTTCTTCGAAGCCGCAGTGACCGCCTTGATCAACGCCGTCTGGTTGTCTGGTAGCATGATGCCGTCCATGTCGAAGCCTTCCGATTCGTGTTGCTGGTTGCGGCCGACGTAAATGAGACTAATGTCGGCCTTAGACGCGATCTCCACCGCTTCAGCAATCGCACCCTCTTCCGAGTATTGTTCCTCAAAACACAGCGTTGCGCCGTAAGGGGTGGGTTCGCCGATCATAAGCTCGCGCGACTTCATTGTAAGATGCATTTGGTATGCCTTTCCTGCTTCCATCGGCATCTCAATTCGTGTCTCATATTTAATAGGGCGGAACAAGAACTGCTCTGTAGTAATATCAGGTGTTGGGCCAGAGAGCACTTCGACGTCGCCGACCTTTAGGGAAAAGGCACCTGAATGTCGAACGGCAAGGAGATGTGTTCCAGTAGTTTTCGGGATGAGCGTCGTTGACATCTCCAGATGAGATTCTGGAATCTTCAGACCTGGCTTGTATTTCCCGAGCATAAAAATGGTGGCTTCGTCCAAAACCTCGGTGATCAGAGGCTCGGTTGAGTCGTCGTTGAAATACGACACATCGACGCCCTTCTTACCGTTCTTGGCTGTGAGAATTCCGGACTCAGCCACTGGGACAATGACACGGGTGCGTACGCCAGAGGCATACTGCACATTATCAGGATTCGGGTGGGCCTTTCGCAACAGTTCATGGGGAACTTGGCGGTACTGGGGCTCGCAAGATGCGCTGCCACCACCTGTCAAGATGGGACGCTGTCCGTACTCTCCAATAACTGCGATCGTTGGAGAATCGGAGATGCTGAAAGGTAGGGTGTTGTTGGAGTTTTTGAGCAGGACAATGCCTTCTGATGCGAGGTCTCGCGCAATCGCGTTGCTCTCCTCAGTAATCTTTGATGTCTCTGGGCCCTCTCCATGCGAAGGGCGTGTCCTATTGCGCATCTGGAGCACCTTTTCCACACGAGCGTCAATGGTCTTCTCGCTGACCTCACCGCTTTGGACAGCCTTCGCAAGCTTTCCGGCCCGGAAAAAGGGAAACGGCATCTCCAGATCCAGTCCAGCTTCAATCGACTGGACAGTTGAGCGAGTTCCGAACCAGTCCGACATGACGGCGCCATCAAAACCCCACTCCCTTCGGAGGATCTTCTCAATAAGGTCGCTATTCTCTGAGCAGTAGGTGCCGTTTACCTTGTTGTAACTTTCAATGATTAGCAGAACCCAGTTGTGTACGGAGGAGGAAACTTACGCAGCCATAACACCGACGGGGTTGGACTTCTTGATGAGCTGTTGCCACGCAGCCAAGTAAATCTCCCGCAGCGGTCGACCGTCTGGAGATGCGCCGACGTTGTAATAATGCCGAAACGTCTCCGAGTCGTTGCAGACGAAATGCTTGGGGCATGCTCCGACGCCCTGGCTCTGAATGCCATTGACAATGGCAGCACCAAGATGGCCAGACAGCAGGGGATCTTCACTGAGGCACTCAAAGTTGCGACCGCCACGAGGATCTCGGTGGATGTTGATGGTCGGCCCCAGCACAACTTGAGCATGCTTGAACTTGGCCTGTTGGGCTATTTGCTGTCCCAGGCGCTCCAATAGCTCGGCGTTCCATGTGGACGCCAGGCAGGTTGTGTTGGGGAAGCAGGCTGTGGAGAGTTGACCGTGAAAGTCAGTTGGCCTGATTCCATTGACGGAGTCAACAGTCTAGGGAACAATGGTTAGCCTATTTTATACACTGGCAAGTCAATTCGCAGCACACAACACACCTTCAAGGGTGGGATGCCAACGCGGGGCACTCCCGAAGTGGAAACAAAATCTCGGCCAGAGAGCAGGCTGATCTTTTCCTCCAAGGAAAGATCGCCAATGAGTGTTGAGAAGTCTACCTCTTCCATATTTCCAGTTGCTATTTGGCGTGCTAAATTGTGTTGATGAATATTGCGCGGACTATGACAGGCAATCGCATGAAGCTGAGATTGCACAAGTCTGGGCATTCTTTGGAGAAATAATAACTGGACGCCTGGAAGTAGAAAGGCGTCGTGCCACGATTGTAATGGAGCATGCCGGGCTTGGCCGCAATTCGACCAGCGAGGTGGGACTCCGGGAATCCCGGAGGCTCCGGGAGGCTCACGGGATCGTCGTCCGGCTTCTCCGCAAGGGGGCCGGGACGCATCCGAGGGCGCAGAGTTTTAGTGCAAAGCAGGAGCGGACACGCTTGTCTCCCTGGCTACCTTGTAATGTGGCCTTGAGGTCTATGAAACCCTTTCAGCATGTTTAAATTCGGGTCATTGAGGTCCGTGTCGCAACATCTGTCAATCCATGTACCATTCTGTAGAACAAAGCTCACTGTATAGAGTTGAACACGCTGTTAAATTTCTCCACCGAATCATCTTGTATTCCTTTCCACTAATTTCGGATTTTCTTTCTCAAAACTCACCTCTCTAACTGTCAATGACTAGCGCAGATAACGGTGTACTCTGGTGCAAGGTGCCTTGAGAATGCGACCAGCTCCACTTCGCACTGACCCGCCAACATGAGCGTCGTAAGGACTAACTGAGTTGTAGAACGCGACATGTCTCGAGTTCGGGCTAAGGAAAAGATCCACGGGTTTCAATATGATCGCTTAGCGTAAACATCCTTCGCTTTAGGTTTCTTCAACTAAAGTGCTTGTGGCAGCGACTTCATGAGGTTTGGTGATAGCACCTTCGAATCTCTTGATCACAATCTATTCCTCCTTGCAATGGCACCCGCATTCTACAATGCTCAAGATCTCATTGGGTAAACAGAAATGGCTGTGGAATAATATGATAAGGATGAATATCAACCCAGCCAGATGGCTTGTCAATTTCACTTGCTATAACTAATAATTTCTTACAGTATCCAAATTCCTTCTCGGTATTCTCAGTTCTCTCCAGCAGCACGTCTCTGCTGCCACGCCTTCTGGAAGTCACGGGGTTTCACGCCGTCGAGATACATGTGGTCAATCTCCTCGGCCGTCAGGTTGCTAGTGTCAGGAACAAGGAACCAGGCGCCAATAACCAGGAAGACACTGCATCCGGCCCACACGAAACCTGTGCGGATGCCCAGGTTGCCGGAATCGACGTTGAACATGTATGGCAGGACAAAGGCGGTAAGCCAGGCCATGACAGCTTGAGAAATAGTGGCCAGGGACAGACTCTTGCTACGCAGGCGGTAGCTCGAGATTTCGGCCGCAATAGGCCAGCCCATTCCCTGAATAATACTGGTCTGTAGAGTGATGAGGAGGTTCATCAGAACGGCGCTTGCCCACAGGCCACTTTGTCCCGGGGCATAGTAGAGACCACCGATAACAACCATTGTAAGCAAGTTGATGATGCAGCCAAACAAAAACGCGTTGTGGCGGCGGAATCGTCCAGCAAATGCCCAAGTCAAAAGAATGATAACAATAGCCAGTCCGAAGCCGCCCACTCCGATATCGAAGACGTGGATGGCAGGGAGGCCGGCCGTGATCAGGATGAGAATGTTCTGGGTCAGGAATGCCGCTCCAGCCACGTTGGTGGCAATGTAGATGAAGAGAATAGTCAAGGTTCGCTTGAGGTCGGTGCCCTTGAAGCAATCCAGGTAACTACCGGACTGAATCTCAGAGTTGACTTGCTCTTCCTGGATAGTCTTGACCAACAAGGCCATTCGATCGCCGGCGGTCTCGGGGCCGTAAATCTTGCTTAGCGCCTTCTTGGCCGCAGCAAAGCGCTGCTTCTGAACGAGGAAGTTGGGAGACTCGGGGACCAGAAGGAAGAGCAGAGTGGCCAAACCGCCCACGGCCCACTGAAGGGCGAAAACAGTTCGGAAAGCTGACACGGTAATATTAGGGACGAAGGCTCGGACGACACCAAGGGCCAAAGCGAACATGGCCACAGTGAAGAGGACAATTCCCTGTTGAATGGGAGCTCGGAGCTTCACAGGCGCAATCTCAGACGCGTAAGTAACGCCAGCGGCCATGCCAGCTCCGATGCCGAAGCCGTTGACGATCTTTCCGGCCAGCAACAGGCCGCGGGTCTTGGCCACAAACTGCATAGCCGTACCAGCGACAGTCAGAGCAGAAAAGGCACTACCAACGTATGTTCGTCCGAAGTAATCCATCAAAAAACCGGCGGAGAAGGCTCCAATGGCCTGGGAAAGACTGGACATGGCACTCCAGAGGCTATGAAATGTAAGTTATAAAGATCGGGATGTCGCGTCGGAGATGGAAACGTACGAGGTCCAGATGGAAGGGAGGTACGGGCCAGTCTCGCCCATTGCGCCGAAGTAGAGCTGGAAGGCCGGCATGGACAAGGACGCGCCGTTTGCGATACTGTCGTATCCGAACATCATGGCAGCCGCAAAAGCCACGCTGCCTATAGGGCCGTTAGTTCATACAAACACTTTTCCTCCAGAACGCGCAAAGACTTACTGTACATGATGGACTTCCAGCACTTTCCCGCGGCTTGCTTGATGGTCAGGTTGCGTTCCTCTTCCTGGATTGCGGATCCGCGCTCGGCTGCCTCGTCCGAGAAGACGAACTTGTCAACCGAGTCGGTAGACTCGACATGGTCGAATTGCTGGACCTTGTCCATGTCGTTGGAGGCCATTGTGATTCCGGGTCTTTAAATGTGGCAAGTTGGAGGATGGTTGAGGCACCGTCACACCGTAGATGAATCTAGTGGACTTTGGATGGTGAGGATCTCCAGAGGGGACGGCTTGATGCAGGGACGGTCCCTTATATATGCAAGCGGCACACGCCTTGTTAGAGGATTACTGGTACCCCAGACTCACGACCCCAGACTGGGGAAGCAACTATGCTCAGGATGGCCAAGTCCGCTCGGAATCCAAGCTCTGGGTATAGTCTACCGAGGTACACGTCACCTAAGAGCACGCCGGCACGTCCAAAGACCAACAGTTCGAGCGGTTGAATGGCTGGAAAGGATACAAGTCGCCAGGGGGATGGGGCAAAGTTCGCATCATGGGGTAGCATTGGGGACCCGGGAATTCCGAATCTCAATCGGCCGGATGCAAGATTCGGCTTCGGCGGTGTAGATTAAAGCGGACTCGACTCCCGGCCCCCAGCCAACCGCAGTACAGACGCTATCCCCGTCGAGGCTTGGCTAGCGACACATTGACGATTACATTGCCTCAAGTTATCGAGAGACTTTACTCACCCATGGATTCTCCGCATTCGCTAGACCTCAAAGAGCACAAGCTTGCCACAGCGCGGGGTCTGGTCCTCTCCGGATCCTGGGGCTGTTCCGCACTTCTCCACGTCCAGACCAACCCGAGCGTTCTCCAAAGGCCCTTTTCTCGGTCTCGATTCAAGCGAAAGGCCGAACTAGTGTCACTTTGCGGCGCAGAATCGACGTGTTGTTTGGGGTCAATATTTCCCCACAGCTTGCCGCGGCGGAAGATCCGAGGGCTGTCTACTAGACAACAGCGCATATGCCAGATTGTCAACCGCCCAAGCCTAATAACAGCCTGGCTATTTCTTGGCTTTCAAGTGTGGCGTTCTCTTTTCTGTATTTGCAGTGTCTATTGGACAATCGGTTACAAGTACACCAAATAAACTTACATGAAAGGGTTCGTAAACTCGGGAGTATGATGCTACAGAATCCGTGACCAGACCATGAAGCCGAACCTGCTAGTCAATATTTCATATTGCCACTAGTCGATAAAATGAATCATGTGTGCGATGTGCTGGGACTACTGTCGTTTCGTCGTTGTGTGTCCCGGTTGAGCAGTCCAAAGGCCCGATCCATTCGAGTCTCGACCCACGACGGAACCAAAATGTTCTCAGAAATTGCAGCCGGAGGTGTGGTGGGACTATTACGAGGCCTCGAAATTGCCATCACATTCGACCGACTTGGCAGGCTAAGAAGCCAAGTGTGATCCCAAGAGAGTGCAGGATCAATCTGGGAGGCCTCAGACGCCGGCGAAGTAGATCCACGCTTCATGTAGCACCAGTGCATGTGCCTTTATTCTAGCATTTGAGCATTTTAAATTGGTCAGTGACAATTCTTTGTACTGGAATGTACTGTGAAGGCCCGAAATGGGACACTGACAGCTCTGAAACGCTCTCCGACAGGGGATGAACTGACGATGTATGGGCATTGCTGTTTTAAAGGGGTCAAATTTAAAGCCCGTTTTGTCAAGCCTTCCTCAGTAAGCCGTAGACCAAGATCTCGCAAGAGATGTTGGTTTGTCGGGGAGTAATTCTGGATGTCACCACCAACCAAATGAGCTTCAGGCAATGGACCAGGCAGTACAAGCAACGACCATTCACCTATCTATACCCCGAGAAGTGTTAATAATTGAAAGACGATCAAGCCTACCGCATGTACGCATTCCCCGCAATTGAAGCCATCGCTTAGCACGGCAGAGTGTCCAGAAGAGTGGAGTAAATGAAATGCAAAGCAACCCTGCCATGCCTCGGGATGTTTCCTGTCGGGCGAGTATCCATGCTGACGGGTTGTAATTATAAATATTTAATGACATCTGAGAAAGACTGCAATCTAAAATGAGTGAATTTGGCGAAATTGAGAGTTGTCAGAATAACAGCACACATACTGAGTTGCGTTATCCGCAGTCCAGCAGGGCACCAACCAGTAACACCTTGGATCATGACGGCTCCCGAGTTGCGCTAGGTTCGAAGGACACTAAAATAAACTGCACAAAATGCCATGGAGCCTCCGCTATCCATTGCATGATCGCTAGGTCCTTAGGCAGGTTTTGAGAATGTCAACATGAAGATGAGGCCAAGAGAAAGAGATATATCTAATTTCGCAGCATAACATTGGCTTGAGGGCCTAATAAGCGGCGAGCTAACGACCCGTGCTTCTACCAGAATACTCTCAAGTCCAACGCATGGCGTGCAACCCGAGCGTGCGCGCCTTGTTATCACGCAAGGTGGAGGAGTCGCCTTGTGGAGACTGTCGGTACAAGACATCCCGGTGTGCGTTCCGCGACCGGCTGTTCCGGAGTAGATTCAATTCCCACACCTCTAGTGCGTGCCCCATGTGCGTTTGTTTTGGTTCCAGAGGACTATTAAAATAGAGACGGAGGATTCGTACAACCCACCGCTGTCATTCCGCTCAGATGAGGGCAGCGAATCAGTAAAATGTCGTGACAGACAAAAGTAATGCCATGGCTCTTGATAACCAAACATCAATCTGGTTCAATACACAATTAAACACTTAATTACATCCTACTATCTTTCGACGAGAGGGCAGCGGAAAAGTCCTTCAAGAATGCCCAACGAGTCTTTTCGAGCCACCCCTTCGCCATGAAATCGGTTGCATACTTCGGGAAAAAGTCGATGACGCCAGCAAGATGCGTGTCATGGGCTATTATGACCATGATGGCCTTGCTTGCATCAGCCTCTTGAACCTTTTCGATTGTCTGCTCGGCCACGTCTGGATCGCTAAAAAGCAAGCCTGGTCGCAGCTGGCCGTAAAAGGGCTTCTCCCTGTCTCCGTTTCTAAGCAGGTGTTCAAATATGGCACCCGGGCAAGGCCCCGTCCCGCGTATTGACAGCGGGTTTGGCGTGATGGAAGCAGGCAGAGGCAAGTAGGTTGATGGTCTGATTTCACCGGCGTGGTGGCAGCAGTCGCCACCCATGAAGATGAATGAATCTGGACACGACGTTACCCGAGCAAGCGCGCACACATGGCCTATCGTATGACCAGGCCCGTCGAGAACGTAAAAGCTACCGTCTCCGAAGTAATCAATGGCGCTGAAGTTGCTGATCTTGGGTCCACCTTCGGGAAAAGCGAGTTCCTTGACTTCTCTTCCAGCGAAATCGCTCTCCAGGACAGGCGAATCCTCATTGGCTGGGTAGCCTGGCATGAACATGTCTTTGAACCCAGGCCCAACAACCAGGGCGGTAGAGGGTGGGAAAGCCGAGGGGTCTCCGGTGTGATCGTAATGCCAGTGGCTCCAGATGATTGCTTCGACATCACTCCTGTCTACCCCATGGTCTTCGAGCACCTCATGGACTCCCTTCTCTACCGATAGCTTCCACCCGTCTTTCTTCAGATGGCTGACCACGACAGGGGCTAGATTGTCCCAATCCTTGCGAAGCCCAAGATCAAACAGAACCTTGCGGCCAGAAACATGCTCCACCAAGAAGGAAAACGACGGGCATTGGATGAACTCGTGCCCTTTGATGGGTGAGTCGATCATTGTATTCATCGGCCCGTATATGTCGCTGGTACTGTCGATGACCCTCACTTGGACGGTTGCCGAAGAGGCAGGTATCTCAAATTTCGGCGAAGAAGTCATTTCTGCGACTAATTGTAGGAATTGGTGGAATTTACTGGTGAATGCCTTTTGGCTTTCGGGGAATATAGATTGAAGTATTGGTGGTTAGTTGTCTCAGTTTCACCACGTACAGATATTCTGGTATGACCCAAGACTCCACATCTATTTAAGTAAATCCATGGGCATCCCAAGCCAATCCTAGTTTGTTAGTGCTCCATGAATTTTCGTTTGATGTGCAATCCACCTACAAGTCCCTGCCGAAAGCCGATATAGGGTGTCTGAGTATGCCGACTACCGAGCCCAGGTCTTCTGTGTCGATAAAGCTGCTCACGGGCATGCCAGTTCTGGTCAGTAGCCCTTTTCGGTATGACAGTGGAAGTTTGTTATTCTCTTGCCGGACCGGATCCGCTTGGCGGCAGTTCGGCACTCGGCCATAAGCATCATCTGACGCACACCTCTAAAAACCAATGCTATAACACTTGTGTTCCTATAGTATCGTGCCACAACTATGGCCCTAGTGATTGATGCAAGGTTGTCGCTCAGCACAAATATTGTGTGGAGGTTTTACGTGAGCTCTGCTCCAGTGTCGCATGAACTTAGTGCAGAATAGCATCACAAAGTACCATATACGACCATAGCTCTTAGCAAATGGGATCACATGGATTTATACCCTACGGATCCTACACCTCGCTTTTATAAATTCTGAGCCTCCAAAAGGTGGGCCAGCATTGCTCAAACGTGATGTCCTGATCCTACACCCCAGCATCCCCCTTACCCTATACCAACCTCCTAGTGTAGGCGGGCTCATCACACTGATATGGACCCCAAGACGTAAGGTCGCTGTAAAAAACAGGGTGGATCCAGCCCCTGACACTGTGTGCTATTCTGCTCTTCTGTTTCGACCCAAACTCCGACATCTCACCGGTCGGGGCGAATGGGGCCTTCGACCCGGACCAGGAATGGGGGGCTTGCGACCTTGCCTAGTGAGGGTTTCTTTGGGAATACTCATAAATTGGCAATCCAAATACTCGCGTCTTTGGGTATCCAGTTTTGGCAAGGATTAGGAGCCTATCAAGTTCGCCGTCGCCATATGACAGATGAAGCGAGATGGTATCATACGCCAGGCTTTTCCCGGTAGTCGATCTGCCGTGTCTACTCCACGGTCAGGAGGAGAGCGTAGACTACTTGGGCGTGGGGCGATTCCTGGGTTCATGATTAAAAGTCAGAGTCTGACTTCACTCTCCGCCCTTGCAATTAATCCCCTTACCGTTCTAAATGCTAGCTTATCCACGAGCGGACTAGACTATATACTGGGGTTTTCGGGATCGTCCACTCAGCCCCGTTGTTCAATTTTGCGTCTTTTCGGACGCCTTGCCAATGATGACGTTTGTCCTGACCATCACCTGACAAACTTTGTGGGAAATGTCTCAACGGGTGATTTAAAGGGGGCAGCTGGCCGCCCTACACTTGGCCGTGTGTAAGTGTTGCTAACGTGGTTCGAAACAAGGGGCAAGCTATCTTAGCCTAGTGATGAGTGCATAATGAGGTGTTGTCACTGTTGTCACCGCCTCGTTGGGCGCACAGTCCCGATGGTGTGGTAGCAGCAAGCTAAAAACCTGGGGTGCCACGCCGAATCCAGCCTTACCAATGCCCTCATCACAACCGTGTTACCTACCCCTATGACAGTGTGGTATTCCTCTGAAGCTTGAAATTTGAGCCTGAAGGGCGTGTGGAGCATTGTTTTTCGGTCGAGGCCCATACGCCACCGCCAACTCAATTCCCCTTAACCAAGCAGCCGGTACGAGGGAGGTAGTCATATGACGCCTGATTGATGCAAGGGCTACAATGAGCATCGCAGTAAAAGTTGAATAATAGCAATAGTTTCGTGTGCTAGTATGGATTGGAAGGTAGTCAATCCAAGAGTGTGCCGAGAAAAGAAAATCCGCGACAAAACACTTGAAAGCCACCAATCTCCCCAAGGTACCGCCATCAACTCGGCGCGGGTGGCGTTACAAGCTTTGGCTACGCTGGGCCAGAACAACTCATCCTGCGTTATTTCCCCTCTTTGCGTACCTTAGTCTGCTCCGAGGCCAGAGCTCCCCCTCGCGTTGGTGCATTGCGGCGCCCTATCAATTGAATCAGCTTCCGCCATGGCGCCCTATCGATCAGCCGATGGACCGAAGCGCGCCACGCTGAAAAATCAGGGCAATTGAAGGCGCAATCGATCGTGATGATCTGGGCTGGAAGAGTCTATTCAGCAGATTGCATCCGTCAAAATTAGGTAACACTGACCTATTCACAACCTGTACAGCACACCATCTTTGGAGCAGCTGAAAATGCGAACAAACACTAGCCACCATGGCGTCGGCCTGGAATCAACCCGACGCCTAGAATTAACTATCGGCACAAGCTTGCCGTTCAGACAACTCAATTCCGAGCTGAGGAATGAAGGAGACGTCTCGGCCCCTTTCAAAGGGGGGCGCCGTTTTTTGCCACATGAGAAGCGCTGTTGAGCGTCGTCATTATAAGATCACTCTCGTCGGCCCAGCTGACTGCAACGAGCCCTCCTCACATTCGCTGCAAAGAACCAGGCACAGTTACTCTAATCTTTCCTAACACTCGCTATCAGTTCCCCATCATGAAGTTCAGCCTGGGAGTTGTCAACATTGCCTTGGCGAGCCTTGCGGCTGCCACCCCTCTTTCGAGTCCCAACGAGCCCGTCGGTTTAGAAGGTTAGTCCATCCCTTCTGTCCCAGGATACGAAAGCAGCTAACATGGGAAGACCGTGACTACGGCTCTGGCTGCAAGTACGGTGACAAGCGCTGTTGCAAATACCAGGACTCGGAATACCCAAGCAACGACTGGGGCTACCCCGTGGAACACAGCTACAAGAAGCGCCACACCATCTACGTCAAGTATGGCAAGAGCATTCAGGCCGCCATCAACAAAGCTTCTTGTGGAGATAAGATTGTCGTTGCACCGGGCACTTATGCGGAGCAGATCACCATCGACAAAGACGGCATTCAGCTCATCGGCCACAATGCCATCATTGTCCCTCCTGCCAAGCCTTACAAGAACACGTGCAGTGGTCTGGCCGGTCCAAAGACCCAGGCCGGTATTTGTGTCACAGGATCCGGAATCAAGTTCACAAAGTTTGTCACTGAGCACAAGAAGGTCATCTCTGTTAAGACTCATGTCAATGACGTCTTGATCACCGGCTTCCAGGTCAACAAGTTCTCTGGTCTCAACATCGCTGTCGTCGGTGCCCGAAACGCTCGCGTAACCAAGAATTCACTCACCGATGGTGCTAAGTACGGGGCTCTCACCGTTGGCTCAATCAACAGTCACATCGACGACAACTTTGTCACAGCGAGCGTCCTCGGCAGCATCGGTATCTGCATGGACAACCAGAACGGTGTTTTGGTCAACAAGAACCATGTCTCAAACCACTTTGTCGGTCTCTGCGTCCAGACCAAGATGGCAGATGTTCAATACAACCATGTCGAAGGTTGCTGCTTTGGCGTCTTTGTGGATCCCTACGTCTACGGAGCCAAGATCCGCCACAACACCATCGGCGCGAATAACCCCATTTGTAAAGATATTGGGTTTGCTGCCGGTATTGTGATTGATGGTGCGATTAAATCCAAGGTCCTTGATAATGTTATCGAAGATCAAAAGATTGGTGGCAAAGGTACCGGCATCGTCCTTGTCGACGACGAATGCACAGAAGATCCACTCTCCATCTCATGCAAAGCTTTCGGTCAGAAGGCGGAGTCCTCAGGTAACATCATCCTCCGCAACATCATGCGCAGGAACGACATCGACATATTTGTCAACACCACTGGCCATGGCAACATCATTGCTTGCAACGAATGCTCGCTCCCCAAGAAGCTCTGCAAATGATTCAATGCTGGCGCAATTAAGGAAATTTTTATTGGATGAGTCACGTTAATAGGAATTTCATCTTTGGTAAATTACGTCGGAGTATATTTGGGCACACTAATGTAAAATAATTTCAATGACTTTCTGAAAATGAAATTCGATTCTCTGCACCTATGTCGGCTCCCAACATGTCAGCGTGCTACTGAAGTTGTCGTCCATGGGGAAAAAATGTAATAACTGTAGTACAACCTCGAGATCTGAGCGGTGAATATGAGGAGAATATTGCAGTATACTAGAGACCTGGGGGGTGGGCCCGATTTTTTTTTTTAAAAAAATAAGTCTCTCTGTTGATTTATTTCACTTATCCACATAAGGGGCTGGGGTAGGTGCTGACTATGAAAGACGTTGACACAAGTGATAATTTGGCAGATTAAGTTTTGTACATCAAGTTGGACTACCAAATGATAAGCCTCACAGGCCCTGATTGCTCACCGTCCTAGCGCATTGCGTAAGTCCGTCTGGAATCACGGAGAACCTTCAAACATGCTAGAAGTTAAACGGATGGGCTGGGTTCAAGTCAGAGTAACGCAATGATTTGGGCTTTTCTTTCACGGTGTGTTTTTTATTTATATTGTGGTGAGCACCTGTGTACTGGATATTTATCCACCTAGCTGCGTATGAATGAGGTTGAGGGTACTCAACCAAGAGCGGTCCCATATCCGCGTAGTATCTGCGTATACCAAGCCGAGACAGCATGTCGAACCACCTAAATGAATTCTATGACATCTACCTGCGCACTGGTGGTTTGGCAAGAATCGCAGGAATGTTCGATTGTCCAAGAACAGTAGCATACGACCCAAATTGCATGTGAACAGCTCGGTTCGGCTTCGGGTCCCAGCAAAAGAAGCGACCGGTAGAACGCATCTCTTCCAGGTCCACAACCACAATAGACTCCACTGGCATGACAGTTTCCGTCCAAAACAACAGATAGAGTGAATCTCGCAGCTTCAGCATCTTGCAGCGTTCTGCGTCTGCCAGGCCCTTTTCAGTGCCACTGACGGCGTGCCACACGAAAGTGCCTTTGTTCAAATACAGATGCTCGTAGGCGTCTCGTGGGTTGTACCGGTATAGAACGTGTTTGCCAATCAGCTCCTCAGTGGGGAGATAGGGCTGAACAGTGCCACGGTCGTCTTTTATGGCATTGACGAAGTTGGTCCATGTTCTCCGCTTTCCGCTTTCGTCGCTGAAACCAGAGACGCCCACCACGGTTTGGCCAGTGACGATGTCAAGAACCATGGTGACTTGTTGTTCATGTTCGGGCTTGTAGAAATCCACAAAGAAGATATCCGATCGAACTTCGAAAGACTTGTATTCGGCCTCGCCAGTTAGCCCAACACCTTCTCCTTCCAGGACTTTCCAAACGAGCTTTCTTTCGTCAACAAACTCGTGAGAGATTCGCCAGGCATTGTCAAATACGTGGTCGAAATGCTTCCCACTTAGTTTATGAGATTCGGGCATGAGGTGTTCATGGTACCCAACGGCGAGCTCCTCTAGGTTGGGCCAGTCCTGAACGGGGATGAAATCAGAAATCTCCGTAGATGCAGCCATTTTGAGACAATATTATCTAGACTGGATTTTAAGGGAGGGTTGAGAAAGTATAGATTTTGATAAGATGTTGTGTTTGATTGGGCAGTTATCTTGAGCAACGCTTCCGCATCAGCAAACGATAATATATATACTCATGCTTCAATAATACTGACACATAGAGCTGCGACCACTTCCGATGTTCCGAGGATAATTAGTAACCCAACTCTAAGATATCTCGGACTGATTTTCTCAAAAAGGTTTGGAGATTTTACAGATTGCCAGAGAGCACCCTCGCACTAAATTTCCTAAACAAGTTTAGCCCACTCTGCCTCCACAATCGCACTCAACCTCTTTTCCGCTAGCTACGAACACGATGGTTCATGTGGGGCGAATTAAAACGATGGGATGACGCGCAGATTGTGAAGCTCCCAGGATGGACTCTGATAATGTTCGGAATGAGAGGGCATGTGACAAATGGGATATGGCAACCACGCAGGCGGGGGGATGAGGGATCTTACCAAAGAATGAGGTGGAGGGACGACGCAAAAAGAGACACCAAGGGCAAAAAGGAAACATACAACAGCGAGGATTCCCCGGTCGTCACCGACCCGAGTACTAATTCGCCGCTTCTCAGCTTGACTAAGGGAGAGCGGACGGGATCCCTATTTTCTAAGAGCTATGGTCGTATGTACCAGGGACGGCCAGGTAACGGATTATCACCTCAGGGAGGAGCTGAAACTTTGCGTATCCAGCCCATTCCAGTCTTGGATATGTTGAAGGGCCCTGAGTATCCAGATGTATTATTCCGCGGCAAGCTCGTAGTAAACTCTACCACCGGTCAGTTTACTAATAGCATCTCCTTGATCACCACCAACGTTTTCGCGGGGACAAACTTTGCTCTTTGAGCTGTCGATCAAAATTAAAATCTTCTTATCCAAGCCGCAGTGATGTCTATATAGGATGCGAGCGAGTCAATTCCCTAACAGTATAAACTCATGCATCAACCCGCTGCTTGTAGAAAGCTTCACTGCCGTCGATGTAATTATTGCTCACAATTCTTACTATTCATTCAAGACCAGACTTCTGTCAGTCCCTGTTCAGTACAATGTCCCCATCTAAGACCCTACATGGCCAATCTATTGCCCAGCGCAAGTTCGCGGGCATTAGTTCACGGATGCCTCTGACGTCTCGTTCCACAACTTCGTATTCTCCTTTTCCACTCACCCACCAAGCAAAGTCCAGTCCTCTCAGCAGGACCAACATTCTAGCCAGCAGTGCCATCGCGAGCGGATCGTGTTTTTCGAGCATGCCACGATACCTCGGGTGACATCTCACAGCCATGGTTACAATGAACCGCCGAAGAGTCTTGGTAGCAGTGCCGGAGTAGAATGCTCGGTAATGGTACAGCACGTAATCTTTCGCTCCCACATAGATGCTCTTGATGTCTTCCGGCATTGCCACAATGTCGAATGCATCCAGCAAGTAGGTGAGATCCTCCTCAATGTCGTGTAGTTGCACTTTAGCGGCCATTGATAATTCGCCTCCTGGTGCTATCTGAGGCAGGGCCTCATGCTCAAATGGTCCATATCCCAGTTTACCAAGGAATACCTTGTTTCGGGCGAAGAGGACACTAACCCCTTCCAGCATCTTCATGGTCGAAATTGGAAGCTCATACCCCTCGTTGAGTTGCGTTTGATGTGCGAGCAGCCAGTACACATGAGTAATCAGGACCGCCGAGAGCCAAAGCTGTTCCGAAAGACTTCCACCGGGATTTGACAGAGCTTGACGGTGGTTCACGAGGGTTCGGTCGAGATACCGTCTCAAGGCAACGGCCATGGCAGAATCGTTGGGTGAATGAGCGTGGAGGTGGAGCGCAGACAGCGCCATCATCGGGTTCAGAACCACTTCGGAATCGAATGATAACTGTGGTATGGTTCGCTCCCACGACCTTGCGGACGCGCCATTGCAGTCGGGCATGGTGTGGCTAACCACGGCAGTATAATGGTACATCAAGCGTAGCTCTAGAGTCCGCCATTGACTCGTGTTTGCCTCCGACCTGGGATGCAACGTTAAGGAATGGATAGGTGCATTCTTGGTGTAATTCAAGGCGCCCTGCACTGCCATATCCTCTGATGATCGGCTATCCTCTGATAGTCGGTGCAGGGCATCGGATCGGGAGCTATAACCGCCGTTGTGAGGAGCATCCGTTGTCCAGTCACAACACTGGATATTTACATATCGTCGGCGACAGTTCGAGCAAACAGGCTTAATCTCATCGCACTAGATAAATTCAGTTTGCATGGACAGTGTCATTTTATCGGTTTGTGTACAGGGATAATACCTTGACCTTTCGGAGTCTACAGTCTCGACAGCCTGATCGAGACTTTCTCAGTAGCCGTCCCCGCCGTTGAGCGGTAGTACTTGCTGAGTCCATTATGAACTTTGTCTTAGGCTCTAGTCAATCATCGACTTGAGTAGCGAAAATGCGAGGATGCGAACTTGCGAACATCCGAGGATGCGAGCATGTGAAGCAGTTGTCCGCCGGGATCTGAATTGGTAAGCGGGATAGACTAAGCAGCGTGGAGCATCGAGAAGGTAAACTAGCCAATTATATCTGAAAGCGAACTTGCGAAGAACCTTGTCATACGCTAACTTGGTTTGGGTAATCAAGGACCCCAATGTAAGTTCAGGATTCAAACCGGACGTCTCAATTGTCAGCTCAAATGAGTATAAGAAAAGCGAGGGGATCCGATTTATTGAGCATCATCATCAAACTTCAATCACTTCTTCGCAAAGTTCCAAGATCCACCATATCAATATCCGGAGCTTTCTACCCAATACAACCTCAAACATGTCCCAGATCCTAGCCGTCTTTGGCGCTACCGGCCAGCAGGGTAGTTCAGTCATCAACTATGTGCTGAACGACCCGGAGCTTTCGCAAAAGTACAAGCTGCGTGCCATCACCCGCGATGTCGACTCAGTGAAGGCCAAGCAGCTCAAGGAGAAGGTCGAAGTCGTCCAGGGTGACGTGCTCAACCGAGCCTCCCTCGAGACAGCCTTGACCGGCGCGCACACCATTTTCGCCATGACAACACCTTCCTTCGGCCCCCATGCTGTGGAATACGAGTACAGCAATGGCAAGATGATCGCTGATGTCGCTGTTGAGAAAGGTGCGGAGTACATCATCTTCAGTACTCTGCCGTCGGTCACAGATATCTCCAGCGGCAAGTACACCAAAGTTACTGCCTTCGATGCAAAGGCAAAAATAGAGCAGTACATTCGAGGCTTATCAATCAAGAGCGCATTCTACTGCCCGGGATCATTTATGGAGAATTTCCAGTCCCAGACCTTCTTGGCTCCACGAGAGGCTCCCGATGGCACCTGGGTTCTATCCCGCAACACCTCCTCCAAGGCCCAACTGCCCTTGATCGACGCTGTCGGGGACGGGGGAAAATTTGTTGGCGCCATCCTAGCCGAACCTGACAAATACGAAGGCAAGACATTCTGCGCCGCGACAGCCCTATACAGCTTGGAGGAAATAGTCGCCGTTCTATCCAAGACCACGGGCAAAACCATCGTCTTCAAGCAGATCCCAGATGAGGACTTCAAGGCGAGCTTGCCTATCGCAGCTGACATCTTCGCTGAGGGATTCAGCTATGGAGAGGAGTTCGGCTACTTCGGACCAGATTCTAAGAAGTTGGTTACCTGGGCTGCTGAGAACGCCAGAGGCAGACTCTCTACTTTTGAAGAGTTCTTGGAGGCTCATCCTCTTCAGCTTGCATAAGTAAACCGGAGCACCGCACGTGGGCATTACAAACACATCCCGGAAGCACAGGAGCAGCAAGAACTTAGGAACAAGAGGAATAGGTGATAAATGAATGGATACGTGGCTAGATTTCTTCCACCCAGAGACTAGTCTCGATCATCGCCGTTTATACTCTGTATCAAATCCCCGCAATTTCCTAATGATCTCTTCCATCGACAGTCGTTGTCCCTCGCTTCCACATCTTCTTTGATGGCCCGAGCGTGTTCCAATGTGAGAGACGACTATCGTAGCAACGTGGTAGGTGGCGAGTAGGAGGGCTATTGTTGAAAGGGAACGGCGTCAAAGGGACAGTTGAGTTTTCGGTCGTAGGGCCGGCGGTAACGGGTAGCGGTCGAGTATCGTAACTAGAGAAATCTTGGATTTTATCGATATTCGGTCGGTCTGTCTCCAGGAGTGGGGTTGTTAGCGACTGGGTGAGTAGCAACCAGAGAGTAATGGCCCACCAAACCAAGGTGACTGATCGTCGGTGGGCCCATCTCCCGTTGAAAGTCGGCCAGACTGGTTCTCCGAGCCAGAAATTGAAGGGGGCCAGAGGGGAGTATTGATAGCTTTGAGTGCGTTCAAGGTAGTCGATGGAGTTCTCGAACTGCCACTACTGACAATAGAGGGCCCTGGAACCCCAGGGCCGTAGAGGAAGAGGTCATGTTGACTAATCTTGCACTTATGGGCGTCACTCATCATTTCTCAAATGGGTTTTGTGTTCCTGCACTTGGGGAGCGCCGCCGTGAGGCTTGAAGAGGTGGAAAGTTGGGCGAAGATGAACAGACGAAGAATGACGAGGTCTTGACACGAGAAAGTGAGCAGCCCAACAATCCAACGAACGACACAGTGCCCCCAGGCCCCCCAATAAGTGCGTCTCGGTAAATAGCCAACCTGATGGTGTGTCTCTTGCATCCTGACGTGTCATATCTGCCTCGTCCCGTTAGATTGGCTGCTAGTGCCAGCTCCTTCACGCATCGCTTCGTTTGGTAAGGGTAATTCTTGATTTTCTGCTGCGTAATTCTCTTTCGCTTATTTTGCAATTGTCTAGACTCATTGACGCATTCGTTGTGGTAATTTATGTCGGAGACATAACGAGTTGTCCGTGTGAACGATGGTGTAGTGTTGAGTGGTGCAACGAGGCTTGTATTGAAGAATGAGATGCTGATTTCGTGGCTGATCCTCAAATAATCCCAGGCTCACCCATACAACCTCGCGGAGATGAAAGCAGGAGTTCACATAACAGCAGACGAGAAAGTTCGGTGTTAGTACGATACCATTCCTGAAAGCTACAACAAATAAGCCCGAGCATCATTTTTGTGTGTTGCGAAGGAGTTGGATGCTTGCCTTTGCAAAGAAATAGTGGTGAACCATCTGTAAGTTGATGTAAAGCTGTCGCCAACAGATTACTCGCGCTGTGAAATTCTGTCAAGCACAAGTTCAGCGCGGGCCAGGTTCAGGTTTTCAAAAACAACCTTTACGAACGTCAGTCATTCGTTCAATCACAAATGACTCAGTCCTTGACAGGCTTTTTGTTCACCTCAACGAAAGAGGGATATAACTCAAGCGTATGGCTAAGTCTGAAGGGAACAGAAAGAGGACCAATCTACCACCGGCGCGACAGCCAGATTGCCTTCCTGTATATCCAATACCGTTCACTCCGTAGGCAGGGTTTCTATTGGCGGATGCAAAGAGCGTGGGTCCTCAACGAGGTGTGAACAGAAACGGAACCGCTAGACGTGCAACTTTCAGCACACTTATGCCATTCACTACTCTCCATTCGTTTTCGCACACAAGGAAGTAGTCCAGCCGTGTGTGCTCTGTTGCCAGGTTGCTCGCATACAGTGTGTCTAGGAGGAATAAAGAACGAGATGAACATCCGCAACGTGGCGCCATGTCAGCATGATCACCGGCTATCCTCGCAGTATATCAAGACGTCGGTAGAAATAGGCATAACCCTCTTCCATCTGTTAGAAAGGAAAAGAGCATCCTAGATGTTTACTTGCCATAAGGTGAATGCTGACAACGAGGGACATGCAGGAGCAGGAGTATGCATCGAGCTCATAATATTAGTCTCTAGTCCGTCTTTATCACCTGTGTTCCCTTCTGAGATCAAGCGAACTTTCTCGTATCATGCTATGTGTTATACGTTTCCCTATCGTCAATATCATTCAATATGGGAGCCTGAGCTTTGCAAAGCCCCTCTCCAAGCATCAAAAGCGGAGAGGGCGGTTGACTCATTCGTAGCTTCCACTTGATGAGCCAATAATGCCGGGGTAGTAATGGCTCTTCAGGAATTTCAATACGATGGCGACACCAGCTAAAATCAGCGCCAGTCTGTTCAAGTGGTCGATCCGGATCCTCGGACTCATCGCCACTGGTGGTCTCAACCTGCGTCGAAGGCCAAAGCACACTCGTAGTACAGACAGACTTTCTCCACCGCGAGTGCGACATGATTCAAGACCGGCTTGGTCAGATGCCGGGCGATCTTATCCACAATCACTAGTGCTTTCGCTACCATCCGAACAATCATCTCCCACCTTGTCTTGCAGAGCTAGCCACGCTGCCCCAGGTTCTGCCACCACACAGATCAGGTCAACGTCGCATTCTGCCTGCTAATGACGGCAGTAAGGTACTACGTTTGGGAGAGGACTGCCAGCTAAGTGGGGGAAGCCGATCTACCCTTGCCATCAAATGCCCGAGAGCTGAGACGAAATCACGGCGCTCCACAAGAAGCTCCACAGGGTGTTCGTCCGGCGGAGTGGGACTCAAGACTCCATTGATGAAATCATCGAAGGGGAGAGTCGCGCACGTCAGTCAGGTACAGACATGCTGCACGTGGACCAGAACGTGGTATGCGAAATACACTTTTTCCTTCGAACGGCGATGTCACCACCCGCTACAGCCACCGTTCAATAGCTTCAATTCTAATACGGCGGTTCTTGGAGAGATGCTACGGAACCCGGTTGACAATGCGTGATCGAAACCGGTGGCTCCGGGGGACTTACTCCGCTTATTGGATGTTTGCCACAATAAGAGATAGGGGGTCCGAAGTTTGGTTAGGAAGGCGTTTCTTGCCAACCTTCCACGCCCTTGGCATTTTCAATCCGTAAATTATTCTGGGTCGTTTAGCACGATTCCGCTGCCGGAGATGGAATGGAACGGTGCCCATTCTCCGGCCTGTAAGATTAACGTCGTAATCAACTTAAGTCGTGTGCCACCACCCATCCACTTGCAATTATCCATAGCAGTGCCTCTAAAACCAGTGCTATCTCTAGCTCCCTCGACTACAGAGTGCCTTACTCCATCCTAGTCCCAGCTTCCAGGTCCTTGGCTGGTGGATACGTTACCGAGTACCCGGCTTCTCGGCCACAGGCGTCCCCGCCAAGAACTCGCCCAAGACTCCACCTGCCGCGATCTGCGAACTCTCCCGATGGCGGCCTCCGATCGAGACGAGTCAGGGGCATTTGACGGTGTATTTATGGGCTAGTGGGCGGGCAGTACCTGTCGGATAATGGCTCAATCGGGTATTTTCACACTCTAAAATTCACCGAGGTTACTTGACCGAGGTTAACGGGGTGGGGATCATTGATACTAATACTAGTGATTATCGACACCGACTCGGTGATATCTTGAATCTGGAGGTTCAAGTATCTCCTTCAATTCTTGAGGGCTGGATGAAGGATGTTGGTTTTTGGCCACTGACTGACTGGCCTGTTATCTGACTACGCCCTGCCTACCCAAAGTGTAACCCTCCCACCCCCAGCTATGGAAGAGCAAGAAAATATCGTACGTTTTCTCCAGCTTAGTGACAGTTCGAGCCAATTCTAGTCCACTACCCAAACCCTGCAGCTAATGGGGCTGGAGGCTAGTCCGGCCCGCCTTAGCCGCTTCACGCACTGGGCGTTCTGGGCTTGACACAACCTAACTCGGCAACTTTCCCCCAGGCTGGTTAATAGTATAGCACTACTAAATCATGATAGGTGTCAGTCTTCTTCAAGACCGGTCTAGAGGTGGATACTTGCTAGACAGAGCCATTATTAGCAGGTAGTCCAAGAATCCAAGATGATGGACTCGGAAACAATCGTGAGGGGGCAACTTATCACGGACCTCGGATTGCGCTGTGGCCATACTGTATCACTCCCCTGTCAGGCCACAGACCTTCGGGCCCTTCAGGGTTAGCCAGTTGAAGATCTTCACATGGGTTCCCGATCTGGTGTTCTTTGTGAGCATAGCATCCGTGATACTACGTAGGTACGCAATTGATTATGTCAACACTGCGCTCTCAGACCGCACCGTCAAACTCGCTGACAGATCTGACTCATGTCCACCGTAATACTTACCATCTGCGCAGGGGAGACTCTTGTTACCCAACATAGACTATTCGTGACCTCCGATGGTTTTCGGTACTCATGTTTGGGTGCCGATGTGTGCGATTTAACTTGTCCACACGGCGTCGATAGCACCACGGGATCAAGCCGTGAGGCGTCGCAAGCGAAATTGATTGTCGTCTACGGACTTCTGACCGCGCCAAAACGTCTGTGCCGCCAATCTCAAACATTTAAAACGTTTTGTCTAATTATATTACGTCTGCTGGAAGAATAGAGTTTACATGATGCCACATGTGCATGAGAAGAGGCTTGATCCTCGATGAGGCCGTTGCGCAGCGCCCACTACCAGTACATTCCGGCTGCCACCTCCCAGAGACCAACTCTCCGTATCAGTAACCACTTCCAAGACAGACAGACGCTAGATATCTGGGCTAGATGCTCTCTTTACTGGGTCTGGGGCAAAATGAGCCGGCGCTAGATTCAATGGCTTGACTCGTGGGGAGCGGCCAATTGGTCACTAATCTACGCTTTGACTACCGCGATGTGGAACGACGATCCGTCGAGTGGGTTTATCTCAAGCCCCCAGGCGACTATGACAACGCGCTGGTGTTTCTATTTTCTGTGATCTCGGGGGCTCCAGGTACCGTGCGCTTGGTGTGGGAAGGGTGGGAGGCTCCCGTGTAAGAGAATTGTCGTGGCAGCAGTTATCAGGTGATGATCTAGAACTGTCGAGACTCGTTGGAGGTTGAGCAGGAACCTAGGCATCCTGTCGTATCCTGTAGCATCCTTGCCTAGGTAGAACTCTCCTTATGCTGTTCACAGACGAGACGAAAGCTTTGCATCAGTCTCTCACTTCCACGCCGCATCACAGGGCCCCGTAGGCTCTGGGCACGCGATTTTGCAGACACGGCGCTAAATAAATGTTCAGCACGCCACAATTCGGTCGTAGCTCGGTCAAGAGTTTGCCGAGGCCATAATTATTTGCGATGGTAGGAGATCAAGCCGACAAGGCGAGAGCATAGCGGGAGAAAATAGTATCTAAGTCGAGGGTCTGGGTCAAGCTACACTCTCACGAACAGAAGCTTGGGAACGCTAGATAGAATCCAGCCCTGAGACCGATACAACCAAGGCCATTCTCCACGGCCAGGTCAGAGCACACAAGATTCACCCTCCAGACCCTCATGATCGCCAGCGCTAGCCCACATCTCCGCTCCTTTGCCTTGCCGCCGCGCCCGGGTTCGGCAGAGGTCCCCGATGCGGGCCATCGCGGGATGCATGTCTCGACGCCTCTGACTCGTGTCTACAGCTCACTCGCCTTCAACCGCCTCCTCTAAACAACGCTACCCCTGCAATCCCCTGGACTAGGCCTGCGATGGGAACGATGCGCGTTGCAGCGTCCGCCAGCGCTACCAGCTTGGCCAGTTTAGTGCGGTGGCCGAGCAGTAGTGGCTGCCCGTAACAAGGCTGGCGCAGGATTCATCTTTAGTGCTGGCATATTGACGCATGGGCTCTACTATGTCTGCTCGAGACAATTCATATGTAAAGAGGGGCGACGTTCTGCAGCGCCCCCACGGAAGACCGATGTGCTTTCTTTTGTCGACCAGGTTGATTCTGATTTCCGATCCTTGCTTTGCATTGAGCGAGTGTTCCCCGGTATCGCATCCAGCACGCGTGTTTTTGTACAACATCCAGCGACCGACTTCCTCCGAGACACCATGCCTATCAGCGAAGTGCAGCCATCGGTGGGTAACCTGTGGTGGACTCCTGGTCGAAATCGGCGGCGGTACTGACAGAGTGTCTCAGTTCCTCCGCGAGGCGTGGGCACTCTACAGCATCGGAACGATTATCTTGCTTTCACGATTCGGCGTACGGCTCAAAACTGTGGGTTGGCGAGGCCTGCAGGGCGATGACTTGTTCTCGGCCTGTGTCCTGGTATTCTATGCGATGGATGCATTCACAGTACATTTGATCTGTGCGTTCCTCTTTCTTTCGGATCGCTCCTACACACGTCTCTGACTGGAGCCCATCAGACTTCCTAGGAACCAATCTTGAAGCGTCAGCCCGGCTCGCTGCGGGCGAAAGTAGGTTTTGGACGGGATCCTCGCAATACAACCTCAACTAACCGCCCCGGAAGCATTATCCGCGAAAGACCTCGAGGAGTACGTCCGAGGCTCCAAGCTTCAGCTTACGGCGTGGTACTCGTATACCGCACTCATCTGGAGCCTCAAGGGCACTATGCTCTGCTTCTTCTCACGAATGACCATCGGCACGTGGCACAACATGTTCGTGAAGGGTGTGTCTATTGCCAGTGGTCTTTCGTATATCGCTGTTTTCCTCACGGTATGTTTACCAAGACAAGAAATCATGGTCGACTAGTAGAAAGCTAATCGTAACCTTCTAGATTACATTTGGTTGCTTTCCTACATACAAGAACTGGCAGTACGTATCAACGTCAAACAGGTCAAGACGAGTTTAACTAATATCACCCACAGGGTGGATCCTGACCCGGGACTAAAGTGCACCTTCAAGATGCAGAACTTCTTGGTCACTACAGTTCTCAATGTCCTGTCAGTTGGCCCCTGCCCACGACTCTTGTAGATGAGGTCTAATCATCAAACAGTACCGATGCCATGATTCTCACCATCCCGATGCCCTTGCTATGGAAACTCCAGATTCCCCTGAAGAAGTAAGTTGTTCCAATTGGATGTAGCTCGAAGCGACATGCTCATCATCACCTCCGTAGGAAAATTGTCATTGGCCTTCTTCTATCCTCGGGTGCCTTCGTTATCGCCGCGGCCATCATTCGTGTCGTTCTGACGCTTTCGGCCAACCCTTCAGCGATTACCATCAACAGCTGGGGTGTTCGCGAAACGATCGTCGGTATCATCACTGTCAACATCCCTATCCTGCGACCGCTGTTCACCGGCTCATTCTGGACCTGGGGAAGAAGCCCCATCTCCAGCTCCATGCGAACGGTGACTGGAAACGGCAAGTCGACCGACATCTCCGGACCATACGAGCTCACGCCGAGCATCAACGACGGATCGAACGCGATCTTGGGTGGCTCCAAGTCGAGAGAACACGGTAGCCAGGAATCGATTATCGGCAAAGACGATGTTATGCACGGTGTCATGGTTCGCACGACATACGACATCAGCCACGAGCAAGACGACGGTAGTGACGGTTGGCGCGGCGGTCGAAGAGCAGGCACCAAGGCTTCTGTGCGCGCTGGGGCGAACAATGTATGATTAGAAGACAGGGGTTACGGAATATACATAATCGGATTTATAGCCTTATATAATATATGCAGTAGATGCAAACAATATCTCCGGATTTTATCTCTTTAAAACCACACAATATTATGTTTAATATTAAAAAAATGTCAATTATAGTTTAATAATATCTTAAAAAATAACATCTTATCACCTTGAGAAGTATTTAATTAACTACGTAACTTTTCTTTCTTGCCAAAATCCCCTAGCTGGCCTTAGCTACAGGACCTCCGCTCATCCCGAACTATAGGGTATCACACACTTTTGCTGTGGCCGGCCCTGTCTACACTAAGCGCCACTACTCCCACTAGGAAAGAAGAAAAGCAATAAGAGTAAGTTGAAGATAGATAGGAAGAAGTAGCGAAAATATATAAACTAGGAAAGAAAGTATAAGAGCAAGAGTAAGCCTCTGGTACAAATGATAAGAGCAACAGTCTTGACTCACAGATATGTGAAGTATCCGGGCTGCATAGAGGCTGAGATACTCAAGAGAAGTGCAATCGCCGAGTCCCAGCTGCGAGCGACTAATGTTGCATGTAGTCCGCGGGCCGGTGCGAGCAAGCACTCGGGTCGCGAATCATGCCTCACCTGTAAGTCATGGGTAATCGTCCAGGCGACCAACGACATACTTTGGGGTCTGTGTTGGGTTGGAGAGTTCGGGGTCCATTTTGCCACCTGCCACAACAATCAGAGGCTCCGGCATGATATGGCACGATTATGAACAGGGGCAAGGTCCCCCGTGAGATAGAGCCAAGAGAAACTGTTGGGTGACAAAATTCTTCACGGTTCAAACCAATTGCTGTGAAAAAAAAAATCCGAAATGATCCGCTTCTATTCAAACTACTCGGGGGGTTTGTATAAGACTAACCCTACTCTAGCAGGAGAGGGGCATGCCTGAGCGGAATGCTTCGGCAACCCATCAGTCAAGGATCGTCAAGAATGAAAGTTCGAAGTAATCTTCTTATCTTTTTTCTCCGGTACAGATACATCCTGGCTACTATCTGGGCTAGTCCAGATTAAGTTCTTGTCACCGACACATGACTATGACATCCAATCCACTGCTCCTGTAGACCCCTGTTCCCAGTATATCCGCACATAGTGGAGCAGCATTGTAAAATACCCTGGAACCAACACATTACGGTGACTGTTGTTTAACCCCACTAACGGTTCTTTTGTCGCCAGCGCTAGTGATACGCATCGTACTGTTAGTCACTCTTGATGTGAAATCCCACCTGCTGTTAAGATACAAGAACTATTTCCACCAATCTGATTAAAATCCCTCGTGCAGGAGAAAGTAGGCAGTAATTGGAGAGACTTCTTTAGGGAACTAGCTCACGCCGTTGCAGGCCCTATAGAGCAGCTCGGCTTAAGAGCGAAAGAAACCGCTCATTGCCTTACGACTTCTGTACGACTGGGTAAGGGCTGGGAAAACCCTATTCGAAGTAGACTTTCTTCCCTTATCCCCGCAATTTCGACGGCAATGTCATTGGTGATCTGATCCTGCAACTTGTGCGGCGAGATCTGCACAGACAGGCTGAGCTACCCGGTCGTCGGCAGGGATCTTTGTGGACGCCGGGGATTGTGGCTCCATGGGCCCGACCAACACTTGGACCCAACCAACAAAGTTTCTTCACCATCCCTGGCGATGACTGGAGGTGTGTCGTTCACAGAAGCCCCATGAGGTCTCAAAGATCAAGGGTTTCATGGGCCCATGATACCCGACGATCCGCCCCACCCATAGAAGCGAGGCATGAGGAGGCTCAGGAGAGATGAATGTCCAGCTGCATAGAGCACTGACAAATGGTCAGATGCCAATATGGGATCGTGCTTCGGCATAGTGTAATTGCAATTGAGCCCCTCATGTGACAGGCAAGATGACGAGAGTGTAGTATTCGCTCCTTATCTATTACTGTGCTGCATCCCGAAGACTACCGGTACACTCACTGAAGTACACTCATTGAGTACACTCTTTGACTTACACTCATTGGAATTCAATTTATTCACTCTACTCGCTCATTCTCATTATTGCGGAACTCACAAGCATCTTGTTGTGGGCTGTTGCATCTACTATTATTTTATTTGTTTCTCCCTCTTGCTTGCCAATTCAATCATGCGGACTTCTTTCTTCCTGGCTCTTGCTTTCATCATCACGCGCGTCTGGGCTGGCGGGTATCAAGGTGCTCTCGAGCGCTTGATGCTCTTCTACGCCTTCGAGATTGATGAGCTCAATGACCCAGCCCAACGGACCATTGGCTTCACCTGCGTCCGTTGGAGGAATGGCGAATGCGAGAATGACATTTGGAGGGAATGCAGGCCGAAGCCTATAACTGGCAGGTCTAGATGCAACTTCAATGACCTTCAGGTCTTCCTGGGGAAACTGGATACCGATAAACCGGAACTGGTTCACGGAGCAGACCAAAACACCAAGACCCCTGATATTGTAGAGACGGCAAAGAATGTCTATGAACAGTATGTGGTCAAGCAGGAAAAACCTGTGTACAACTTTCCAACCTACAAGGCTGTGAAGGGTGCAGATGGGAACTTCAATAAATACATCAAACACCTTGCGCAAACGGTCGCTCAGACGTCGAGCCGCCAAACCGCGGCCAACAAGGTCCTTTTCGACAACTTCAAAACATCATTGAACCAAGTCAAGATCGTCCGGGCAGGCGATCACGGTGCGCATCTCATTGACGCTGCTGAAAAGGAGCTTGGAATACCGAACGACATGGAGATCAAGAAGGAAGCGCTGGGCATCAATCCTATCGATGGCAACACGATGTACACTCTTGACTGGAAAGCTACTATCCTTGCTGCAGAGGCAAATGGTATAGAAAATGCTTCGAAGATGGTCAAAGACTGGCAAAAGAAATGGTATGGGCCAACAACTGCGGGGAGAACCTCCATAGGCCAGGAACACAGCTCCGTGATAAGGTCATACAAAGGGGCTCAAAAAATCATGAGCAAGTGGTGCTCATGAAAGAAGCGTGAGCCACGGGTGCAGCCAGTTCGAACCTTTTGCCGCGGATATGAGACGAGATAATTTTGAAAGGTAGAACTACTATATACAAATAAGGCCGCGAGGGGGAGGGGGATCATCTCGCCCTCAATGATTGCCGTTCTCTCGGCGTCTGGTCTCCTCGACGACTTCGTCCCACATCTTATCTAGCTCATAGCCATCAATCATTCGTCCCGACTTCTTCTCGATGAAGCGTACATTCTCTCTGGGGCATTGCCATTCCACGTGCTCCCAGGAATCCAGCCAAGAAAAAAAGGCATCCAAGCATATCACATGGATTTCTATGAGATTGGCAAACTCCTTTAGACCCTTCGATTCCCAATAAAAAAACCACTCGTCACTAACTCTCTCGAACCTAAGACGGCGAATATCGAGTCGCTCGTCGACAATATCTCTAATGTCGGTATCCCCAAGAGAGATCATATCCATCTCGAAATTCACCCAGGTATACCGCGGTTTGTTCCCAAATGAGAAGGCACGCTGGTAAAGGCCGAGATTACGGGCTTCGTGACAGGCCTGCAATATCCCTGGTACTGGGGTCGAGGACATCCAGTAGTGTATTGAGCCCTCCACCCTGAAAATATCCTTGAAGCGGACCTCGACGTCACGAGGCTCAACCGTCATCTCCCAGATCCGCGTACGGAGCTCCAACGGGAGACGGGCGAAGGGGTGGAAAGTGGACATGTGGACCGTTTGAGGCTTGCGGGCCGTGGGAAGACTCCAGTGATGGACTTTTGTTCGGTGAGGCTGGCGAGGCGTCCTGCGTGGTAGCTTGGCAGTTTCAGGCACAGTGAGTCGACGATGTGATGAGCAGATTGCAGAGGCAAAGAAAGAGGGTGCTGGTTGTTGGTTGTTGGTTGTTGGTTGTCAGTTGTTGGTCACAAGCGGCGCATTAAACAGACGTTACATCGAGCAAGTGGAGGTTCGGCTCGGCCTGCCGAGCTCCGAGGCTACTGAGTGGAGTGCTTGGCGAAAGTGGCAACACAGCTCTTATCGGTCTGCTCCGGCGCACCCCTGTTCTTGGCCCCGTAGAATACAACATGGTGTTGGTCGATGGCCTGCATCATCTTAGGTTCACATTAGGCACAACCTCGGCCAGCGCGTTGGCTGATAAGTGGAAATGATATTAATACGAGGTCGGTAAACCGTGGGCTAATCATTTTACAGGGTTACACATTTGAGAATCTTTGTCATGCTTTGTGTCGAGATCAAATGCTGGTGGTTCTAAGATGAAATAGACGCATTCCATTCAGTGACAGCGCCATCAGAGCGAGCAGAGAAGCATGTCTCATACTACGACCTTATATAATATAAGAGGTCAGGGAACCAGGCTAGGCTTAGTTACAATTCAATTACAAGTAAATTCTTTACCAACGTATCTATCTCGATTGACCGCCCTGTGTATAAGGGACAAGAATAAAGAGAAATCAAATAGCAAGATCCGTAATAAAGAGCTATCACTAGAAACATAATAATAAAGAGTTACACCTCAGATCACTAGAAATTAATAGCTGTCCAAATTTTGTATTCATCCGCCTTCAGCTCCACCAAAACAGCTACCTCAGCTCAAGCCGCAGCCTAGACCCACGCGCACTGCTACAAACCAGAAAATTAAACCCCAACGCACACATAATATTCTGCCCAAAGAGCCGTACACTTAGACCCAACAGCAGGGTTCCATTTCGCCAGTTGTGCCATAGTGATCTTGTAGTAGTCCTGGATAGAGGTACACGTTGTTGTCGACTTGACAAGATGAAATTTCTTGCAATTGCTGATCATACCGGCTTGTACAGGTGTAGGAGTTGTGTTACCCTTGGGAGGCTGGGTTGTAGTCGGCTTCTGTCCGATAACACCCACACAGACATAGGTGTCAGCCCACAAGGCTGTACACTTGGAGCCAATTGCCGGGTTCCACTCTACCAACTGGGCCATAGTGATCTGGTAGTAGTTCTGGATTGACGAGCAAGTAGTAGTTTTAGTAGACAGATGAAACTTGTTGCACTTGGTCGTCATTCCGGTCTGGATTGGCGAAGGGGTCGAGATGCCGTTACCGGTGGTGGTTGTTGGAGAAGGGGCTGGCTTCCAGCCGACTATAGAGACACAGACATAGTAACTTGCCAGCAGCGATTGGCATGAGGAGCCCACACTCGGGTTCCAAGAGTAGAAGTCCTTCAGAGGAACGTTGTAATAGTCGCGGATCGAGGCGCATGTTGTTGTTGATTTGACCAGATGGAATTTGTTGCAGTTCTTGTTCATATTATCTTGGATTGGAGAAGGAGTCGTAATGCCATTTGTCGGTTGGGTTGGAGAGGGCTTCGAGGTGGTCGCAGGCTCCGGCTTGTAGTCGACAGTGCTCACGCAAACATAGTAATTTGCTAGCAACGTGCGGCAGTCCGAGCCTACTGCGGGATTCCATTTCTTGAAGGTGGCCAAAGGCAGCTTGTAATAGTCCTCAATAGACGTACAAGTTGTTGTTGTTTTCACAAGGTGGAACTTGTTGCAATTTTTGACCATGCCATCCTGAATAGGCGACGGCGTCTCGATGCCGTTGGTGGCGGTAGGCTTGGTACTGGTAGGTGAAGGCTCTTGACCGATGATAGATACACAAGCGTATGTATCTGCCCAGAGTCCGGTGCAAGTGCTTCCAGTACCTGCGTTCCACTTGGTGAACTGAGCCAGAGTGATGCCATGCTTGGATGCAATACCGGCGCAATCATCATCCTTCTTGACGAAGTAGAACTTGTCGCAGTTGCTGACAATGCCAGGCTGAACGGGGTCTGGAGTTTCGATACCTGAAATAATATGTTAGTGCATATTTTACGTTTGTTGAATAGATCAAGACTGGAATCGCACCATTCGAAGGCTTGGTTGGTGACGGCTGGGGTGCCTTTGTTGATGAAGGTTCTGGCTCCGGTTCTGGATTGGTACCAGGCTCAAACATGGCCTCAACGCAGTAAGATCGACCTACAGTCAAACCTTCGCAGTTTTCCTTGATGGAAGGGTTCTACAGATGGTGAAATCATCAGTCATCAGTCTCCAGAAGTAGACAACAGAGGAAGTACGTACCCAGCGCCTAAACTGCTCCATATCGATCTGATTGACCTCCAGAAGGTCATCACATGGGGTCTTCACGTCGTAGTCATGCCACCAAGTGCAATACTCGGTGGATTTGTCATCGTAAGGATAACTCGGTGTAGCGCCTCGACGCTCATGAGTCTTTTGGACAACAGCACCCAAAGCAAGCTGAGAGCCGCTAAGGAGAAGTATGGCAAGGTTTCTGGAATACATCTTGATGTCAAGAAAAGAGGAATTAGGTATTGACTGAGGCGAATGTAAGTAAGTAACCAGAGGCCTATTGGTGGGGAGCTTTGGAGTGTTATAGCTGAACTTGCTCGTTCTGTTCCTGCTTTCCGACTGGCAGGCGGCGAAGAGCCAATCCTAGAAGATAGCAAAGCCGAGTAAATCCGACCGTATGACCACTTCTTCTTGCAACAACATGGCACGAGCTTGTCTTCTCATCAATAGGGAAAACTACACTACTCGAAATTACATGTGCAATAGAGTTGGGGCGACAGCCATTCCGGAGCATACAGTCTGAGTTATTCGATACCCAACGAGATAAGCAGGGTCTCTTTGAGCCAAATTACAGAGGGTCCACAAACTGAGGGGCGATACGATATTCCGCCCTGTAGAAGCAGCCATGGAAGTCCCTGCACGTACCGCCGAACATATCACCTATTTTCCCCTGCATGAGTGATTTAATCAGTGTGGCGGAAAAAGTTCTCGTATCTTGGCAGCGGGTGGGATGTCTAACGCATGTCACTGGCGCTGGCGACAAAAGAACCTTCAGTGGGGTTCAACAATAGTCACCGTAATGTGTTGGTTCCGGGGTATTTAACAACGCTGCTTGCTCCACTGTGGCTGGAAACAGGGGTCTGCGGGAGCATCGGATCGCTGATCCTTCGGTGGTAAGAACTTAATCTGGACTGGGTTAAATGGTGGCTAGGGTGTGTCTTTACCAGAGAAACAACTAGAGTATGAGGACTTGGATAACCTGGGGATTATCCGCCGGCTCATCGGACGGATAATATTGCTAATAGAGTATACAAACGGGCGGTGAAAGGCTAGGTTGCAAGATGCTAAAAGTGATGTAATTAAGTAGAAGTAATTGATAGAGCAATTATAGATAAGATTTGTCTTGCGTAGTAAAGCCAATGGGTAGTAGGGACGCGGGAAAATTCACAAAGTCAGCCGGGGGAGAGAGGATTACAAGGGAAAATATTCAAAGAAGACAACCTGATCAATCTCTTCGCACTCAATTAATATTTTATCTTACTCTATAACCCTACTGCCGACCATCGCCCTAGGAATTGTAAACACCACCACAAGACAGACTAGAAGAGTGCGAGGTTCCTCATAGCCCCGGAAGTAGAAGTTTGAGCACTGACGGCCTTGTTCTCATCCTTCGTCTTCGTCTCGCTGTCATCCTTCAACCACTCGTCATCCGTCTCAGGCTCAAAGACATTGACCAGAGCCTTTCCACCACAGATCTCGGTCTTGTTCCCGGTACAGGGCACATTGCAATCGGTCTGATTGCGAGCCCACTCGCCGGCGACGTAGCTGCTGCACCAGCACTCGTTACCCGCCTTGACGCCTGCAAACAGGAATTGGGCGAGGAAGCAGGCATTCTGACACTTGGGGATTGTCAAAGCTGCGTCGCCACCCTCCTTGCTAACGCGCTCCTCGAGGATTGGCGCTGTGGTGTTGTCGACATAGCAGCCTAGCGCGCTCCAAGCGGTAGGAGAGGGTCCTAACGTGCTGGTTGAGGAGGTGAAAGTGGTAGTACTGGGTGGCGCAGTTGTTTTTGTCGATGTGAAAGAAGCTAGTCTCTCCTTGGTCACGATACAATAGGATTGGTTGTACCTCCAAGGTTTGCAATCAAGACGGACAGAAGGATTCCACTTGGTAAAGTCCTCGGGACTGATGTTGAAGTAGTCTCTGACGTATTCGCATGGCTTGTCGCCGAGCTCGTGGTTGTACCACTCGATGCAGGAGTCGATTGTCTCAGGGTCCCATTGCCACTCGGGGGTGCTGGTGGCGGCGGCATAGAATCGCCTGCTGGTGCTGAGTACCAGAAGTGAGAACAAGTGAGATTTCATAATGAAGAAAAGTGTAGTATACAGTAGATTGAGGATGAAGGTACTGAAGATGTAGAGTTGGAAATGTATGAGAATAATGGGAGGTGCGGGAGCGGATGTGAGCTCTTCAGCTCTCTAGCAAGTAGAAATCCCAATGCTCTCTCCGAATCTCGTAATGATAACCTTTCCCCTTCTCGGGCGACATGCCGAACCTTGCAAGTTGATACAGGCCATTAACCAACACCATGTGGTATTTTACCAGGGCCAAGAACAAGGGCAGCCCTGTACCGGAGCGGGCCGATAACAGCTTAAGCTTATACCTAGTTACTTGAGCTAAACGTTCCACTCAATAGCCTTAGACCTCGGCGGATCTGGCCAGGCTGAAGCTCCACTTGCTCGATGTAACGTTTACTTAATACGCCGTATCGAACAGCCAACAACCAACAACCAACAGCCAATATTCAGCACTAAAAGCTTTACCCCTGCGCTCTTTTAATTACCTACCAAACTTAGTGTACCTGGAACCGCCAAGCATCTAAGGCGCAGATCTCCAGCCTCATCGAATAAAAGTCCCTCACCGGGGTACGGACACGGCAGGAGCCCAAAGTGCGGTCCGCTGCGTTATTGAGCCCGTCTATTTGGTAGGCATGGTGGAGCAACACGTGTGATGAGGAAAACGAGTGCTAGGAATAATGAAGTCTGTATGATTGCATTGGGAATAGGGAAAAGGCAACAACACAAACACAGAGGAAGCGACTTGCAGCAAGGAGAGTGCGAGTTTGCAGTGAGGAGAATGAATGAGTGTAGTTTTGAAATTAGTGTAGTTTAATGAGTGGTTTTCGGGATGCAGCAGAGTGATACTGGAAGAGTGAGGACCACAATCCCATCGTCTTGTCTGTTGTATGAAGGGCCAGAGTACACAACTACACCATGCCGGAACACCCGCTTGTACTGGCATTTGACCTTTTGTCAGTTCTCAATTGAGTTGACATTCATCTTCCCCACGTCTCCTCAGGTACCTGCAGCCTCGCTTACACGGGCATCACGGACCCTGGAGACCGCAGGGGCTTCGTAAACGACCCCCCTCCCGGCATCGCCAAGGGATCCCCAGAAGCGGACCAGGGCGTGCCTGTATGGGAAAAGGAGCAGGGTCACGCTCGACAAAGCTCGATGGTAGGCATGGCCCTTGTAAATTGGGCCGAGCCTCGATCATGGATTATCACGCACTCACGATGGACCCTCACAGTCTCAGTCAAACGATGGGTAATTCAACGACCAACCAACATAATTTGTGGAATGTGATCCGCAAAGGCCCTTTTGTCGCGCCGCCAAGATGTTCGCTTCTGTAAGGTACAGATACCGGATGCTAGATGGGACACGTCTCGGCGACAGGCATGCACCTTGTGGAAGCGTTTATCGGTCATATGTCACTGTTGGATCCAACTTACAATGTACCCTCCCCTGGCTATGGTCGTGCCATACCTAATGAAATCGTATCAAGTCCTCGGCTTATCACAGCAGGTGGCAAATGCGAGCCCGGGTCTTCCGATCCTACGCTAATCCGAATGCCAGCCTTGATCGCTTGGATGATTAACCCGTGGCCGACAGGGGGGAGGGAATTGATGCGGGACCTCGGTGCTTGCTCAAACTGGCCCGTTGGCTCGCCATGTAACTTCGGTCATTCACATTTGGCTCTCGTCTTCAGCACGCCTCTCCAGTGTCTCACCATTTACGCAAGTTGGACACTCCATATATCTATCAAGAACTGATGTTCTCAATTGTGCGAAAGACTCGGCCCTTCCCTTTGGCTTGATTTCCCATTTGATACCTCGTCATTCTTTGTTGTCTTTCCTTCTCAACTCACCCTCATTCCTTGTGGTCTCGCACTCTTTTGTTTTACACTCTTTGATCTACTTTCAAGCATGTCATCATGAGGTCGTCTATAAGATTCATCTTGGTCTCCCTTGCTCTGGGTGCCGATTTGGTGCGATGTGCCATCAACCTCGACGGCTCACAGGCTGTAGAGCCTGCGAGCGAGGATAACCCCGATGACCCATCACCTATTGGTGACATCAACACCTACCAGCCTGATCAGCATGACTGCCCCCCTCCTTGTGTGGACTACGCCAACATCCACAGCTGGATTCCCTACCTATCTGTCCAACGTCTCAGCCGTTGCAAAGCCCCAATGCTCCTGCAACTCTCCGTCTCTCAACCCCTCGACGTCGAAGACTCTACCATCCTCATCCGCAGTTGCACCCTTGGCTCTCATTCAACCGCTGCCAAGATTATTGATGAGACTCCGGTTGAAAATCCTAAGAAGGAAGACACCCTTGTGCAAGACGGTAGTCTCAATGTTGCTCCAGCCTGCATTATCAGCGGCACGCCCGTCTCCACAAAGCTTAGTATTGGCAAAGGCGACCCTGGCAATGGAAATAAAGAGCATATTGCCAGTCTCCTGGGGGGCATCAAAAAATTCTTCAGCACCAAAGATAACTGCGATGAGAAGTTCGTATTTGCGTACTACCAACAGACTGTTGCAAGTGTCTACATCGGCCCTGGACTGGGAAAACCAACCGTCAAATCGGCTCTGGATGCTCTGGGTGAACACATCAGCGCCGGTGGCTCTGCGTCCAACCAAACAGTCGCAGAGCTCTGTGGTAACGGACGCAAGCCACAACAAGTCTTTGGAGTGACAATCGACACCACGGGAGATCTCGCGGCAGTGCAGAAAGCCGCTCTAGATTGGAGCAAAGGCACTTGCGCTATCCAGGGAGCCATACAGGCTGCTGGGCAGTTCCTAGACGTCCGAGTGTTTGACCTTGCCGGAGAGGATGCCGATCTCGT
This sequence comes from Ilyonectria robusta, assembly GCF_021365365.1. Classification (NCBI taxonomy): domain Eukaryota; kingdom Fungi; phylum Ascomycota; class Sordariomycetes; order Hypocreales; family Nectriaceae; genus Ilyonectria; species Ilyonectria robusta. Next base: position 119,193 of record NW_025764462.1, on the reverse strand, counting down.
CGACGCTCATACAACTCCCTCGACCCCCAGTCCAACTCCGGCTCCAACCTCGACGCCGCGAGGACTAGCGGCAAGGCTTCTGGGGCCTTGGAAGCGAAGCGAGTTGGAGAAACGCGCTGTCTGCAAATACGCTCAGGTCGAGGATGGTGACAGCTGCACAACCCTTTCTGTCCGGTGCGGCATTCGTGGCGCCGACTTCCTCAAATACAACACCAAAAGCAACTTGTGCGCCACTCTCAAGGCTGGTGACTATGTTTGCTGCTCAGCTGGTGACCCCTACAAGCCCCCGGCACCAGAGCCGAACGCCGATGGTACATGCAAGTCTCATCTCATTGAGAACGGAGACTCTTGCGATGCCCTGGCCAAGAAGCACGGAGTCACTGTGAAGGACATTGAAAAGTGGAACGCAAAGACGACGTGGGCCTGGACTAATTGTAAGAGCATCCTTGTCGGCTACAACATGTGCGTCGGTCCAGGCCTGCCGCCTCTACCACCGCCTCAACAAGGCGCCGAGTGCGGTCCCCTTGTCCCAGGTACGAAGCCGCCCAAGGACAACTCGACATCACTGGCAGACCTCAACCCATGCCCTCTCAAGGCTTGCTGCAGTAACTGGGGCTTCTGTGGCGTATTCCCAGATCACTGCAAGATCAACGCGCCCCTGGACGGCGCCCCAGGCACCCGGAATCCGGGCTTCCAGAACACTTGCGTCTCTAACTGTAACCACGCGATTAAGGAAAATTCTGGTCCACCCAAACAGTTTGGAAGAATTGGTTACTACGAGGCATTCGGTATGGAGCGCGAATGCCTTCAGATGGGGGTCAAAGACGCCAATACAGACGGCTCCTACACCCATATTCACTGGGCATTTGCCTCCATTGACCCACAAACTTGGAAGCCCGTCATCAAGCAGGGTAAGGACCAGTGGGCAGATTTTAAAAAGCTTAAAGAGAAGCGTATTCTGTCTATTGGCGGTTGGGCCGACTCTACGGAGCCTGGCAAGTTCAACATCATTCGCTCGGCCATCCTCCAGAACCGCGAGACATTTGCCAACAACCTCGCCCAGTTTGCCAAAGACGAGGGTATCGATGGCATTGACATTGACTGGGAATATCCAGGAGTAAGTCCCGACGTTCCTTCGACAGATCAGATGATTGCTCCCTTGACGATTCACCTTGTTCACCCAATGTGCCTTGTGCTAATTCTGGTCGATCAATTAGGCACCAGACATCCTGGTTGACGGCAAGCCGATCGGTGAAAAGAGCGACGGGCTCAATTACTTGCGATTCCTCACAGTCTTGAAAGACAAGATGCCCGCGGGTAAGACAGTGTCGATTGCAGCACCCGCGTCCTACTGGTACCTCAAGCAATTCCCCATCGATCGCATCGCCGAAGTCATCGACTACATTGTCTTTATGACGTACGATCTTCATGGCCAATGGGACTACGGCAATCCAAATGCTTACGACGAATGCCCTTCGGGAAAATGCATTCGGAGCCACGGTGAGCATCATAGCAAAACTCGGATAAAGTCATTATGAGGGCAAGTCGCTAACCCGAGGCCAAACCTGTAGTCAACATGACCGAGACCAAAACCTCTCTCTCCATGAGTATGACACATCCAAGCCCCAGTCATGCCATGCGGAGTAATGCTAATTCGAATCCCAGTAACCAAAGCCGGTGTGGCCAACAACAAGATCTTTGTTGGCGAAGCCAGCTACGGACGATCATTTCGGATGGCCAAGGACGGATGCTATACCGCCATGTGCGAATTCACTGGCTCCCGACTCAAGTCAAACGCGAAGCCTGGAAGATGCACTAAGACGGCAGGCTACCTTGCCAATGCTGAGATTGACGAGATTTTCTTAAATGACGGTGACTATAAGACTTTCTATGACAAGGACTCGCAGTCAAGCATTCTTCTCTACGATGGTTTGTCACCCTAGATCCGAGACTTGCCAGGCAGACCTCCTTCTATCCAACTAGCCTTGTAAAAGCTGTGCACTAACACCCAGGTGAAGGAGACTATGTGAGCTATATGACTCCAGAGATAAAGAAGTCGAGGCGCGATGTCTGGACCAACCTGAACTTCGCCGGAAGTATTGACTGGGCTGTGGACCTACAAGACTTTGTGGAGTATGAAGCCACCCGAAGATTCCAAGATGACGTGCCTGCGATGCTGACCTACTCTGCAGCGGCAGCGGCAAAGCTCAAGACTACCCTGACGATTACGAACCCGACATCGACGTTGACCTTTACCCAGAATGCCAGGGCAAGTATACCTCGTTCAAGGAGATGGAGAACAGTAAGGGTATGGCCGCTCATTGCGTCGAGAAGTATATTGTCGACGTCGAGGTTGCTGTCATGGAAGGAGCCTTGAAGAAGTACAAGGGTCTTGTTGACGGCGGCTACGACAAGAAGTTCGAATACTACGAGGGCTACGTCAGTGACCAAGTGCCTGACCAAATCGAGGCGTTCATGATCAGCGGCAAGGCGGATGACTACTTCAAGTGCACCGAGACCAAGAAAGTGACCTGCTGCAGCAGCTGCAACTTTGCCACCTGCCACGAGGACTGCGACTCATCCAAGAGCTGCAAGGATGGCAAAGGTCAGGTCGACGTCAAGTGTCCGCAGATTTATAGGAGCAACGCAGGGACGACCAGGAATGTCCCCAACGTCACGTTCACGCTGCAAGACCCAAAGGGCTTCTGGAAAGACATTGGCGAGGAGTACGGAATTGACGAGTCATGGATCAAGTTCGACAGGCAGCACATGAAGACCACTAACGGTTGCCAATTCGCCGGCGAGGAAATACGGGACTGCATCGACAAGATGGATATTTTCTACCACAACTACCCGATGAGGGACAAGGTCGAGGTGGTAAACCCCAAGAAACTAGTTGGCGAGTCGTACGATGACTCGAAAGACCTTCTGAAGCGTCTCAAAATGGTCAGGGATGATGTCGATTACGACGACCTCTCGGATTGGGCCGACGTGGTCGATGCTGGCTCTCTGCCCGCGCTGACGATACAGGTGGCCGTCGATAGCATGGACAAGATTGTTGAGACTGTCAAGGAGATCCAGAAGAAGATGCGTGAGGAGTTTATTGTCAGCTTCATCACAGGTATACTCTTCATTGTCCCCTTCGCAGGTCAGGCTCTGGGGAGCATCGGCCTGGCGTCGCTACGTTCGCTGCTCCTCCTTGCGGGCGCGACTGGCGAGGCGGGTCTGATGGTATATGGGGTCATCGACGACCCGGCCAACGCTTTTCTGACCGTCTTCAGCTACCTGGCTGGCGCTGGAGTCGGGCGAAGCGGCTTCACAAAGGCTGCAAATGCGAGACGGTCGATGAAAAGCAGCGACGTTGACAAGCTGGGATCGATAAAGACCGACTTGCAGCGGATTGAAGATTTGCGTGGGGGCGCTTGCAAGATTTAGTGAAAGATGGAGATGAGGTTAAGTAGACTTAAAGGAGGCGGTGGACTTTGAACACTAACTTCTTGTATGAATATCAGACAGGTGCCTTGTTACCCTCGACGGTTAGATTTGAAGTATACATGAAAGATATTTAGTCATTGCAGTAGCATCAGGTTCAAAATGCTTGACTTGTGGATAAAATTGTGTTTTTTTTACCTTGTGCCTGAGTACACAGGAAATACATGATATATGTAATAGTTATAGCATCAAATTCGTCCACTTCCAAAACCCTCAACGATGCTTCTTAGAATCTGTGTAATCTGTACATGTCAGTGCAGGCAACAGGATATCTAATTAATTCCTGTTAATTAACGTACGGCAGATTCGATCCGAGCTCAGAGACAAGAAGAACAGCCGTGTTTTGTGGCATTGGTCGATGCGGGACTTACCTCGGTATTCTATCTCAGCGGACAGCGAGTCGAGGACGCTCAAGTTGACAAACTAAACTACCCTAGAGACGGCTGCATATGAACTGTTACTGGATCACTCTGCTGGTGTTAAGCACGCTCCCACATTCCCCCTTCGGCACAATCATCTGGATTCCCACGCTGATGTCCGCAAAGCCAACTAAATCAATATACCCACCGCATCAGTCGTACGAATACCGCTCGTTATCCAACCAACAAGAGCAACTCCAAGAGTTAAGAGTCTCTCAAGCAGCGTGTCTCGTTTCCCATAGGCCTCATAGTTGTAGAAGAATAGGCGAATGTCTTGACGAACGTCGGAGTATAAATCACAGGACGAGGCTGTAGGTGTCGCTTCGGCTGGGAGCTGAAATGCAAAAGCCCGAGGCAAGCGGCAGCGTGATCAAGTGCCAAACCTAAGACTCGCCCGACTTGGCCGCGACCAGCTCTCCAGCTTCCAGCACTCTACCTTTGTATTTACACAATGTCTTCTACGAGTCTCCAGGTGCAGTTTCCGCCATCTTGCGCCCTCAATAGAGACTGCCTTTACCCCCCTTCCAGCATTCCCTCTCAGTCGCACTCCGATCAAGAGGCTGATCACATGCACTATCTCTTAGCCAGGACAAAATCCATGCGCATCTCACCCATGAATTGTACATGCCGCTCTTCAATAAGCTGCATACTAACCTATTAAGAGGTTAGAGTGTCCTAGTACACACATACCCAGAGGGGGAACTAGAAGCTTAACAGGAAGAAAAAAACACCAATAATAGTAGCAACAATACAGAGTATATATCCAGTCTATTCAAAGGTTGACACTTGAACAATCCATAAGCTGTTACTCGACCGTGTCTGGTACATACGACCATAGCTCTTAGAAAATACGGGATCCCGTCCGCTCTCCCTTAGTCAAGCTGAGAAGCGGCGAATTAGTACTCGGGTCGGTGACGACCGGGGAATCCTCGCTGTTGTATGTTCTATTTTTTGATGTTTTTGCTCCCTTGAACTCTTCTTGCCTTTATGGTTCACTTGAGAGGTTATCCGATAAGATCCGACTAGGATCGTCTGATCAAAGCGGTCTGTGAGAGCTTCATCCCAACTCAGTGACTTATCCCTCTTGTTCAGTAAAAGAATTATTATTCTCAAAATAAACTCACTCAAATTGACAGGAGTCCATGGAAGACGTTATGTTGTAATTCAAACAAGGAGCGTGGCGAGACTCCTTGCTGAGATCAAGTGTGATGTGTCGTTGTTCTGGGACCTTCGCCGTCATGGTGTGCCGAAACCCGGACTAGCAGCGGAATTGTATCACATTATGATGGGTGTTGCGGGAGTGCGTCCGACAGCAAAATCCGGCGTCACTCTCTCCGTCACCAAGTGTTACGTTGAAGGATGACTCCACGAGCAGGTTGAAAGGAATAATAACCATGCTCTTGATAAGCCCGCGTGACCACTTGAGCACGCTGGGCCGTCAGCTTTTTCCGCTCTTGTGACAAAAAGAGTAGCCAGACGGATTAAGATTGAGAATTCGTATTTGTAATGATTTCAGATTGGGCGTTCGTAGTTTTATTTCTCTCGAGTTAACTTACAGTCCCGTTGAAAATTGACGGAAAAGGGCGGATGGCGGCTATATCCGACAACCGCCCACCAGGCGCCGGATTCAGCACAAAGCTAAGAACGACAGCGATCAATCGGAAATAGTTCCCTGAGCCCAGAGCTCCATCTATAGCCGTGATAAGACAGAAAATGGAAACGGAACGATGTTTTATTGGCTGAAACCCCGCATCTTTTCCGATACAGATGTAGCTAGCATTCCGTGCATAACCGTCGGGGCATCTCCACGCGACATCGGCGCCATGTCCGAAACGAGCCAGCAATCATCTATTTCCGACGCGAGACATATATCGACAGGTAGGAAGGTGCGAGGCCTGACGTTAGATGCAGTAGATGGCAAGGTAAATCTCGCACCATGACTATCAGACACGATACTGCCACGCCGGCCGTGTCTCAGGCTGCGGCGTATGAGCCAGAGCCCAAGCTGTACACCATCGATGAGCTAGTTAAGCGCCGCGCCTCTGAGCTCGGCGATGCACCGCTTCTCGGCTATCCAGCTGCAGGCGTGGATGACTTCGTGGAACACAGCGCTCGCGCCGTAGACAAATACGTCGATGCCGCGGTTGTGGAGCTTCGAAAGCTGGGATTGAACCCTGTCGTACGTGCCAGAATGAGACCTGCTGTCTGTCTCTACAGCTAACGCCTTCAGGATGCCCATGTCCAGAGCCCGCCCGTGATTGGGATGCTGGCCCAGTCTGGTCTTCACATCGCCGTCCAGATCATCGCATTGAACCGATTGGGATACGTGTCTTTCCTGATTTCCACTCGTCTGCCAAGTCCAGCAATCAAGCAGCTTCTTGATCTCGCTGACTGCAGCACCATCCTCACGACGCCCAATTTCCACCCTGTCCTGACCGAGGTTCAGCAGCAGCGGCCGTTGGAGTTTCTTCCCCTGTTGATGCACTCCGACTACTATGGCAAGGATGCACCAAGATTCGTCCGCCCCTACAACCCAGAAAAAGAGGCTGGGAAGATTGCCGTTATTCTGCACTCGTCTGGGTCGACTGGCCTCCCAAAGCCCATCTACCTCACCAACAAAAGTTGCATCGCGGCGGCTTCTACAAATCTGGACATGCGTGCGCTGCTAATGTCACCAATGTTCCACAGCCACGGGTTTTACGAGATTTTCCGGTCCATCTACTCTGGAAAGCCCCTGTACTTCTGCAACTATTCCCTGCCAATCACAAGAGAATCACTCTTGCGTATGCTTGACGCTGTTAAGCCCGAGCTATTCCACTGCGTCCCGTACGTGGTCAAGCTTCTTGCCGAAGCTGACGAAGGTGTTCGTGCTCTTGCTAAACTCAAGCTTGTCTTGTTTGCAGGAAGCGGCTGTCCTGATGACCTCGGAGATTTGCTTGTGCAAAATGGTGTAAAGCTCGCTGGAAATTATGGAACGTGAGTTATCGCCGATCCCTCAACGAATAGGGACTAAAACAATACAGCACCGAAATTGGCCGGGTCATGAATTCGGCGCGCCCAGATGGTGACACGGCATGGAACTATTTACGTCCTCTACCTCAAGTGGAAGAGCATTTCATCATGGACGAAGTCGCACCGGGCTTGTATGAGTGTGTTGCTCTTCAAGGCCTGCCATCAAGGAGCACGACGAACTCAGATGACCCTCCCGGCTCGTTTCGCACAAGGGATCTTTTTGTGCCTCACCCCACGCGACCCAAGCTATGGAAATTCGCATGCCGCCTCGACGACAGATTCACACTCATCAACGGCGAGAAGGTCCTGCCACTTCCCATCGAGGGTCGGATTCGACAGGAAGAGATAGTCAAGGAGGCCACTGTGTTTGGTGACGGACGCACGTATCCTGGAATGCTGATCATCAAGGCAGATCGCGCGGCTCACATATCCGACGAGGAGTACCTCGAAAAGATCTGGCCTTCTGTGGAGGATGCCAACCGGCGAGCAGAGACCTTCTCCCGGATCCCAAAGGAACTGATCGTGATCCTGCCGGCTGACACGATATACCCGCGAACCGACAAGGGAACGTTTATTCGAGTTCCGATGTATCAAACTTTTGCGAAGGAGATCGAGACTGCATACAACACCTTTGAGGGTCAGAGCAACCAAGGAGGAACCGTATCCTTGGAGGGTGATGAACTGGAGGCGTACTTGATTCGCCAACTGAAAGAAAAATGCGACATTGAGCTTCCGTCGCCCGAGATGGACTTTTTTTCCGCAGGAGTCGACAGTCTGCAGTGCATCAAGATGTGGAGCTTGATGAAGAGAGAGCTTGATCTCGGTGGTCGACAGTCGCAGCTGGGACAAAATGTTCTTTACGAGACCGGAAATGTCAAGCTACTGGCCCGGTACTTGGAAGGACTCAAGTCTGGCAAAAAAGATGTGGTGCAAGACGAATTGCAGACTATGGAGAGCTTGATAACCAAGTACTCATCCTTCCAGCCTCATGTAGCGGGAGATGCTGCGCAACCTGAGAAGGACCTTGTGGTAGGCAAACCCATTTCCCGTTCAGCGTTGAGTCTCCTAACTTTGCGGTAGCTTCTGACCGGTGTCACCGGTGCTCTAGGCGCCCATATCCTTTCCCAACTCACTGCAAAACCTAGCATTGGCGCAGTGTGGGCCATGGTGCGAGCATCTGACGATTTGGCGGCGTCGGAAAGGTTGTACAGTTCGCTCGAGGCTCGTGGAATGACCTTGACACCGGAGCAAAAAGCCAAGGTTGTACCTCTCTCGTGTAATCTGGGCGAAACAGATCTCGGTCTCGACGCGTCCAGGATAAGTGAACTCCAGTCCAAGTTGACCGTCGCCATCCACAGCGCCTGGGCTGTCAATTTCAACCTTCCCGTTCAAAGTTTCGAGGATCAGCACATCAAGGCCGTCCATAACCTGATCCAGCTCACTCTTTCCGTGCAAACACCCAAACCGGCGCGATTCTTCTTCTGCTCATCCGTCTCGTCCGCCGCAGGATCGCCTCGCCCCGGCACAGTGCTTGAGGCGTACGTCCCTTCACCTTCTTACGCACAGAAGACGGGCTATGCGCGTTCCAAGTATGTGGCCGAGCATATCACGCGTAATTCCATGAAGGATTCCGGCGCGGCAGCGAGAGTCTTTCGAATTGGGCAATTGGCCGGCGATACCAAGATGGGAGCGTGGAATACGACGGAGGGAATACCGTTGATGATCCAAACAGCGGTCACTTTGGGTGCTCTACCAGCTTTGAATGAGGTGAGGTCCACGTCTCCGAACTCGGATGTGATGGTGAGCTAACGGGATGTACCAGGAAATGAGTTGGCTTCCAGTTGACCTTGCTGCCAGTGCCATCCTCGACCTAGCCAACATTGGAGTCGAGACACCAAGTGATCGATACTCAGATCCCGATTTGATGTACCACGTACTAAATCCAACACGCTTTCACTGGGCGCGAGAAATGCTCGTGGCATTGGCCAGCTCGGGCCTGAAGTTCGAAACTCTCCCGACGAGCGAGTGGATGGAGAGGTTGAGGCAGTCCGACCGCGACCCGCTCAAAAACCCCCCGATCAAGTTGCTGGATTGGTTCGAGGGAAAGTACGGAACCAAGGCGGCCTCGTCTGCTGAGAAGGGGGTGCTGGAGTATTTGACTGACAGAACGAAGGAGGATAGCGCCACTTTGAGGAGTGTCCCGGATGTGACGGATGTGGCATATGTGAAGAAGGTGGTTGGGCAATTAAAGAAGAGCTGGACGGCTTGAGTGTTGGAATATCCCGACACATCTATATATATCCATATCAGTCTGCCTTAGCCTGGTCAAGACGAGAGCGAACATGAGAATGAATAGAATAACTTGTTTCTAGAATCTGATAGGAAGGGGCTGACAACTTGATCAGGACCAATGAGCATAACCAAAAGCTCTACTCCCCTGCTAATTACCCAAGCATTTGGGGGCAACACTCCACGGAGTGAGCGCAAGTTTATGTTCGAGCCTTGACTCGATAGCGGTTCAGTTTTGAGCTATATGGTGCCGGTGGGGTTGGCTTGACAGCTCATGGGACCTCCATGTCGCGCGGGTAGCCTCACTCTCCTCAGAGTAAGCCTGTATACCCCAATCCGGTGCAAAGTTTTGCCTGTACGCTTGGATTAGTCTTCGTATCCTGCTGGGAAAATTGAGATGAGTGGGGTAAGACCCAGGGATTTCCACCAAATCGTATCCGAAAACTAAACGATCACACATCATGAACAGTGCGGAGGTCATGCTCGTATGGCTCAGCATCTACCACGTTTCCGGTAACCTCTTGAGCAAAGATAGAGATAAAAAATCGTAATTCAATGTCACCAATTAGACAACCTCGTTCATAGGCTCGTTATCTCCCGCACTTGTTCTGTTCCCTCAACATGTCTCTCAAGACTCCCAGTCTAGCGGGCCTCGTACTCACGTTGCTTTCATGCACTTAAGCATGCGGTGTCCCCTCCCAGACCCACAAGACTCTGAGCTACACGCACGTGGCAGCCATCACCGTGGAGATGAGGTGGTACATCACGCCCGGAAATCACCGCTGGTGCCCGCAAATATCATCGGACCATTTGAGGACCGCTAGCAGGTAAATGTGGTGCTATAGACAAAATTCAGTCAATTTGAATCGTGTATTGTCCTTCAACCTTGGATGGTAACATTCATTTGAAGATACAACTATGTCCCTCACCTCTGTCTCAGTACCCCGTCGGTTTCTCTAAGCTAGGTCTACCAAGCAGGCGTGCTCCCTCTTCTCAATGGTTTAGCGAGAGATCACTGATGTCCGATCTTATCAGATATGCAATGGTGGCTTTCAGATTGTGTCGTCATTTACAACCGTAATTGCAACAATGTAAAAGTCATCCCACTCGATAGTGGGACTGTCGAGACTATCGGAGATTCCCAACTCATCGCGCTCCGTTGCGCAGGTTGTACGGTAAATCCCTAACGACGATCGATTCAGTCTGGTCTGAAGGCTCATCTCGCCGATTTTAGTATCCAGTTTTCACCTACACCAGACCGCATGATCAGATAGTTCTTCTAAAGTGGATACAACAACGGGGATTACAAGCATTTGCCAAGACGCTTGTCGTGGCCAACTCCCTGCTATCAGAGACGGAACGTCGCTTCCGCCGTGATAAGATATGACTTACGTTATTATCTGGGGGTAATTCACGACACTTTTCTTTCTCGAGCCATGTCATCGGTCTTTATCTTTACCCTTTTATCTATTCGGTATTTGGATTCCGGCCTATTAACAATCTTGATCAATTTTACCGCAGTCGCTTGATATCTTCTACGACTTCAATGGCTCACGCGGCCCTCTGGTGCTATCTTCTAAGATCTCCACCTTTCTGGTTTATGCCTCTATCAAACGAACTTGCTATCACAACATGTTAAAATTATCTCAAGCTAGCTATATACAGAGCAAGATAAGATCCATATTTGACCACTTGAAGTTTCCCATGAGACAGAATATTGATGTATAAAACACTTGGTCTTTCCTCAAATCCTCCCCAAGATAGCTGGCTTGCTTCTCCCAAACCTCCCAAAGCTATCTTCTGAGAGTGTTCATACTATTTACAATGCTTCCCGGTCGATTTAACCTCTTTTTTCTCAGCGCCTCGACAGCGCTGGCGACCTCCCAACAAGGCATGGATCCGAAAAGAGGCTGTGAGGTAATTAACTCCACATTCACTTTGAACTTTCAAGGGTTCTATGATCACCTGGATCCGGAGAACTTCACCGTTGCGACGGTTGTCAAGTCCCCTTAGTAAGTCTACAATTATTTTCTTACGTGAATGAAAGTTTACTAATGTAAATTAAGTGACGGACCCTCTCCTGTGGAACTTTTCAACCATCCCCAGTCGTTACCGCAAGGCAGTTGGAACATCACTTTGACAACTCAGAGGGCAATCGAGTTCATCAACAAGGCTGCTGACAATGGAATTGGTCTTTTGGCTTTCCCAGAAGTGTGGTTTCCTGGGTTAGTACATGTGAACTCGGTCTCCCCCTGGAGATATTAGGCCTAACAGATTTGCCACCAGATATCCGTTCACTATGATGTCTAAGCCTGAACTCTCTCAAAGTTACATCGACAATTCGCTCGTGGAGAATGACTCGAATTGGATTGCCCTCGTCAATGCAATCAAGAAGGCTGGGATCTATGTCGCAATCGGTGCTTCTGAACGTATAGGCGACAAACTTCACATGTCCCAAATCTTCTGGTCTCCGGAGGGCGAAAAGTTAATCCATCGCCAAAAGCTTCGTGCATCAGAGTTCGAACGTAATCTCTGGAGCGATGGTGATGTTGACGGATTCAAGGTAGTGCCCACTCCCTATGGTCGGATTGGGCTTCTTGAATGCTGGGAGTAAGTAGGGGCGATCACCTCTCATTCATCTAGGCACCCTACTGACATCTACCCTTAGACATCTTCATGCCCAAATGACTTTCCCTATGCAAGCGCAACTTGAGGACATCCACATTGCCATGTATCCCAACATAAAGAGTCCCTACGAACCCGAGGATCCCGACAAGATTTCGCACCCCTTTAGCTCCATGGCTGTCAATATGGCTGGTGTTCATATTTACAGTGCTACAGCTAAGGTGTGGAGCGTCGTTTCCGGCATGGACGGCGGAATAATTATGAACCCCGTTGGTGTCATTCAAGCGTTGCTTCCACCGCCAACAAATGAGACCTATCATGGTCCTACCTATCTGGCTCACAGTATAAACACGACGACTTTCAGACAAAACAGGACGTATGAGGTAGGTAAACGAACTACCAATTAGTGGTGTATGAGAAGCTAACGCATGGTTTAGGTCAATAGCCAATTTGGCTTTGGGTCGTTGCTCGAGATGCTCCAATCTTATCCGTCTTATATTTCGAAAGATAGGGGAACCTTTATCCTCAAGAAGACTGTAACAATCTCAGACCTCTTGCGTCTAGCAGAGAAGGGTGTTAAATATTTCAGTGGAGATGATACGGCTGAGGTTCCTTTGTGAGATGGGAGCTTACTCTGATAATACGTGAGAAGCTCTCTTGATTTTCACTGTTGGCAACGACTTTCGAGTTTAGAATATTAGCCAAAACACTGAAAGTCAACTCTGCTTTCCTCGGCTATTGTTCAGATACGCCTGATCTTAGAGAAAAAGTGACTCGGCTACAGATGTAGTAGCGAATGAAACTGCTGCTTGAGCAGCAACAGATTGGAACAGCAGCTACAACAGCAGCTGGAAACAGTAGCGTATCCAATGTGAGACTATGGTGATGCGCATGCATTACTATTGGGTTAAATAAAATCTTGTGTCGGGATGTAATTTCTTTATACCTTCGTGCTGGCGCTTTTCTTCAAGCCGCCTTTTTTAATCTTGGCCATTAGCACATTCTGCCCAATGTGTGACAGCATCAATACGTTTATTACTTGGTAAATTAAAGGAGGCCTTTTGCTAACAAGTCTATGTACTCCAGAAATACTGCAGACAGCGCTGCCGCCACACATCCCATTGTGCATATCGAAAGACCCGTCAACGAACGAATGCATGATTCTTCCTACGTTTCTGGTACACCCTTATTCATCCGTGACCCAGATGCACAGCAAATAGTTGACGCATTGAAGTCGTCGTTGCCCCAATTTACCGAACGAAACATCGGCTTTGACAATTTGTGGGCCGCATTTGTCTGTATAGAATTCAACGTTTATATAGACCATGGCCTAGTGCAGAGTGGGCTGGTCAACATCAGGGGTGGTGTTTTAGTCATGTCATTCTCGCATTGATACCTGTGCCTTCATTTTGAGCGGATATGCATTTCTTTGTGTTGGACGGTTAACGGGTCATTACGGTCATATGTATGCTATATTTCCGGTTTCTTGTTATATCTTCTGTGTTTGAAAATATCTTCACAATAATTGTGTACTCGTGAGTTCAATGTATGCAGTAGATCACCAAGGTTAAAACGTGAGATGGCACCACCATAACCAAGACAGTTGGCTGCAACACTCAACTTGATTGCACGGAGTGTAACGTGGAGAACAATCACATAGCTTCAGTATTATGTTAGTTCTAGATCGGTGTGGTATTAATTGTGTTACGAGTGTCTGCTAGTGTTGCGTCTTCATCCAGAAGTATTCTACGAATTGGATGGTTAATGACGGATACCTCGCCGAACTACGCTTCGCTGGGTAATCGAAAGGAAAGCTTCCTAGAGCCAGCAATCTTGGTAAATGGCAATATGACTCGAATGGAAATAGAGGCGAAGTTCACGGCGTAGGCAATAGCGGCGAGAGGTTGGTTTGGCTATTCGTGCATTGCCTTGCTATCCTAGCGCTGGTTCATACAATCTTGTGTGGCAGGGAAGTACAAGTGCAGTTTGAAGCAGTATTGCAAAAAATGAGTGCTTTATAGCATAAGTTAATTACTGGCTCTTTCAGGCCGTACGCTGAGCAATGCGTGTGCTGGAGTATCGTCTGTCAAGGCATTCAGTTCTGTCGGCCGGGGGTCTTAGTAGTCGTTGGTGGGCTTCAGTGCGCTGACTCCAGGGCACTGACTCCAGGGCAGCGAGGTGGGGAGACTTTTGCTTGTGAATCTCCGCCCCACCAAGACATATAATCATCGCCCACAAATAGACCCATTTAAATATCTTCACAAAGGCTAAAAAAAAAAAACATACAACAGCGAGGATTCCCCGGTCGTCACCGACCCGAGTACTAATTCGCCGCTTCTCAGCTTGACTAAGGGAGAGCGGACGGGATCCCGTATTTTCTAAGAGCTATGGTCGTATGTACCGGAGACACTCGAGTAACGGATTATGTGGGAGACTGTTGTCGCGTTTCATCACAGAAGGGGCATGGCTTAGAGAGGGCTGAGAATCCGAATCACGCCTGGAGGCCATTCGAACGGAATTTTACAACTTCACAAGGCTCAAAATAGAAGCCACCCCTTAAATTCCCTTTATTAAGCTTTCTTTAGCAAACCGTGGACCTCAGATCAGTAAACACAAAGCAGAGTGTTAACATCCTTTGACGTACTACGTACAGGGATTGAAAGCTATCCTTTCACACATCGCGGTCTTTTAAATTGACTGTAGCTACACTGCGTCGAAACATGGCTTACTACTTGCCGTCATTCGCTCCTCCTTGGGCTGTTAGTGCTGTGTCACCGCCGCCTTCGAATCGTATTCGTCCAAACTGAACCACAAAATGTGTGTGGTGGCTGCCCACGCTGCGCCTCCAAATCCCTGGTCATTGATTCGCAGCGGACAACGAGGCAGATTTTGGGTCGCCCGAGAGAGCCCGCTGCGCCAAGACGAGGCTCGTCGGCGGAATAGTGAGCTCGTAAGCCCCATCTTCTTTTCCCCGCAGACTCTGGCATTTACTCCTTCAAGTACGCGACCGATACGCGCCCAATACGTTCCTAATCCTCTCAGGTATCCGTCGCCGGGCCTGCAAAAGGCTGGCTAAGCCGTCATGTCCGGGCTCGAGATCCTCGGGGCCCTGGCGAGCTCCATCGCTGTAGCCCAGATGTTGCTCGCTGGGCGGAGCGTGACGAGTTTGGTTCGAGGCATCCCCGAGATCCAGAGCGAATGTGATGCTTTGAGAGACGAGGTTAGTTCTTATACTGCTGGGGCTGCTCGTACCTGAGACCTTTGGAAGGAGAGCTAAGAGACTTCCAGATTGATTTGATCGGGGCTCTTATCGAGGCAGCCAAGAAGACTTCCGAGTCGCTTCGCGCGAAAAGGACTCCAAGCGGCACCTAGACGATCGCCTGATAACTCAGTCGGCTCAAAGAGCAGCAGAGATGGTGGATGAGCTTAGGGCAGTTTTCGACGCCTGCACAGAAAAGGTCGACGACGACAAGTGGAAGGCCAAGAAGCGCAAATGGCTTATTGAAGAGAATAAGATGGGAAGACTTCGACTTAAGGCAGAAGGGGCGAAATCGACTCTACATATGGCTATGACGAATCTGGGGAATCAACAATTGGCCATCAACAATAGGCTCATCACAGACAATATGGCTCTGGTGAACTTAAGGTATAACAAGCACGCCAAAGACCACCCCGACAGCTCCGTTACTAACATATCCACAGACCCAACACGGAACTTTTGCGCCGGTTCGAGTTATTCATGCTTTCCGAATCGCAATCGCCCCCACCGAGCAGGGCTTCGAGAGTTGAAGAATTGCCGGAGTCATCGTCGGAATCGGGAGACAACAACATGGACATAACGGCTAGGCACAAACATGAGTCGAACTTTCTGTCTTCGATAAGCGGAGACAAACAGCGAGGGAGCACTGGAGAAACGCCACTACCAGGACAGAAGAGACAGGAGGCGACATCAACTTCCATCTCACACACGAGTCGTCACACTACCTACGAACAAGAACGGAACTTCTTGCAATTTCAGAACATTCTGCCCATAGGAAAAAGCAAGTGCTCACCAGATTTCCGATGCCGATGCCACTTTAGCCAAGGGCGTTTCCAATCCCCACGTTGGTTTCAACCTTTGTTAGGATCCTGGCTTGTCAGCTACAATTCCGTCAGCAACTTCGGGAGAAGAATTTGCAATTGGAGAGAATGCAATTCAGGAGACGATTCATACATAAGAGTGGAGTACCGGCTCCCCAAACGGATCATGGCCGGATTGCTGTATATTCAAGCCTCATACGGCAGCACAACAAGCCTTGATCTATCGCTCAGACCATCTAGGGTGTTGGTGTATCATGATGTTTGGGAGGAAATCCGCAAGGGAGGAACATTCGAAAAATTTTCTCAGCAAGGAGTTAGATTCTTCCCAGATGACCAAGGGGAGGACAACCGTGGATTACTAGAGGTACGTGTTAATGACAGTGGGACTTAGGATGCGGTAGTTGCTAACAGGATATTATGCAGTATGCCATTATCAATGGAGCATATGACTCTGTTGAATACTTACTCTTTATGTGGAAGGACTTGTTACCGAAGCAAGGCTTACCGAGGTATGTGTTGCCTGGTCCTGCGGGGGACGGGAAGCTGACACTTGGTAGTACAGTAGCAGTGGCGGCGAATGTAAGAAAGCACGATAACCTAAGCGACAGAGAGGTCCACCTGCTCCAACAAGCACGGTCATGGGCCAATGATGGATTTGACCTAAGATCAACCAAAGTTCACCGAGCAGTGAGGCTCGAGGACGGTCTCCCACGGGCTCTTGAGGAGGAACCGTGGGCAATTGGCCAGTACAACGAGCAGGGCACCACCCCTCTCCACATGGTAGTGCAGCAAAACTGGGTGCGGGGCCTGGAGCAATTGATTGCGGCAAAATCTGACATCAACGAGAAAGATTGGCGAGGACGGACAGCACTTATGCTGGCCGCCGTGCATGGCCACATCTTATGCATGGAGGTATTGCTCAGGGCCAACTGTCGTGTGGACCAGCAAGACGACAGTGGTATGACAGCACTGCACCATGCAACATTGGGGGGTTCCGCCCCAGCGGTGGCCTTGTTGCTAGTAGCCGGAGCATCCCCGACGAAGCGCGAGAAATGGGGCCAAACACCCTTACACTACATGGCATACATGGTAGACCAAAAGGCGGCAGATGAGATTTTGCGTCTGCTGTTGGTCAAGGGTGACGACCTCGACGTAGCAGACGCGTTCGGACATACACCAGCAATGGTTGTACTAATTCTTGGCAATGTGCCACCCTTGCGGAGCCTCATCGACGCCGGCGCGTCATTGCATTTTGTCGACGGATACTCGCAGAACCTGTTACACTATGTAGCTCGTTGGTGTACAGTCGATGCCATGCACTACCTGGATTCCCTGGAGCTTGGGGGAATAAATACCGACATGCGTAACTCTATCGGACATACGCCGTGGGATGATGCTTGTTACTACAGAGACGACGCGGGAAATTTCGAAGGTGCACGGCAAATCAGCCCTGAACACGAAGATGCCTTCCTTGTTTTGTACAACAACATGTTGTGCCGAAACTTACAGGACGAAATTAATACACTAGAGAGGCTTCTCCGAGCTGCAGCTGAACATGACATGGCCACCTCAAGCATGAATCTTAATACTCTCATCAAGCAAAAGGAAGATTGGAAGGAGCCAGATTTGGCAGCTTGGAATCGGGGGATCAACAGTTTGATTCGTGGAGGGCGCTGGGAATCCGCCGCATCAGCCTTGGAGGATACCCTAGAGGAGTTGAAAACGAAAAAGCTAAGCTTGCCTCGGAAATTCGACGACCCAGAGACGTCTTCTGACGAGGAGAGCGTGGGAACGGAAGAGGCGGAAAGTGAATGCAACTCGGAACCACCAGTCACTACACAAACTTCGTGGCCGTGATGTTGCTGAGTTTGTGAGAGATTCAACACGATGCTCAAGAAAATATTGCTTAGATAATGACATAAACATTTCCTGCTCGATGATTTTGGCATTATTGAGGTGGATCAGCCTCCTCCATCTGATTGAGTTTACGGAACGTGGAAAGGGATTGGTGCGTTATTCAACACCTTGAATCGAGCGTTTCAGAGGCGAGAGATTTTCCACGGAGGAACACACTACTCACCGCATTTCAATGCCAACTGGCAACCATCCCCTCACCTCGACGGAACTCGGAGCATCCTGGGGGGCCGAGCTGAAGCAGGCGGCGTTGGCCAAGGAGGATCCTGGCGTGTTTCACACCCCAGCCCATTTTTATTGCGAACCTTCTTTTCTCACTGGCTCTCGGCCTGTCGGCTGCGATGGGGATCGAATGGATGTCACCAGATCTTGGCAGAAACCTGGCCTGCATCGTGGAATCCGTGGCCTTGATGATCGGGCGCTGCTCTGCTGAGCCGTTGGACAAACGTGTAAACCATGCGCCGTCTAAAGTCTCCCGCACGCCGTCGCGAACTTTACTGTGGCCACCATCAGCGTTAAATTTAAGCTTACCAAAGATTAAGCCCTCCTAAATCCGGTGGCGTGTTTCCCTTGGCTTCGTTCATTCCCGCTCTGCGACGCGGTCGGCTGGATCCGACCTTGTTCACGGCGTCCAGCCATCCGATTGGGTGCAGACGAGCATGTCACTGTTGTTGAGGGCAGGGGGAATGTCATTCGGTCAAACATCCGAACCTGTCTAGTTTTTGTCGTGGTATTTCCACGAATAAAACTCTGTGGACTGCAGCGGAAACCGCCAAGTCCCACTGTTAGCAGTCACACCATGCCACATTCGCGATGTTGCCGAGCCCTGTAATCTAGCCTCGTCGGTGGGGCGGGCCTGAAACCCCGTCGCAATAGGGGGCGTCGAGTGACATCTTTGCCAAATGGCGTCTAGCAGACAATCCACAGGCATCCACAATCCCGGGTTGGGCTCGTATCTGCAAGATTGCAATGGTTGGGAGGGACAGACAGCAAGCAAGGACCTGAGAATGTTGTCACATTGAGATATGGGTCAAGGAGGCAGGTTCTTCATATATAAGGCACCACGAAGTCTGTAAATTAACTGCTTTCCTCATCACTATCAACTTTCACTCGCTCACTCGTTCATTCTCTCAACTTCTTTCACACTCATTAACCCTGGTGGTTACAGCTTTGTCACTCTTCAGACATTTTTATCTTACTAAAGCCAACTCTATACCGACTTACCAACCACTTTTCAATCATTCATCATGCAGTTCTCCGCTCTTCTCACCGCTCTCCTGGCTTCGGCCGTTGTTGCCGTCCCCCAGGGCAACGTCACTCCCAACACCATGGGAGCTCTCGAGAAGCGTGCTAGCTTCCCTATCCCCGCCTCCAAGGGATCCGTCACCTACAAGTCTGTCCAGACCATCAAGGGCACCTTCGATGGTGGCATGAAGACCTACGGCCGTGGTGTCAAGTGCACTGGCCAGGCTGAGGGTGGCGACGCTGACGCCGTCTTCATTCTCGAGAACGGTGCTACCCTCAAGAACGTCATCATCGGCGCTGACCAGATTGAGGGTGTTCACTGCAAGGGTTCTTGCACCATCGAGAACGTCTGGTGGAAGAAGGTCTGCGAGGACGCTCTTTCCATCAAGGGTAACGGCAACGCCCTCGTCAAGGGTGGAGGTGCCACTGGCGCTGCGGACAAGATCATCCAGCACAACGGTCTCGGAACGGTCACCATTGATGGCTTCACCGCTGTCGACTTCGGCAAGCTCTACCGCTCTTGCGGCAACTGCAAGACCATGGGCACTCGCAACGTCGTTGTGAAGAACGTCAAGGCCTACAACGGCAAGCTCCTCACCGGTATCAACTCCAACAAGGGCGATGTCTCCACCATCACCAACACCTGCGCCACCTCTGTCAAGGAGATCTGCACCGAGTTCCAGGGCACCACCCCCGGCAACGAGCCCAAGAAGCTCAGCTCCGGCCCCAGCAAGTCCTGCAAGTACACCACCGTCAAGTCTTGCTAGATGCATACCGCGCTTGGATACGGTAGTGGGATATCCGATATTTTATTGGATGCGGACTATGAAAGGCATGATACACTCCGATTTGAAGTGGGCACACTTTCAAAAGCACGTCTATTACTGTTGGCTTTAATTACTTTACCTTCTGGCTACATGCTACTATTACAATATACATATTGCTATTGATCACAAACCAATTTCTGACTCTTAGGGTGAACACCATGCACAGTAATGACACGGTTTGTACTTTGCCGCGTAATCCCCAAAAATACAGGCAGCCTAACTAGACCCTCAAAGATTGACGATGTTAATTTATAAGCTTATGTAAATCACAAAGTTTAAAAAAAAGGTAATTCGACCAAGTCGCCAACAGAAGCAAATCTCAATGCTAGAGTTCCATGATATGGCTAAGCTCCTAAGAGTATCTGTGAATGTAAGACTCATGACACGCAATGCAGAGCCTGCCTTCCGTGGCGATTTGGCCACACCGGGCTAAGTATAGAGTGGCATAATTAACTTGTGTTGCAAGACATTAGATACGTCGTGCTAACAATTTACAGAGCACCCGATAGCATTTTAGTGAGAGTCTAGGTGACTAAGTCGAATAGATATCCGATGATCCAATGTCCTGTATTAAATCACTGTCAACCAACGACCCCATTGTTCGCTAGATCAATATGCAGAAGTTAGAGTAAAAAACAGGGATTCCTCTAGGGTAAGGTAAGGGGCCATTGAACAGTGGTATTTGACGATACTTTGGCTCTGTAGTGGAGCGTTCCACTTTTGCCAGCTTACAGGTATGGTCTACTCCCTGAGCATTGTACACAGGTATAATCAGCTAGCATAGTCACGGGGTCGCTTTGGAAGAAATAGACCTTCCTCCCTTGATTGCAGCACTAAAGAGCGAAACGAGAAGAAATTTATCTGATATGAGGGTGAATGATATATTCGGTGCTCTAGAGGGTGCGGCGCAGTTATGTGGAAGCGAGCAGGAGTGTATGCCGGTACTTTATACGTACCCATCCTATCCCATCACCGCACACCGAGATTTAGCCTTCGATATGGCGAAAAACGCACCCAAATGTAACCGAAACTTTAATTACTTTACGTTGGTTGAGAGTTCACGATCGTCGGACGTAACAGTAGATCCCTGCAGAGCCTCAAAAGCCGAAGATTGAGTTGGCGCCGCGTGCTTCTGTGACCCACTGGTAACCACGGTTCGCGCACTGACTTTGGTGCACATCTAGGGACTACCGTGGAATTGCGTCGAAGAAGTTGTAAGGATGCCCTAAATATTCACTATCAGAGGCTTTCTGAACACGTCAGGTAGAGTATTGTGACAGGCGATTTGGGACACTTGGACTAGCTGGTCGCTAGCAGGGCTAAAAGGGGTCGACCGGGGCCGTACAGTCAGAGGACCATCGGTTTTTAATTCTTCAGTAATTATTTTTATTAGTTAGAGAGACTGAAAGGTCTTGAGAAGACCAGAGAGTCTATTATTTTGCTATTTTTATTTTAAGAGATTTATTTAAGTCTATTTTTGCTGATACTACTATCTTTGTCCAACCTCAGTCTTCTACCTCCCAAGAATATCGGGCTGCCGTGGGTACTATCAACGCCTTGCTAACGGACCTTCCTGCGACGGACTCAATATTCTGTCTCATAAGAATCTTCACTATTAGGAGGTATAAGACTCAAATCCTTCCGACCTCATACGCGTAATCTAGTGCAGCCTCGGGCTGACCGGCTAAGACGCCTGGGAGACGACCTTCTGTGCATTCCCCATAGGGTAAGTTAATAAGTTCGGTGTTGTTCCCGTCCCTTTCTGCTGCTAAAGTATCTTCAGCCCTCCCCACCCCCCAACCTGTCCTCTTTAACATCTTGTAAAAATGGCTACCCAAACGCAAATCCCACGCTCTGGAATGGCCAGTTATTCAACTCATCCTCACTTGAAACTTGGGAATAGAAAAGTTCCTGGCACAGTAACATTCATTTCATCATCAGAGCCACAGTATGAATGGATGACGCCACTCTCATCGATGAACGATTCAATACAATTATGGAAGTATCGCATTTAAACAGACGATGGTTAATCTGCGGACGAGGCCAGTGTCCACGCAAATGTGGAATATATTGGGATCGTTCTCTACAGCACGTCTAACCACCAGCTACAACAGAGTACCTCCCAAGAATGCTCACAAGGTGTAAGTAAAATACCGATGCTGGGAAGTTCCAGATGCTCCAACCCGAGTCTCTATTTTGGCAGATGATCGTTCGCAGAGCTGTTCAAAACTGGAGAGGTAGCAACACAAGATTATGCGCGGAAGGATCTTCCCGAGCGAAGACCGAGAACAACTGGTGGTCCAATAGCCCACAACCTGCCCATTGCTATCAAAAACCCCGTCACGAAGACACAGACTCCGTCACTTAGAAGCAACGTCACTTCCGGCAACTGCATCTTCTGACCAGTCCCTAGGTGTTCTCGCCAGATTCTTCGGGCTAATTCCAGTGCTTGTTGTGGCTGGTAATAGACGAATTATCAATGGGGTACCCGGAGCGTATGTCGCGTTCTGCATTCGGGCGTTAACGGGCTCTTGCGTATCCTGGACGAAGCGGGACACATTGGTTGCGGATATGGAGCCCACATCATTCCTATAGCTCACAAGGACTTGTCAGCAGAGTATTCCTATCTCCGTGAAACTTGGGATGATACTATGTCTGGGGAGGAGATACTTTGGAGCAGGTAGGATAAAGTGAGAATGGCGGTTTACCTTGTGAAAGCCCCTTGGGAGTCATCCACTGTGGGCGACGGCATAGGGATCACAGATTGGATTCCGACGGTCTATACTGCTGCATCGGTCTTGCATCAACAAGGGGCTCGCTAGATAGTGAAGTTAGGGTATGTGATGGGATGCTTACTCAGAATGCCGGGAAAGTCTTTGGATGGGGGCACGACGATGGAGACGAGGTGCACCCAAGACGTGGATGGCTCAATCTCGGGGATGTAAGGAAGGAGTCAACCATATGAGAAGATCGAGGCTAGGTAGGAGTATGCACCGAGCGGGCTGTTGGGATTTTCGAGGTCGATGAATCAGATTTTATACTTTGAGCAATCTCAGAGTGAACGCTGGGTACGTGACCAGCGTACGGCAGCTAGGCCCTTCCCTATTTCTGGGCGAGCATTAATTCCTCGCTTTGGGCTTAAGTAGGCGAGGCCTGGTAAACCCCCCTAGAAGAACCATCCCCAGCAAAGTACAAGGACCTTCTCATTCTGGACATGAACGCCGAAGAGCGGCTTCCAGACGGATTAGCGGGGGAATGTATGATCTGTTCATCATCCTTCAGCGCTTGGAGACGGCCTGGAGTAGGTCTGCGACCAATTGAATCCCAGGCACGAAAGCTAGTCATGGTTTGAGCCGGTTATCACAGGTGGGGGAGAGAAGATGGTGGGTGTACTACCGCACGTGTGCCACTAGACCGGGGATTCACTGCAGCGTGGCTGAATCCCCTGTATTAACGACCTCGTATTTGATCATTGTTTGGGAAGGGCTTGTTTGCGTAAAGTTCGTGTAACGATAGTTCGGTGGAGGAGGGTCTGGAGCCATTGAGCCATGGAGAGGGGGGGATGTCGAAATCCTGGCTGGTACAGCCCTGCAAGGTTGGAACTGGGTACGCGGACAGGGGCATATGACCAAGGGAGGGCCTAGTATTGCAACATTGCGTCCCTGGTACTCTTCATCATGGTTAGCTGATGGCGAGAACACCAACAAGCAGTGCGCATGCAGAGAATCGTTGAGGATCAGCGCCCCGCTGCCGCCCGACAGACATGCAACTGCCATCATCCTTGCCATTATGTGGACGAGGCGATGCCCCTAAATCGTAAGCGAACTAGGCATGTCAGTTCCACGTGGCAGTCAGATCCGCGTCCCCCTGTCATTCGCGTCGGTAGGGATGATGCCGAGCGTTAGGTTGCGTCAAGACGCCCACCCATACGTGCGCTCAGACACACACATGGCATTAATCGCCGTTCCCCCACGGGCATATCTACGGTACATTGGATCATGGACGAATCAAGTACCATGTCTTGGTCCATACCGCCTCTTGACCCCAGTTCCCCAGCCTCTTCTCGACGGGGTAGGGAATCCGCGGTGAAGATCGCAGGCTGGGTTCGCATGGTTCGCAAACAACTCGCGTTTGGCTGCGGATGAATAATATGAGATCAAATTCGCTTCCACATAATGTCAACCACTAGCGATTGACCAAGTGCCAGTTGATCCCTGGCATACACCATCATACATGCTAGCTCCTCCGACTCGGGAGTTGTGTATCTCTGCCGCGGCACTACACCACGCCTCACCGAGTCAAAAGCCGATCACCTGCTCCGCTCCTGAGGTGACTCTCTTCCCTGACATGCGCAACGTTCCACGTGGTAGAGTAGCATCCGCTTGTTAGTCGCATCCACTTCATGCTGGGCCATCCCAACCCCCGCATCCTTGATTATACTGGCTGAGTTCGTGATTGCCACCAAATTCCAAACCAATAGATTTTGCCAGCTGCCTGCCTTATCTCAACAAACCTAGTACATGGCTCTACCCCGCTCCATGCGAGCTGGCTGCAGTGCCGTGGCTACCGCACACTTGTTTCATGCTTGTCAATACAACCCGACGTTGACTGACTCGGGGCGAGGGTGTCACTCAAGGTTCCCTCTGTAACCCCATCACCAAATACTCGGGCCCAGCAAATCTGACTGCGGGGTATTCCGTGACATCCGAGCACAAGACGCGTAGCCTCCTCAGTACAAGTGTGCTAGGCAATGTTACTCTGGGGTCGGATCACGCGCTTGATAATTGGACATTCCACTAGTGTCAGCCACTTCATCGATGATCGAAAGAAAAGAGGCACCAAGCTAATCAGAGACCCCTTGAGGATATTATGCGGCGTCGTGGAGAAAATGCCATTCGCAATGGGGATTAATTCGCCACAGGACTGGCAGGTTAGCACTCGAAGTTCCCCGCAACCAACACCTCCAGTGTGTGGAGGCTGGAGATTGGAGACGACATGGTGGATGGGTTGCTGCCAGGTACGGTAGATTTGACTCTGAATTATCCGACTCGGCACCTGCCCAAGATATGCGTAATGCTGTCAGCCTGGACCTTTCACCGACAGTTTGGATGGCCACATGGTGTCCAATGCCCACCCACCCTCTCCAGTGTGCTATTTCAGTAAAGCTTGACCGCAAGGGGGCCGTTCAGCTGCATCGACGGATGAGTGACATAAAAAATGGAAGAATGACCAGATAGAATTACAGAGTGTATTAAAATCTATGGACCTGGTACTACTATGTACAAATACAGGAAGAAGCATGCCACAATCCCCCTTCTTAATCGATGACGTTGACTACTCTACTCTACAAGCGGCCGGGACTAAATTACCTCGATTTCCCCCCCACTATCCAATAGCCACTTAGCATTGCCACTGTCATATCGAACAGCTTCGGATGAGGAGATGGCTCCTCCGCCGGTCACATGGGACATTGTGAGGCATTGCATAACCCTAAATGCACTTTGAACACCAGGATCACTGGTGAGAAAGAGGGCAGCAGCAGTGTGTGTTGGGTTCGGTATTATGGCGTCAAAAGGGCCTCTCGTAATGTTGCTCGCGAGCTCTCGATCGAGGAGGGTTGCCCCTCCTTGTGATGCTTTGCCTTATCAGGCTTGCGCCTTTATCCTGTTCGGTCGGAGGTTTGATACATAGGTCGTTGAGGTGTTGCAGTCGAGTGCTAGAGGTCAGTACCGTAGGTAGCAGATCAGGGATTGGGTCATCATAGGGGTTGGGAACAAGAGTTGATTAGTAGCGGACAGTTGTGGATTTGCACAAGAGAACATCGGGGTAAGTGTCGGCTTATAGCGGTCGGTAGCGATGCGTGAGGAACGATCATGGAGGCCAGAGGCGATGGTGCTGTTG
Source organism: Ilyonectria robusta (assembly GCF_021365365.1). Lineage (NCBI taxonomy): Eukaryota > Fungi > Ascomycota > Sordariomycetes > Hypocreales > Nectriaceae > Ilyonectria > Ilyonectria robusta. Next base: position 93,389 of record NW_025764462.1, on the reverse strand, counting down.
ATGAAGATGGATTGGATTTATCCGTGACTGAACAAAGGGAGAAGAGACGGGCCCGATGGCTTCCAAGTGTCTCGTTTTGTATCCCCCACGCCGGTAAATTCGCCACGTAGATGTTGAGACTCCATCTTGAGAGAAGTTGGTTCAGGCTGACCTCGGAGAGCCGTACTCCTCCAAAGCGGATGGGCGTGGTTGTGCCGCTGCGAGTCGGAAAAAGATGTCTCAAGGCGAACGACACCCCCGGTGGAGAAATAAATGGACGAAGCTGCAGTAACGAACATCAAAGGAGGGTTGGAAGTAAAAGGCGTTGACGGCAGACACATTCGGGAGGAACACTGGCGGCTTATGGGAACCACCGAAGCTGTTGGTACTGAGCAGGAGGGGGACGAAATCTGCTCGAAAAGTGAGGCGGTTCCTTTCGACCGAACACAAGAGAAAACAGGCTCCGTTAATACGCCAAAAGTCGGTGTGATGTTTATTCCTCGTGCATCCTCGCCTCTTTGGGGTTTGGTTCGCGCCAATTCGCCTTGCAGTTCGCCCTGTAGTTCGCAGTTCGCATCACAGCCTGGTACATCCCCCGCCACATAATTTCAGCCATAAAGAAAGTCCTCATCGCAATACATTTCGCATGAAAGGCAACCCGCCTAAGAAAGGCATCCTTACCTAGAGGTAGAGAACCAGCCGCATGCCAGGCCACTCTACTGATGCCGCATCAGCGAGACTTGTCATGGCTTTTACCGTCTCCACACCGGTGATACGTTTTCCAAGTCTCAGCTGCTGCGGATGATGGACCATCATATCGCTCGCCCCCTACACCAGCCAGCGCCACCAACCCGTCCCCGACATGAAGGCCGAGCCGTACCCTGGCCTCTTGCGGATTTTTTTGCCACGTCGACACTTGTGACAATCTGTTACAGCGCTGTTGCCCACCCGCTACCGCGCCAACTTTCGCACTTTCACCTGCGCAGCTGAAATGTCGGTGTCGGTCTAGGCGACGTGCGTGCGCTCGCTCTCCTTGGCTGGGCCGCGCCCCCTTCGTCTGCCTTCCCGCTACGAGGTTGACTGGCACCAAGCCCGCTGAGGTTGTTTCGTCGAAGGCCGCATTGACAATGGCGTCGTGAGAGCAGCGCAAAAACGCCCAATGCATGCGGTCGCCCTGCTTCTTCGCCCCCAACTGCGACTCTTCGCCCACCCGGCATACACAGATTCTTGGATTCTTGGATTCTTGCGACTGAACCTGCTGGTTGGGAGTCGGTGGTATGTATATGAACCACCAGTGCACGTCTTCTGCCTTGCGTGAGGCTCCATTGCTTTGCTGAAGCATTCAGCGATAAATACCCAATCTCTACGTAGTCTCATTCGTGCATGTACCCGCGAGGCTCGTCGTCGTCACCTTGTAGCTTGTCCCATTTACGAACAACTTTATTCTTTGCGTCTCTGTTGCAACTCGCGACAGCGCCAGTCGTGTTTTCTAAATTGTCCCCTTCCAGCTTCCACCGTCTCCTATCTACACATCGCTTCTTTTTCGGGTGATCAGGTGGTGTTTTATGTTCCTTTGCGTGCAATCCTCCGAATGCGTGTGCTTACTTGATCCCATTGTGACATCCAAGCACGTTCAAACGAGTATCATTTAAGTAGGGCTTAGACCAGATCATGATTCCACTCGCTTCTTGACAATTGCATTGCACACGTGAGATCTAAAAACGGACTGGCATCAAGTCAGGGGAGAAATACGGACAGTACGGAAAGGAGCGCCGGTTATGTCGACTAAGGTAGCGATTGGAAATGGATGTCACTCGGCCGCCTTTATTAAAGTGCTGGGAGGCCTGGGGTATTGTGCTACCCCGGGAAATTCTAGAAGGGTACATGCTCCGCCGTAGGCTGAGCCTAGGTAGTCTTAGCTCTCGGGTGATAATATCCAATTGCAGTTGACAGGAAATAAGGCAGTGAATAATTTAATCAGTAATATGGAGAGTGCAAAACTATCCTAGTTTGAAGTAGGAAGTTCTATCTAAAATATTACAAATCCAAATGCTATCCGCTGAGATCGTATCAGTTGATTCGAACTGAGACCCTATGCCAATAAGGTTGTTCATACTTCCAACGCTTTGGGGAAAAGTTGCCTGGTGGGCTCGCCCAGCAGTGGCTTGGACGACAAGTCGGGCGGAGGGGTCGCGTGCGAATAATGGGGTCCCAGGGACATAATGTGGATTCTGCATCCGTACATTCACCGGTTCTTCGACGTCAATGGACTTATGAGCATTGGTAGGCTCATGAGGACTGTCCGGCTTGTGGTCGATGTTGGTGGTTCCACGGGTTACAGTGGGCTTGCCCAGGGAGTGGCTGGAGTTGGGATAGTTTGTTAGCAAGTGGTATTCACCCATCGGCAAGCCTTACGGGGCCGATAGCTTAGCAATCCGGATAGGGTGGGCGAACTGATGATGAGAGAGATGTGGAAAGGTTGACATACCTTTGAGCAGCACCTTGGCCATCGTTGTAAGAAGGCGTTCGCATGATGATGGTGGAAGTGGTTGTACTCAAGACTGGTGCCAGTCAGTATTGGTTTTCTTTCCAGCGGAGGAAGACGCATACGTACAAGGACAGACGGGAATAAAGAGATTGGTGACAGTGAGTGTCAGTAGAGGGCTGAGGAATAACGTGGGCAGGCGAGACAACCTCGAAGGCAGTAAGTGGTCGGCAGAGAGATGCAAAGACCTGATCCGGCTGTTGCCGCTGCCGTTGGTTGCTGAGCATTGTAGGAATATCCGAAGGGAGTATGGGAAACCAGCAGTATTTGTACGATCGGGAGCAATATCATAAATTTACGTGGCGCGGACGGTCCGGAGGGAAACTAATGAATGATGCCCCTAGTCGTTGTCGGAGGATACTTAATGTGGACGAAAGTTGCGGAAATGCGGCTGACATGGAGCTTACACCCAGGGTAGGTTTGCCGGTGTTCGCGCCCCGTGAATGGAAAGCCTAGGGTGACATTTGTCTCAGTGACGTTTGTGTGCGGGGCCTGAGTCCGGCATTCCCCTCCAATCAATCTATGATGGGAATATGCATTGAATGAGACTGATTCGGAATAGAGATGGGGGTATTCTACGTTGAACACAACGTGCAAAATATGAAGATGAATTCAATTCGCGTTTACCGAGTCGGGAGGCTGTATTATCATGGGGGGATTTTTTATTCAAATAAAATACGAAATATCAAGATGCATCCAGTTCAAGTTTGCGGCATCGGAAGGGTTGAAGTTATACATTCTCACAGGTGGCTTTGGGAAAGGGAGAGACCGGTGTCGCAATGGATCGAGACCGCCTACACCGATTTTTAGGGGCCTGCCGCACTTTCGCACTTCCATCAGCCCCAAACAGCCAGCACTGGATCCAAACTCAAGCTCAAGATAGGTTGCGGCTCGCGAACCCCACTTTTGCCGCCCGTTGTACCGGAACCGCCCCGGTATTAATTGAGACCCTCCTTCGTGGGGATTTGAGGATACGAGGCAATGTTGAAGAATCGCGAACCATATATCGCAAGGTTTATTGGATGGAGGGGAACTTGGGGACAGCGGAGCCACATAGCGGGGTAGCGGGTCACACAGCGGGGTGCGTGTCCGCCTGTTGAACCGGAATGGCGGGCGACTTATGACTGCTATCACGCCGAATATGGTCTCATGACCCATGAACTTCGAAGGAGGTGTTGTGAAGCGCAGTGGCCGACGAGCGATGACGTTGAACCTGCAGGCTCTTGGACGGGCGGGGGCGAGGGGCGAGGGGCATCGTGGAGCGAGGATCAGTGAAGCCCCAGACTAGGTGCCGTACGGGTAGCGAGTCTAGGCCCTATGTCACTAATAGGGCTTTGGATGGCGGGCATCCACTCAAGAGTTAATGGTGGAGGAAATGTCGTTCCAGGCGACGCGGATATTCGAGACCGGGCCGACGGGAGAAGTGAGAGTGAGGAGGATCGGCGGTGCGCGGTACGCGGTGTTACAGGCCTCAAACGATCGGAGACTCGGGCCCAGGGCTCTGAAGGTACGTACCTCCGGAGCATTGTGAGGCGAATGCTTCGTCCTCGGGGCTAAGGAGCGCATCCAAGGCACGCGGGGACGTGCCTCGGGGATGAGAAGCGCCTTGAGGGCGGGTGGGGGCGTGGGTGTCCCATGGCCGTGACGCCGTGACGCCGTGACGCCGTGACGCCGCCTTGGAGAAAGCCACCCGCGCTGGTGTCGAAGCTGCCACGAGGTTGACTCTTGTGCTGGCTACCGGCCTGTCACATTTAAGTTGTTTTCTCCAATAAAACCTCCACATAGCCCACAGCCAGGGTGCTGCCATCCAACGCCCGATGGAAAGTGGCGAGCTTGTACGGAGCACGTCTAAGGTCGAGCTTAAGCTCCCTCCCACTGATGAGGAAAGCGGCGCGCAGCCTACCGCCCTCCCTTTCATTTTTTCATTTCACTGCGTTCACTTTTCAGCACATCGGCGCTCTAGGGCAACTGGTAAGCCACTCACTACCATCGCCCGCGTTTCTTTTGCATTGAGCGCCGGTACGTATGCATCATTGGGGATGCAAAATTTATGCAAGGGCTGATAAACTGCTGAGTGATGGCTTGGAGACGGGCGTGGGGAAGCCGCCCGAGTCTGACGCAAGGGCCTCAAGTTACTTACTTAAAGGAGAAGAACTCACCAACCGGAAATAGAGGGCCCGTTATGGCGATGGAATGAATGTCACCAGGTCACCTTGATTGGACCGCTGGGTGGGTAGGGGGATCGGGGTACGTGCGACCCCGGCACAATCCAGAAATCGACAAGAAGACAAGCAAGGCCTCACGCTCCCCCACTCCAGCCTCAGCCTATTTTTAAAAAGTGGTCCGTCATTCCATCCATGTCATCGGCACTCGGGTCAAGGATCGCCTGGTTGATAATCTTCAATCGTGCAATGCAGTGAGTCGTTGAACCGGCAAAGTATTTCTAGCTATGTACAGGATGCGAAACTAGTCAAAGTTTAGAGTAGCATCATCTAAAACAGAACAAACATTCTAACCAACACCAACACGATAAGTGTTAATCCATCATTAAGTAACCATCAATCATATCTTCAAACATCATCCACTAAAGAGTGTTATCATTTAGATCCAAACTGGGACCCTGTGCCGGCAAGGTCACCCACGTTTCCGGCGCCCTGGAACATAAATGGCTGGTGAGGTAGTCCCGTAGGGACGCCGACCGTAGACTCGGTGAAGAGGTCATAAGGGAACTGTGGAGTCCTCGCAGTGTGGGATGGACTCTGCATTTGTGCGTTGACGGGCTTATCAGCATCGGTGGAGGTATAGGTACTGATAAATCCGGGGGTGTTGTCGGGTTTATGGTCGTTGTTGCTTGAGGAATGGCTGAGGTTCGGATGCTGTATTAGCAAATGAATTTATTCATCAGAAAGATTCCAAAGCCCGTAGCTTGGAAACTTAGGAAGGGTATTTGAAAGAATGAGTGAGAGCTAGAAATACCGACATACCTGAGGGTAAGCCCTGGGCCAGAGTTGAAAGTAGGTGTCGACATGGCGTCCGTGGAAGTAGATGCTCAACGGGCCCTGGTGCCAGTCAGTATCAAGCTGCTTTCCAAGAATGAGAGGGGCGCACAGAAGAATGGAATGGTAATGAAGAAGTTGGTCAAGGCAAGGGAAATTTGAGGACTGGGGAGAAAGCTCTGGTAAGGCAAGGACAAAAGTGGAAGCCAGTAATGGGCACAGAAATGCAAAGGGGCGAAGAAATTGAACCAAGCTGATACTGCTGCTGATAACTCAAGCGTCTTGCAGTGAAGGTAATGGGAGGGGAGAGGCAGAGATTATATAGAAAAGTGTGGTCATTTTTTTCAATGTGCCTGCTTGGGGGTGGAATCTTGATGATGGGTATCAGAGCGGGCCGGGAAAATCTGGGGATTGGGCTTGCTACATTGTGATGTTGGTGGATACAGGCGCTTTTGTGACCCGCGAGATGCCAAGTGGGGGCGTTGGGCAGGCACTGCCACTAACCCAGTCCGCCAAGTCCACAGCGGGGCAGGAGCAGGGATGTAAGAGCATCAGAGGGAGGGGGGGGGGCCGTCTCTGGGGCACATTCAAGAAACTACCGCATAACCAATGGTTGTTGGGGAGTGAGACATGTACGCAGCCAATAGTTGTCATGGTAGCCTTTACAGGACTTTATCTGGTGGGTTGTTTCATTTCCTTTTCCGGGACCTCGCGCTTGGACACGTCCCGTAGTGGCGGTGTCTCGAGTTCATACGGAGGGCAAGGGCGGGGCGTGAAGTATTTGGCCAAAACAGACACGAGATGGTCAATCTATAGTCGAAAGACGTGGATTCGCAGCCGGCGTACTATGACCGCGGACAGGTGAACGAAAAGCGGGAGCCTGTAAAGGAATGACCAAGTTGCAGCCCTGGAGGGCGATCCTCAGTGGGGCGTGATGTCGGTCATGGATCGGGGAAGGGGTTGGAGTTGAGGACCAAGGCAAGGTACTAGGCCGCTGGGGAGAGCAGTCCAGGTGACAGAACAGGAATCGCCAAGGTAAACCGCAGCCGACGCCAAGGACACGCCGGGTAGCCAACGAAGTGGAGAAAACAGTGTACAGTATGAGACGGGCGCGGTGCAGAAACCGTGGGCTAGGGGAGTCTTCATGGCATCGATCTTTGAGAGGGGGGTGGGGAGTCTTCATAGCATCGATCTTTGAGAGGGGGGTGGGGAGTCTTCATGGCATCGATCTTTGAGAGGGGGGTGGGGAGGTGTGCGCAGATGCTTTATGTCAAGTTTGGGCGACAAAATATGGCCGGGTGCACTGTGCGAGTACCCAAACATACTCGCACCAGTATTCGTACTGTGCAACTTATGGCCTGCTGGCGACGGCTGAGGGTGTTGCACCCTTGCTAAAGCTGTCCCCATTTGGCGGAGGCGCGGACGGAATGACACCACTCTTGAGACCGCGGGCGCCGTGTCTACGTTACCGAGCCGCGTGAGAGGCGGCAGCGCAACAGATGGTCTTTCCAAGCAGCGAGCGGCATTGCCATGGAACGGAATCAGTCTGCACCCTGCCAGGGTTATGATGCCCCTGTATGATCCCACTGAGGGGTCTAGCCAAGTCCGTCCCCCGGTGGAAATCCAGTTAAGCTTGAACACAAGGTTGCGGCTCTTCTTCCCCCTCCCTTAGCGCCCAGTAGCCTGAAAAATCGAGGGATTGTGTCAAGGGAGTATCCTGCCCCAGAATTTCAGCTAGGAATACAGCGCATCATTTGCGCAAGGTGTAAACAAGCGACTGAGATAAAACTTAGCCGGGCCGCCCAGGTACAAAATGACACCGGTAAATAACACCGGCTCCGACCCGGGATAGTCGGTACCCATATAGTGACCAAGTGGAATTTGAAGTCAAATGTATTAATCCATGATATCAAATGAGACAGCAAGGCACAGCAGAGCCGGGATGGGGTATCTGATGGTCCCGGTAAGCGGGGTACTTGAGGGGAGGGGCAGTATGGGGGATAGAGGAAGAACAGACAGGGTTCTAGCCAGGGGCCGAGGACACAGTAGATGAATGACGTGGGCTTCGGGTTATGGACGGCAGAGAGAACACCTATCCAGGTGACGGTACGCAACCCTCCAAGAGATGTGTCATGGACCGGTCGAGGCTGCGTGCCCCGGACCTAATCTTGCAGAGCCGCAGATCAATGGCACCACTCTTGAGGAACCAGGCACCATCAGGGGGCGGCGAGCATGCATGCCTCCGAAAACTTTTATCAGTACACTGTGACAAGTTCATCACGCCCTCCTGCTAGGCCTCCGAGATGCTACCTCGCAGCTCGTTCGTGCACTTTCTCTGGCGCAGGTGTGGCCTGATCGTGTCGGTTCGCGCCCGTGCTTTCGCTGATCAGATACAAGGCACTTTTCGCCTCGTTACTTTCTCGGTCCCGTGGCGTCGTCGTTGGTGCTAGCGCATCCCCGAGGGTCTGGTCAGCGACGTCTCGTTGACCAGATATTTTTCCGTCATCCGTTTCGCTCATTTCCAACCGGCTGTTTCACCTGCACGCAGCAGTTACATCAGTGCTCTTAGACAGCGAGCAACCACCACACCCACTCGCCCGCTATTTCGTCAACGGTGAGCCTGCTCCAGCAGCGGTAGTCGCCCGGGTGCTACGCTCCCCTTCCAGAGATGCAGGGCATATGTTTGATGCCATTTAAATGTCACTGATGGGTCCCTACGCGTGCATTATCCGGGATGCACAATTTATACAAGGGCTGGCGAGCTACTAAGTTATAGCTTCGAGATGGATTGGAGATGGCCTGAAGACGGCGTGGGGATAGCGCCGGGCCCGAGAGGCCTAGGTTACCTTGACTTCGCCCTCGGCCCACCCGTCGGAAACATCATGTCTCCTGTCATCAAACGTCACAGGTGGAGTAACATCTCGTAAAACCTTGATTAGACCTTCCTGTCGACTCCGTGAAAAATATGCAACTATTCCCATCGACGCTCAAAGGTCCGCTGAAGTGCCGTTTGCCCACCGACGGGTTTAGCGGAACTTGCTTGGTTACCCCGCTGAGCCTCTCTGAATGCCCCCGACACCCATCACCACAAGCCATTCATGCACAATCATGGGTTGTACATCACCTTTATTCGTTATCAAGCGCGGCGCGCCATCCAGGGCAGAATCGCACAATTTAGCATAGAGCGGTACGAATACAAAATCTCAGCAGAGCACGGCATTAGTGACAAGAGCGGTGGGGTCACCGAATAGCGGCGGACGGGAGTGATCCCGCCCGAGCCTGTTCGGTTCCACCCGAAGCTAACACTATCTTGGCGCCTGATTTAGCTTCACTTCAGAGGTGACTTTGACGGCGACTTTCATGTGTCGCCCGCACTTGATGTTTTGCATCCTTGGACGCATCAAATTTTGTTGGCGGGTCCATGCTATGAGACTAAGTTACAGGTAAATCCTTGAAACTCTATGGAGTGGAGGCAAAATATATACAAAGAATTACTACCCTCATCGACAGTTCGGCACAACGAGAATTCGCCCCAGCTCCCAACATTGCTTGTAATCAAATCACGATCGATGTCCAAGCTGCGCGGCTAGACGTCAAATTGGCCCCCTATTCTAGCAAGGTTAACATCCTGCCCAGAATTCTTCATCAACAATGATGCATTTGGTGGTGACGTCGCTGGCGCGAAACTCTCAATAGCCTCGACCACATGCTGGACATGCGGGTCGCGCACGAACAGCAAAGTGCCGGGGTTGTAGGAAGGGTCCAGAATTCGTGCGTTGACGGGATCGTCGGTGTTCTTGACATAGGTAGCTAAGGTAGCTGAGGCATTCCTGGAACTCGCAAGTTCTTGTCAGTGGAGTGGTTCGTGCAGCGTGCAGCTTCAGAGCGACGGGGCCAGGAGCGATTGCATGCGGCAGGACATAATATTGGGGTCAATGGCAAGGATAATTACCAGGGATACAGAGTCTTTCACATTGGGCTGGTAGTGGAGATTGGGGTTCACGGGCAGAACAGAAGATTGGGACGGAACAGGCGGAAGGAAAAGGAGTCTAACAGAGATTTGGAGCCAAGGCCAGAATTGGTTGGATGGGGGGTTGCCATGTTGACGGACGTAGGCAAGACTAATTATCCAGCATCTAGTGGTGAAATCCTGATTATTGGTGGTGTTAGTTTGATGCCGGATGTGCAGTGAGGTTTGTACAGAGGGACAGGCTGTATAACATGGTGGGGGATGTCCAGTGGCGTACCTCTGGAAATTTAGAGAACCAGGAAACGGTGAGGCGAGACACGACGATGAAGAGACGGGAAGAATCATAGATGCCAAACATAGTGCTGGAGCTAAACAATCCCGCTCATTTTGAGAGGACCAAAGGCTTATTTATGAGCCTGATAGGATGCGCGACGGCACCATGGCAAGTTTACCGTTCGTGCGTTGCGTGGCGGGAATGGCACAAGGCTGAATCAGCACTGCCTGAACCACCGACCCATCATAACATCTCAAAAATAGAAGATCCAATCAGAGGGATACAGTGACTGCTCGTACGCGGAGAGAGTACGAATCCCGGAGGGTGCGTGCCCGTAACTACGGTGTGTCGGCGTTTATTCGACCGGCCCCGAACGAGAGGCCGGCGTGACTTGACCCCGCGCTGCAAAGTGAACGCCGCCCGCAAAGCCGCAGAGCGGGATGAATCACGGTTTTAAGGTGGACATATGACACGAGGTGAGTCTTTGGGTCGGCCTTGGAATATATCTGGCTTGTCATCACTTATTCCCATCTCCGGTCGCTCCCGTCTCACACACCACACACCCACGTAACACCTGGATCACATTGTTTTATTATTTCCGCTTCACTCTTTTCGCAAATTAGATAAAACATGTCCGATACAAAAATCCTGATCACAGGCGTTAATTTTCTTACACACACACACACACCGGCTTGAAGAATGCAGTCAGAAGTAATCGTAGTCACATGTGCGACACGCAAGCGCCAAGCTATCGATACCGGCGCCTGTCGTGGCCAGTTCTACCATGTCGGGATTCTACAGATGGTGTTGTTGTTATTTGGCAGATGCATTTCTTACAGTCGTATTCCTCGCTCGGCTCTCGCAAGTGAGGGTGGAGGGGTAACATGAGTCAGCGTGGGGGTAGTGACTCCAGCTCACCCCGCCACACGTCATCCCAAGAATTCTCACGGGGCTCGTTGAAATGAATAAGTCATGGGGGCAAATGTTCAATATGACAGATCAAAGAGTAACTTTTGAATTCCCATATGTAAACCACGAGCGGACACCAACACCCAACGTCAAACATTTGCGACTCACTCACTTATCCCTCATTATCAAATATACCCTACCAACCTAGAATGAGGACATTACTTGGAAGGGAGATCTGACGCTAGAATGCCAACATTAATGATGGAACACGAAAATAAATAGGGCGATGAAAGACATATTTTGCATGACTCTAAACTAAAACACGAGAAAATCCTCGGGAGTCCCGGAGAAAACAAGTGTTCCCGTGGATAGGTTTCAATGATACCCAAAGGCAATGTACGCATCAACTCATTAGCTCATTCATGAATTAACACGTTAATTTCTTCCCCCATCGCAGCTTAATCACATTTCTGAAAAGTCCTATTATCCTCTACTGACGCAACGAAGAGACCGTCATTCCACTTGATTCTTCATTGCTGCCAGATCAACTACCGTCCCCTTAGTATTGTGTTACTTGGTGGAAAACTGCACCCCAAAACCTGCGAAATTATTGAAGCTTCCAGCGGCCTGTGATGCAGACGTCTGGGTTGTAAGCGTCAGGGCGGTGACCACACGTTCCGCGTAGGGGTCGCGAGAGAATAGCGGGGTGCCGGCGATGTAGGAGGGATTCTGCATTCGAGCATTGACGGGTTCGTAGGCGGTGGCATAGGCGAATAGCTGGGGGACACTGGTGGTTCCACGTGGCACGTTGCGGTTGTCTTGGACGTTCCTATCGTGCGGAAGCTTTGGTTAGCTGAGGGTTCCCTTCAACTTGCCAAGCAACCTTACGAACGGGAAGTATGAAAGTGAGATGAGGAATGGTAGATCGACTGAAGAGAATGAAGGCAGCGTTTTTACCCCTGCACAGATCCTTGGGCAGTGTTGGTCGATGACATGGCGATGTTAGGGATGATGCGGGTAGATGACAATGGTTGAATGGGACGAAGGCTTTCCCTAGTGTTTGACGCCATTAGTGGAATCTCCTAATAATGAAGAGAGTCTCTGACTAACAACAAAGAGAGCAATGGAAGAGGAGATGTCCTCAGCTGGAGATGTCAGGATGTCGGAAGAAAGTGGCGGTTCGGTGGTGGACAACGAAGGCGATTGTCATGCCAGGAATAATACGTGCTCGGAAAATGGAGCGGCTTGCTGGGAGAAGGAAATGAGAATGAAGACCCAATTTCCATAAGAGTGCTTGATGAAGGTACGCTGCGTGCATGCTGAAGTTAGAAGGGCGAGCGAGTTTGTACTTATATAAGATATCACCATGGAGGAAAGCGAATTGCTCACCGGGGGACACAGCCCACAGGCTGAGAGGCTGAGCCGAATCAAAGTCATTAGGTACCTAGTACACCGACCCTCAGTTTAATATGTTGGAGGGAGCGAAAGATACGTACTCGGTCCGGGCAGTCGTTTGATGGTTCAATACTTGAGCCGTCCACTTAAGGCACATTTCCCATCCCCATCCCGACACAAGTACCCATGGAGGTGGAGTCGCGGCTTTCGATGTGGCGAGTGGCTTGTGCCAATAAGGTATTCGGCCGTGCTGTGGCCAGCGCATCCTCTCCACGGGGAACGGGGTCCCGTTCGGCCGCCCTACCATGCCAGCGGCCGCCATAACCAGCCCACCAGGGGGTAATATAACAGGCAACCGGCTCGCATTCCTGGTGCGCGAACCATGGTTTTTTTTGACAAACGAACTTCTGTGGGTTGTCTGCGCCCGCAAGGACCGCTGTCTGTCTAATGGAGGATCTAAAGTATTCTCAGGCGGCCCAGGTAGGTACTGTACGATTCAACGGCCACGACTCTGAACCGGTATTGTCTCGTGCCCGTTTAAATGCACCAGCCGCCAAAGTCTCATGTGCAATTTTTGCGATTTAATAATAATAATAATTAAATGAGAAATTGTCCCCGTCTCCAGTGGCCATCCGCGAGCTTGGAAGAATAGGCGCGTCGCCAATTCGGTGGCGGCGAGCAGGGAGCGTGAACCATCCGACACGACCGAGGCGGCCTGCCCGCAAACTGGCGCCTGATGGGAATTGTGAGATCCATTCCGGGGTTGCCGCGGCTTCGCGCTTCTCGGGGTCTCGGCGTTCAAAGCGTCTGGGTACAGCCACAGGGCGGAAATCGCCACAATAGGTACGGAGTCTGCCCTGTATGTCTCCGATACCCATGACTTTGGCCTTGTGGCCAGGTCGGGGTCTCGGCCGATACACGGCGCGAGGGCGGTTCTGCATCCTACCTAGAGGAGTGCTATAAATTGACAAGACACGGGGCCACGTCATTGACCAGACAAGGGTCTCAAGGTCATTCGTAAGTTCCCAGAACAGTACAGCCTACAAGGACTACAATTGGCAAAGTGCAGCCAATATTTGTAATTCTTGTGGGCGGTACTGTGAACGAGCGGGCGCAAGCAGCCTTGGGCCCCGGGGACTGTAGACGGATCCTACCCCTACCGTCTCGCGCTTCCCGGAGCTCGGAGCTTGAGACCGACATCGATGTGACCAAGAGCATCGGCGGACCCACTTGATGATGCACAGATGGGGGTCTGCAGCCCAAGAGACAGGTGGTGTGCGTGTTCTGTAACGATAAGATACGGAGGCCTGCCGGAGGTACATAGTAAAGGTGATGTGATTTTGCGTAAGCTGCCCTGTGTCTTGTGTTGGTGTTGACATGTACTGTCGATTTACGATTAGGATAATGACGCGACCCTTTGGCAAGAGACATCTTTGCATTGAAGTTCGTTACAAATACACACACAGAGACCTGCAAATCCGTAGCCGTCCCCCTGCTCTGCTTAGATTCGAGGGCTGCGAGGATACACCATCCTTACACGAAGTCTCTATCGCCACCATCTGAGTCTACGACTCGCAACGCTTCCGCTAGACAGATTTGACACCATCACCTTGCCGTGTCACTACCAACAATATTTACGTCTGTCGTTCTACGTCGAAGCCTTTGGTGTTGGCATTGGCATCGGACCTCCTGGGTTATCCATAAGGCTCGTGACAACTGCGAATACGCCCTGCACACTCGGATCGCGCTCGAACAATAGCGTGCCAGGAGTGTATGCTGGGTTCTGCATTCGGGCGCCAACAGGCTGCTGGGAATCGTGAACAACGAACCGAGCAATGCGAGTTGCTGTGCCACGAGAGCCTGAGTTGTCACTATCGGCCGTAAAGTATTATCAGCGGAGTGGTTCGACGTTCTCGAGATGAGAGCACAATGCCCCACGTTGACGGAAATTGGCAGAAAGAAACCAAACAAAAGGACATCCTACCTTGGCACGGAGCCTTGGGCAACGTTGGTAGAGGATGTCGACATGGTAAGTGTTGCAGATCGTATCGATTGCAGTGACTTGATGGGGGGTCGGTATGGCGTAGTTCTTGACACTATTATACTGGTGTGGAGAGGCGGATTTACTAATCAAGGAGACAAGTAGACAGATAGCAAACAACAAGAATATTTTGCAAGGGTGTAGGAGTAGGCTGCGGGTATGTAGTAGATGGCCAAGACGTCGGTCCTCCACGACACGCCACAGTGGTCAAATTGCAGAAGAGAAAGAGGATGAGAGCCTCTGTGCCACAGGTAATGCTGGTTGTTGCGTCGCAGTCATCTTCGAGGATATCAGGTAGTAAAGAAACGAGCTCTTTATAGAGGACTAGTTCCAGACTGTGTAGTCCGTCTAAAGGACGTTGGTCTCGGGCCCAATCGGCCAAGAGGACTCGCAAGCAACCAATCCCACACAGCCTCAAGCGGCGTCACCATTTTCCCCTCCTCAAGCTGTATTACAATTCGCCCCCTCCTCGAGCCGTATTACCATTCTACCCCTCCTCTAGCTGCATCCCCCTTCTACCCCTCATCAAGCCGTATTACCCCTCTACCCCTCCTGAAGCCCTATTTTCGTTCTCCCCCTCCTTGAGCTGCATCACCATTCTCCCCCTCCTCGAGCCGGATGACAGAACGACAAGTGATAAGCTTGTCAAGATGAGCTGTCATAGGAGGGCTGAAGATCCACCCACGTTGCGACCCTTTCAGGCCAAGTCCAGTTCCCCCATTTTCGAAAACATTTTTTACGTGCCCGAACTCCGACGTATTTGCGTATCTCCGGATAGGCTCTACTAAGCTCCAGACTAGGCTTGCTCACCATCAAATAACATGACAACGTATTCACTCGTCACGAATCAGCCCTCGTCAAATTTGTTCCGTCGCTTGCAAGATGCAGTTCAAATGAAGTCTGGAATTCTGGCTGCGCACAATGCCACTCAACTCTCCACAGACAACACTCTTCATAACCCTCAGTGCGCCAATCGAGTGGGTAGTCATAAGAACATGGCCGTAATTTTGGTTCTTCCATGCTCCTCTTGGCGCTTTGGGCTCCACTGGGTGGTATTTGAGAATAGCTACTGCAAAACACATATGTGTAGAACATGCAGTTATTTGGCGCAGAGTCATCCTTGACCAAAAGTATGCTGACGATGTTGCGCATTGTTGTCTACAGGATCTTGATAGCTTTATTCTCCATCGTTCCCCACATCCCACTTCTAGCCCTCTTATCACATTCTCGACTCGAATCTCCTTGACATCCTCCGACCAGCTATTTGCTTTCTCACTTAACCCCAACTCTTCCGGTACCTGCAACTCCACTTCGTCACCAACTTGGTATTAATCTCTTCCCGGGTGAGTTTTTCAGTCTAGCGGAGCTTGTGTATCCTATCGCGCAGGCAAAAAATGTCACGAGCCCAATCGTGTTGCCAGAACTGCGGAGATGAGTGAGCCAGATCTCAGAGACGCAGAAATATGCCGCACAATTCACTGTGGAACCGTAGGCGAAGATAAAGATTAGATAGAAAGCGACTGCTGTGTCGGTGGGTGCCTTGTTTTCGTTGCCGAGATAGTAAAATAATAGTAGTAAAATAATAATAGCAAAATAATAATGGTAAAATAATAATGGCAAAAGTTGCTAAGAATCAGCAGTTTTGGAGGCCCTAGAGAATGAGCTGGATAATTGCAGGATAAAATATACACAGAGATGCCAAATACACCGCCGCCGTGGCCTCTGTTGGCTCTGCAGGCCATCGCCGAAATAACTGGTGCGATTTGGTTGCCCCGCTAGTTTCAGGCCTACCCTGGAGCCAACCAGTGGAAATGAACTACCCAAAGGGGCAAAAGGAGGTCATCACCGTCAGGGATGTGAATTGAATTACTTGACTTGATTGAATTATCTAGAGTTGGAAGGGAAGCCCTAAAGGCTGCCTTCAAGGACCCTTGTGGTACAGTGTGATCACACAGTGTGTGGGATGACAGCACTGTGCCACTGTGTCACGTGATGAGACTGGACCCTGTCCTTCACACAACCTGCATCACAGAGCGATGCGATAGTACGAAGTACAAAACATGTCAATGGAAGTGTAACTTAAATAAAAAAATTACCAAATCAATTTTTTAGTTACTACAAATACGTGAGATATCTAGAACAATGGGTTGCGCAACCGAAACCCATTGCTCCCGATCAAACACTGGGGATCCAATGTCAAAAAGGCGAAGGATGGGTGCTTCTCGGAAGTGTCATTTCGCCGACGGACATATGCTTTTCCGCGTTTGACTAAGTAACTAAGTAAGGCAGATTGATCCCGAGGCCACGAGGGTAGCACAGTACCTGCGTCGTAGCATGTGACTCCAAGAGCCTTACACTGGGAGAGCCGGTGTGTAATTCGTACCGCGTATCCCTTTGAGTGCGGTAAGGCAACACTTAGGTCACGGGACCCACCACACCCCTGCCACAGCCGAGGTACCTAGAGTGACCTAAAGCACCGCTAGAATCAACCCCGCCCAATTCACCGTACAACTCATTCTGTGTGCACTTATGGATTCCCAACAGCTCTCCAGCCAGGCAGTCAATGCGTATGATGACAATAGCTTCATTGGCACTGATAACAGCCGTCGCGAGCAGCCGACTGATAACACCTGCCGGCCGATATATGATCCGGTTCCGGATCGCGGTTACAACTTCGATCCGATGGTCATTCCAAGCCGGGTCCCTGAGATAACAACCCTACCCCCGGAGCCGCTGTCACTATTCCAGCAATTCCTGCCTGTTTCCCTAGTAGAAGGCTGGGCCCAATACACCAACAGCTGGGTCAGTCACCGGCTTGAGCAGCATGAAGATGGCAGCTGCAGATTGAAGCCGCGGTCTCGGCTGCTGGATTGGAAGCCGACCTCTGTTGCCGAAATCTACATATGGCTTGCGATCTTGATATATATGAGAATACATATCGAGCCGCAGATCAAGCTGTATTGGAAGACTTCTGGATCTAAGGATCTACGCCCTATTCATCCAGTAATTAAATGGATGCCTTATGACCGATTCCAGCTGCTATCTCGATATCTTCAGATCTTTAACTTTACAACCATCGATAAGGATCCTAACACAAGCTTCTACGGCCGCACCTTTATCCGGATTAAGGCTTGGTCTGACCATATACAACATACGTCTACGTTATTCTATATTCCGGGCACATCTATTGCTGTAGATGAGTGTATGGTCCGCTTTCTCGGACGATCTATTGAGACAACAACAGTCCCTAATAAACCTATCCCCACAGGCTTCAAAGTGTGGGCTGTAGCCCAACAAGGCTATTTCCTGCGGTGGATTTGGCACCGGCCCGGCCGGAAATACGGGCCTGTTGGTATCCGGCTGAGCTACCGGCGCCTGCCGTCACAGCTGCGGCGGACCCGGCAGCAGCGACAAGAGAGGAAGACAATCCATCTGAACCCGACCCAAGCTGTGGTTGTTGCCCTAGTAAATCTGCTGCCGGAAGCCAGATACCATGTATTTCTCGATAACCTATTCTCTTCCTGTGACCTCTTTCGCCGGCTCCGACAATGCGGCCACGGTGCCACAGGCACAGCCCGCAGGAACTGTGGCATCTACAAGCCTCTTGTCAAGCTCAAAGCTGCAGATAACACAGCTGCCGGCAGCCTTCAATTCAATGATATCAAAGCTATCCCGACAGCAGATAACCAAGTCAGTCAGAGAGACAGGATTGTATTGATTTTCCCTACTAATTTGTCTTCGGCTAGGTCAATCAGATCGCATGGAAAGATAACGCCCTCGTGCTATTCCTGTCCACTGTGTTCAAGGGCACTGAGAGACTCGAACGCATAAGGAAGAGACCGACAACAGACCAAATGCAAGCACGGCCAATACAGCGATTTTTTGGTGACGAGGCTGTCAAGCTGATTTCTATCCCATCCATCGCTGCTGTTTACAATGACGAGATGGGTGCTGTAGATCGCGGTGACCAAATGCGGTCATATTGGAGCCCTACCCGGCGTGCCCGTAGGGGCGGCTGGAGGGCTCTAGCTTGGGACTTCCTGCTAGAAATAGCCCTTATTAACAGCTATATTTTACAGCAGCGAGGGCAGCCACAGTGGAAGCCGGAGATATCACAGGGCAATTGGCGCCAACGT
Source organism: Ilyonectria robusta (assembly GCF_021365365.1). Taxonomy (NCBI): domain Eukaryota; kingdom Fungi; phylum Ascomycota; class Sordariomycetes; order Hypocreales; family Nectriaceae; genus Ilyonectria; species Ilyonectria robusta. Next base: position 75,144 of record NW_025764462.1, on the reverse strand, counting down.
ATTGTTAATGACCTTATCGCAAAGTATCAGTCTGACAGTCAGGCCCGACAGAGATTTCGGACTGGAGACGAATTTACGCCTGTTATACAGCACAATTGGGTCCGGAATAAGAATCCCTCGGCATGTCAAGCTTGTAAAGGAATACGGCTTGGAGAGGGTCGGCCGCAGCCGTTACGGGCAGTCAACGGCAACAGAGGTCAGAGACTAAAGAAATCGCGATATCGCTGTCAGCAGTGTAATGTAGCGTTATGTAGAGGGGGGAATTGCTGGGACTTCTATCACCATATAAAATAGGTGGGGATCTATGTACCTTTAATTTGCTATACTCTGGTTGGCTGGACCCCCCTGCTAGTGACCTAAGTGTTGCCTTACCGCACTCAAAGGGATAATGACAACCTACGACGATCCCTGTAACTGGGGCTCGCCTGGCGGGAAACACGCCCTGTGGATCTCTACGTCACGCTCGCACTGACGTCGGGAATCGATTGAGGCCTAGATCCGGGGCGATCATGGTTCGTTAATCGGGCGATTGGCGGCCCACGTGACGGCGTCAAACTGTCTGTACTCTGCCCCCTGGCTGGATTACAGTCGGTGCTTCCTGGACTACCTAGCGTGTGGCCGCTCCGAATAGGCTACGCATTTGAGAACTTATTCAAGTCTGTACGGAGGTTTCTTCAGACGCAAGTCCGGGGCAAGGTGGGGCAGCATCTGACCGGATTCCAGCGGGTATCTGTTGCCACCGGGCGCGTACTGAACCCCCGGCCAACGGAGGACGTGCCGCCTTTTCGGAGGAGATGACAGCTGTCTGACCGATGCGTACCATCTTGGTGCTTATCATCTCCCCTTCGTCCGAGACCTAGAGGAATGGACCAACACGTGTTGCCGCGGTCGAGACCGCGTTCCTGGGGCGAGCACATACGCAAGTCTCAGGCTTGGACACTGCCTGACAGAACCCCGCGCCCCTGTAAAGCGCTGTAACGTTTGTGACCTTGCACAGCGCCGCGCCTTGTGTCCGTCTTTGTTTTGATTGAGGCGAGCTCGCTGTCACTATCGGGCCTGTTTGCGTTCATGCTGAGCTACGCTGAGAACGGTCAGCAGGCCGGGATCGAGTTTGAGGGGAGAAGAATGCGGTTCCGACAACGTTGTGCCACCCGAGATGCCGTTGCATTGGGGGCAGATCGACGGTGCATACTTGAATTGTAATGTTAACCGCTACATCCCACGGCCAGGCCAGATGAGGATTTCCTCCGCCCCGACCATGGCCAATCGCATCCAGGCACCTGGAGCGGTTAGACTTCAACGGGGAGCGCCCAGGAGTCGGAAGCGCAAAGGTGGAAGCAGCGGTGTGCCAAAGCAGGGCGAGCTGCCGACTGAGTTGGCCTTCGGAGCGTCGGAGGACGCGTCGAGGTCTCGTGTGAGTCGTGTCATGTTGACACGGGCGGCCAGCCACTGACGTACTGCACTCAAGACACGCGCATAAGCGCACACGCGCACACGCGCAGAGTTGGAGGCAGGCAGACGGGCAATTAGGCAGGCGACGCATGCGTACGTGGGTGATTGCGGGCAGGCAGATTTGAATTGAGGCTCACGATATCGACTGATTTAGCCGGAGTCGCATTCGGGCAAATAGAGTTGCCGTTAGCTTGCTTATGGCTTGCCCGTCAACGCCGCCCTATTCTCTTACTTGGGCATTTGCTTTCATATCGGGTCAATTGCAGTACTTGGGCTTGGATGTAGGGGGATTACTTGAGCACCATTTCTCAACACAGACTTGTCAAGAGCGGGCTGGGACATATCTGGTGTTGTGTGGCAGGCTCCTCCAAACCTTGACGGCGCCCTTCAAGCTCGACGTCTTGACCGAACTAATGTTTCCGTATGCCGGTTCTGGGGTTGGTCCTGATCTTACAGCGTCAGCAAGGAAATCGCCCACGATGAGGCCCCTCGCCTTGTGACGTTGGCAAGGGAACCACCGATGTTGAGACGGTGACACGCGGCATCTCTCTGCAAGCTACGGACCCAACCCCTTACCGTGTCACCTCCTACTTCTGAGATGTGGTGCAGAGAGGATCCGGATCCCGGCATGCCAGAAACGAACGCGGCCGAGGATTGTCATCCGTCACATCCTAACCTACGAGAGATGCAGGGCGGTCCTTGTCTGGAAAGCCCCGGTCCCAATGCGGGGTCGATTGGTCACTTGTCATTCGGGTGGGATGGATCCAATGCCATACGTTCTCGAGTTGTTGTCCTCTCCCTTGCAGAGTGGGGTGACACTCAGCAGCAGGGATTCCCCTTCCCAGCAAACGCCCAGTCGCCAATCAATATCTGAGGCGAAAGGATCAGAACCCGAATAATCGTTCCCTCTCTGTTTCTATTAGCGTCTTACACCGACTCCTCACGACACACAGACTTTCCTCACATCGGATCCTCTTGGTTTCAGCACACTTGGCCAACCACAACCCGCATATGCAATCTCCAACTTTCCCCTTCTCTGGCTTTATGCGTGATGCTCAAAATGAAGACGAAAAACCCCCCGCTTCATAAACTTTCTGTCGGGACATTTAATCAGTTGTCACAAACCGACATCGCCGAGCAGCGTCGAGGCCCCGGGAAGCGATGTACTTCGTGCGTACCTCAGCTGATCCGCTTGTTCCGTTTATTCACCTATCATACATTCGAGTTTCATGTAATACTGTATCCAGCTCAGACCGGGCGAGCTCTAGCCTTGGGCACGGGGAGTCGGGTTCATGCTGGTGCAGGACTGTTGCACACATTGAGCATGCGCACGCTTCATTCGATTTCAATGGCCTACATTTCTCTATAAAGTCTCCATGTTCGCCCTCACGTAGAAGGAAGTATAGCACATGTGTTCTCATCAATATATTTTACTTCTCTTGGCCTATTGCTGCGTCGACTTGGACGACCGCGCTCTTTGTTGCTCACCACGAAGCAGAAAATATTCTCTGATCCTGGAAGGAATCTTGTCTTAAGACCACGACTTGTTTCTTTGCATTTGTCCACTTGGTCCACCTCTTTGCCGAACGGCGAACCAGTGGTGTCAAACATATTGGCCTTAATCTATCTCACGACTGTCATGTCGTTATCTTCTACAGCCGTTGCCCAAGGCTCAGTCACGAGGTGAGACGAATTTTTCGTTCGATCTGACCCCTTCACCGCAGTTGCCAAGGTCTTGGTCCCAGCCCGCGTGCCGGGTCGCAAGGTGAATCTTTCTCGCTAATAAGCTTAAAGCGCCCGTCAAAATAGCAACGCCACAGATAAACCTGTCACACCATATAGAACAATGCGTATGCCCAGACTCACCCACGACCCCGATGAGCCTGTGAATGCACGGATGCAAAATCCGTTCTACGTTTTCGGGACTCCGCTGGCTACTCGCGACCCTGAAGTATGGCGAATCATTACGACTACTGCGAGTATTCCTACAATGACGCCAAAGACATCTAAGACACAAACGTGACTGGGGGCTTGGATCGTCAATGGTCCTCAACGTTGGCAATGCGGTTCAACGTTGAATAATTCAGTATTATTGTGGGTTTAATTAACTCAGTGATGTATAATTTCCTTTGGTGTTGGTGTTGGCGTGGGTGTTGGCGTGAGTGTTGGCGGCGTTTGTGTTTCTAGATGGTGCTGTTCCGTCTCTTCTGTACTGGTGTTCCTGTTTCCTTCCATAACTTAATTTTTTCCCAAAGTATTTGGTTTCTACTTTGTGTCTCCTCCGCGTCATATCGAAGATTATCAGGTGGCACAGACTACATCACCGGGATGTCGACCCAGTTGCAGACAATAGGGTTTGCCGAGGTAGCTGCACGGCACTGAGACACAGAACGAGGATTCCCTCCCACGCAATGCATACAAAACAAATTCCGGATGTCAATTGATGTGAACCAACGGATCTAGGCAAAGCATGGCGATGTGAACTGTCCCCATTTCGTCGTCATATGGCGTTCCCCATTCCCCGATCGTGGTGACATTTGCGCTACAGCCGCATACAACCATTCACAAAATACCAAACAGTATTCCGTGTTTGACCTATCCCCTGGCGATCCCCTTCACCGAATCCGCTCTCGCGGCCGCAGTACGCACAAACCAGTTCGGCCATTCGTTCGGCCTTTACATTTCCCCTCCCATGTCCCGTCCCATCCATGTCCATCCCAACCTCATGCGTGCTTTATTTAACCTTAAGCGGCCTTCATAATGTTTCGGCTGAGGCACCTGACACATTCCCAGTCCTAAGTTGGCCTCACAACTACAGCGTCAGAGCCAATAGCAGTGGTGCGCTCCGCTGGACCCCTGCTGAGAGCCGCAAAGCTCAGCGCACTATGAGGCGATCGCCGTTAATCCTTGCTCAACCAATGCCCACATGTTCGCCGACCGCACCGACGCCCGCTGGATCCGCAAACCGCATTACCGCCTTGCCGTATTGCAGATTCGGGCTTGGTTTTGCCTTGGATCTTGAATACGGTGGCAGCTGCAATCCTAGTTTCGCAAACACGATAGCCGTACGTGAGGGGAAATTGACTATTTTACCATGCTCTGACTGAGGCCCAAACCCTGAAAAATAGGGCGATAACCTGCTTATTTCAGGGTGGCTGGCCTTTTCTGCTTTCGTCCGCTCTTTGTCCCTCGATAATTCTTCCTCGATGCGTTTCGGAGCCTGACACATGTCACCACCAATGCTTACGCTTCCTTGATCCTAATTAAATTATTCTGTTCCACACCACTGGAAACGGCGGCGGATAAAAGTGGTTCTCCCCACACGATGCCTTGAGCGCTATGGAGGAGCTAACCTTATCTTAACGGTTCGTGGGTCTTTTGAATGACATTCGGTCACATGAAGAACAGACAAGGAACCAAATGAATGATATAAAATTGATGTAATATGGAAAGACCCAAGGACCCGGGGGGGGGAGCCGGGGGGCTGTTGACAAGTCAAATGCCATCTTCCACGAACACCAACACCAAATCGTAGGAAATCATAAACCGCAAAGCCTTCATTGGAGTATTGAATGGCTTAAAGGTGACTGTATTCATGACCCTGAAGGCCGCTCATGTAGTCTGACACCCTGCACATGGATGCCTTAGAGACTGACGGAGAGTCCGCCGTGCTTAGGAGTAAGGCTCTCGACTGCAGCGATCATCTTCTCGACATCCGGGTTCCGAGTAAATAATGGAGTCCCAAAAAGGTAAGATGGGCTTTGCATTCGTTTGTTGACGGGGTCTTCCGGGCTGTCGCCAAACTGAAGGATATGGCTCGTTCTCTGTGCGGTAGGGTTGCCCGACGGGTTGCTAGTTTGCGGGTACATGTTAGCGGAGGGGTTTCACACTGTGGCCCAACCAGCTTCCTAGCACTGAAAGCTTGACAGTGGGAGTGAGGAGGTGATATGGACAGAGTCACCTTACTTGAGTATAGGGCCTTTGGTGACGATGGTTGAAGACACCGACATGGCAATGGTAGTGATGAGCACACGGCAGTCCAACTGATTGGTGCTGTCGAGTCACTGTCTGATGAAGAGAGGGATGTATATGAGGCAGGTGCAGAGTGAACTAGCTTAGGTGAGGATCACCGGAGGATGTGGAAGTAGATTTGCGAGTATGTGGGTGACGGCAATGATTGGTGTCTGATAACAACACGTAGTGGATTTAGAAACGGAAAGTAAGACGAGGGACAGTAAGAGAGAAAGAAGAAGAACTGTTTAAATAAGAAAACAGAGAGCCGTCAGATGAAGTAAGCATATCAGCAAAGTGCAGAGTGAAAGGTGCGTGGCTACTCATTGTCTCTCTAGACCGGCTGAAAACTGGAGACCAGTGTCTCGGGGAAGAATTAGACTGCCCTATAGGAGTAGTCCTGCCAGACCGCTGAAGGATGGATGGTACCTAGGCTAGTAAATAAGAGACAGGGATATGGCCTGCGGCCGGTCACTAAGAAATCGTGGCGCTGGGGTGTTACGACTCTAGGGCCTGGATGTTGGGCGAGTGAGCCTGCCTCGATGATCTGAGCTGGTGTTTTCACTCTGGAAGTGACGTAACATCTGACATGTCACCTGCATTTAGGCATTGACCAGGCTCTTTTTAAGACGTGCGTGCAAGCGATACAGCTCCAATGTAGGCTCTGTACAGGCTAGGGAGTAGCTGCAGGTTCGTGAGGACCAGACTGGTGGCCCGTCAGGATGTCACTCGTGAGGCGGGCGGAGTCTCACGGCAGAGAGGCACCATGACATATGTCGACAGGGAGTGAAGTGATGGGAGGCCCCCACCATCTACCAACTGTGTGTCTTGGGCGTTCCAAACCACGGTATTTGCCGTGTGGTATCTGGTGCGCCCCAGTTCCGCGTCTGATTACTTATTATCTAGTCCGCTTTAGGTCCCCTTTTGTGTCCTGTGCGCTGCATGTCGTGGATCACCGCGATATTTCGGACGTCCGAAATTCTTCGTTCGGTACAGTCACAAGGATGTGGGCAATTTTCCAATTAAAACCAAGCACTATTGGTCTTGGCGGGGAAGGACCCCTCTGCCAAGAGCTGCATGACAGGCTTAGAACAACGAACTAGTGGTGTGGCTGGTTCATACACTCAGCTGCAAAGCCTCTGGCGTTTTTGGATAGTGCCCGCCAATGTGTCGGCGATGCGGAATGAAGCCCGCCTGCTCGAAACTCGACCAACCAGAACAATTTGCCGGCAAGGCAGATCCGAGGTGTCTAGGGCTTCCATCAACACAAGATAGACAATGGCCAACTTCAGAAAATAGAAATTAGGTAATCTGAGACAAGATGGCTGCGGAAATTGACAGAAAGCGCTGGTTGACAAGCCCATCGTGTCAGGGTAATTCAAGAGCTCCCAATTACCATGTTGAACTTACTCGACGATCTATTTACGGTATATACTTGTTCTAAGTGGTCAGACTAGGGTCAATTTAAACTCAATACTTGGATTGAAGCATGACTGGAGACAAACTCACATTCACTCCGCGCGTAAGAATCTTGACTGGAATTACAGCCAAATATGCAACATAGCAAATTCGTTGCTTTCCTCCTCAAGACTATTGTTTTCTGCGGGCTCGATAAAACTTGGAGGGTTTCTATAAGAAAGTCCCCTCTCAAGGGGCATGAACTTGGGTGGTCAAGGGTGGCTGTTAATAAGTATGCTGATGAGACGAGTCGGCATATCCGTTAGCTTTAATTCCCGCTGTGTTCGAAGGAATGCGAATTTCAAGCGGTACGGTCTCACAGGTGCTTCATTTGGTTGCCATCGCCGTTTCGCGCTGTGAATGCAGCCACCGCTGAGGAACACACCTTGAATCCATTTTAATCATGCACCAATGGCCGGTTCAAATTGGAAGCCTCCCAATCCTGCTGGTTGGTTTTAAATCAGAAAATTATCATTATACCAAAATGCTAGTGCAGGGCATACGTGCAATTGCAATTGACTAGTCTAATTTGTGCGTAAGTGTTGCACCTTGAGCATGGTTCTACGTACAATGTTTCGTTTTCAATCGATTTGGGTACTCGTCGATTTGCGCACTCACTTGCTAATTTCAAGTTCTTGCTTGTTTCTGAATTGCTAATTTTGCTCATTTTGATCAATTGCTAGTTTTACACAGCTGCAGATTTTACACAGTTGCACATTTTGATCGCTTACTAACTTAATTTTCGGCAATCGCTCGTTTTGATCAGTTGCTAATTTTGATCACCTCCTAACTTTTATTATTCCCGTACCTTCATTTTCCCCTAGCTTTCACTTTTCCCGTGGGCCACTTGATCAGGCTATGTCATACAGCATCCAATTGTAACGGTGGGGGAGTAGGACCGCTTTTCGCTAAGCCCATTCATTCACCAACGGCCTTTAACTGTGTTGAGTCAGTGGAATGTCTGTCGCATGGCATCCGTTAGATTACACCACTCGGGACGGTCCGCTGGATCCAGTGAAGTTTATTTGGAATTAGACCAGATGACCTTAAAATCTCATGTCAAGGCATATTTGACTGATCATCGACCGCACAGAAAACACTATGACAAATGAAAAGCCACATAATACGCGGTAAACTGATTTCTGGCTTGTGCGATTTTTCTTACAGTACCGAGAGTAAATCAGTAATATAAGATACTTGCATGCAGACATGATATCCGACGTTAGAAACAAAACGGAATAGTCCAAATGGTAGCATGTCATTGACAAGACACAATGCCGTGGTTCTTTGATACTAGTAACGAAGATTCCAACACCACAGAGACAACCCAAGCATCGCCACATGAATATCGTTTCGTTTGAGGATGGCCTGGAACCAACATACAAGGCCAGAGATGCTTCCAAAATCTTATCATGTAGATGTCCTCGGGGTCGGTGTCGGGCTCGTATTGATGAGCTTCATAGCAGCAGCAAGTATGCGCTTCGCGTCGGGATTGCGAGCGAACAGTGGAGTCCCAGCAACGTAGCCTAGGTTCTGCATCCGTCTGTTGACAGGATCATCTAGGCTATGGGTAAATTGGGGAAGATGGATTCCTTGTGGCGCGGCAGGGTTGCCTGAGCGCTGGCTAGTTCTCGAACTCATGTCAGCAAAGGTTCTACGGTAGGTTTGGCCAATCAAGATGAGACAGCGGGATTGACAAGGTAATCTTACCTTGACACGGAGCCTTGGGCAACAGCGTTGGAAGATGGCGACATAATGATGGTAGAGATAGATGCAGGGCCCTAGTGCTTTACATGATTAGCCTGTTGTCCGATGAAGAGAGGGACTGCCTGGAAAGGGCTGAGGGAGGAGGCACGAGAAGAAAGCTGCGGGTAGGTAGTGGATAGAAGGGAAAAGGGAGAATGGGTATGATGGGTATGAAGGAGGCAATGGCTGGCACTGACGAAGCGGTAGTAGACCAAGAAGATGCAAAGATGAGGGGGAATCAAAAGCTGAATGCTGCAGTAGGTTGGCGAGGATGAGGTGGATGCATTCTGGACGTGGGAGGGACAAGAAGACTTTATAGATGAGCACGGTAGGAACCAGAGTCGAAGCCCGCACATCTGCGAAGCACAAATAGAGAGAGAGGCGAACAGGAAATGCATAAGATCAGGCGGCGACAAGGAGCACACACACGCCAAGGACGCCCCAAGCGGTGAAGGGGGGTTGTACTTGAGTTAGTACATGATGTATCAGAGACGCGGAAGGGAGAGTGCTTTACGAGAGGAAACAATGTATCGCGCTATGGCAGGGTCCCGACTCTTCGGCGCGGGGATGGGATGTATCCCCCTTCCTCTATACTTGGCGGTTCGCCTTCCGAAGGTTCTCCAGCCCGTCGGCGGGGGGGGGAGGGGCCTGGTTGTCAAGTCCATCAACGCATGGGTGGAGGTCCCGTAGCTTGGGGGCTTTGACCAACCACAGTAGCCTGTGACGTAGTCTACGGAGCTGCAGGACCAGGGGGAGCCTCAGTGAAAAGTGGCCACTAAGCTGCAGGACCAGGGGGAGCCTCACTAAAAAGTGGCCACTAAGCTGCGCGTGCGACCGACATGTATGCGACCGAACGTGCATGCGACCGCTCCCACGACAGCTTGGGCTGAGAACAGGGTTGTTGAGTCAGACCAAGTATGCAATATCGAGGGAAGACAGACCACCAGAGGTCTGGTCCCACTGGCTGGGCTGGGTTTGAATGGTGGTGTGGACGGATCCGTGATCCTGTGAGCTTGTGGGAGATGGTGAAGGGCTCCAGGGACCACGGAGTGTGGTTTTTTCTCCTGATGGGAAGACAATTAATTGGTAGACAATATCGGCAATTGTCAAGGTAGGCCAGCCAACAAGAACAAAAGGGAGCGACTCATAATACAGAGATAATAATGAACTTAATACACCTCGACAGTCATCGCCATCAGCTCTGAGAAACAAGAAGCGTTCGTTGCGGAGTCGCTGCTCGTCGAACCCATGGTGAGAATCGACTCCGGCCTCAAGTAAATGCAAGGCAGAAATAGCAGCATCGAATCAATGACACGTCAACACGGCAACCAGCCTGTTTCTAATCAGGGTAAGATCAATGCGACCGACCTCCGCTAATGCAAGCCCATCTGCCCGGCTATTAGCCAGATATTACGCCAAAGTTGTTCGGGCCGCGCACGCAGTTGGGTGCCGGGGCTGCGCTGACTAGTGCGAAATATGTCCTGCAGCAACGCAATAAATTGCAGCGCTAATAAACTGTCCTGCAGCAACAACATACATTGCATTTGAAGCACAGTGACACATGTGCCAAGCGCACATGTATTTAATCACACCAATATGACGTAAACGGAAACCACGACATGAAAACATCAAAGTTCCTTAGATTGACCATAACCTTCCAGCACCCATTTTGAGATCGTCAAGATATACTCTTTGCAAAGGTAGGTGACTCAGAAATGCGCAAGAGTAATAATTACCAACAGTAAAATGGCCCCGAGTATCGTCCCTAGGGTATGCCGAGGTTGAACCCGCGTCTTTAGAATGGGGTCGTCCTGAGGAACGCCACCTTCAGCAGTCTGGGGCTCGGGGGGAGAATCCACTGGTGCTGCGGTAGACGCGGGCCAGCTTCTCAACCGTAGGCGGTATCCTGGGCGTTCCCGAAACTCTGAAACATATCGAGACGTAGGCATTACGTATATTGGTCGATGAGAGTAGTCAGGGGAATAAACGCGAAAGTGCTTATCCGTGGTTGCGATCAAGACGACCGTGAATGGATCAGGAATTAGTCGATTGGAAGCACCGTCACGGTCGATGACTGTTCGGCTATTCGTTGTGTTGTTCTCGGCCGGAGGGTAGTTCGTGAAATTTTGGCTGGGGCCGTCATAAAAGGGGTCAGGTGGCCGATGGGCTTGACAGACGCATCGCACTTGTTGTTCGAAGGCATGTTGTTCCAGCGAATTCAGCGTTGCGAGGTTGGAAATGCAACAATAGACTGGAGTCTAGTGGTGGTTAGTACCAAGAGACTGAAGCCAATCAAAGAGTTGACGCAGACCTGGGAGCTCCCGCGGAGCGGAGGCTGAGGCTGAGGAGACCGTGGTGCTGAAGAAGCAGTGGCTGACGAGGAAAGGAAAAGATGAGACCCAGGGGCGCTGGCACTGGGATAAGAAGCCATGACAACCGAACGATGACTAAAGGTGAGACTGAAAGGCTTTTCCCATTTACGGCCTATCTCATTTGCGACCTTTTGTTGCGAGACTTGCTTGGTGATCGTGTTTGTTCTAGATAGCATATTTGGCGTTTGGAGGATGCGTGAGGCCACGTCCGAGACAAATACGGGTAACAGGCAACGCATGGGACTTTGAAGATGCTGCCACCGATCATCTTAGCATTACTGCACAGTCGACTAAAAGGATGAAATTGGTTGAAGCTGGATAGCGTGTTGAGCTTTGGCAGCGTAATCGCGTTTGAAGAAGCTTGAGGCTGATGTTTGAGGCTTGCAGCCACAGGGCATTCAAACTTGGAGCGGCGCCAACCCTGGACAAGGAGTGCAATGGGCTAGTCAAGCTGTGAAATTCTGTCAGGGCCACATACGCACAGCAGTCACGGTAATTGCGAAATCTCTCACCATTTAGCTCGAGCGTTTGTAATGCAGTTACGCATCCCATGTCATCAGTCATCCACGCCGAGCAACTGGATGGGCATTGCGCACAACACCGGAAGCTCTACCGTCGGGTCTCTGGGAGCAACGCGCCAGAAAAAATAGAGTTCCGCATCCCAATATGAGAGGAAATTGAAGGCGTGCTGTCTCGGGAAATGTGTGGACGGTGCTGAAGCGGGAAAATGACTGCTCGTTTTAGCTGCTGTTCATGTAGCACAACTCCACCTGGCCGAGGTACTGTTATTATTACCCTCTGCGTGTTGGTTGGGTTTAATCAGTCTCTATTTATTCACTGTTTAAAAGAAATATTTGCAGCCGGAACAAGTGGAGGTTCATTTGTCGTGTAGGTTGGTTACGTCTTCGGCGCAGATGACACGGTTGGCCCAGCAGTCGGCCGCACAAGGAGGCTGGATGCATACAGGGCACGCTTTGCCATCTTTCAGAATGAATTGAATGGCTTGGTTCTTTATGCATGTGTAACAAGCCCTTACCCCATGCAAGAGGCTATCGTGGGGGACGGGCGCATCATAATGTCCCCAACAAGCCTTTCGGCAGGGGATTGGCTCCATGCCATGACAACGAGTCTTGGCACTCCATGTTAGACCAAGATAGCTGGATTTACAGTTCCGCCTTACGCGGACTATTCCGGATAGGCTAGCCCGTGGAAAACATCTGGTGCGGTATCTGAGCAGTCCAGCCACGACTAAACGCACCGAGCATCAGCGACGCCTACTCCAAGTTTCCACATGATCAGGTATCGTGGCTGAAACTGCCCATTATGTGTCTCGAATTTACAACTCAGATGTGCTAACCTGTGATATGCAGCAAGGTGCTATCCGCAACATGTGGTTTTGACCTGCGTGGCTCCGGCTCCCCCGAGATGAACAACCATGAGGGAAGTCATTTGGGTGCTCTCTGGCGTCACTTTCCAAAATCCAGGTTACCCGTCCGGCGGTAATTGATGTGGCAGGAGATTTGGCATAACAGAGACACCCGCTCCGTCGGCTCGCTTCCTGGCTCGTGTAACCACGATCAGTGAGCTGCAACTGTTTGCTACCCATGTGATCCATCCAACCAAACCGATCGAGACATCCTCACCGACTCTTGGACAGATTGCATACGTGTTGGCAGCTCGCAGTCTTACCTCTATCATCTCAGAGAATCTCCCAAATCTTGGGGCCGTGATTCCTCATCTCCAATTGCACCTCTCGCAAGTCTTCAAACCCTCCCTCATGTACCGGCTGTCACAGCTGACTAGGGTAAATATCCTTCACTCGTTGGTACCTTAATTGACCTAAGACACCCGGACACGCATGACCCACTGGAGGCGGGGATTTGTGTGGCGATGCTAGCTTTCTTGGGTCCATGAGAAATTCCCGTTTACATTGGCACGAGTTTCACATGGATGAAGTGGCCCCTAGACACGGCTCTCATCCAGCCACGACCACTTACACCTTTCCATCTCCTGGATCATTCATCTACTCCCTTTCAACGAACTTGTTTCCTTTTTTTCATCCCTCGAATCCGTCAATCGGCACTCTTGTCACCTCACATCCAACCACTTCGTTGCCCACCATGAGGGGCAAACTATACCGCATATCGCGCAAGCTCAAGGTAAGGTCCTTCTCGCACCCACGATGCCTCCCTCTTGACCACGATGCTAATCCCGGAGTAGTATCTAGGAGCCGTCTTGATCCGACGGGGCCCTTTCGCCTTGCCTTTCGAATTCACCGACGAACACCATCGCGAGATGTGGGCGCACATTGCCCGTCATGGCCTCGTCGTGGAAACTTACAAGAGTCACTTTGAAGAGCTCAGCAACGCGTTGAATCTCGATGCTCTTGGCGCCCGAGCCAAGGCGGTGGCGGTAGGACTTCTCCGAAAGAGCCTCAAAGACAAGACCCGATCGCTCAAGGATCAAAAGATTCTCATCTGCACACGTGGTGATGGTGGCAAGGCCCTTGGTGTTTACCCGTATTGGGTGCAGGCTTGGGCTCGCCCTGGCTGGAACGGCGACATTACCGTGCCTGCTGTCGAAATACCCCAGGCTACTCACAGGGACGGTGGCAAGGTCCTACCTCATGGGCATTCGACTGTTACCGATAACGAATCCTGGTCCTCCGCGTCGGGTGGAAAAGTTGATCCGGTCGTTATGAAGGCTCGTCATGAAGTTATGAGACGAGTCGACGCCGAGGTCAGAGGGATTCATGTCGGTCGAAACAGACTTTCCGATCGATTCGAAGACGCCTTTTCTCGTCAAAGGGCCACCCCGAGATCTTTGAAGTACGTGGCCAAGAGTCGGAGAGCTTCCAGGAAGCAGGCGTTCGAAAGTGGGACAGCTGGGGATGAAACCGACAGGTACAAGGCTGCTGAGCAGCAGGTTGCAGACCGGAGACTTGCTGGGCAAATCGTTGCTGGGCAAATCGTTGCTGAGCAAGGTGTCGACTACGAGCGAGCTGCCCAACTGAGAACCGCCGACCAAAGTGATATCGACAAGAGAGGTTTCAATCAACCGGTGAGGAGATCTCCCAGAACACCCGGATATCGGAGACTCGAGATCGCCGCGGAGCAGGCTGAGACTGATGTGTGGTTGGCGGAAGCCGAGGTCATTCGGAGGCAAGAAGAGCTTCAAGACATCACTCACAAGGTCTCTAAGTGGAAGGAGATCGACGACCTCAGCCGCAAGATCGTCGCTGCGAACCAAGAGCGAGATCGTCTTGATGATCAAATCATGCGAGCCAAAGTGGCGCTGTCGCCCTTTCCAAACGTCCCAGCCCAGCGTCTCGCCAAAGAAGGGCTCGGTCATGTCTTCACCCGCGATTGGCTCACCACGAATCCGACCTCCTCCAAGTTCAATTCCGACGAACCTCGCCTCGGCCTCGCCACTTTGATGCGTGAGACGGCAAACAAGATGGAAGCCAGTTGCCAGGCCAAGGCTGAACAGTTCGCCCAGCAGGTGCGCATCGACCAGCGAAAGAGCCGGGCGGATGATTTCGCCCGCCGACAAGCCGTTGCAGCTCGTCCTCGTCGAGCCAGAAAGTGTTATGCCAATGATGGCAGTGAGGGAGACTACGGATCTGTGTCGAATGAGCGGATGCAACAATATCGGTTGAAGAGATCGGGGTACTCCCAAGGTTGTTCCTCTGTTGGCCAGCATCCTCCCGAGCAAAAACTGGAGCACAAATCTCGCGGTGTCAAACCAGATTCGCGGCTCGAATCGCTCGATGGCATTCCACCACAGACTCTCGACTCTCTCTTCGGCAGTGAAGCTATGTCTGGCTCTCAGCAGAACTTCTCTCCCAATGTTGGTCAGTCATCGCAGTCTGCTCGACCTGAAGTACGTCACCACAGCCAGGTCTCAATGTCCACAGCCTTCCACAGCTCTCCGACTCCGACCCTACCACAAGCGCCACGACCAAGCTTCTCTCAACCCCATCGACAAAGCCCGCCGCCTATCCCACCGCCCATGATCTTCGAAGAACCCGACCGAAGCCCCGGGCCACGACCGTTGTCCTTGTATGACGTTGAACAAACCAACACTCGATTCTACGCTCACCTGAGGAACCGCATATCACAGCTAGGGGGTATTCCTTCCGCTGTTCGAGATCGGGAGTCTGAAATCTTCAGCCAGAGCCTTGCTGCGGCAGACGTAGCGCGTCAGCAACTGTTCACAATTTTGCGGAGGAATGCATCCCGCGGGTCGATACAGCCTACAGCTTCAGGGCAGAACGGTCTGGGAATTGAGTCTAGGCAAAGTGGTCAACATTTTAAGTCCGGTCAGTGGCGTTGAGTTGGCTGTAGTGCAGGAGCTTGATTGTGCTATGGTTGCAAAACGACGAACATGGTTGGAGCTGAGGTCTAATAATTAGTTTTCAGGAAGACGGTACAGTGCGATGTTGTTCGATGGGAAACGAGGATCGATTTAAGGATTCATGGACTGCCTACGTGGAATGGACGAATGGAAGCTACTAGCAGAAGGTAATTAGATCAGATCGCAAGTTCGAAAGCATTGTTGAACGATCTGCGCACTCTCGTATTGGAGCCTCGAATAAGCCTTCGGCTGTCTTGTAACAAAGCTCCACAGGTTACCGTACTTGATTAGGGTTATGGGTTCTTCGGGGACAGTCTGCGAAGAGGTTTGGGCATCGCGCCACCGCCTGCATGAGGCTCTTAATATCCCATTTCTACTACATGGGTTTGATGTGTCCACCACGCACCAGCTTGCCTGGAATGCAATCTCTGTGTTGGACTCAATGTTCTCCCGCCCACTACCGGCGTTGGCTTTAGCTTCGACACTCATTGATCCAGCGGTGAAAGCTACCTTTGCCTCAGCCTGGATATCCGTCTTCTTGGCCTTATTGAGGATCTTCATGCTGATGGCCGCGTTGGCCTTACCACCCTTCAAGAACCCCGAGTTGAAGCAGTCACCGTAGGCCTTGGCAAATTTGCCCTTGTCGGTGCAATTCATGAGCTTGTACTCGAGTCCATCCTTGAAGTCGATGGTCAGGTTGGCAACCTGGACGCAATTATCAAGGTCAAATCCGACTCCTTGAACTTGTCACTGTCGGTGAAGGAGCCTCGGCCACTTTCGCCAATCTTGGCAGCTTTGATGGAAAGAGCGCCAGGAATCCACATGTCGTCTGTGATGTCGCTCAGTCGGTCTATGAACCGGCTGGTGTAGGTGACGGTCTGGCTCGATCCTAGAGGTGCGTTAGGATCGAAGACGCAGTCTTGTTCGTTCTCACTCATGCCTTTCCGTCGGTCACCAAACTGATTCTGCTTTAGAATAGCTTCCGTCTCCGTCATGGTAAGTGACGTGCTCTTGGCGGTGGCGGCGTCTTTGATGGACTTGTACATGTCCTTGCGGCGGTCGTCCTCGAACGGGTGTTTCTCTTCGCATATCTGCCGCTGGCTGTCCCGCTCTTCTGCTATGTGTCTTCGATCCTCGTCAGGGTTTTCTGTCTTGGCAGATTGGCTGTCGAGAGATTTGGGGATCTCAGCTTCGGAACCGGTCGTAGACTCAGGTTCAGTATTCTCAACTGTATCCTCCACGCTATTAGTCTCTGCAGCGACAGGGGCGTAGATTCTTCAGACTCAGTGGTGTCTTCAGTCTTCAGTCTCCTTCATCTACCAGGCCCATCGACTAGCGGCCCGGGTTCTGGTTGCTCTTGGTCGTCCTCCAAATCTTCGTGCTTCTCGTCGTCTTGAGCTTCGACTTCTCTAGTCCGTTGAGAAATCTCGCTCTCCTCATAATCGGGGTCCAGGTCCGGTAAGGCTTTCAATGGCTCCTTCTTGAGGCCAATTGCACAGTCGTCGACAACCACTTCCTTCTGGCGCTTCCAGGCCAAGCAGTTTCTGAAAATCTCCGCAGAGTTGGCGTGCAGCCACAGTCGTCGCCACAGCCAGGGCAGCGCCACTGTAACAACCGCTGTAAGAACCGCTGTAACAACAGTAGCAGTAGGCGTGGAGCACTGACAGCGGCCCCACAACAGCACCCGGACTAGAGTCATAGCAACAACATGCCTCTTAATGCGCTTTTCCCAAGTGTCTTGAGGGAAGCCTTGGCTGGTAATTAAGCTGCGTCAATATCTAAATAAGTACAGATTTGGCTTTAGCTTGGTTACGAGCACCTCGAAGTGATTTGGAGGTTCGCTGATAAGGAAACGAACATCTCCATGCCAAAATATGGCAGCGTAGCCACTTCCTCCAGACATGTGTGTTCCGCCACTGGAAGTGTTTCGTAAGCAAGATGCTCCTTGCCCATCTTGATAAACAAGGTGATATATTTGCTAGTTTACTCTTGAGATAACCGGGTATCAAGTGAAGCATTGGAAAGGGCCTCGAGCCGCAGGCTCCTCTCTGGCCGCTTCTCAAACGAAGGGCTTTCCTCGCCCTTAGCCTACTTCTGTCGACATCACCGTAAAGTCCAGGCCAACGCTGTACCCGAAAACATTGAACCACTGTATTATTGAGATCCATAGAGAATCATCTTGTGCTATTTGCATCTAGGCTGCTACTTATGAAACTCGGTAGGCAATGAGCCACGCTCATCGAAGGTAGCCAAAGTCCCTTCAATTCTGAAAAGCCACCACCGAAAGTGGGCATGGCAAGGCCTTCCAACAATTCCCCCAACTGACTTCAGCAAGTATCGACTTCCATCTCTGGGAAATAAACTCCAAATGTCGGTGTCCAGAGTCCTGAAAGCATGCCGGGTTGAACATGTCTCTGTCGTAGAAGGCCAACAGCTTCAATACACTGCCTCCCATCTGCTCCCTCCTAACCACGGCTACAAGATCTAAAATTCGGCTAGGTACTGAGCTTCGAACTCGGCTAGGTACTGAGCTTCGAGCTTGGCTTTGTACCGAGCTTCGAGCTCCTCATTTGTCTCCTTCACTGCGTCTTCTTTGTCCTCGGGGCCCAGTGGCAGACCAGTGAGCTTGCATGTAACACGTGGGCAGCTCGTTGGGTTCAGAGCACCAGAGCGGAATGCTGCAGTCATGACTTCGACCAAGCGTCTGACTTCCTGAGGCATTGGCAGCTCCGATAGTCCGTCCAGTTTCATGGCCGGCAAATATCGGTTGAGGAACTTCCAGGTGCAGTCTTGGTGGCCTTCCCAGATACAGTTGGCACAGGATCCTCCGAGGGCTTTCGAGTAGGAGACGCAGTCGGCAAAGGGGCCGAGGATATGCTCGCCAGATTCCGTTGTTGTCGTCGCGTACTTGCGGGCGCAGCACTCGCACATTCGGGGGTTTCTCAAGCCGTAGAACATGACGAACAAAGCTGTAGCGGAGGCGGTGTTCCCCATGATGCTCGCAACGAGGTACCCGCGGTAGTGTGCGAGCTCGGCAGGGACGTAGACACTTCTGGTGTCTCCGTGATTGTTGGGGGGGCCAAAGTCTTTCCAACCGGGGAAGTCAATCCTGTCTTTCCAAAACCCAAGGGCAAGTTCTTTCATGTCGTCTCCGAGATCCTCGCGAAAGGCCAGCTCCAGGTACTTGGGGCGCCTGATGCGTTCGACAGCGGCGTGGTTGCAGATCCAGAGCGAGAAGGTGCTGTGGAAGCGAAGAAGGGCGCCCTCGGACAGCTCCTCTTCGCCCACGATTCGGCCCTTGCCGCCGTCGGTCAGCAGCGTGGTCGCATGGAAGGTCTTTTCGAGGATGGTGCTGACAGCAGCGATTCGGACGTTGGGGAGGGTTGTCGGCGGCTGAGAAGCAATAAGTTTCAGCTTCTGGGCTTTGGTCTCGGGATCCATGGTTGCTGGGGAGTTGTCAGCTTGGCTTCATGCACGTAGGAGAAGCAGAAGAATCTGTACTGCACGTACTTGGCGATGATTGAAACGGAGAGACGATGTGTGATGCTTGATGCGTACTCTCATCGGCCGTTTCGATGGCCAGGGGGGAGGGGGGGTGTTGGAACTTGGTGATGAAGAAATGAGGAGAGAGGAGCAGAGTACGTAGGTTGAGTCCCGTCAGCAAAAGAAGTTTGCAAGGCAAATAAGCAGAAGGATAGAGAAGACGGGTGCAGAAGCAGCCAGTGGGCAAGCTACTGTTTCCATGTTTATGTCTACCAAAATTGCTCCCCTATTGGCTCGACATTGCTTTATCCTGTATATTTCCCACGCATTCAACGTAATGCAGATGAATTATGTACATTGTGTGCCTTTTAGGCCTTGCTTGCATTCTGTGTGCTACGCATGACCTACTCTCAGAGTGGACAAAACTTGTCACAAATTTCACCACTCGCCACAAACCAGCACCCACAAACGCTACCCGAACCGTTCCTCTCCCTTCTCTCTTCTTCTTTCACCACAACTCAACTTTACAAACGTTTCTCTTTTCTTTCACTGCACACGACGCTTCCATACTTGCACAGCATCCTCGCCAAGGCCTACTACTGCCGGCTAGGTGCAGACAGTGCAGCTGCATCTGCATCCGTTTCTCCCTCTTTTCATGTCCCCTGCCGTTGTCTTTCTTCTTGTTGTTCTGGCTTTGTCAGCTCTTCTTTCTCTTCTACGTTTTCCTACTCTCTGGGTATAATGACGTCTCGTCGGTATCCTAGTGAGTATTACTCTCCCCTCTTCGCCCTTCAGAACCTGCGCATGCTAACCTGCGCATGCTAACCTGCTCAATAGTGATGCTTGGGTGGGTGGGTGGCAGCATTGAGGACCGGGCAGAATTCCTTGAGCCTCCTCCATGTCATCCTCGTCTATTCATTGCCCCTCCCTATCCCAAACGAATGCTCTTCTACACCTTCTCCATTGTCCAGGAAGGGGGCTCGCAGCCCTTCACGCATCCTTCGGAAACAACGGGCAGAGCGAGCATCCAAGACGCTTTCCCTCACCAGCCCGCACAGTTCCAGCCTCGCACCGACTGGTCTCACTGGCCGCACGCAGGTCCCGGCCTTTTGTCTGTGAGTGACTCGGAGGAGGAGATCAGTGCGAAGATAGCGCGATCCGCTGCCAGCCCATCTGCAGCATTTGAGAACGGAGCCAAGGTCGGCCATCGCGACTGGCACAAGCAACAAGTCGACCTCTGGCACCTCTTTCAGGCGATCCAAGGTCAGAAGCCGCCCCAACGAACCGACCTCGTTCCATTCCTGTCGTTGATCCAGTCCGGCTTGGAGAGTCAGGTCGGAATCATGCGGAAGCACATCTGCCTCACCGACGATGCCCTGTTGGCCAACCCTGCACCTAGCGAACGCGGCCACTGTTCATCCTTCCCCGCGGGAACACATATGGTGAATGGAGACTTCACCATGGGTTTCTCCTCTCTCATCGCTTTCAAGGAAGAAATGTTCAACCGCCGCTTCTTCATCGGCTTCTACGACATGGTTGACACCACCTGCGGTTCCATTATCTGGGACCGCCCCTGTGGACACCTCTACATCTACGACACTGATGGGAAAGCTCATAGTACGAATCGGGAGAGTCGGCTTCGACTCGTTACCATCGCATTCAGGCAGATCCTGACCTGGAGTGGAATGCCGTTCAACTTCGAAGTATGCTCGCCACCACTCACGCCAGAGCCCGAACGTTGGAACACCGGCTTCAATTGGACGGCCATGTCCGGCTATCTTGCCACGACCATGTTGATTTTCGGCATCCGCGGACTCTTTGGCATAAGCTACAGTACTCTTCCCAGGAGTAATAAACATGGCAGTCTCGAAATCGACGGCAAAGGAGGCCCTTCAACACTTAGTTTCGAGCTTCGTCATCGTGACTGGCATGTCCAGCCTTGGCGCAACGGTACAGAGGACCTTCTCAAAGCAATCCGCAGGAACAGTCTTATGCTTCAAGCCATCATCATGGACCAGCTCGGAATCAAGGACCTCAAGTTTCTCGACACAACAGGCACGGTGGTCAAGTTGACGGACTTGGCTGATGGCGAGATGGCTTACTTCCCACAATCACCCACCACTATTGAAAGCAGTGTCGACGACATCTACACCAACTTTGGCGGAGCCCAGTACGTGACTTTCGGTTCAACCAAAGTCCTCCCTGGTACCAGATTTGGGCGCCTTATCCAGGTGCCAACCCCAGTGCCAACGCTGGCCACTCCCAGCATGCCTCACTCCCGACCAGACGTTCCATTTCCCCGCCCGCTTGTTCCCATTTCTCTCACCACCTGCTGGCGCTTTCTCCAACGAGGGGCTATCATGGGCCGAGAAATCCCCCTGCACGGTTCGGAGCAGATACTGCCACTCTTGGAGAATCAACCAACAGGACTTGGAGGTGCTGTGCCGGCCCCGGAAATCGATGGCGCGCTCTGGGTGCTCATGGATGAAAAGACCATCAGCCGTCAGCATGATGCAGCGCAGCAATATGAGGATGCTCCCGGTGCGAAAGAACTCGTTCTTGGAATCTCAGAGTCGCTCGACCTGCAGCCTCTGAGTATCACGACCTTGTACATGCCGACCTCGAGATCGTACGAAACCTTTACTCTGAGTGGACTGGTGGGCGAGAAGGACTGGGACAGGGTGATTGAGGAGGTGTGCGACGCTACGGCGGAGTAATTTGGTTGCAACACATGGAGTACTGGACCACTGGTATATGGTCGATAGGTAGGATAGGACGAGCCTGAAGTTGTCCAACTGTAGAAATAAATGTCAAAGTTATGTAACTTCTCGTTCCCAGGTGACGCAATGATCAATACACGTGTTTAACATTTCTATCGCTATCAAAATAATTATTCCTTCTTCTCTTGCGACGCATCGAAATCGCCCATGGTGTTACGCTCCCCCTTCAAATACGGTATGGGCGAAAAGAACTCGACAAAGCCAATATTCGGACTGGACAGTGTGTATCCGAGTGCCTTCTGGGCCTTCTCAGACCAAGTCAGAACTTCTTCTGGAGGGGTTGCTAGATAGATGTTTTCCTCCTGTCGGAGGTAGCCACGAATGAAGAACATGCCGTGCACTGATCGCTTCTCGAGCTGGGTTACGTTTGCGCCGCCGGCGTGATACAGTCCGCCGAGCATGATCCAGCAGTCGCCAATGTCCATCTCGGCATAGAGGGCTTCTTCAGTCTTGGGAACGCGGTCCGAACTCCAGAGGTGGCTTCCGGGGATCGCCAGAGTCGCGCCGTTCTCGACAGTCGTCTTGACACCCGGGACCAGAAACGCCATCATCACATCAGTGCCGACCTGGTAGCCGGTCTGCGTCTGGTCCGGGTGGTGCACGTGGTAGTTCTTGTCGTCGCGATGCAGGCGCTGTGCCTTGCCGCCGGGGCCAATCTCAAACGTCACGGCGATGCTGCACACGGCCTCGCTGGTGTACGTGTGCTTGGTCTCGCCGTAGTAGTTGGACGTCGTCTTGTCGACGAACTTGGCGTTGCAGGCGCGGATCAAGGGGTCGACGAGCCACTTCTCGCGGACTGTCTTGCTGCGGCGGGCGAGATTCGCACAGCGGCGAGTCTCGGGGGGGAATAAATCACCCTGCGTGGGGTGATGAGTACATTACGACTAAACCGGGGATTTGATTGGGCTGCTTACCTTCCAGGGCAGATCTGCGTCTAAATATGGGCGTGTCTCAGCGTTGACCTGGTCGACGGTGGCTGCATCTGTAAAGTTCTTGACGATGCAACCGCCGTCCTTAGTCAGGGCGTTGATGATGCCCTCGACATCGGATCGGTCGATGCGCTGGATGGACGGGTACGACGTGACGGCCATGGTTGGATCAAGTAATTGAATTGCTAATTATTGCGTCAACTCACGGCTATCCCCGTGAGCACAGATGGTTTATATTCCCGTCCTCTCCTTTACGTCTCCATCGACGCCGTGTGTCATCGCGTTATCTGACAGTTCTGGCCGAGCCCAATCGGACTCTCTTTCCAGATGTCTTCGGCGTCCACTTTCCTATCCCAGGGCCACGGTGCGGGGAAGCGCCAATCGTGACGCTTATCATGTGGGCGTCCCACCGCGTCGTATCTACTAAGTCGTATCTGCTCAGTACTAAGTCGTATCTACGCTACCCAAGTTACGCGGTAGCATCGCGCCGTTATGCTGGAATGGGAAGTTTAGGGCGAACAGGGTCAACAGGGGAGGGGCTTATCGCCCTTGTCCAATCCAGTCGCGGTCGTCCAAATCAAATCGGATCCCAGACACATCTCCCCGTTACATCACAGCCAACGTGTTGCCTCCCCACCGGGATATCTGCCTGGCAATGCTCCGGCACAGCGCCTGCGTGAGCTGTCGTTCTCGGAAGGTCAAATGCGACAGGCTTCTCCCTACGTGTTCCACCTGCTGCAGACTGAATCGTGAGTGCGTCGCCCCCGCCCGCTCTCCCGAGATCACCTGGTTGCATGCGGATACCGTCGGGGAGGGCGCCCCGGATGAGCATCACCAGTACGAGCATCAACAGCGACAGCATGGCGCCAAGAGCCTGCCACTGCTTTCAGGTAGGCTGCTGTATCTCAATATGGGTGCTAGTTAGTGCTGACATGTCGCGTTGAGAGGGCGAGCGAGCTCGACACGTAGCCACCATCTTGTCTGCAATCCAGGACGTCTCTGTCGAAACATTGCTCACGGATCTTGATATCCGAACTCGGGACTTTGAAGTTGGCGATACCGCTACCCTTGGCCCCTTCAGCGTCTTTCAACTTCCCGGTGCAACCGAGATTGCCGAACAGGACATTGAGGCCATTGAAATCCAGTATCAGGATAGCCCTTCGACAAGTCTCATCCTCGACGCTTTCCCTATGAACAATACCCTAGACAATGAAAACAGGGTGTCTATTCTCGACGAATCGCCATTGCACCTCTCCCTTCCCGACCAACAGCTCCTCAACCCCAGCCTAGACGCCGCTGACGATGACGATCTCTGCACACACCTCTTGGATGATAGATCCGTCTTTGAAGATCTTATTCTTCCTTCTGATGGCTTTTCCTTCATTATCCCCCCTGGAATGCCAATATCCTACTCATTCAACGTAAATGACCTCGATTTTCCCACCATTCGGCTCCTCCTTGATCGCTATCAACACGGACTCGTCCCCTGCTTCTCTCCTGCGCGGATTCATTCCAAGTCTCCGTGGGAAACTCTACATATACCCAAAGTCTATGAGACTCTTGGGGAGTTCATGGTCACAGGTGACGCCGGCAACTCAAAAGTGTCACTCTTCTTCGCCGTCCTCGGCGCCAGTGCATTTCATCTCGACATTCTCAGCCCCTCATCAAACGACGGCTCTGTTCCATGGAAAATCATCGGTGACAGATACCGCATCCAAGCGAAGTCGAGACTCAAGACTTGTCTACAAAGCCTTTCTTCGGGTCGAAAACAAGAAGACTACGATGATGTGCTCATGGCTTTGTTAAGCATGGTGACTCTTTGCGTAAGTGCCATCTACATCTCAAAACTCTTCACTCCTAACATAGTGTAAATAGGTCGTCAGTGGGGATATGGAAGAGACATATGCGTATCTACGCGATATTGAGCACCTGATTGCTCTCTACGGTGTCAACGAAATACGCAAATCACCTGGTGTCCGAATGCTGCACAGCACCTTCCTATACCTACGCACGTTGCAGGCCAGCGTTGGGATTTTTGGGACTCAATCCCAAGCATCAGTTAATGGACATTTGAAAGTCCTCGAAGAGGTCGAAAATGTCTTTGTGCTCTCGGATCAGAATGCAAACCTCTGGTCAAGCCTTCTTCCGGCGGATGGAAATTTCGACGTCTCCACGATGCTTACCGCGACCACATCACCACCATGTCACATTTGTGGGAGAAATAAGTCCATCTTCGAGCGAATATACTCGCTGCCCGAGCCTTTGTTTCAATTAATATCGCGTGTCACGACACTTGCGCAGAGAATGGAAATTCTCAGACGAAGTCAGTGGGGATCAACAGATCCGGATCATGACTTGCTTTCTGCCGATGCCAGCCAGTTGGAAACGGATATTTGCGACTGGAGGAACGACATCGCCAATCCGGATCAAGAGAGCGTTCTCACACTCTGCTCTCTCTGCATAGCGGAAGAAGAGTCAGATCCAACGCAAGAAAAGACCGATGGCCGATCACGCGTGTCATTATTGTACCATTTCAGAGAAGCGATGCATGCAGCTCTGCTTATTTATTTCTACCGCTGCGTCAGAAATGTCGACACACACATCCTACAACAATTCGTCGACAAGACGTTCGACCATCTAACACGGTATGGCGAATACAAGCGGAAATCCAACGATCCTTCTTCGAATCTTTGCTGGCCCGGATTCATCGCAGGCTGCGAGGCATCAAACCGCGATACCCGGGACAAAATCTCGGCTTGGTTCAGCTCAGAGACCGCTTTGACAGGAATTCGGATGTTTGAAGTCGCAGGCCAGGCGGTCAAGCAGGTTTGGGAGGCTCGAGATTTAGCAAGGAATCGGAATCTTCCCTAGTCAAAAATACTCATGGAGAGCAGTACACTAAACCAATTAGTCTTGAGCTGAAGCCAATGAAATAGCCTAAGATGAATGACAGTATTCTAAAATACATGAACCCTGCTATATGCACGGAAGTACTCCCCCGATGATGACAATATCCCCCAACCTAGCTCTATCTCGGCAACGACTTTTTACTCAAAACTGCAAACCGCCAGGCGTCATTGCGGACTCGTACTGGAGGTATGGCTGGAACTCAGCGTACAAGCTGTCCTATCTGGCTTTTAGCACTATTTTTTGAGGTTATGAGCGGAAAACATACCGGTTCGCTTGTCATTTCAAAGGTATACTTGGCTGCTTCATCATTGATGAACACCTTCTGTCGCCCACATGCTGCCGCCGCATCAGCTGCCAGCTGGATCTGGCAACTCTTCTCCATAAGCATGAAGAGATACGCCGCTTCATCCACCGTGTCCCCAACGGTCAGCAGACCGTGGTTTCTCAAAATCATTCCCTTGCCCTTGCTTCCGAGACTTTTGGCTAGAGCTTCGGATTCCTCGTCCTTGAGCACAATGCCACCAAAGTCGCTATACACGGCTTGGGCTTCGCCGTAGAAGATGGTGACGTCTTGGTTGATCATCTCGAGTGGTTGCGCAAACGCAGACCACGCCTTTCCGTGCACTGAGTGAAAGTGGCATGCGGCGTTGACGTCGGCGCGTGCTTCGTGGAGGGCGCTGTGGATGAGGAATCCAGCTGCGTTGGCGGGAAGCGATGAGTTGCCACCCATAAATTCACCATTTTTATCCAAGAGAATCATGTCTTCGGGCTTCAGGAGGGCGAAGTGAATGCCAAGACTGAATTACTCATTAGAACGTACTCATCTTTCCGGACCGGACTTTGGTTGAACTTACGGGTTGGTCCAAAAGACACTAGGATCTCCAGGGTCTCTCAATGAAATATGCCCACTGATTCCTTCGACGCAACCGTGTCGGGCCAACACTCTAAATGCACCGGCCATATGATTCAGCATGTGGTTTCTCGCCTTTTCCACATCTGAAAATATCGGCCTCCCGGGGAGAGTGACGCCCTGGCTCAGCGCCTTCAACGCATTTGACTTGTTTGTGGAAGTCTTCTCCGCGACCTCGGAATGTGTCTTCTTTACCGATTGAAGGCTGGCGGGCACATAATCAACCACCGTATCGTCGTTATTAACATGCGGCGCCATGTTGAATCTCAATGTCAATAGCTCGGGATTCAGGGAGATACGAGTGACAGGCACAATTGGCTTGAAGTGAAATGGCTGTGAACGGATAATACACGCTTATCGGCGGACTTGAAGAGAGAATGAAGATGGTTCTGCCTCGGTTGCCACTGACTCAAGAGCCTTTCACTAACCTGGTCCCACTGGTTAGTTGCTTTCGGCTACAATCAATGTGGACCACGACCCCACGATACGGCCGTGCAAAGGGAAGGTGGGCCCCGACGGCGGGGTTGGTGAAGCTATCACGGACCACGTGAGCTATCTCCAGTCTCAACCACCAGTATTGTTTATGAGATAAGCGGGCATCCCTATTGGCGTACAATAAGGGGCCCTCCTCCACCTTGAAAGGACCTCGAACATCACAGGTCGAGTTGGAATATCTCGTTCTTCTGATATCTTCTTGAATAATTTCCTCTCTCTACTGAAAAACATCACTTCCAATAAGTCAACTGTACTGCCAGCAAGCATGGCTAGTAATTCCGACAAAGGCGAGAAGACCTCGCTGGGAGACCATGAGAAATCAACATCTCCTGAACCAGCTAGAAGCTCTCTTGAAAATGGTCAGATTGTCCGTGACGAGGCTTTTGGTGATCTCCATCGAAGCTTCACCCCACGACAGATTCATGTATGATCCGCAGCTATCATCACGCCGTGCGGGCGAGCTAACTAAATTATCTAGATCATATCTCTCGGTTCCAGCGTCGGCAGCGGATTGTTCATCGCCATCGGCAAGGCCTTGGCCAACGGTGGACCCGGCACCATGTTCCTCGCATATCTGATGGTTTGCAGTGGAGTGTGGGCCAATCTCCAGACTCTAGGTGAAATGACGGTGGCCTTCCCCACATCCGGCAATTACATCGATTATGCCGGTCGATGGGTCGACCCGTCTCTTGCTTTTGGAGCTGGTTTTGCCGAGTGGTTTGGTTTGTTGTCTCTTTACCATTTGTGTATACACTCGGCTGACTTGTTCCAGGTTGGATTGCTGTTTTCGCCGCTGAAGCCGAATTCTTTGTTGTACTTGTCGACTACTGGGCAGAAGGCGCCGTCCCACAGGCCGCACTACGTACGTTATTCGACAACCCACCCAAAGCCCGTCGCTAATAGCCCATAGTTT
This sequence comes from Ilyonectria robusta, assembly GCF_021365365.1. Taxonomy (NCBI): domain Eukaryota; kingdom Fungi; phylum Ascomycota; class Sordariomycetes; order Hypocreales; family Nectriaceae; genus Ilyonectria; species Ilyonectria robusta. The sequence goes on along the minus strand of NW_025764462.1, from coordinate 47,329 downwards.
CGATATTCTTGGTCATCTGCCTCGTCGTTTTCGTCTTGCCAAACAAAGCGTTCGCTTGGCTGCAATGCATCGGATCCCTCGTCAAGATCGTTCTCTTCATCATCATTATCGGCCTCTCCTTGGCCCTCATCGGAGGCGCCGGCCCAACCGGTTCTGTCAGTGATGGGAGCTACTGGAGGAACGGCCTGGCATTTCAGAATGGATTCGGAGTAAGGCTTTCGCCACCCAAAAAAGAAGTCGTCGTTCTAATTGTGTTTTTCTAGGGATTTGCAAACTGCGCTCTCCTGGCCATTTGGGCCGTTGGTGACCAAGTCTTCATCGGTATCATGGGCGGCGAAGCCAAGTCCCCTCGCTATTCCATGGCTCATGCTGCTACGCTGGTTCCCATCCGTGTTGGCTTCATGTACATGGTCTGTGTCGTCTTCATTGGCCTGCTTGTTCCCTCCACCGACCCTCGTCTCCTCGGCGCATCGGGTTCTGCGGCTTCTCCATTTGTCATTGCAGCCACCAATGCGGGATTGAAGGTCATTCCTGACATCATCAACGTCTGCATGATCATTGGAATCGTCGCTATTGCTCTGGAATCCATCTACCTCCCCTCCCGCATTCTTCGCACTATGGCCTTGCAGGGACTCATTCCGTCAAAGCTCGCCAAGTGCGACGAGCTTGGTAGACCTCGATGGGCTCTCGGCATCAGCTCTGTTGTCGGTACCATCATGACTTACATGAGCCTTAGCGGTACGTTTCACAAATCGCGACATTGGAGTCGCAGCAAACAAAACACCATTTACTGACATTTTGCGCACAGGTGGTGGCACCACGGCCTTGAACTGGTTCATCTCCATCACGAGCGCCTCGTTCTTTTCCAACTGGGCTATCATCTCTTTTACCAACTTCCGCTTCCACCAAGCCCTGCGCGCACAGGGCGATAAGATCTTTGATCAGATCTACGGCTGGCGGTCTATGGCATGGCCCTTTATGCCTGCCTACCTGATGGTGGTGTCTGCAATGCTCCTAGTCTGTCTGCTGTACGCTGCGATCAGCCCCTTGGTATGTTTCTCCACCCTCAGATCGCCATTTACACTCGAAAATGCAAATTATGTAAACTTACACGTGGCATAGGGTGGCGGCGGTTTCACTGCGATCAACTTCTTCCAGTACACCATTGGCTTGCTAGTCATCCTGGGCTTCACAGCTGCATACAAACTAATTAGGCGCACAAAGTGGCAGGATCCTGCCACGGCGGATTTGACGACTGGCCGACATGTTCTCAGTGTCGACGAGATTCAGTTTCTCGATGCATATTACCGCCGACCGTTGTGGCGTCGCATCGGAACATATGTTTCCCTCATTTAAGCCGCGATGTGCGGCCGTTCATTTCGTTCTTCGACCTTAGTAACGTATCCAGTCATGATTGCCCGCACATAGTCCTAGCTAGTATCCGTTACCGCCACTCTAGAGACAACAGGGCGTCATTCTAGTTTAATTACAAGAGATTATCCTATTGTGCGAGTGTTTACTACGTAGTAGCTGTGCAAGTGCAACTAATCTGTCCGTCCAGGGTAGGCCCTCTTTTCTGGGGGGGATCTTGATTGTAGTGGCGATTGAGTGTGTACGAAGTTTGTTTTTCTCATGTTGTTGCCTTTCCCGAGAGTCCGGCTTTCTGATCTAATGAGGGTGAACTGATAAGGAAAACTAGGTCGTTAACACAATTTGATACGAGTAAAGAATACTCAGTGTTGACGAAAAGGCACGGCAAGGACACAGAGGAGACCAGCCTAACGACGGACATGCACAACATGTGCAAGGAGACATAACAGATGCATAAAGACTCGGGCACATGTCCGTGAACGGGGCTTAACCCGGATATGGAGTCCTTTCGCAATTTCGGTTCTCGTATTCTCCATTAATCCACATTCTTTGGGTCGTATCCAATTTGCGGCTGAGGACCAGACCCGCGGCTGCCTGGCTCTAGCAGGGTCTCTGCTCCGAGAGAAGAAATGAGCTCCACCTTGTTGGACACTTTGTCCCTCACGTGCTCGGGTCTCTCAACGGGTATATAATGCGGCCTCTCCCTCTTTCTTTTACTCTTTTTCTTCTTTCTTCTTCATACTTACCTTGTTCCGAACTCCCCAGCTCATCAATTGGGGGGTTCAGCTTGGAAGGCCTGCATTGCACATCGCGGAGTCGTTCCAAGCTTCATTGTCCTTCGGGGCCATGGGGGGCGGAATTTTTGATTTACCACCTGTTTTCATTATGGTTCCGGCTTTATGCTGGGTTATGAAGAAGATTGTGATTGTCATTAGCGGGTTGAGTGAAGTGTGGTAAATCATTCCTGTCAACTTAAACCTCCCAATTCCCATGGTTTGCATTCCGTGCAATTAATCCATCGATGAGTGTCTACTGTCCTAGTCGTCTCCCCTTGGGATGATGGGAGATCTGGGGAGCCTCGAATGGCTGCCTGCAGAGCTAAAACTTGCAACACTACCTGATCTTCTGTGGGCCGCTGCGGCCTGCGGAGTCTGATATGTACCCGACAAGTTTTTCCTCCAGACATCTTCGACTCTTGGAGACTCTGGGGGGTCCAAGATCATACCGTGGCTTTCTCCTGTGGGAAAACTGTATTGCCAATCCCCCGTAGTGTGCGCTCCGTTCATGTCGACTCGTTGAAGAGGGGTGAGATATAATGGGGCGAAAATCTCAAAATTGTGGGGCAAAGGCAAGTCCTCATACTTGGTAGCATATTCGGCTAGCCCAAGCCCCTGAGGAATATCTTCCTTGAGAGCTACCCACCGCGCCCATGTATCTGATCTCCCGAGTCTGGCCAGGGCCGATTTGATATCGACACCTTGGGCTCGGGCAAGTCGGAAGTGGTTGAACAACTGGAAAGTAGCGTATGAGAGGAGGGCAGGATAGCTCTGCAACATTTGGGATTGGCCTGTAACTGACTGGCGGGCTGACGAATTGCGACTGCGTAGCTCCTGTAAGCCCTGGTCGTACATATTTTGGGTTGTAGTTGTCCAGTGTTCAATGTCGATTGTGACCGACAACGGGAACATCTCTCTGAGTGATTCAAAAGTGAATATCGCGTCTGTACCGTCTCGGTGCTCTGCTGTATGAAGTGGTATGATTGTGCCATAGTTCTGGAGTTCTGCATCGGGCGGCCAGGGGAATCCACCAAAGTTCCGAGCTTGCGCTTCGCCGTGACGCACTGGACTACCTAACTCGCGGCTGGAAGGCCCAGATCTATTTCCACTCGACGTAAAAATAGGTGCCAAAGTACCGTTTTGGTTTTGATCAAGAATTCTCGCCTGGACTAGAGCATCTAGTTCGACAATGTTGATGTAGTCCAAGCAGGTATTGATGATTGAGAGATGCCCAATACCCACGGCACTTGGTCCAATATCTGGATCCAATATGGAAAATCCACCACCCTGCAAAAAGAATTGTCGCACAGATTCGTGTATAACCTCAATTACTCTGGTCTCTCCGTTTTCAAGGTCGAGGGACCCCGCTCCTGCATTTACGGATATCGTCTCGATAACCTTGTCCTGCGGCTTTTCTAAGACTGATGCCGCACTTACTTGCAGTAGCCCTCTTGATAAACTTTTGATCTGTCTCTCGAGTTGGTCGTCGCTATCAGTGTACTCGTCTGACTTGCGCCACTCATCCAAAGACGAGGGAAACGGTTGCTTGATGAAGGCCAAGATGTGGTGCCACTCATGAAGCCGAAATGGTTTGGCAGCTAGCGTGGCCCACTGTAATAGTCGCAGTGTCAGAAGTTTCGCCTCCGGCTTGAGGTCCTTCAACATCATCGTGAACATTTCTCCAAGGCTTTGTGGTACCTCATCAAGCTGCCTGAGCAGGACGAGACGTCCCTTACCTTCTTCCCATCTCATTATCGTGGCATCTACCACTAAAATGACCCACAGAAAAACACCGGCGGATTTTGACAAGATCCTAAGTCTTAATGTCATTCCCCAATCTCGGTTCGAGGCTGCAATGCTGTATTTGAACCTCTCCCTCACGTATCTCTCAAGGTCAAACCTATTGTGTTCTTCCACGGTGACGGTGGGACAGTCCAGAAAAAAGGCAGGAAAGTGTCTGCTTGAGAAGCAGACTCTCAGATCAACCCCAGCAACAAAAGCAGATTTGGTCAGGTCCTTCCAGAAGAAAATCTGGCTTCGTAGGGTACTGGAATCACACTCATCGAGAGCATCGATGAAAATCACCGTCGACTTAACTGGCCGATGAGAATAGATCATCCGGAAGAAAGATTTCAGCTCAGCTTCTTCCCAAGGGACATCCATGTTTGCAAGTTTAGTCGATCCCCATTTTTGTTTCCACATCCTGCAAATCTCTGGGAGATGGTGCCGATGGTGCGGAAGAAGCTGGTGGAGCAATGATCGAAGGAGGCCAACAACCGTTTGCTCCAGCTCTTCGCCTTGCGCACTGAAAAAGTAGGCTGCAGTGCAGTAGCCCGAACGCTCTTCTGCCAATAAGGTCCGACGAAAAGCTTCTTTAATCAAGACTGACTTTCCAGCCCCTGGCTTCCCTTTTATCCAGAGAATGCGGTTACGTTCATCGGGCTTGGAATTTGTCGACCACCTCCGGTATATTTGACGCTTAAATAGCCACCGGCATGTATTTTCCATAGGGCTCTCGAGGCTTTGATAACGACTGTTCATCCTCGGAAACCACAGAGACCCAAGACAAGATTTCTCCATGTCATTGAGTCCATCTCCAGGTGGACTCGACGGCGATCCGCCAGGTAGTAAACTTCCATTCTGATGAATGTTCCGAGTATTCAAATCGATGATTGAGAGATAGATCGCACGAATCTCGCCTGCCACTTTCAGATAATTTGGATCGTCAGCTCCGGTATACCGACACATATCGAGATGGTTAGCCTGGAGAGTCTCTGCATGCTCACGTTGATCTCCTATCAACGAGGAAGAGTCAGGGACGACTTTGTTTCCAAGTACACCGAGGTTAACCCCCATAAGACTAAGGCCTTCTTGGAATGTCTTGACCCGAAAGTCATATTGCTGCCAAAGTCCCGAGAAGGATTCCTGGGCCCGTTCTAGATCTGTTGTTTTAAGGCCAAGAGTATCGAGGATGGCCGATGTCGTTTCCATACGTAGAATACTGAGGAAAGACCGAGCCCATTCACCCAGCGCTGAAAGATCGGGACTTCCTCGGTGAGGTGTGCCTAGAAAGATGATGGCGGCAGTAGATTCGACGATGTTTTTGAAATTGGATTCCGTGGATATTGACGACCTGGCGAGCATCTAAAACATTTATCAGTCGACGTATGACAAAATTAGGTGTACATGAGTTTACTTCTTTGACAACAATCCCACCAAGACTATGAGCAACGAATAGCAAGGGACGGTCGGATACTCTGTCTCTGCTAAGCGCAAACATGAAATCTTTGCTGTGGGAGAAAATGCTGCTTTTATTGGTCCCACCAGCCATATATTTTGTGATTTTCGTGTCATATCCGTATGTAAGAATGCGAGCCTTTGGGCACTCTTGGGGGAGAAGGTCAAAAGGCCAGAACACTGGAGGGCCTGTGCTATCACTTCGCTTCACTCGCTTGGCAACTTGCATTTGTGCATCGTCTTCTGGCGCTCTTTTCCCTGATGGCTTCCATGCTAGCGGACCGTGCCATAATTTCTTTTCTCGCTCCTTGCCGGTGTCCGAGCACTCTGACTGGGGGAGAGTAGGCGTGGCTAGAGATGGGTGGCGAGGTTCGTTCCTTGCGGTCCATGTCTTGAACGGATGCCCTTTCAGGCCATGGATGATGACAATGCTGGGAATTGTCAGTGCGATGCGCCAGACTGGATTTCATTTTAGGGTCTCACTCTACTACTGCGGGGCCAGTGACAGGCTCATAGATGACAGAAAGGCCGGTATCGTGGATATGTCCCAGCATTTCTAGTGAGTACCGACGATGCTGTATTAGTAATGCCGAGGAGGAATGTGCTGAGTTTACGATGAGGGAAAGGTGATGCGATTGAGGAAGCTGACGAGGGCAACTTGGCGAGCCTAAGGTACAGATGGTTCGCCTGTAGATGGTCTGCCCTGGCACGTGCCTGATGCATTCAGCCCCTCGAGTCCCTGACGGCTGATTGCTCCATTGTGGCTGTGGTTTTTAATTGCCTTGCTGCGCATTTACAGTCTCAAATTGTGTGTAGTCGTGGTGCCAACTCATTGGCTACGCAACCGCTGGCCCAGCAATGGCGCCAATCACAGCACCAGCTACAGCAAGACGGTCCATGGGGCTGAAACTGCCTCGTTGCCTCGGTGCGACTCACTGGCTTGAGTGGTTGGCTAGATGCTCTTTCGTGTCGCCGCGCTATTTCTCATCAGGCTGCCTCCGATTGTTGGGCTTATCTAAGGCTCATGGCGTCTCAGATAATGAGAACCAAGAAGGTCCTGTTTCTCAAGCTATCCGACATAGGCGAAACACTGTCGCTACTTCTTCAGTCTTTTCTGAAGGTAACGGTGAATAAAAACCCTCTAGATGTGCGTCACTAGGAAAGAATTATCACCAAAGTTTACTTCATCGAGATGACTCGGTTAATGGACACCTCACGCAAGCTGCTGGGATCATATTACCGCATCCTTCGCCATTTCGCTTAAAATACATGCCTTATTTAGCATTAATGTCAACAAGAATCTTTACGTGGTTGTCCTTATCCGTAATAAGCGCTTTAATACCGTCCTCGACGATGTTTTCGAGTCGAATCTTGGCTGTAATCATGTCATTTGCCTTGATAGCGCCTTGAATGATGTCAGTGACACGCTACTCGTAATCGAAGTTGATTCTCTCACCTGTTCGGAGATTCTCAATGACGGCCTGGTAATCTTCTCTCTGGTAGCCAAGAACTGACTTGTAGGTGCTCTCCTTGAATGTTATCCAGTTGGGGTTGAAGGGGATCTCCTTCTCCCAGATAGCCACGTTGACTACCGTGCCCTTGGTCTTGACGGCCTCGCAAGCGCTTTTGATGCTAAATGATATTAGATGAGTTCTGACTTGGATAAGAAAAACACGTACCTAGCGGGAACCCCGGCACAGTCAAAAACAACGTCGGCTCCTCTGCCTTTGCTCGCGTCCAGCATGACCTGCTTGACGTCTTGCTTGATAGGGTTGATGATCGTTGATGCACCAAACTGGGCTGCAAAATTTTGCCGAGAAGCTGCGACTTCCGACACGGTGATGTTCGTAACGCCTTTGGCCTTGAGGCATAAGATGGTGGCCAATCCGATCGGACCACCTCCGATCACCAAGACCACCGAGTCGGGTTTAATTTCTGGAGCCGCAGTCACGGCATGCCAAGCAACAGAAAGCGGCTCGACGAGAGCTCCCATTTCCATTGTCAGATTGTCAGGGAGCGGGAAGACGTGCGTCGCATTTACGCACACGGCCTCGCTCAGGCCGCCGCCTCCCCCGCTCAACCCGACGAATCCGCCCGTGTGGCAGACATTCTCAGCGCTGGAGTCGCAGGCGACGCAATGACCGCAGAAGAGGGTGGGCTGGACGGCGCATCTTTGGCCGATTTCGAATCCTGTGACATCAGGGCCGATTTCCGTGATGGTTCCTGAGAATTCGTGGCCGAGCGTGACGGGGATCGTCTCGCCGGTAAGTCCGTGTGGTGTTGTGGGGCAGAAGTTTGGACCGCCGAGATACTCGTGGAGATCAGTGCCGCAAATGCCAACAAAAGCCGGGGCAATCTAGGACGTCAGTGAGTAATCCTTCTGTGGGTATTTGTGGATTTACAGCCTCACCTTAATCTGGCCTGGACGAATGGTAGGCTCGGGGATCAGTTCGACGCGGATATCTTCCTTGCCGTAGTACCTGGCAGCGCGCATGGTGCTGTAAAACGAAGCCCGCGCGAAGGCAGGGGTCACGAAGCGGGGAATCTTTGTAAGAAGCTGCGAGAACGATGCAGTAAGGACTCTCTGCATGAAGATGTCAATATTTCTTGTCTGGAAGATGGACTTGAGGCTCAGACTGCCGTCATATTGACGCCTTTTATAATCCTAATGCCAGGCTCTCAGCGGGGTTGTGCATCATCCGACTCGCTACGTCAGAAGACCGACCCGCTAGAGCGCCGGAGAACCACGAGTGGCATCACAAACGAGTACCCACTCTAGCCGATACCGTGATAAATCTGGGTAATCTTACGAGGTAACTCATTACATCAATTTGAGAGTGGTGTTACTTTCCTATCGTTCAAGCATCCGTCTCCCCGAAAAGCCTCATGTCCATACGCCTGGCGAGAAGTCTATAAGGGATTTCCCGGTGATCTGCCGGATCTGGTGATCCGCCGGATCACCGCCACTTCGCACACTCAACATCAATCGACAATTACTCAACAACCATGGCGCCGATTGATGAGGCCCTTGATTTCCTGAAATCGTCGGAATCAGTTAATTATGCTGAGACTGCACGGCGTTTCAATTGCGACGAGACGACCTTGCGACGCCGACATCAAGGCAAACAGCGGTCAAGACGAGATGCCGACAGTTTGTATAAGTCACGTCTGTCAAAACAACAAGAACGGGATCTTATCGCTTATATTCATAAGCTTTCATCGCGTGGCATTCCCCCTACCTTACCTATGATAAAGAACTTCGCCCAGGATATCGCCAAAATCGAGGTCGGAAAGGACTGGCCGTACAGCTTCGTTCGACGCAATCGTGATGAGTTAGGTTGTACATGGTTCGACGGGTTGGACATCGCGCGAAAGAGAGCCGATAATGCCTCTAGGTATAGGGCTTATTTTGAGCTTGTAAGCCAATGCACGAAGCTTCCCTTTCACAACTGACAGTGGAAGATCCGCACAAAAATCGAGAAATACAACATCCTACCCTGCAACACGTATAACGCGGATGAGAAAGGATTTCTCTTGGGTGTGATCAATCGAACGAAGAGAGTATTTTCCATTAACGTCAAAAAGCAAGGCAAATTGCTCGGTGCGTCGCAAGATGGTAATCGATCTTGGATTACGTTCCTGGCGTGCATCAGCCAGGACATGACATCGCTGCCCCCATTCCTCATCTATCAAGGCAAACCAGGACAAGTCCAGGACTCTTGGCTCAATGAATTTGACCCAGAACATCAATCAGCCTTCTTTACCACCTCAGAAACGGGGTGGACAAATCACGAGCTTGGAAAAGAGTGGCTCGTCGGTGTTTTCGATCGCTTTACTAAGGCAAAAGCTCGAAACGGTCGTGATTATCGCCTTCTCATTACCGACGGCCACTCTAGCCATGTTAATATGGACTTTCTGGAGTGGTGTGACCAGCACCGGATTATCGTTGCGGTGTTTCCCCCCCATTCCACGCATCGGCTGCAACCCTTGGACGTGTCGCTATTCAGCCCCCTTTCGACCGCATACTCAAATCAGCTTATCCAGTGGACAGCAAAAACACAAGGCCTTATTGGCCTATCGAAACGTGAGTTCTGGACTTTATTTTGGAACGCATTTGAGACTTCCTTCTCTTCCGAGAACATTGCGAGTGGGTGGAAACGGACTGGTCTCCTGCCTTTTGACCCAGAAGTGGTCCTATCGCAGATCACTGAGAAAAAAGATGATGATTCGAATACGGGTAGCGACTCGGCAGAATCACTAGCCCTTCAGCAACCTACGGCCCGAGATTTACGCCGACTTATTGACAAAGTAGTCGACAAATCCTCTATCGATGCTGACCGCAACAGCCGAAAGCTGAAGAACACCCTCGAAAGCCTGCAATCTGAGGTTGAACTGCTTCGATATGAGAATCAAGGACTCCGCGAGACAATTAGCCAAGAAAAGAAGCGCAGACAGCGCGGTAAAGCTCTGAAAGATCTGCTCTTTGATCGTACAGATCCAAATTCAGCTCAGGTGTTTAGCCCAGCAAAAGTCGCTCAAGCCCGCCTAAAGAAAGCGGCGATGGACGCCCAAAAGAAAGAGGAGGTTCTGCAGAAGGAATCGCAAAAGGCTCAGCGACAGCAGAAGGCGGCGGAGCAAAAAGCTCTCGCTCTGGAGAAGAGGAGGCAACGAGAGGCGGAAATAGAGAGAAAACGGCAGGTAAGGGAGGCCAGGCAGCAAGAGAAGGAGACCAATCGACAGATTCGACAAGAACTTAAGCGTCGCAATCTGGAAATGGCACATGAAATGCAACATGAACGACGGGTGGCTTCTGAAGGCCGCGAGAAGAGTCCGGACGTTCGAGACGAGATAATCGTCGCTCTTCCACTCATACCAGAGCCGCCGGTAGCATCACAGGCCCTAGATCTACCAAAAGACAACCGAAAAGGGAAGGCAGCGACCACTCCAATCCGTACCGCTCGTCCGAAAAGACCCTGTCTAGCTGTTGAGAGTGATCGGGAGATGGTAGTCGCATTTCGGGGTACCGGGCGGCCGCAGCGGAATAGCAAGCGACCACGATGGCTTGATGACTGCGAAATAGACTGAGACATATCTTATAGTTGCATTTTCATTATGTGTTTAATTTTGGAAGATTTGGGACTGCGGCTGTGGAGCTATTATAGATTGATGTCTGGAATGCAAGTAGGTGTAAGTCCGGCGAATCACCAGATCCGGCAGATCACCGGGAAATCCCTTAATTTCCTCATTGTGACCCAGGTAAGCTCACTCGTGTTTGAAGGCCTCACAAACGACTTTCATAACGGTTCTGGTCTTCCGTCTGCCTCGGCAGTGCGGATGTTTCTTGACCCCTCAATCCCCCAACCCCTCAAACGGCGGCACGGCAAATATGGCGATCACACAGCACAACATCAGTAGTACAGCCGGCATCCTGCTTCGCCAATGATGAACAAGCAAGTTATGCAGTCCTCCAATTAAGTCTCAGCCACAGCGCCAGCATCGAGTGTCACGACAAATGCTGCCGAATAGCTCGAATAAGCTCTCATGACACCTTCCTCATTTACCCCTCTCTCAAACTATATGGTTGCATCTTGCAAAGTCCCTGCCGGCATTTGAACATCTTTCCATTCGTCCGTAATTCTCGTGGCTTTTTAAATGATCTGTCTAGTGCTCACCCTAGTTGTTGTGAGAAACACGCAGAAATATGAGCCCACACTATGGAAGCAACCGGTTTACAAGCTGGCTAGAAGACGGATCAATTGGCCAATGGCAAATCGTTAGGCGCTGAGTTGTAAATTTACTTTGCTCTGATTCGGTTAACATGCTGGTCTCAGACGGTTGGGAAAATGGGCGCCAATAGTCACCACTCATAACCATACTGCAAGACAACCCCGCCCTCATCCAAGAGTCGAAACACCCCCCTAACCTTAGAATGCTATGATGGGGCGCAGTAAGACACCCTCTCCGACGGTTCCGACCACCAGCGGGCCCGACCGTCAGCTGATCCGACCAGCCTGCGGACCCGACCGCCTGCGGACCCGATCATCTACGGCCCCACTTCCGGAGTCCGCTGCAGCAGCCTCCAGCAGCCTCTATCATCTTCATAAAAAAAGCCAACCCCAAGACCTTGGTTTAAGTAGGAATTGGGAAGTATAATTTGAGTTCCAGGGATATAAACCCGTAGATGCAGTCCAACTACCCGCTCTAGGCTCTGCAGCCCGGTTCCACACCAGGTACCGGAGGAGTTGATGAGCTCCCCTGTACTCGACATGCATGGAATAGGAATGCAAGTTGCTATTCGCACACACATATTTGTACCTGAGCCTTGGCTGAATCGTCGTATCTAGAACAAGCGCGCACATATACTCTGACGCTCGTCTATGTGTTCTCACTTACTTGCAATAAATACATGGAAGTAGAATATAATGCGAGACAAACCCCATTGAGTTTTAATTCGTTTACATGCTGCATAGAGTGTGTCCGTGATGGTTATCTTCACGATTGGGGCATATACATGTTTGTACGAATAGCAAGATGGACCTATGTGAATAGCAATACTGATAATAATACTCTCAGAGACCGTATCTGACTAACTTAAACTATTATCGTGTGAAGTATACAAAGAGGCCACGGACATTGTAACGGCCCCTCATTGCGTCAGTGAGCGACATGCGTTGACGCAATGTACTTGTCGCGACAAGACCTTGACCAACGCCTCCAGAATAACACATGTTCTCGAACCCTACAATTTAGTAATTCATGCTCTCTAGAACCTCTGAATCACTCTCCTTCCACGGAAACTGCTGTTCAATGGATCGGATTAACTTCTCGTGGTGAGGGGATCGTGGCTGGATCTGAGCCTTGAAGGGCTCCGGGTGGCTGACAACGCCTGGCGTGAATCGGATCTGAGATTCAACCTCTTCCCCATTGTCCAAGCCTTTGCTGATGCTGAAGACCGCCAGAGATTGTGCAATGGTAAGGTACAAGGCGTTGTCGGCCAGAATGCGCCCGGGGCAAATGCGGCGTCCGAAGCCAAACACAAACTTGTGCGGATCCGGTGCCGGCTCGTGGCCATCGGTTTCCAAGAATCTACCAGGATTGAAGGACATGGGTTCGTCATAGACTTCTGGGTCATGCGTGAAGTGCCTATAGTAGGGTCCAACGTTAGAGGGCCTTCTTTCCGGGCGATAAGATGGGGTGTTTCCCGAAGTACGCACCAGACGTTTGGAAACACCATGGAATCCTTGGGAATAAAATACCCCTCGCAGATGTCATCCGCGGTGCTTGTGTGGGGAAGTCCCATTGGCGCCACAGGGTGCCAGCGGAGAACCTCCTTCACCGTGGCATCGATGTAGGGCAAATTTGGACGATCCGACGAGTTGGGCAGGCGATCGCGACCGATGACTCGATCAATCTCTTCCTGTGCCTTCCTCTGGACGTCCGGAAAGACCGTCATGGCTAGGAAAAAGCATGCAAGCGCCGATACGGTCTAATATAATTAGAACATTCCTCTACATGAAGCGGAGTGGAGAGAAAGAGGGGCTCACGGTATCAGCTCCTGCGGTGTACAAGGACATTGCCGACCATTTATTGGTGAATTTCTCCTGTGGGGTATCGTCGCCCGACTCCAGCAGTCGCGAGAGAAACGACGAGTCGTCTTTGCCCTGGGCCATCTGGTGCTTCACAAACGCATACGGCTTCTCTATCACGTCAATGAGCTCGGCTCCCCACTGTCGAGCAGTTTTCTGGAACCCAGCACCGGGGATCCATTCGGGGAGATATCTCACTAATACTGGTCAGCCTGTGGACAAGAACGCAACGTCGCGCTTGTCCTTAGTAGGTACTCACAAAATGGCATCATATCGACCATGAAGGCCCCAGGAACACCAGCGCGCGCAAATTTGTCCATGGCATCACCAGCTATGTCAACAAGAACATCATTCTTGAAAGGCTCCGCCGTGTAACCGTAGACAATCTTCAATATGACTGCGCCGACCTCCCTGGAAAAGCGTGCGAGTTAGTGATGGCGCCAGATAAAATCGCCATGCTAGTGAGACGACCAAACTGACTTTCTGATTTCATTTACAAAGTTTTCCGGCTTCTCCAGAACGTGGAGTAGAAAGTGACCAGCTTCAGCTTCTTGCAAATTATCGTACTGCGCCGCCGCCGTTTTGGAGCCGATAATGCGGCTCATGTTCTTGCGGTAGGTTCGGAAACGATCATTATACTGAGAAAGTCCAAGGGAATTCTCCCAGCCCAGCCTGTGGTATTTGTCAGCCCATTTACGGTCATGTCGCCGCCATCATGGGGTTGGAGGTCAGCAAAGCAACTGTGAACTGCAAACGTACATTTCACCGGCGAATATCTGCCTCGGTCTAGAGGAATGCTTCACCGACCGCTTTTCCAATAGCTCAAATGCGAGATCCGCATCGTTAACAATGACCAAGGTTTGCCCCATCACCGTTACCGAGCTGATTGGGCCTGTTGGCGCCAAGCAGTGTCCTGCATTAGCAAAAAGGAACCTGTAAGAAATGGAGTTCATCTACACGAACCATAAAGCTCCTTGTGCTTCAGCCAGTGATGTGCTTCAAGCACACCCGGTTTGGGCAAGTCGCTCAAATTTCCCACCAGTGGGAGTCCCTTGGGACCTGGTGGGAGAGGATGACTGTTGGCATTCTTGGATTTGCTCAGGATGGTATTAACGATGAAGAGCGCAGCAAGGCCAATGCCCAGACTGACGATAGGTGACGACAGACTCATCTTCACCACGATTAATGACAGGTTGCAGAAGGATCTCAAGAGCGTGCAGAACAAGGTCCAGGCCAGACCACTCGATATTAAGAATTACGAATTACGACCACCCAAGTTTCCCATCTGGTTAGTCCCCGGACACCCCCCGGGACCGTTGCTAGATTCCAGCCCCCGCAACCCCCTCATCTCCCTTCCCCTGTTGGGAATGGCGAATGAATGCCGATGAATTATCAAACACTTAGCATGACAATTGCTCACATGTCTGCGTGCCAGAACCAAGTGCAAACCCAGTCAATTAACATTCAACAGTCAGTGCACATGAGTTTCATTCTCGCATGTCCACCGGGGCAGCGTATCCGCGATTCTGTCAATCACTTGTAGCAGCAGCTTAAATGCAAACTTGGGCTGAACATTGAGACACGTTTGCGGAGGTAACGCGGGGGGCGATAGCCAATCCCTCCTTGTACATAGCAGCACATGCAAACTTCAGCTGAGGGCGATACCGGAACTCAGGGGCACGCGTTACCCGAGAAAAGGCAGGGTTGTGATTCCTAAAGGTTGCGTGCTACGCTATCTGACCAGAAACCGGCGAATCCTTTGCCTCAGATTCCTGCGGAGGTTCCGAGTTTTGCGAGTCGTCACAATTCACAGAAACAGCGTTGCTATATAAATGCTTTTGCGAGCAATGATGCGGCACAGGTGGATCGGCCCCTGGGCCCCCTGGTTCCGCGTCTCCATTAACGAACGCGGCACGAATAAGATCTCGAGGACTCGTCGGGGTCCGCATTTGCTGACGACCCATTAATCCCGCACTCCAAAAGGGAATTCTCCTCGCACAATGGTATTCCCCAAGTTGTTTCCTCCGCTCGGGGGCGTTTGTGATCCTGATACCCTGGGAAGGCACAGCTGAACCATGGAAATCCCGAGATCCTCATGTTTTGGGTTCACCTCAAATGATTTTCATGAGAATATTACAGCCTGTAGGATCTTGTCACATCTAGACGTCCAGCTTTTGACATGATCAAGAACCCAGTTGCAATATCCATACGATGGCGACGATCTTCAGATGCTGCCGAACCCTCGCTAGGAATATTCTTCCCAATTCGGTATCCGGCAGTGGTGTCGGCCGATTTCCATTACGCCGTTATTTAGTAGCAGTTTTTTTTGCTTTTGAGGTTTAAAACATCTCATGTCTTGGTATGATACAGAACTGTTGGTGGAGTAGGTCTAGATGCTCTTGAGAGAAGAGTAAACGAGGGTGGAGTCGAAGTAGACGAAACCGCCGACAGAAGTCCAGCCACTAACCTGCCCGGCCTCTAGAGAAATCTTCATCATCCACTGTGGCGTCGACTTGCATATGATGCCTCTATTTAGGTGGATCAACTTCTGTAACATGCCGGCGAAAGGGGGGCTCATTTATGCAGCCGCGAGGAATCATGCAGGTCGAGACATTCTCGACGCAGCACCTTCCTTTCCTCGCCATCCCCACGCTTGATGAGCCCTTCAAAGTTGTCATAAATGACCAGTTGGTTCTGAGAACATGCACCTGGAATTACCACTAAGCTTCAAAGACTTATGCGTGGCCCCTTGGGGGTCATGGTCCGAGTCCCGCGTAACATTTGAGTTTCTCGGAGCCCAATCTGCACAATTCCTTCATGGTTGATCCCTACGTTGCCGCGATGACGACCCGCTGTGTTGATCCCCGCCGCCTTCCTTACGGCCATGCAGGGCCAGTAAGTGGCTATCAAACGACCTGTCATCTGTAGCCCCATCACCAGCACTCCCGCGGTAGCCTAGATCCCGCGTCGGATCTGATTCCGGCTCGCATAAGTTATATCCCAAAGTTTCGCCCGTCCCTCGCATCAGATTGTCCTTGGATGAGTCTGCTGTCGACACTTTGCCATTGTCCCCCTGATTCGTTCAAGTACTCTTACCAGACGCTCCGTCTGCCAAGCCGTATCATGAAGTTCTACTCCACGTTTTGCGCTTTTGCGCTCTTATTGAGGAGCACAATGGCTCAAGCCGATTTGATGTCTTCACTCCCGGACTGCGCTGTGAGTTCGCCTTTGCCAAGCCGTATTTGGTGGTATTTCATTTTGTACAAGGGAACTGACGCCTTTGAACTCTAGGTCCAATGTTTCGAGCAGAGTGTATCGAGTTCGAATTGTTCCTCTACTGACCTCCCATGTCTCTGCGTCGATACAGTTTTCATGGGCGTTGCGCAAGGTTGCCAGGCTCAAAATTGTACCGTGAAGGAGATCCTTAGTATGTCAACCCCTCTAACCATGCACAATGTTGTCCGTGAACCGATCCCCGGAGTGAGGATCTGACTCCTGTCTAGCATCCACAAACGCCACTTTGGCAGCGTGCGGCGTACCACCAGGCAATCAATCAGCTACCGTCATCGGTATCCCAGCAGCTTTTGGTTCATTCGCCATCCTCTTGGTTTTGATTCGCATTTTCGGTCGCCTTTGGGTTACGAAGATTGACTTGGACTGGGATGACTACTTGATAGTGGCCGCCACGGTGAGGAATTCTTCAATCGCTCTGATCTTCACCCATCGCTGACAGGTCGTGATATAGGTATTCGCCAGCGTATTGAACTTTGTATGCTTTCCAAGTATGTTCCGACGCTCTGCTGGTCTACTGGCCTGATAGCTGCATAACCTTTCGCTAACCTCACACTCAGTGGCCTCCCATGGAATGGGTAAGGACTTTTGGACGATATCGTTTCCAAACATCGACATGACTCTCAAGGTTAGTAGCCTTTGCCACAACACAGACGGTTAAACAAGTACGTTGGCTAATGAGACATCTAAGCTTCTCTATATTGCCGAAATATTTTACATGGTCGCCGAAATGTTGGTCCAAATGTCGCTGTTGGCTTTCTATATCCGCGTCTTTCCAGGAGCCTCTGTCTTTGTCAGGAGATCCTCTTGGACCCTAATGGGTATCGTCGGATGCTTTGGAATCGCAAACACCTGTGCAATGATCTTCCAATGCACCCCGATCCCATTTTTCTGGACTGGCTGGGCCGGCGAATCAACTGGAACATGCATCAACATCAATCTCTTCTCGTGGATCCGCGCGGCCATTGAGATTGCCATTGACGTGGCTATCATATCGTTGCCTCTGCCGAGCGTCATCAAGCTTCAAATGAACTGGAAGAAGAAGTTTCAAGTACTTCTGATGTTTCTTATTGGATTTGTGTAAGTCACATTGTTTGTTTCAATGATCTCAGGCCAAGTGCCTTGTGAACTAGGGGGCTCTAGTCTGGATTTTCGGCGCCTAACCAATATTCAGAATCACGATTATCAGTATTTTACGGCTGCAATCTCTGATTCAATTCTCCAAGACATCAAACCCCACATGTTAGTCTTTCATTTTGAGATTCCCATTTTAAGAAATGGACGTTGTAACTTACGTGCTTTTTTAGATGACAACTCGCCAGCCATCTATTGGAGTGTGCTCGAATGTGACATGTTCATCATTTGCGCATGCATGCCAGCCATTCGTTCAATTCTCTCGAAGCTGGCACCTGAGTTCTTTGGTACGAATCCTAAGATGAGTTATCCCTCTACGGATGGATACTACCGCCACCAAGGCTCCAAGGAGGACTCCAAACGCCAACCTTCACATCAAATGAGTACTCTCAGTAACTCGGGTAAGATTGTGAGGAGCGTTAACGTGGATGTGAGTCGCGAACAAATGACGGCATCTGACGAAGAACTTGTGTACCCACCAAGACATTACTACCTGTCTGACAATTGAATCAATTTGTTCAAATGTCGGCATTGTTTGTAATCAGGGTCAAGTAGTATCTTAGCCCAACAGATACAACGAGGACTGGTTTGCTATATATCGTGGCCGGAAGTTTGCATTTATAGGTCTCCCGGGTAAATATGAGGCTTTAGGTTTATGTATATTGTTGGTGATAAACGGAAATAAATTATCTACAGGTCAGGTAAGGAAATGCATCTTTGGAAGCAATTTATCTATGGACGGCATAGAGGCGGAAGTTCACAGCTAAATGATTTAGCATATTATTGTTGTCCCAAGTAAGAAGACGAACAATTAGATATATGACAGCAACAGTAAATATCACGAGGAAATATGTTCACTCACCACTCTTCTCTTCGTTGTTGGTCGCGGCCTACAAGTGGCACGCAACTCATCGCTGCCTCTCTAGATTTAATACACGTGGGTTGAAAATTGTCAAAATTCTCAACACGCACCTCCTGTCTACTCTAAAGGTGAAGAGATACTCGTTGATAAACCTGTTACCAAGCCTGTGAATCTGCTCGGCTATGTCACCGGCCCCAAACTTAATGGCCAGCTCCTTGGGCCCTTCAGCTAGGTTCGTTTGGGCTGCGGCAACCATAAAAAGGTACTGGGTATATCAGCAATTGGGTTGAAAATATGAACAGAGTAATTGATGTTGTCATTACCTGGGAGGGTCGGTAATTTTTATCATGAAGGCAGCTCCAGCGGCTTTCCCTACTTTGGCCATACTGGAAGTTATCACCTATACTCACACTGAACTCATCTGGCTACGACTAAGTCGTGTACTGGGTATTTCGTCACCATGGCAGATGCCAGGCCTTACATTGGCTGGTGACGGTCAGGGAGGAACACTGTATGCTCATAAGTCATGTCTCTGTCTCCCTCTTCTTCTGTTGTATGGCATCGTCTTCGGCAAGGTATTCTTGACTGAATCTATACTTCCCGCCCACCTGGATCCAGCAGCTATACTCTTTCCAGGTATTCACGAGCATGAACCGGCGTACCCAGGATCGCGACCAAGGTTAGGGCTAGCGCTAGACTGGCTAGACCAGGGAATTAGGAAGATGAGGCAAAAAAGAAAAAAACATACAACAGCGAGGATTCCCCGGTCGTCACCGACCCGAGTACTAATTCGCCGCTTCTCAGCTTGACTAAGGGAGAGCGGACGGGATCCCGTATTTTCTAAGAGCTATGGTCGTATGTACTGAGAAGGGTGACACTAGGGTATATAAAGATTGGTTCTGCGGCGAGAAGAGAGACCGCCACAACTGTTCGTCACCCATGTCAACATTCCCGGCTTATCGATTAGTCCACTATCCACCTGGATGCAACGCACCCTGCTTTACTGTTAGATCCATCGAATCGAGCTCGTCATGGACTATACCTTCTTGAGAGGCTTCGAGAAACTTCACCCGATAAATACTCTTTGCTCTGGATGCAAGAAAATATTATTGAACTCTTCTTAGCACTACAGGACATGAGCCGTTTCATTGTTTACGTGGGATCTCTCTAGCAAGAGATACCGTCATTTCTTTAGGTTCCATGCTGCACGCAACCTGGAACTACCAGTAGCGTGTCTATCGACCTGAAGCATATGTATATTAGTATTGAGGAGAACTATTCAAGCATTTTGTTATTACAACATATACCCATCCAGAGAGAGTCCTTTTGAGCCTATGGAAGCGAGCCCTAGTGTCGGATCTATAGCCCCGACAATTCTGGAACCCTTCTTAAACGGTTTATTCCAGCCGACATTCTCGTCTTTGGTGGATCGGCAATTTAGCCTGCGGATATGAACTGTATTGCTGTTGGTTAGAAAATAATTGCGATGGTGGGCTTCGCTTTTAAGCTGTTCAGGAGGTGTAAACGGGCTATTATCGACGGCGATGTCATCCAAAACCAGGACGATTACACGCTGTTCAGGAACAGACTCATAACCAAAAGCCTCACATTTCCAGAGCTACTCAAGAATATTAAGTTGTCACATGTGCGTCTGTAAACTCCCGTAAATGAATGCTATGGCACAGTTCGTGGCACTAGAGTTCACCTGAGTAATGACACTGAGTAGGAGGCGCAGCTTCGAGCTAATTTATTCAGACAAGTGTTTCTGGGAGAATTCTCTCAGAGTAAGAAGTTTTACGTTATCCATATTTCCACCTTGTGCTGTAATGGCCGCCTGCTTCAACCGAAATGCTGCCTCCGTGCTATTTGGTGTTCCGTAGTAGCAACCACCAGAATGCTGACAAAGGCCGAACATCCCTCGAACGGTGACTAAAAACCTGTCGTCATTCGTTTCGATAGATCTCCAGTCCTCGATAGGCACAAAACGGGCCTTCTTTCCCGTTACTACATGAGTAGTTAGCAATCGTAGAACACACCGATTCAACCTGCATTGGCTTGCTGAAATACCTTCTTGCACATCTTTGGCAATGTCACCGAGAGACCGTGGTTGACTGAAGCCTTGAATGAACATGCCGTTATACCTCTCCGGCTGTAAAAATACGCCATGCACGTAGTCGCCAAAGTCGGCGCCGATGGCTGCGAGAGGGACTTGATCATTCCCACCCCAATGCGGCCAGTTGAGGGTCAAGTAACCATCTTCATCTGGGAAGTATGGGAGACCACCGAACAGACTTGCAACGTCTTTATCGAGAAAGTTCTCCATGTACCAGCCTGGGCTGACAACCACGACACTACTGAAAGAGGCTTTGGACCTTGCGTACTCGGCAATGGCGTGTTTCTCTATGCATTTAATTAGGATTCATTTTGATATTCTCAGTATAGGACAAGAACGACAGGGATAAGTAGATGGTAGGAAAGGTTTGGCGTACCGTCAAAGCATTCGACGGGGATTTCGCCTTTAGTAATGAGGGACGCAGAGGCCAAGCCGCTGTATACGAAGTGCTTCACGCCCACTTCAACTGCAGCTTCGACCACATCCTTTCCAATGTCTGTCTCACTTGGTCCATTCTTCTGCCCTACAGCCTATTATCGGGTTAATATTCACCGTCTCGAGATGTGACCGCTCTCTTGACGATACGTACAGGATCATCGGAGTTGGTATTAACGAAAACGCCCCAGCTTCCGGCAAAGGCAGAAAGCAGCTCTTCTTTCTTAAAACCGTCGGCCTTGATCAATTCAGCGCCAGCAGCTGCGAGTGCTCTCGCTCCTTCTGATTCGGGATTTCGCGAAATGGCTCGTACTTTGAAGATGCCAGATTGATCGCGTAATAGGGAACGCACAACGCTCCCGCCTTGAGCGCCTGTGGCCCCGTACACCGTCACTAGTTTTGTGGCTGGCATTCTAAACAGATTTGCACCGGAGGATAATCCGCTAGTACGTGGAAAACAATGTCGTGGTTTTGGAATGTTAACAGTGCTGGAGCTGAAGGAATTTGGCCAGATGATCCGAGATTGAATCAGTGAAGAGTCAGCCCTTTATACGCAACATTTAACTTCACAAAATCCGCTGGTCAGTATCGTGCTTATAAATACATCAATAAATCATTTCGATTTCTAATCCATAAGCTAGGCTTATTGGGTCACACGCAAGGAAGAAGCCGTGTACAAATGAATAGAAGAAGATACCCTTGCGATACGTGGGGTCAGAGCATCAGGCGCTGCTCAAAGTGGCAAGTGGATTGCCCAAGTTGATTAGATAATGCGCTTGGGCAAAATTCTTCACGCGCCGCCTGGGTTGCCCAGTCAAGAGAAGGCAAAGTTTCGTCTTTAAGGGTTTTAATTTTTTTTTTAGTAATCTCAAGATTTTGATACTTGGGTGTGTTTGCGCATTGGAACAGGGGGCACAATGTTTTTGGGATGATTGTGTGGTATGCATTCGAGGACACGGCCTCGAATGTAACACCTCAAATTTTCCCGAACGATGGTGCAAACTTTCAAGAAAGGTCAAACAAGATTGCTATCCGATTTGAGGCTATCTGTAGGGTATTGGACATCAGTGCCACGGCAGTGAAAGCGTCGCCTCCGATTCTCTCCATATTCTTGCACATTCTGCTTGGATTGGTGCTGTGATAATCCGTTACTCGGCCGTTGCTAGTACATACGACCATAGCTCTTAGAAAATACGGGATCCCGTCCGCTCTCCCTTAGTCAAGCTGAGAAGCGGCGAATTAGTACTCGGGTCGGTGACGACCGGGGAATCCTCGCTGTTGTATGTTTTTCTTTTTGCTTTTGATCCTGCTGGTGAGGTCAGACTTTGAAGTGCGAATATTAGAAGGTGGATCGATGAGACACAATCTCAATGGGTTGTCAATTGCGATCTCTGGGCAATTGGCAATAAGTTATCAAAAGTCTAAACTTTTTGCCTCTTGCGCTTAAGACAAGTAGCGCAGAGACTCGGTTATCTTGCTCAAGTAGCGCCTCCATATTTGTCCTCATGTTTCCACTTTTAACCGCAAAAGTGTGCAAGTAGCTAGATTTATTGGTCGCCTCTTGTTTTTATGAGGGCCACTACTTGGGCCGGATGACTGAATTTCTGCGACAGACGGTTGATGGCTTATGCATTGCTCGTAGCCTGAAGGTCAACCCAAGAGACCCAAGACTTCAATACCAGCAGAGTATGTTATCTACCCCTCATGGATGCTGGCTAAAATGGACTTTCTTTCCGTCAGGCTTCCATGTGCCTAAATCTTGCTTCTAGATGATCACTACGTTTCGCTAGTGACTGTTTCATAGTCATAACACGACAAGGAAGTGCCTTATCATCTTCAAGACCGGGTCTTTCTTCCGTCCTGGATACCCGTGTAATGGTGTGGCAATTGTTAGGGGCCTTTGAGTCAGGATGGAGGGGAAAGTATCAAGGTCAAATCGAAGGAAATAGCTTGATATTCTTCTAACATAAAACAATGCTTAGTGGTATCCTGTGCAAACTCGTCTCAAAACGACAACCAAATCTTCCCCAAATGAGTGCTATCTGTTTAGAGCGGGATAATACAGCAGTCGCAGGGGAGTGGACAAGGAATGCAGAAACAGAATCGTCCGGGACAGCATCCACCTCGATCACCACCACGCATATTGACTTCGGTATTGGGATGCGGGCGCTGGGGATCTGCGATAAATGAGCTCGAGCCCGGCAGGGGGTTTTATGAGAATAGACTTACCCATAGCCTGGTGGGCCGCGGGCTGGTTGGCTTGCACCGGCTGGACGGGCTGTTGCTGGTTCTTGGCTTCAACGGCCTGCTCAGAGAGTTCGTGTTGCGACATGGTGGGAGGCTGGGAGCTTGGGAGAATGGTGAGAATATGGCGTGAGTGGAAGGAGATCGGATGCGTGTTCCTGAGAAACTGCCGAGATATTGAGCCAAATGATGATGAGAAATGCCCGCAAAGATAGCCTACCTGAGCGCGTCGAAGTCGTGATATGTATAGGTAAAGGAGAACCGGAAGCTTGGCGACGATGACGAAACCCTGGGAAGTCCGCGTGGTGATGACGTACATCATCTCGAGAGGCGGCGAGTCATGTGGCCTCAACTGGCTGGGTCAGAGTTAATCCGATCCGATCTTCTCCTTTTCGCAGTGGTCTGGGCTTTTTTGCTGCGGCACAAGGCGCATTCGAAGCTGCTCCATGCCGCAATATTGAGTATCCACATCCACCAGAGCCGTGATGGTTTGGGTCAGGATTCATTGTACGATGCGGAGTTTCTTCAGAAAAGTTCTGTCAGTGCATCGGAAAGGAAACCTCTATCTCCCGTGTTCGCCAGCTCTTCTTTAAGTATCCGTTGTAGGAAGCGGGGTCGGTTCTCCCGAACACAACAGGCCAGTGAGACTGCTTGATGGCTTGTTTGTATTCCATGTTTCGCTGCATCCAGACACTTCAAGACATCAAATGCAGCATTGCATCACTATTGTGAGAATACATCACGTATTACGGCAGATCGGGGACGATGAGACTGGTGGATTGGAATTACTGGTGTCGGGGATCTTGGACACAGTAAATTTACGGAGTACTTGTTTTCCGTAGTGGCCCCTGCAATGCCCTGTAATGCCCTGTAAGGCCCCCACCACCTAAAATCTTAATGTGCTTTGAGGCTGGCCGTTAGCTCAGAATGATGCCCGCTTATGCATAACTTTTGGACTGGGGAGACTGGGAAAATCACTGTCGAGGCCGCTGCGAACGCCAAAGAAAGGCGGGTTGTAGTTCTCTGCAGCGGATCGACTCTTATTTCTCTATTCATAAGGCCGAGCTATTTACTATGTATTTACCGGGCATCGTCGGCATCTCCAGCGTTCCCCTGCCTGCGCAGAGTTCGCCTGGGTGGTTGGGGGCGCAGGCATAAGCCGCTGCGCCACGAGCCCAGTTTGTCGAGCTATTCTTGGGCTCTGACAGGGATAATGTCGGCCGCACCGGTCCCTCTCCGAAGCGAGATCTGCGCAGTCATCTCGGGAATGGCTTTCCCGCTCGGGGTATGCTGGCTGTCCAGTGCATCGGCGACCTACGGGTCATCCCCAGCCGGACGCTGTAAGCAGAATGCTGCCCTAGCTCGCCGCGCTCGCTCCATGGCTGCTGACGTCTGACCGTTAGCAGCTTCCGTCCCTTGGCCTTACCATGCACTAATTGTAGAAAGTATGCTCCCTGGTTGGTGATTGTCATCATTGATTGGCTGTGAGACGGTTGTGGAGATGACTGCATCGACATCCGCATCCTATACACAGCCGAGTAACCCACCAGTCGCCGATTTCACTAGAAACGGCGGCCGCGTTGGCTACCGTGCGGCGCTTATTGGAACTCTTGAAGCTTGATATACAAATACAAAGACTCGGTAACTTGTAGAATGAATTGAACACCCCCGCGTACGTCCCTTCGCTTTGTCCCAGATTATCTCCTTTCCTTTAGCCATGTTCTCCGCCATGGTGTCGTCCAATGCCGTTGCCATCTTGGCCATCTTGGCGTTTGGAGGAGTCGATGCTCTCAGTCACCCAAAGGATAAGGCCGCTCTCTCGACAACAGCCCATTACGCTACCGTTTCCGCTTCGGCCTACTCAGCTACGACTGCCGCTGCATCTCACGGTAGCCACACATCTGCTAGTGGCCCCGACGATGATTATTGCGAAGACGACTCGGCAACAACTCTCTCCACGATCGTGACTCTCACGGGGGTATCTCAAAGCAGCCACACAGGTGCAAGTGATCCCGATGATGATGCTTGCGAGGATGAGGACTACGAATACATTCCGTCGCCAACGACTCTCTCCACGATCGTGTCCGTTTCTCAATCAGCCTACTCTTCTCCTCCGACGGTAGTATCTCACAATGGACACGCGCCGAAGACCTGCAAGGCGGTTGCTCCCCCACCAGCTCGTCTCACCTGCGGAACAGAAGGATACATCAGCCAGAACGAGTTGACGGGAAGATGGCCGGTCCAGAAGAAGAACAGCCTCGCAGAGTGTGCTACTCTCTGTTACACAGGCCCCGACTGCACGGCTTTCCATTACCGAGAGGATGGAAACTGCCAGATATTCATCAAAACGTGGGCCTCGTATGGATTCTACCCAAGCACGAGTGGGACGTATTGGTATCAGAAAGAATGTTTCGAGTGTTCTGATGGTAAGCTTTTAATCACTACGCACACATCGGCCACGCTAATCAGTATGAACCTAGCCGACGCGGTACTTGATGTTGATTTCCACGATCGTAACGTTTCCAACTGGTCACTCAAAACCGAAGTCGACGGCTCCTTCTATATGGACGTCCAGACCGCCGATGGAATTCCCGCGTTGAGAATTCTAGAATCGGCAACCGAAGGAGAAGCCCAAGTGAACTACCTGCCTGAATTCGAGGTCGAGGCGGAAACTACATACGAACTGGTATTCAACGCCAGGAGCAATCTTCCCGTCAATCAACAAACCGGCATGCCCGAGACCGACTTCAAGCTCCTGACATTCTACGTCTACACGCACGACGATGTCATCTTCGAGACCATTCCTGTGAATGGTGCCTGGACTGGCGGTCAGGGTTGGTTAAAATTCAGTAGCAAATTTGTTGTGCAAAAGGGGGAAGAAGGTGCTGCGACACTGGCCTTCACTGTTCACGCAAGCGGGTCGCAGCTTGATTGGTACTTGGGTTATCTTTACATTAAGAAAGTGTAATGCTTGCTTAAATCGCCAAAGGAGGATGTAAGATAATTATAAATAGAATAGACATTGATCTCTTGCGAGTATTTTTTTGGTTTTAAAGAATGGCTGTCAATACAGAGACGTTGATCCTTCGTGTCAAGTAAATGGTAGTGCTTGTCGACGCTAGTGGGAAGCCCGACTTAGATGTACATTGCCAGGCTTATGGACATGTGAATCAACGCAATTAAGAGCGAAATGAGAAGCCGAATAAATATTCCAAAAATCCCACAGGTTCCCAAGAGTCACTAAACTTTGCAATCATTATTCATATGTACTCCGCATCTCGATGCGCCCCGTGGGCAAGCAAGTGATCCAAAAAGACGCCTAGATTCTCTGAAACCCGGCATTTCAACCTCCGTCAGCTTTTCCCGATGGAGGAACTTTGCAAATAACCTTCTCTGTGACCATGATGACTCCTAAAAGGCAAGTCGAAATGCTCTTCGGTCAACTGTGCGCCCAGCACAGATTTCGTTGAGTTGTGGTGGTGTCAAGAGCACAATAGAAATATTACGCGACAGATCTAATACCGACTAGTTTTTTTAAAACTAAGGGAAGAGACCAAACTGAACAGAGTTATGCGTCTAAGGACACTAGATGCACTGAATATGACATCCTGACCGTGACGACGAACTAAATACAGGAAATGCCCCATCTCGCGTCATTTCTGCAATATTTACCTCGCTTTATTTCTTCGGCAGATTCCGAATTTCGCGCTAAAAAACAAAGACAAAGACTTCCGGTATCACCCATGAACTTCTGCCTTATCCCAAAAATTTCCCCGTTGCACTAGCCGACATCATAGATACTGTGTAAATGAAAATGCGTGATCAGGACTGTACATATCGCCTTCTACACGATAACGGGATCCAGGTAAGAAGGTAATCGACACGATCATGAACAAGCTGAAGATGATCAAGAAAACACACAAGATGGACAGGGCTGTGACGAAGGACGTGGCGACCCATGCCATGGAAATTGGCCCGACGAACTGGGTCCTCAAGAAGAGTAAGATGAGCGATATCAGCAGCAGAACGAAAAGGCGCAAAGCCAGTGACATCTCTGGGCCGTTAGTCTGATTCGCTTCAGGGGAATCTGCGCCGGCGAATGTTCGAGTGCGTCCAAGCCAGTCGGCCAGGGTGAAGAAATCGTCATCGTGTTTCTTGCCCTTGGCATGTCCTTTCTCATTGTAGCCCTTCATCGAGGTGCGTCGTCTCGAGTCCCTCCAAAAAAACGCATTGCGCTTGAATGCTTCCCACCGACCTTTTTCGCTGAGTGGGTGGCCTTGCTGAAGTTGCTGTAGTGAAACCAGCGTTGCCATCTGTTCGTTCGGCAAGCAATTCTGCTCTGATTTGGAGTCTTCGGACCATTCGGAAATCACTTCATCGATTAAATCATCCAACGTGGGACTGGGAATGCCAGGCGGCAGCCCGGCAGTGGTTTCGGACTCCTCGGATTCCTCATATCCCTCGGGCTCGTCCGGGATGGAGGTTGTTGGACCCATTGAACCATGAGAGGCGGAGGGCCAGGCTTCTTCCGTGTTGTCCAAGAAGAGTCCCTGGTTTTCAGTCGAAGTATCTCTCTGGGTGACATCAGACTCGACATTCTTGGACCCCTTGTCGACTTTCTGAGAATTGACGGCGATATGCCCAGAACTGGTGTTGGCTGGTGATTGCAGCTGATGAACTGCCATGATGGAGAAGAGAGTTGGTCGGTTGTTGGTAATTTGGCGTTAGGTTTGGGATGGGCAGCGGGAATGACGAAACTAGCAAGGAAGATCAAGGTGTCGACGAAAAGACAACGGCAAAGTGCTGCTGCTTGTCGTGTGAGCTTAAGTATGACGCAAGGAGTATCTAGGTGAGCCAAGCAGCCTGAATCACACAGAGGCAACAGAAATGAAGATGCGGAGGGCGTCAAATTCTATCAAAACAACAACAATAGCAACCAGCTCCATTTATAGGCAACCGCCCGCGATCGTTGGGACGTGCTCATTTCTTTGTTCTCGTCGCCATGAATCCCGAAGCAAAGAGGGGTAGAGTTTATCGAGATGCTCTGTGCTTCGTCGTAGTCGCGAATTATGGCGTCGTGGGTGGATGGCCAAGAACTGTGGCGCGG
The DNA here is from genome assembly GCF_021365365.1 of Ilyonectria robusta. Lineage (NCBI taxonomy): Eukaryota > Fungi > Ascomycota > Sordariomycetes > Hypocreales > Nectriaceae > Ilyonectria > Ilyonectria robusta. Next base: position 19,173 of record NW_025764462.1, on the reverse strand, counting down.
CACGGTCGCTGAATCTGGACAGGTAAACAATAACAATGGAACAGGCGCGGTGTGGCACTGTGCGAGATAGTGGGCAACATGAAGGTAAATTAAAGGGAGAGAGCTACTAAGACAACATGATGAACGGGATTGATGTGGTTGAAGCCAGCTTAACAGGGGTGGATAGGCCATAGTCTAAGATGGAACCGGAGTCAGTCCCACAGCACTCCATCGTGACAACACTCCGGCTTGTAAAATGTAGAGGTCACAGACAGCCGGCCGGGCCAGTATCAGCATTTCTCGTATCGCCATTTTAGAGGCCTTGCACCTGTGCGGCCTTGGTAGCCAACAATACCGCCACACAATACCACACATGTGGGAAGTCTCGAGCATTTACCCGGGCTGCACGCTTCTCCGTTTTCAAACTTGAACCAATCACTTTATTTCTACTAATTATCGCAGAAACACTTTTGGACTGTTCAAGCTCAATGGACGCACTGCCTACGCCTCCTCTGTTTCCGGAGGTCCACGCTCCTTGGCATCCGCGAGCATCTTGGCAAGTTATCTCTAGTCACAGATCGCGCAAAAATATTTGAAGAATAAGCCCGCCCGCGCTCCACGAAATAGCACTTTTGAAGAAAAAAGGGGGAATAGGTCCTGTGCTTCAACATAATAATTCGCTAGCAAACGTTGGGAGATCTCCTCTGGACTACAATAGGTGGGAAGTGGGATCCTATGTGCTTGTCAGAAAATGCATTGGTGCATTGTCATGTTCCCTTAGCTTAGACATTGAACCTGTAATAGGTGTGTAGGATGCGAAAGGTTATGCCACGGCAGAGGAAGTTTGTGCAGATCTCTTTGTGAATAATATGGAAGGGGAAACAGTATATTCGTAGCTAATCACTCTTTAAAATAGCTCATGTCACTCCATTCTTCATACTCCGCGTCACCGGACACGATAACCACTTCAGAGGCGGATAAGATACACTATGATAGACCACCATCTAGAATCGACATCATCAGCAAGGAAACTACACTCTAGCGATGAAGGCCCCACATACGTTCAGAACAGTAACTTTTGCCGGGAATAGCAAAGTTGTTGCAGCTCATGACGGCGCATGGCGCTTCGGCCATGCCCACAAGGAGAGAGGAGGCTTGGGTCGTAATACACATGATGCACGATCTGGGAAGATAAAGATGCTGTTTTAGCTTGTCAGGGCGTCTCGGCCTAGAGTTGTCTGCTGGTTCTAGGCTCTCGATGGCAAACTTGGGGATTCTCGAGCTCTTTATATCCATTCGTCGGAAAGAGGCGCAGCCATGGTCCGGCTTACTCCGACCAGACGCCTCCCAGATGCATCTCGCACCCGGCGAATTCACCTGGTCGGGTGCTGCCCGCATTAGGATGGTGTGGCCTGATCAATAGATTAGGTCCTTTCCAGCCGCGCTGTAACGAATCAAGATGGTGATAGTGTCACACCAGGCATGTGCATTCGTTCCCATGCCCATATTGCCGAGGCGGTTTATGCCCGAGCTGCCCAGACCCCACGGCACACTTCTTCCCGGGGTTCAGGTATCATAGGTGGAAGCCGTCTCTATGCAATATACGTTGGCTCGAACCAACACCCTTGTCCATGGAGCGTAAGCTGCGTTCTACATGCGACTCACTGCGCATCCTTTCCTCCCTCGGTAGTGACAAGGATCCAGAAACATCTCATGACGGCTATAACACGGCCAATAAGGTAATTTCCCGGTCTCTTCCTCAGCGAGATCAACCCTTAACTACTGGAGGTCAGCGACCCAGCTCAAAACGTGATCTCCCTCGTCGGATCCCTCTTTAGCTACCAGGTCGATCCGATTACCCGCATCTGCCCAGATTCGCACCCTCTAACAAAGGCACGACGATCGGGATACTATCATACACCCGGATATATCCGCCCCATGCGTACGCCTGCGAGCTGGTAATACCCAGGACGCTATTGCCGGTCCTCGGAATAGACGGCAGGTAACGGGTATCAACTTAAACTTGTTGAGGAGCTGCATAGCAATCGAATCTTGGGTCCGAATCACCTTGGGAAGGGATCAAATGCAGTCGAGCGTTCAACACACCCTGCTAGAATCAATTGATCTGGTTCGACACTCCTGGACCACACCACCAAACTGGGTTTCATGTAGTTTTGCCCTATCAGGTGCCTTCGACTGCAGCAGCCATATTCACTCCTTCTCCTCGGGAAACTTCGCTGCGTCCACCTACATAGGCTTCATCGTCCATTCCTTCAAAGTCATTCTCACCTTCGGAGACATTGGGCCCAGAGCTCTCAGGCTTTAGGTAGGTAGTCGCTGTCTGTGCAATGCGCAGGCTATTGTGGTCGCCCGCGAGAGAGGAATATCAGGTACATACATAGTGTTTCTTTGAGTACTGTAATGTCAAGTGCATTGAAACAAGGGTTTAAGTGAAAAAGGTCCAATTAGAAAATGAAGTGTGGATAACGTCTACAATCCTAGAAGACTAGAGTAGTATCAATTAGGTGTACGAATTGAGATGTTTCGCTGTAAGTCACAAGATTCGATCCCATCGCACAGCCGACTGCTGAGGCTCCGTCCCGCAGTAGCACCCTGACACATTCTCTACTGTAGGCAATTCAGCTACATGTTGTAGAATTACAAATAAATCCAAGTCCAAGCAGATTTCTATGTAAAATAGCTCAAGTAGAGAGCAAATGCACCTACCCTATAGCCTCGATTTTCGAGAGATGGTAACCACTTCTCCCCAGGCAGAGGCAAGACAAAGAATTTCGAATCATATTATCACAATTCAATAAGGGTTGTTATGGCCTCGTTTCAGGTGAATGGTGAAGAGACAGAGAACGCCAATAAGGCGGAAAGCTGTAACGATTGAGGAATGGGTGAGAAGAAATACTTAACCCAGGAGCCCGGGACCACTGAGAGGTGCGAGATGAACTGGATGGCAAACATCTATCATCATTTCCAATTTTGACCGTAAAGCTATCTTTAAGATTTAGATAGAGCATGTGGACCTAATTTTGGGAGTCTTGTTGAACTTGAAGATGCTACTCGAGTACTTGTGGCGACTGGGGTACAGGGGTCAGGAACGCGTGGAAGCGCGTCGCCACTCCGAGAAACCTCGAAGCGCCACTATCACGAACGATAAAGGTGTGCATGACAAGTCGCATTACTATTCTTCGCCAGTGCATAGTTAACTTGTGGGCCAGTGCAAATCTGCCTTGAGGTTGAAGACAAGGGTGGAAGGACTACAAAACCATAGACCGGGTTGCTATCTCAGTAGACACCACATGCCCTCGAGGAAACACTTCATCGCTAGCTGGTATGAATCTCTCAAACTATAACAGACCCGTCATGGGAAGATAAAAATACGACTCAAGTCCTGAATGTATCGATCGACAACGGTGGGAGATCCGATTAGTCGAGGTGCGCAATGGGCGCTAAAACACATCGGCTCTTTTTCGAATGGTCTAGACTTTTTGGCGACTTTTGGGAACTTCGAATGATTGAATCAAAGCTATAGGAGAGTGGTCTAGACTGCGAAAAGTAATATGGAGCAATGGACCCGGGGCAACTGGCACGGGTAGAATTGTTGTTAGGCGTGGAGCAAGGCTTTCGAAATGACTTGTCTTTATTTGGATCAGTGCGACACTCTGAAGGGCTCATTGGGGTAAACAGCCCGACACTGGTGTCATTTGTGAGCTTCGGGGAACAACACACAAGAAAACTAGTCCCACAGAAGGAAAGAGACAATCAGCCAGAAGGTCACATTAGATGGCACCCACCGGAGATGGACATCACTTCAGTTCAGAATAACCGAGTGCGTAGCGCAGCCTCATCTATACTACAATGCTGCCCTTCATGTCTCAGAAGTTTTCAAGGTTGCCACCCTCTAGGACTTGAAAGACATGAGGAAGACCCAGTTTCAGGTTGAAATGTTCTGGTGGTGAGCAACATCACAGTGGCCACATGCCCGCCAAGAAGCTAAAGTCCAGCTAGGAACTGCATGGATGATGGAATCGCCCAAGTTGTGGCGAGCTGAAGCGAGATTTGTAAGTCAATGGCAAGAAGGTGGTTGGCGGACGGGGAGACGGCTGAAGCCCCAGCATAAAATAGCTCACTACCTGAGACAGCCACCAACGACCGCGATGGGCCCAGTAAGTTCATTAGTGATCACGCAGCCGAATTGGCCAATACGAGCACGGGTTTTGAAGAGCGGACTGTTCATCCAATGATGGGTTCACCCTAGATTTGTATCGTGATGTGCTGACACTGTCGGTCATTGCTTGCGCACTACGGGCTGTAGCTAGTATCATTCGTTGCTTCTTCTTCTGTTGGCGATAAGCTATTGCGTGGGGGGCACATTGGTATTATCACTGTCCCACAGGAGTTGGCGGGCAGCTCCATTTCTAATAAAAACCAACTCAGGAAGCTGGTGCTCTTGAACACCGGTTACGATTAATCGAACTCCTCCTTTATTTCGATGGCATTCTTCTATTCGTATCGATTATTCTACTGAGTTTCTTGCCATAATTGGGCCAAGAAAATCCTCGGAGACCAGAGACATTTACGAAAGGTCTCAGCTCTTCTGGGGGACCAAGCCGACAACGCCACACCTCACGACGGGCGGGGGTGGTGCGAGCCTTGCGGAGTAGATACGCAAGATGCCAAGGTGCATTGTGACGAGGTATTTTTTCTCGGTTTTGATGTCGCCGCTTCTTGAGTGGACGCCATTCGCTCATCGAGCGTCGAGAACTTCACCGCAATCGCGCCACCAGGGGCGAGGGGGGCTCAGCGCAATCCCGACCAGAGCTATTACCCTGACGGAGACATGTCCCGTGTTTAAGCCATGCCCATTGTTGGAAATCCTTATCCACGCAAAAGCAAACACTCGGTCCGTCTCACGGTGCTGCGGTTTCAATTCAGCTGGGCTTGGCCATCACAATGCAAGAATCCCTCCAGGCCAATGGTCCCAAGACACCCCGTCGGACACGGGACAAATTGCCTCAGATTCCGCTGCCGGCTTTTTTATCAATGGAGATGTGCCGATAGCTACAGACTGAGAAAACGGGCTGTCGGCCAAGAATCGGGGGGAGGGCAGCTCCACGGAATGTTGACCGGAGTAACCATTTGATCATTTCCCCACCCAATCTTGTCCTCGCCCGCCCATACATCGCCTAGTTTATCCACAGCAACTCCTTCTTCTCACTGGTTTAAATGACACCTACCACTATTTTACGGGTGTTTTCCTGGTCGCTGAGGATCAGCGCCAGTTTTGTGAAATGGCGAAGTCGAGATTCGCAGCGGTCAATGGTACCGAACTCCTCCTCCGCAGGCTCCCGAGGAAGATAATCGACCTGCTGAAAGTCTTTCGGGGCATTGGGATGGTCCATGGTCTTACTGCTCTCGACCTCCTTGCATTTCCACTGGCCGGCATCTGCTTCGTCCTTCGCAGTCTGGTTGGCAACAATCGCCAGTATTTGGGCTGTGTGGTTTCCAAGCTCGAGTACCTATTCAGGCTCATGAATAGGCGCAAGGGACTTGAAACCCTACGCTCTTCCTCTCATTCAATCTCCACTGGAGACTTGGATCATATCTTCGTTCAGTAGCACAGCAGTGAGTTGCTCTGGCTGTCACAGATGGTGGAATCATCCCGGATGTTTTCTCATGGTACCTCTACCCATTACAGTATTGACGAACCATACTAACTCGTTCATTCATAGATGACGTCTTTACCGAAAATTCCTCCAGTACCAAGACAATAGCCACATGGCCGCACCGGGTGGGACACATGGTCGAGTTTGTAAACCCAGGATGGCCACAAACAATAACCGGCGGTCCTCAGAGCTACTTGACCATCGCTGGCACCCACGGCATCAGCAACGGTGAGGCCGTTTCCATCTCTTTGGAGAGCCGTAAGTTTCAAGCTATGGAGATACAGACGAGGGCTAAGTCGTTTGAAGGCTCTTATGGAAGAAAGGACCAAGCATGAAGTGAGAATGGTGCTATCTAACGGATATGTGAAGTAATGTTTCTTGTGTGTTTGGAGGGTTCAAAAACTGGCCAGGCGTTTGGTTTTCTTAACAGCTATCAGGCTGCGTGGGGCGTTTGACGGCCAGGTGATTGTTTCATGGTTTTTGGAGATGACTTTTCAGGGTTGTCTTGTCATCACAGCGATTGGTTTGCATTGCAGGCGTACATTATTGGGGGACTCTTCTCCTCCAGGGAACATTGATTTGTGTAATAGAGGCTCTTATGGGCAACATTTCGTCGATGTTTGGGTTGGTTACAGTCACTTCACGGTTTAGGACAGCTTCGCTTACAATTAGACGGGCATTTTAAGCAAGACAAAAGCGGTTTTAGCTGCTAGATTGGTCAATATAATCTAAGTCTGTTTTGTTTTCCGTACAATTACTCCGATTCATGCGATAGGATAATGTACCATCTACTCGAGTCAAAAAGTACGCGGCCAATCCCAGCGTTTAATGGTGGCATGACAAAATTGCTCCATTTACGAGTACATGGTAAGGTTTCGGATAAGTATCTTTCTAATTTTCTCATTAGATTCTAACGAGTATGTGTGGTGTGAGCATGACTGAATCTTGGTAAGGACGTTCTCGGCCGACGAGGCATCTGCCCAGCGAGAGAATGCTGCGAGCAGGCCTTCGTCTTGCCACCAGCAACTCTCCTCACCTTCCGAAGTAGGAAGAACACTTGCGTGGGGTAGAAAATTTAAGCAATACTAGCTACCGGGTACGAATTTCCAGGCACTGAGTGCCGAATACCGAGTACACTGGGATGAGGAGACACGACGGAGGCTTGCAACAATGATGCCCAACGCGTCCCCTCCACACAACTTAACCCCATGTCAGGCCAAAATTGACCCTTGTTCCTGGTATAGCGCCCCCTATGCCACCGTAAAACGTTGCTTTTAAATTTCCAGCATTGTCCTTGCAACAGACGCCTCCATCATCCGAGTTGTCAGTTGTCAGTTTGCACATCTCGAACGCTCGAGATCGACGCGACCAGGGCTAACTAGCTTGAGCCCGCATATACCGAGTTTGCAAAAGTTGAGAAGTGATCAAGGCATGTCGGGTCAGGGCGATAAAGTTGCGTCCAACGAGATTGGATCCAGGTATCGCTTATGTATGATGCAGCAGGGACATGGTTTAGTCCACGGAGCGATGCGGGACGGCGCGGGATGACCAAGCAGAGTGTTCCCAGAGAGCTCCCTGTCGTCCGTCATTCGACAACAAAAAGCGTTGTACAGGTAAGGTTTTTTTTATGATGTCAGAAGGGGTCATTTTGGGACGAATCTGTTACTCCGAGTGTGGAGTTTACGATACCATCATCTAGGAGCACAGCTCCAGATAATTGTGCCAGCCAAAACTCATTACAGAACGCAGCCCGCCATGTCCACGAAAATGCAACCGGAAGAAGAAAAGAGAGCCAGGGCACTAGAGTTAAGCCCATTCTATTTCATTACGTGGCTGCCACATCTCTGTCCCGTGTTCCCCAACAGATGTTGGTTGGATGAGGGCGAAGCGCTGCCGGCGGCCGACCGTAGTGTTCGCTTTCCACCGAGACATTGACCGGTCTGCCACTTCCACTAGCATTCAATCCCCTATCCGGCTGACCGATGTTGTTTGCCACGGTGCGCAGCCAGCCACCGACTATGCAGTCGCAAACGGCTCGACGCCTTCAAGACGAAGCCACCTATGATATCTGCTGCATGCATCAAAATACCCCACTCAGACCCCTGCCGTTTGCAATGGGCTTGCTCATTATTGCCTCAATGCCCCAGCTATCCGTTTCCAAGCGCTTCTAAGCCAAGGTCTCCCTTTATCGGTGGCTGGGTTGAGACAATCGGCATACTGACCACAATGTGTGCAAACAGCCAATCATGATTCCAATATGGGTGTGATAAGACTAGCGGCTGCCGTCATGTAGCACAGACGGTGTCTGCTGCCTAAATGGCGCTGGAAATGAAACCGGTGAGGAAATCAAGAAAGCCAGGCTGGGGAATGCAACACACCATCAGACTCCGCCATCCATTCAATTGGGCAGAACGCAGCTCGCCCCAGGACCATGCAACATAGCCGAATACGAGCCCCCCGAGATGCTACAGGCCGTGCCCACTCTTGGGGCTGCAGTGAGAAATGATTTGACATACGCCACAAACCAGATGTCTAGGTATCACTCTCCGTGCAGCAACTGCGGAAGCGAGTTGGCAGGTGACAAGTCGCCTCAGAGCGGCGAACCCCGATCGGTGCTGGTAAACTTTTGCCATTATATCGAAAGGCACCTTCCTACTGTTAGGCTCCCAGAGTCTTGTCTCACGAGTCTAAGTAACGTGCTGGGTTACCAAGGGTGGCGCAAACGCCATCGCTGCCAAGTTGCGCATTCTCCATGCAAGTTGGTCGATGACCGAAGTAACCCTACCACCGCTCAAATCGCATCTCTCCTCAGCCAAATCCAAACCCGGAGGTTCATTCAGTGATTCGACAAAAAGCCCTGAATCTGCTAGCACAACAACGCAGTCCTCCACCTTACTCAACGACTTGGAGCCCGTTCATAGAGGGCCATAATTAAATGAACCAGCTGAGTTTATACATTCACATTTCCTGGAGAAAAAAACCGTGGTCGTAGGGTCAGTATCTTAAGCTCAACCCGAGGCCCCCCATCCTGTGTCTGCCGTTTGTTCGCCCGTAAGCGAGGCTGAGATTGGAGGCGGCATAGGCGTAGGATAGATCGACAGTAGGCGAAATCTGAGCAGGAGCCTCGCAGAGCCATGGTGTCCCACTGACCGACGCCGTACGTGAATCACCAACATATCGCCCAACATCCAGCATCGAGGGCGGCTTGCTCTGCTGGACGACGTAGCCGATGGTCGCTACCCGCCCCGTTCTGGACAAGCACAGCGGGAGGCAAACCAAAATGCCTGCCTCTGCCCTGCAGTGCGTACGCTTCCAGGACCCCGAAATCCTGCGGCAGGACCCAAGGTACGCGCTGGGTGACTTGTTCCAAATCTCTTGCGCCGCGGAACAACAATTCCTGAATCTGGTACAGTCCCTTGCTAGACCACGAGAGAAGGAACCCACCTCAGAGGATGGAACGCCCCGTGTTGAGACGGATCGGCTTCCCCGCTTCTTGAAGAGTCCGATGGATAAGGTCGATGAGACCTAGATCGGTCCCTACCAAGGATGGAATACCAACAAGTTAGAAAGTGTTTGAACGACGAGGTCCCGGGTACCCAAAAACTCACCGGGCGGCCCTGTTACGCTGACGCTGATTGGGAATGGTTCCCTGCGGTGCGTTATCTCCGAGTCGTACGATATCTCGCCGACTGAGTTCGTCCTCATGAGCATCACATCGCACGAGTTGAGGCAATATCCACTCACTGGGCGCTGTTACTTCTAGGATTCCAGCGATAGGTGATATGCAAAGGGAGGAGTATCCGCTGAGGAGACCGAACGGACTGCCCAAGACAGAAAGTTTAGTAAGGATAATCTCTAGTACAGGTTCAACTTACGGGGGAGGGGTATCGCGATAGTTCGGCCTGCCCTCGTCAATGGGGAGGACAAGAATGGAACCCTCAGTGAAGATGTTGTCCAGAAGCCACTTTCTGTACGTATAGATCCGGGCCCACCCCTCGTCTCGCTCCTCTGGCGTTACTTGGTCCGCCGTTTCCCTGACAGAGAGATCATCAGTACCACAATCTACGTGACGCAACTCTAGGAAATTACCATCTCCATAGAAGAGCGCGATGTACGAACGGCGTCTTTCCGAACTTCGCCGTGTAGCCATCGTAAAATTCCTTGACGACGCCGATAGCGTCCTGATAGTAGGGTAATGTTCCGGCCTGGTGAGGGTATATCAGCAACAGTTCTTTGGAAGATGTGAAAGGCCTAGCATAGAAAGAACGTGCCGTCTTGAGGTACTCTGGGAGATCCTTGTCGACCACCGAATCTGGAGGAGATTTCTTCCACAGCTCCGCTAGCGAGATGGGTGTTCGCTTTGTACCAAGCACATGCTCTCGATCCTCGACAAATGAGTCAATGAGCTTCATCTGGGATGCATTGGAGGTTGGTAGGTAGTCGAGAGGGTAGAGTATCCCAGTCCCGCTCTTCGAGCAATCAGAAGACGTTAGGCGGCATTCGGAAGTCGACTTAGAGCAGAGCGGAGAAACATACCGTCCCAAACTCGTAATCCTTCATCAGCCTGTTTGAGTCGCCGTACCACAGCTCTGCAAAGTGACGGAAGCGTGAAATGTCACGGCCAAAGAAAGAGGGAACATCGAAGTACCTGATGAATCTGTTAGGGACCGAACAGGAGCTAGGGTCAATTGTAAAGGGTTGGTTGGAAATACGGGCAGAAAGACGCTACGCCTTGGGTATCGAGAACGCCGTGTGTCGGCCGAATAGCAAAGCATCCGTTCCAATAAGCAGGCTTTCGACAGCTTCCATTCGCTAGAGATGCCATTGAAATCAGCTAAGTACACCGAAGGAAGGGGTCGGGGGTTGACGGGACTCACTGTCGGAGCCAATGGCAAAGTCGATCCAGGGGTAGGCTCCGAGAGCTGCGCAGCTTCCACTGCTGCTCCCAGACGGAGTCTGATAGCCATCCCCGCGAGGATTGTACGGCGCGAGCCATTCGACGCACTCCATGGTCTCCTCTCGGACTACCATGGCGTTGAGCCGAGTCTTACCCACCACCCACGCCCCTAGGTCCTGAAGACGCTTGATTGAGGGGGCAGTGCGTGTCTTGGGTGACTGATATTCTGCCCAAGCACGATTGCAAAGCGCGGTCTTACTCCCTTCTATATCGAATATGTCCTTGACAGCAATCGTGACGCCCTTCAGCGGTTTATCCGGCGCGACGCTAGCGTTCGCATAGGACTGTGGTGGTACGGCCCCGGAGGGAGCTGACCCCGTTAAGGGTGTTGTCCAGTTCGACCGGTCGTCTTGGAGATGTCGCATATCAGCGTCGGAACGTTTGATGAGAAGACTGGTAATGCGGCTAAACTTACCCTCTGTTAGGCTGGTAGGTCACCGTCATTGTCAGATTCTGATCATGGTAAATTCTCCAGGGTTGAAAGATATGCCCTTCGTAGCCGACATATGGGCCGCTATCAAGGTTTGACATGTTTGGGAACTTGGCAAACTCCCATTCCGCCTTCCAAACTTCCTTCAGTAGTTGGATGGCGGAGGGTTGGAGATATATAACTGCTTCCTCGGCACCATAGAAAACGATCAGCTGCAGGAAGTCGGTCTGGAAAGAGACATCTGGCTCCAGAACGCCGGAGCGGAAGTCTTCCAGTTGGGCCTCGGATACGGCAACGCCATCAGGTATGTTGTAGAGGATGAAGGGGGTGGCGCCGCGCCTGGCGGCTACGGCTCCAGAATAGCCATCGATTGTTCCACCCTGTTTCGGTAGAGGTCAGCCTGGAAGCAAAAGGAGCAGGGGCGGGAGCAGGCCGGGGAGAGGGGGACCATGGCTTCCGTACATGGCCGACCAGCTTGTAAGAGACATGATTGATGACGAGAATATTGTCAGCGTAAACAACTGCCGGGTTCTCCATGTCGGATGTCTCCTTGAAGCAGTACTTAGCCGCTGCGCTGCTTTCGTCCAGGTGCTGCCGTTTCCGAAAAGTACGATGATGGCGGCGATGACTTCGACGACGACGAATTGAGAGATGCAGAACAGCAGACAGAGGGGAACCTTTGTATCGTTTAGTAGCAGGGGAAATGAGAGAAATATGCGCGCAGATGAATTAAGCTCGAGAACGAGGATCCTCGACCACGATAGGAGGGGACGCAGCGTCACTTACTAAGCCTTGTGTGAGGCATAATTCAGGATTTCAAGACAATGAACGCAACCAAAATCCACCACCATACTCTGAGCGAACTGTTGTAGGGCGTGCCACAATTTTGGTTTCAAATAGAGCCAACTTGGCCAACTCCAAGCGGAGTAGAGAGTCATTATTTCTCTAGGTGGATGGCTACGGTGTATTGAAACGCGATTTAGACGAAAAGCTACTTAGGTCTGGAACGCTCCGATGTACAACTCTACAATTACTGGGTAGTATCGTAAATATTTGGTCAGAGAGGAGGAAGCCGACGGGTGCCGGGGGCGGCGTTGGGAGGTTGACTTTAGGGACTGACTTGACGATAAGATCGAAGCACATCACAAATTAAGAACTGCCGTCCTCCCTCACCAAAACGACCCACCAAGTTCAGGTCCCACCGCTATCGCAGATGCTTTTACCGGCAACTATGGCCGTAGGCTTGGCCAAGGTCATAAGCCGTGGTGGCATTCATGATTATAGTGGTCGTGACCGCTATGACAGTAGCAGCTCTTTATCCAAGAGAAACTTTTCCTATCAAGCATAGGCTCTACATATATGGAAAGCAATTTACTGAGGGAGCATGAGATATATGTGGTATTTGTACGCCACAATATGTCGGTCTGTTATTGCTAATCGCGGAGTTCGGCTGGCTTGGTATGTGGAGTTTTGCTGCAGGGCCTGAATGCAGTATAATAATTATTAAATAGAAAGAAAAAAAGGGGTTGTTAAAACTTATTGGTTAATATTCCTATCTTTATTTAGACTTAATTTATGTCTCGTCTTCCTATTTCTAAAGATTATTAGTGATGGCAAAGTGGTTCTTCATTGGCCCCTCTGTTAATTTGCCAACTTCCAATATCGAAAGTCTAAGTCTCTATTCCAGAAGGCTTGGGCGTCAAAAAATGGTTGCCCTTGAACTCTAGATGAGAGCTTGACGGGATCCCGTATTTCTAAGAGCTATGGTCGTATGTACCAGGAACCGAGGGAATACGGTATATCATAAACGATAGGCATCTCATCCCTGGACTCAATCTGAGGAAAGCCGTGAGTACAACCTCAAGTGGGTTAATCCCATTCTTAAGATGCCGATTGGGGGAATTCCAAAAAGGCGCAATCAATTCCTAAGAGCCGGTGGAGCTCTACAATTTGGCAGAACAAATCTAACGTTTTTGCGAGCTCTATAAGGCGAACCTGTTTCCCTGAGTACGGATTGAGGAGGTAGTGTCGTCAATGGGATCATAGAGTTGACGTCCGCAAACCTCATATGCTTATCATCGCCAGGCGCATTGCCAAGACGGGGACCATGAATATCCACAGCATCGAGAAGGGGAGAATCGATGGTCTGGGAGGAAAATGGTGCCATATGAAACAGCACATCGTCCATCCGAGCAGGATTATCGAGCACAGTCGTTGCGACAACGGTGTTGGCATATGACGGGGTCTCCATTGATGCCGACGAGAGATCGTTGGCCACACTATGCACAGAAGACAGCTCCCGTTCGAGGCTTGGAGGGCAGCTCGGCGCGATTGATGTCACATGGGTAGGACGGGGTCGCGATGGTGTGAGATCATCAAAGCCCATCTGATCCGTGACCCAAGACGGAGTATAAACCGAGCGAGGGACTCCATCCGGAGGGAAGTAACTGAAGGTTCGGATGGACGGGTTTGCAATCGGCGTCGAGGGTAAGAAAGTATCGCCGTCCTCGTGAGTGACGTTGTACAAGCTTCTTAAACTGTCGCCTAGAAGCGGGCTGCGGCGGAGCTGGCCACCGTATGTGCTCATATCTCGGCCCCGCAGCGCCGCAACGCTGTCCCTCGAAAGGCTGAACTTGGCAGGATTTCGACGCGGTGGCGTGGACAAGTGGGATGACTTGAGCTTGCGAAGTGGTGTTTTGGGGTGGGTTGTTGGTAGGATATGCTTAGGGCGAGTCAATCGTGAAGACTGCGGCGTTTCGAGACCCCCGTCGTTCATTCCCTTCACGCCGCTGCTGTCGTCGCTTGGCGATTGCGGAGGGTTTGCTGCTTCCTCGCGCTTGGCGGAGATCCATGCCATGGTAGCTTGCCGCGATCCAAAATGCCTTGCCAAGACCACAGCGTCCCACAAGTATGGAGGATTGTCCATCTTCACAAACGCCCCCCATGTATTTGCTTCTCGGAGGAGGCGCTGAGCCCGTTCGATGAGCTTTTCTAGGCCTGCATGAGCAGTGAGTCTGAAATGGATAGTCGGATGCCTACTGAATATGATGGCGCGAAGCCCATACTTGTAGTCAAAGTCCAGCCCGACTTGTTCCAATAATCGCCGACAAAGAAACTTGCGATCGGACAGCAGGATGAGGTTGGGAGTCAACCCATGTCGTCGGAGGGTATCCAGGATGGTTGCTTCAAGCTCCAGGCACAGGTGAACTTCAAAATTTCCTTCAGCTCTCATCTTGAGGAAGTAGACGGCCATGCTGACTCCGGAGATGGACTGGGAGTGCTCATGGTCAGTCTGGTATCGGACATGGTCGGCTAGGCAAACGAAGCTGAAAGCAATAGGATGCAGTATCAACGTACCCCAGTGCCATTTTGGCTGCAATCCGAGCACATTGCTAGCTCCAATGGACAGCGGGTCGATTTCTCAGATGGGACAAACAAAACGGCCCAGGAAAAAAGAGGACGAAGCCGACAAAGGATTGCAATGTCTAGCCGACGCAGGACGCCAACTTTGTTCACCGGTAGTGAGAGGACCGTCACAAATGGCAATAATATGGAAGGAATGAGGAAAATGACGGTCCACTCGCCAAACTGAATCCGTTAATGGATGCCACATGAAGAGGGGGAAGGGTTGGCGAAGCGCTGGAGGAAAAGACGCTGGTATGGAATCTGGTGAGAGAAACCATCGCGACAAAGGAACAGGACGCATGCCAGTTGTTAAGCATCCTCCAACCTATCACCATAGAGTTCTTTGTTTGAACAGGAGACATCCTGAAGAGTGTTGCTCCCCGCCCGCCACCAATGACTATTAATACCCTTCTCCAGATTGGTGCCTCATTGTATGGCCGTACATTCCCCAAGGTGCAGCCATGTATTGCACGTGCTCGCGCTGCTAAAATATCAATTGGGAGCGTCCCTATCTAACTCAGGTTTGCAAATGGCCTTCACTGAGCAAATGTACTGCCCGTGCGGGAGAATTTATTCAGTCATTTATCGAGCTGGGGTCATGTTGGGACATCCGCGCGAATCAGAGACGAAGTGTTGCGCAGTACGCGGAGAGGGGAGCCTGACAAAAAGTATTTTGAAGTTCGCTGAAGGAATGAAGGAGGCGGGAAGGCGTTAGAGTGGAGGAGCGGCGAGGAGGTACGAGAGGAAAGAAAGGGCGAGTGCGCTGTAATTTAGTGACGGAGGTGCTGGCTCCTGGAGAGAGCGTGTGGGATGTCACTCCACCCATGCTCTTTTGCGACAGGCCTCCCTCAGGTACTTGACGGTGCTGGTGGAAGATGGGCTGTGCTTGTACCACACGGCGCTGTTACGGAGTACGTGTCTGTTGGACGGGCAGCAGCGGCTTAGTGATGGGGAGTGGGTTGAACTGTGGGGGTTGAACTGTGGGGGTTGAACTGTGGGGGTTGAATTGTGGGAGTTAAACTGTAGGGGTTAAACTGTAGGGGTTATATATAGAGGTTAGGTAGTATTTAAGTAGAGGGTTATAATACTATATTAATAAAATAAGTTTATATTAAATTTTAGTTTTATTTAATTAAAATTAAAAATATTATTATATTATTATTATAATTTAATTTTATTTTTAATTTATTTTTATATTTTTAATTTATTATTATTTTTATATTTTTATAATATAAATATAAATTATTATAATTTATAAAAATTTTCATATAATATAAGAATAAATTTTATAAAAATAATATATAAAAATTAAAAATTAAATATATTATATTATAAAATATTTATTTATTACATATAAAATTTATATTTCCCTTAATAAGAATATTTAATATTTAAATTTACTATATTTTTATTATATATATATTATAGTTATTAAAGCTTAAGTTTTAAGTTTTAAATTACTTTTTTCTTTTTTATTAAAATTCTATTTAACTTTTTTAACTTTAATCTTAATAAATATATTAAAAACTTCTATAATCTAACTTAATATTTTAAGATTCCTAATATTTATAATAACCTATTTTTATTTAAATTCTCTTTTATTAGTATTTTATAGAGTTAGTATTTATATTAACTTAATATAATAAAATAACCTTTAAAATTAAAAGTTATATTAAATTTTAGTAATATTTTAAAAAAAGATTTAATTCTTTAAATTAATATTATTAATATTTTTATTAAATTATAAAATATAGCTATTTTTATTTAAATATATAAAATAAAATTATTATTAAAAATTTAATTTTTTATTTATTAATTTAATTTTTATTATAAAAAAGTAAATAATATTTAAAAATAATATATATATATAGCTTATATAATAAATAAATATATATAATAAAAATCCAACCTTTAAAACTAAAAATATAATAAAAATACTATAAACTATTTAATTAATTAAAACTACTTACTATACTCTTTTTAAATATCTTAATTACTACTTAATAAATTCTTATATTATAACCGAACTTACTATAGATACTATAATATTAAATACCTAATTATACTAACTTTCCTTAACTACTACTTCTTAATAATTTAGCTACTACCTATACATCTATATCTATTTAATTAATTACCTGTCTTTCTTTCTCTACTATTATTACCTCTTTTTTTATAATCTAGTTCTTTTACCCTCTAGTGCCGGCTTAGTATTTATTTGTCTTTTAAAGATCTTTATTCTTAGTAGTTAATAAGTAACTCTATATATAATAGCCTTTATTTTTTAGAAAGAATTATAAGCTTTAAGAATTAACTTTAGGAAGCTGCTTTTATATCTTTTAATTTATCTCTTAAGATATTCTAATTAAGATTTAATCTTAAGTATAATTTTTAGAGTTTTTAAAATCTAAGAGGTTAAGAGCTTAGTTTTTTTCTTAGTAAGTATTAGAATTTATAGCTATATATTAAGCTTTAAATTATATTTTTAAATTAAAGGAATAAGCCTAGCCTTTTAAAAACTATCTTAATATTTTTTTTATTATAATAGCTTGAAATATAATATAAAAAGCTAAAAGAATTTAATTTTAAAAATATAAATTATAAAATATCTAATTAAATATTTATTTCTTAATTATAAGCTTTCTTAAGTAACTTAAAGTATTTAATATTAAGAAGCTAAAATAATAAAATAAATAAAATAGTATATAAAATCTAATAATCTTATTTTTCTTATAATATTTCTTAAATTTAATAAATTAGTAATTTTTATAGCTATTAAGAATTAAAAATAATAAAATTAATTAATTAATTATTATATATTAATTAAAATATTAAGCTATTTAAATTAATCTTATTATTAATTTAGCTATTTTAAGTTATTATAATACTTAATTATTAAAAGGTACTTTTTTAATATTAATTAGTAAGATAATATTAATTAAATTAATAATAAATAGCTAAATTACCTAATCTATTTATATTAATTACTTAAATAATTATAATTTATTTTTAATTTCTAAGTTATATTAATTTTAATTTTCTATATCTTTTTAAGCTTATAATAACTATTTTATTTATAATTATATCTATAAAAAGCTATTTTATTAAAATTATAAATATTATTTAATTAAATATTATATTTATAATTATATTTATATAAGTATAAATTACTTTTAGATAATAATTAAATTTTATATTTAACTTTCTAATAATTATATTTCTAAAAGAAATATATCTTAAAATCTAGATATTATTTAATAAAATTTAAAGCTTAATATATACTAACTAGTAGTATATTACAATTAGTAAGTAATTAATTAGCTATATCTTTTATATTATATAGTTAGGGGGAAATTCTTATAAATCTAAATTAAGAATAAAATAAATAAGAATTCTTTTCTAAATTAAAAGCTTATATAATTTAGGAATCTAATTAAGTTAGAATTAAATATCTTATTGCCAGTACTATAGCTTTATATAACTAATATTATATATCTCTATAGTATATTAGAGCTTTAGTTTTAAGTTATTTTAAAGAGCTTAAAGAGTAAGAAGAATTCTAGTTTTATTATTAGATTATAATATATTAGTAGTTAAGAATTAATAATTAAATAGAGATAATATAGATTAAGGGATTTTTATTATATATACTTATTTATTATATAAGCTATATATATATATTAATTAATATAATTTTTTTTAAATATTATAAATAATATAATAATAGCTTAAATAAATTTTCTTTTTAAGAAAATTTAAAAAAAAGAAATATTTTTATTTTTTTAAATTATTTTTTAAATTTAAAAGAATTTAAAATTATATTAAAATTAAAATTTATAATATAGATATAATAAATTATTTTTAAAAAGAGCTATTTAAATAAAATTTATTATATTAAAAACTAATTATAATAAAATAAATATTAAAAGAGAAGTTAATTTTTTAATAATAAAAAATAATTAGTTTTTTTATATTTTATAATTTAAAATAAGATTATTATTTTAAGATTATTAACTATAAATAGTAGAATTAAAATTAGAGAAGTTAAATAAAAGCTTTAAATAGAAATTAATAAATAATAATTTATTATTTAGCTACTATTTCTTTTAATATTAAATATAATACTTATTATTTATTTTTACTATTTAAAATTACTATATAACTTTAATTTATTTAATAATATTAAGTAAAGTTAAAAAAACTAAATAATAATAATAATATATAATAAAGCTAAATAACTTATTTAAGCTAATTATATATAATATACTTAATAAGTAAGTAAGCTAGATAAGCAAGTAAGCTAAAAATCCCTTAACCTATATTATCTCTATTTAATTAATTAATTCTTAACTACCTAATATATTATAGTCTAATTATAAAGCTAGAATACTCCTTGCCCTTTAGGCTCTTTAAAATAACCTAAACCTATATATCCGATGTGCTATAGAGATTTATACAGTTAATTATTATACTTTAAGTTGCCAATAAAAGAGCATCCAGTCTCAATATAATACTATCCCAAATTTATACAAGCTATCTAATCTAGAAGAAGAGATTCTTATTTACTTATTCTTAATCTAAATTTATAAGAATTTCCCCTATAGCTATATAAGATAAAAGAAATAGCTAATTAATTACTTGCTAATTATAATATACTACTAGTTAGTATATATTAGGCTTATAATTTTATTAAGTAGTATCTAGATTTTAAGATATATTTTTTT